>NC_064628.1:570502249-571123916 GCF_023864275.1 Schistocerca cancellata
TGCGGTAGGAGTGAACTTTACCATCTATCGCTTATAATATTGTGTTGTCGCAGTCATTAAAAGTTGCACAATAACGGGAATCACTTTAGAGCTGGCTGAACAATAGGATATTTTTATTTTGCTGATGATCGGATTTTATTTCCTGGTAGCGAGCCTTCCTTAAAATTGGCCACACAGCAAGTCTTCAATTTAAACAACCCGGATATTTCCTTAAACTAATCAGAAACAATGGTATTCTAAGATTAATATTCGAGCAGGGCATCGAATGTAACTATTTAGGATGTTTGAAATTCTATAATTAAGACGAATATGGGAAAAATTACTTAAATGAATTCCTCCATATTGGTCACAAAATAAACAAATCTATTACCATTATTGTACAGTCTGATCGTAAGTCAGGGTTATAATTGTGAGAAGTTGGCTCTTAGAAAGGTGCTAACTGTTTCTTTACGTTTACTGATTCCGGTTGCCACTACTGTTCAGTTAATACCGTTTTATAAAAAGCTGATGGGGCTGTCACTCGGCTACATGTTCTATAACAATTCCCACAGTGTCATAAATCTCCCCCCCCCCTCCCCCCAACACACCTTGTAAATTAGCTTGTAAGATCAGAATAGCGCTTTACTGCACGTAACATGTAAGGGCTCTGTAGAAAAATGTTTATCAGAACACCTCGAAAACTGTGCTATGCACCTGTCCATTTAATACAATCCTAAGCAGACTGTTTCCATCCTGATATAATAAGTGTGTGATACTGACTGATAGACAACGTCTATTTCTGAAGAATGACCGAGATCACTGGTACGAAATGCAAGTACAATTCAGTTACATATAAAATAAATACACACACTATAAGTGAAACACATAGATAGGTAAAATATACACAAATATTATTTAGCATGTGCTACTGTAACAATAAATAACTCGGGGTTACGTTTTGCTACTGAAGATGGATTTTTGAGTAGGAAGTGCAACTTTGTTATACGAAACGCGTCTTTCACAAAGCTAGGAAACTTGATGCGTATTGTCTGATTACTGTTATCAGTTTCGATCGGTTAGAATTTAGAATGTCCTTGGTGATAAACTCTAAATATTAAGTATAACAATCAACATACAAGGAATGGTCCCTGATTGGAATAAAGTTAATGTCAGCGCTAAGGAATGAATGACTAATTGCCATTAAATAACGTGGCTGTAAACATTTTCGACTGCAAGTTATTGTTAACCGATTATAAATGCCTGTTTTGCTTCGTAAGTACTATATTTAATAACGTGAGTTCACAGTATGAATAGAGCAAAAATTGTTTAATCTGTATCTTCAGTGCCTTCAAAACATCGTTACGTGAACTTTAGCTATGGAATTACCAGGAAGTAACAAAATAACAGAAAACTAGCGTTCGCAACATAAACTGTTATCTCAGCACTATTCGTTATCTGAAAACTAAGTAAAGTTGCGACATTTAACTAGTTTCTCACAGAGTAAACGTAATATTAATTTCAGGTGCTAATTGAGATAGTCGGAAACTGTTTTGAATCTACGTAACACACGTCAATATTAATCGATGGTAGTTAGGAATGAAATCTCGAAGGAATTAATTATCATTCGACAGTCGACAGTGCGGCTGCATGGATGTTCGTTCTGCAGCCTGCCCATCTGAGACGACTGCCGCAAGATCCCTGCTGCCGATGGTCCGTTGTTCCCATGGAGGTATAAATGGAAGGGAGTTGTCATTACGTCACAAACTTGAAGCCTACGTCCGCCATCTTATCTATCCCAAAACATTAGGTTCGCCGCATTTATACCTCCATTGTTCACCGAGCTGGTACTCCCCCATGATGTCACTCTGACGCGCCTGTGCCCAGTTTCGACCGTTTGGGATATCTTTCGTCTCCGTGGTCGTATTCAGATTAGCGTCTGGTGCTTTGATAGTGAGACGACGTTTTTGGTTAATAAAAACCGCCAGCTGCCATCTTTTACGGATGTACTAATCGATCCGATCGTAATCGAAAGTTCAAAGGAACCACATGTCCTTCGTAAGTGTAGCCATTTAAGCGACATTTTCTTTCGTTTACATCAATTATGATTGGGCTGTTTACTTTTATCGTAGTGGTTTTTTTAACCCAGTAAACTACTGTTATTTGCTACACACTGAATGAGGCATCATAGGTAACATTTCAAAGTAAACTGCAATGAGACAAATCCACTGACAATCTAATAAAACAAGAATTCTATTCTGCATGGAATTATACCCCTATGCAGTTCAGTTTCTTTGACAACGCAGTAATCTCTCACTTTCTTTGACATGCACATGCCATGCTAGAATACTTTACAACTTTCCTCACTGTACGCTATTATGGGCTAACAAAGAGGATACAGGTAAGTTTTTTGAACGCGTGATACTTACAAATGTCGTCAATATGAGATGAAAGCTGAAAAAATTATGAAAAAAGGGACACTACAATGGAATGAACACCCTTAGCTGCTTACAGGCGTTGACATACGTCAACGGGGACAAGTGAAAATGTGTACCCCGACCGGGAATCGATCCCGGGATCTCTTGCTTACATGGCAGACGCTCTATCCATCTCTTTTTTTTTTTAATCTCATTTTGTTCGATTTTGTTCGTTGCATCTGGTCGGGGCGGACGTCGTAAAACATCCGTTTAAGTTCGTTGTTGATCGATTAACTCAGTTTTTTTTTACTACAGAGGGAGCTAACCCTCTGACCGAACACGCTGAGCTACCGTGCCGGCAGCCACCTGAGCCTCCCGAGGACACAGAAGATAGTGCGACTGTAGGGATTTATCTCTGGCACGTCTCCCACGAAACCCACATTCTCAGCGTATTGTCCCGCATTACCTTCGTAGTGCCCCCGCCCATTATACTCATTACACGCGGCGCGATGCCGATTCCCGTAAGAGTTCGGGCACTGTTTGTGCATTCGCACAGAAGAAGAAGATGGTCTAGTGGCCGGTGAGCCTTAACTATATATATACTAAGATGGTATCTGTTCTATCGGACATGTCCGAAAGAACAGATACCATCTTGTTGTTGTTGTTGTGGTCTTCAGTCCTGAGACTGGTTTGATGCAGCTCTCCATGCTACCCTATCCTCTGCAAGATTATTCATCTCCCAGTACCTACTGCCGCCTACATCTTTTTGAATCTGCTTGTGTATTCATCTCTTGGACTCCTTCTACGATTTTTACCCTCCATGCTGCCTTCCAGTACTACATTGGTTATCCCTTGATGACTCAGACCGACCTACTAACCGATCCCTTATTCTAGTCAAGTTGTGCCACAAACTCCTCTTCTCCCCAATTCTATTCAATACCTACTCATTAATTATGTGATCTACCCATCTAATCTTCAGCATTCTTCTGTAGCACCACATTTCGAAAGCTCCTATTCTCTTCTTGTCCAAACTATTTATCGTCCATGTTTCACTTCCATACATAGCTACACTCCATACAAATACTTTCAGTAACGACTTCCTGACACTTAAATCAATACTCGATTTTAGCAAATTTCTCTTCTTCAGAAACGCTTTCCTTGCCATTGCCAGTCACCATTTTATATCCTCTTTACTGCGACCATCATCAGTTATTTAGCTCCCCAAATAGCAAAACTCCTTTACTACTTTAAGTGTCTCATTTCCTAATATAATTCCCTCAACATCACCCGACTTAATTCGACTACATGCCATTATCCCCGTTTTGCTTTTGTTGATGTTCATCTTATACCCTCCTTTCAAGAGACTGTCCATTCCGTTCAACTGCTCTTCCAAGTCCTTTGCTGTCTCTGACAGAATTACAATGTCATCGGAGAACCTCAAAGTTTTTATTTCTTCTCCATGGATTTTAATACCTACTCCGAATTTTCTTTTGTTTCCTTTACTGCTTGCTCAATATACAGATTGAATAGCATTGGGTAGAGGCTACAACCCTGTCTCACTCCCTTCCCAACGAATGCTTCTCTTGCACGTCCCTCGACTCTTATAACTGCCACCTGTTTTCTGTACAAATTGTAAATGGCTTTTCGCTCCCTGTATTTTACCCCTGCGACCTTCAAAATTTGAAGTAGAGTATTCCAGTCAACATTGTCAAAAGCTTTCTCTAAGTCTACAAATGCTATAAACGTGGTTTGCCTTTCCTTAATCTTTCTTCTAAGATAAGTCGTAGGGTCAGTATTGCCTCACGTGTTCCAACATTTCTACGGAATCCAAACTGATCTTCCCCGAGCTCAGCTTCTACCAGTTTTTCCATTCGTCTGTAAAGAATTCGCGTTAGTGTTTTGCAGCTGTGATTATTAAACTGACAGTTCGGTAAGTTTCACATCTCTCAACACCTTTCTTTGGGATTGGAATTATTATATTCTTCTTGAAGTCTGAGGGAATTTCGCCTATCTCATACATCTTACTCACCAGATGGTAGAGTTTCGTCAGGACTGGCTCTCCCAAGGCTTTCAGTAGTTCTAATGGAATGTTGTCTACTCTCGGGGTCTTGTATCGACGTAGGTCTTTCAGTGCTCTGTCAAACTCTTCACGCAGTATCATATCTCCCATTCCATCTTCATCTACATCCTCCTCCATTTCCATAATATTGTCCTCAAGAACATCGCCCCTGTATAGACCGTCTATATACTTCTTCCACCCTTCTGCTTTCCCTTCTTTGCTTAGAACTGGGTTTCCATCTGAGATCTTGATATACATGCAAGTGTTTCTCTTTTCTCCTAAGGTCTCTCTAATTTTCCTGTAGGCAGTATCTATCTTACCCCTCGTGAGATAAGCCTCTATATCCTTACATTTGTCCTCTAGCCATCGCTGCTTAGACTTTTTGCACTTCCTACCGATCTCGTTTTTGAGACGTTTGTATTCCTTATCGCCTGCTTCACTTACTGCATTTCTGTATTTGCTCCTTTCATCAATTAAATTTAGTATCTCTTCTGTTACCCAAGGACTTCTACTAGCCCTCGTCTTTTTACTTACTTGATCCTCTGCTGCCTTCACTATTTCATTCCTCAAAGCTACCATTTCTTTTTCTACTGTATTTCTTTCCCCCATTCCAGTAAATTGTTCACTTATGCTCTCCCTGAGACTCTGTACAACCTCTAGTTCTTTCTGTTTATCTCCTTTTCTGTTACCCAAGGACTTCTACTAGCCCTCGTCTTTTTACCTACTTGATCCTCTGCTGCCTTCACTATTTCATTCCTCAAAGCTACCAATTCTTCTTCTACTGTATTTCTTTCCCCCATTCCTGTAAATTGTTCACTTATGCTCTCCCTGAGACTCTGTACAACCTCTAGTTCTTTCTGTTTATCTCCTTAAATTCCCACCTTTCAGCAGTTTCTTCAGTTTTAATCTACAGATCATAACCAACAGATTGTGGTCAGAGTCCACATTTACCCCTGGAAATGTATTACAATTTAAAACCTGTTTCCTAAATCTCTGTCTTACCGTTATCTGAAACCTTCTAGTATCTCCAGGGTTCTTCCATGTATACAACCTTCTTTCATGATTCTTGAACCAAGTTTTAGCTATGATTAAGTTATGCTCTGTGCAAAATTCCATCAGGCGGCTTCCTCTTTCACATCTTAGCCCCAATCCATATTCACCTACAACGTTTCCTTCTCTTCGTTTTCCTACTCTAGAATTCCAGTCACCCATGACTATTAAATTTTCGTTTCCCTTCACTACCTGAATTATTTCTTTTATCTCATCATACATTTCATCAATTTCTTCATCATTTGCAGAGCTCGTTGGCATATAATATTGTACTACTGTAGTACGCGTGGGCTTCGTGTCTATCTTGGCCACAATAATGCGTTCACTATGCTGTTTGTAGTAGCTTACGCGCACTCATATTTTTTTATTCATTATTAAACCTATTCCCTCATTACACCTATTTGTTTTTGTATTTATAAGTTTGTATTCACCTGACCAAAAGTCTTGTTCCTCCTGCCACCAAACTTCATTAATTCCCACTATATCTAACTTTAACCTAAGTATTTCCCTTTTTAAATTTTCTAACCTACCTGTCCGATTAAGGGATCTGACATTCCACGCTGCGATCCGGAGAACGCCAGTTTTCTTTCTCCTGATAATGACGTCCTCCAGAGTAGTCCCCGCCCGGGGTTCCGAATGGGGTGCTATTTTACCTCTGGAATATTTTACCCAAGAGGACGCCATCATCATTTAACAATACAGTAAAGCTGCATGCCCTCGGGATAAATTACAGCTGTAGTTTCCCCTTTCTTTCAGCCGTTCGCAGTACCACAACAGCAAGGTCATTTTGGTTAGTGTTACAGGGCCAGATCAGTCAATCATCCAGACTGTTGCCCCTGCAACAACTGAAAAGGCTGCTGCCCCTCTTCAGGAACCACACGATTGTCTGGCCTCTCAACAGATACCCCTCCGTTGTGGTTGCACCTACGGTACGGCTATCTGTGTCGTTGATTCACGCAAGCCTCCCCACCCACTGCAAGATCCATGGTTCACGGGGGGTGGGGTAGGGGTGGATACCATCTTAGAATATATATAGTTAAGGCTCACCGGCCAGTTGACCATCTTCTTCTTCTGTGCGAATGCGCAAACTGTGCCCAAACTCTTAAGGGAATCGGCAACGCGCCGCGATTAATAAGTATAATGGGCGGGGGCACTACGAATGTTTTGCGGGACAATACATTGAACCGAGCTAGGTGGCGCAGTGGTTAGACACTGGACTCGCATTCGGGAGGACAACGATTTAATCCCGCATCCGGCCATCCTGATTTAGGTTTTCCGTGATTTCCCTAAATAGTTCCAGGCAAATGCCGGGATGGTTCCTTTCAAAGTGTACGGCCGACTTCCTTCCCCGTCCTTCCCTAATCCGATGAGACGGATGACCTCGATGTCTGGTCTCCTTCCCCAAACCAAACCAAACCAAACAATACGGTCAGAACGTGGGTTTCGCGGGAGGCGTGCCAGAGAAAATCCCTGCAGTCGCGCTATCCTCTGTGTCCTCAGTGGCTCAGATGGATAGAGCGTCTGCCATGTAAGCAGGAGATCCCGGGTTCGGGTCCCGGTCGGGGCACACATTTTCATCTGTCCCCGTTGACGTATGTCAACGCCTGTAAGCCGCTAAGAGTGTGCATTTCATTGTAATTTCATTCTAACTAGCTGCATGGTCACCGAACATGGACATGTCCGAAAGAACAGATACCATCTTGGTATATAAAAAGGGACACTACCAATAAGCAGACACTCATTGGTTTGAGACCGAGCTCTATTCACTGTCCAAACAAATACAGTAAAAGTGGAATTAAATTGATTATGGAAGCATCTTTTCACATCACATCCTAGTTTTCTTTGTTAATCGAAATATATCAACAAAAAAAGCGTTACATGAACGAGTGAACTGTGTCGTATTAGTAGAGCAAATACGAACCTCAGAAGAGAAAAACGTTCTAAATCTCCTTTCTGACGCTCGTTATTCATATAAACACTGTAATTTTTTATGTTCGAAACAGATGTTGCGTACGCACGACAGAAATAATGAACAAGAAGCAATCATATACTAAAATCTGCTAATATTTTGGACTATTTAAGATGGTGGAAGATCTCGTCCAGTCTGACTTCATAGCAACTTACAGCGTAAGTATGTGGCACCATCTCCCTTCTTTTCTTAATTCCATAGTTGTTCCGGCGATCACTGGCCTGGCGCTGAAACGGCGAAGGATATCACACGAATAAGATAAAACAACACTGAAAATTGAATAACGCTCGTTGCATCTAGTCTAACGTGCCACAATGTCGAAATGCACCATGATGTAAACTTTCACTGTTTCAGAACTAATCCCATTAATTTAATATTGTGAATATTTATTTTTATTAACAGTGGATGGCTGGCTGAATATTTACTTTGTCGTGAAGTCCGTCCCTTTATTTCCACACCATAAACTAAATTGTTTAGAAGCTCGGGCCGCACACCGAGTGAGATACTATTTTCGGCATACTGGACCAGACAGTACACAGTTCGCTGCCCCAAATGACGACAGGCCGTTTCACTCATAGTATTCTGTTGAACTTGTAGTTGCACCGCAACAGTTTTCGAAGTTTAAGCCAAATTACAAATAAGACGTAGAGAGCGTCTACTAGATTGTTCACTATAAACTGTGGCTTAGCTGAATTTTCATAGCTTCCTTGCTGTTTTTCCTGAAGAGTTCTGTAGCTCTGGTATGTCTTAATATTTATTAGTGTCTCATGCTATAAATCTTCCGCAGCCTTCTTTCTTCCAATCTTCTCTCTTCACCTGTCTACTTCTTTGTATATCGACGTCCTCTGTCTTACGACTGCAATGAACGAAGTTCCTCAGGATACTTCTCCTCCTTCCACCAGTGATAAACAGTTCTTACTCAGCAGTCACCGAATTTTCTAAAACTTAATTCCACATACACTTTGGCGATATTAGCACGCGCCCTCGTCCTTCCTTAAACACAATTGCTCCTCAACTGTCTCTCAGTGCGTAGCGTTGTGCACAGATACTAATTCGCTAGCGGGCCAAAGCTCCTAAAATTAAAACGAAAATACATGCATACATGGAAATAGTATTAGACAGTAAATAACAATACTCGTTTTGCATAATATATTACATCTCATCTGTACACACGAAGTCATTACAATACAAGATAAGCAACTTTGTCAGAGAAAGAAAAAAAGGATGAAGAAAAAACAGAAAGGTACGTAAAACATCATTAATGCTTTTGCATATTTCTTGAAGATTAGTAATATAAGAACAGGTGTATGTAGAACAACATAGGTCAATTAAGCCCCTTATACTCTGAACAGTTAGGAAAGGTGTTGGAACACTGGAAATGTAATTACTATGAGAACTAACGGATACACTCTTAGTAATGAAATATGAAACGAAATGTAAGGTCACTAATGTAGGATATTTAATAAAAATAAATTATAAGGTACAAAAAAAACCTCTCACAGTCACCTCTTACAAATCAAAAACGAAAAGCTTACCAAAAAATGCCTTGCTATACAAGCCGACTGAAATGAGAAATGGATGATTGAGCTGAATGAACTTCATCCAGCATAAAGGTGTAGATACACTAGATGATGCATTTAGTGAACTATACATAAAGCTTCAACAGGAAAAAATATATAGTTCTACAGAATGTAACAGGAATGTATCATTTTCGCTTTTCCACACTACTGTTTGACGCTAAAACAACTAAGTAATTATAAACAACAGTAAATTAACGTGAAACCTATACACACGGAAAACATACGGGATATTACTAAATTCCCATTAAAACTACTCGGAAATGTATACGGTGCTAGCTCGATAGAAACAGTTTCCTAGTCACATGAATAAACATGAATACAAACGATGCGCTCAGCTCCGATTCATCTACTAAGTAACAAACAAGGAGTAATTTACTAGACTTTGTTAATGTAAATAATAAGCTAATTTGACAAAAGTACAGTGCTGTAACTACAATTACAGTAATAATGGAGTGGCATGTGAAGCATCGGTGTCTGAAGGTACGTTGACTGAGTAAAGTTAGATACGAATGTTACGTGTAATATGCATACTTTAAACACGACATTTTTGGTGCAGTTTTTAGTTACAGATGCAGTAAACATCAAATACACAGTAAAAGACATTAACTGCTTACCTGGAAGACACGGAAAATTTGAATAATTTATTTGTCTTTATGGTGCACGGAAATCTTGCATGTCTTCAAGTGGCTTCCGTACAAGTCATAATATACTTTGTAAAAGTTTGTTTGCGGAATTTTCAAATACCGTGTACTGTCGGCAAAATTGTCTACAGAATTATCTGTGTTGCCGATGCTGTAGAGTTAAAAGTTAGTTTTCATAACTACCTAAATTGTTCTCTTGCCACGATACAAGGAATTGATCGTTATATATCAGACACATTCCGTTCATCACTGAAGTTTGTAAGAATCTGTGACACAATTATCAGTGAAATTTAAAAACGGAGCTCACAAGTAATTAGGAGCCCACCCTTCAACGTAGTAAAGCAGTCGACGATTCAATTTCACTGCAGCTCATCTACATCGCTGTTATGCTCTGTATCTAAGAGATATGCCGTGCCACCAGCACCTTGCTACAGTTCCAGGAAGGCGTTCTGTGTGGAGCATCTTGTTCAGAAGCACTTGATCCCACAGAACGGGTCGGCTTTAGCCCGGCTCAGCCTCACACGTGCAACAGCGAGCGGTGTTCAAAGGAAACGCCCGCCGGCTCAGATAAACAGTCATCAGAAGGAATCCTATTTGCGCGCACCGGGCGGCAGGTGCAGCTAGTTTCCAGCTGTGACAAGGTTAACTGAGGGGCATCAAAACGAAAGGCCCACACGGGAGAACATTAGGGTTCACACGGACAGGGTGGCGGGTAGATAGGAACTAAACAGTGGTCCTGTTTGGCGAGGAAATAAATCAGTTCCCTTAAATAAAGTAGTAAAGTCCTTTACATGCTATAGCGGCAGCTTGGTGGTAAAAAGAGGTGAATGGGTGGACACACTCAAGGGATGTTCTATTATGCTATTACATTGTTCTGTTTGCAGATTTTGGTTGTACATATTTTCTCAGACGTCACCAGAAGAAGAAACGTAGCGTCAAAAACAAGTCACGAAATGTTCTGATTTTCGGTGCTCTGACAAGCGGTCATTAGTCTACAAAGCTCAAGGATTGTAAAACATTTAAACATCGTTATTTGCTGACTGTTCACATACGTTTCATGTTACAGCGAAAAATGTTCCTGTGATGCATAAGGAGCACTACAGCGGAGAGCTGGTAATGCTCGCTTCTTTGGCGTTTTCGATCAGTCCTGAGATTGAAAACGCACTCAGTATAACGCACTGGGCACTCACTACTAGCGTGTTGCCTGCATGCATTTGCAGCCTGATGACTGGTTGAAAACATCAGAGAATGATCATCAGAAGCTGCCCTCAGCACCGAAAACGTTGCGCCACAGAGTTATGTTCAGTAACGGAAGTAAAGAATTAACTATTTGGCAGTACAAGATAAGGGATCATGTTGTAACACAGAAAGAGATAATCAAATAATTACCTTTGAGGTCAAATTTTTTCTCTCTGGCTGGAAATTTATGTTATTATGTGAATGATCATGACGTAATTATTAAGCTATGCATGTACTTTTAAGCAACTGTCGTGTATAAAATAACGGTGTAATGGGCACCAGATGCCTTGGAATGGCGTCAGTTACTTTTCACTTCATTGAAACAAATTTGCATCCACTCAAACAAAAATAAAAATTAAGTTATTAATGGTAGTAGTGGCGATAGCTTGTTCTGAATCGAAAGAAAGGTAGATCTGTATCTAGATTTAATCTAAAAGAAGAACAATTTGCTCTTAAAGATACAGGGCACTTCTCAAAGGTGGAAAATATCGACAATTTTTTATTACCTCATTAAATTATGTAGCCTTTGCTGAATACATTGATATCTACTTTATTGAGCTTAGAAGCAAAATGACCGCTATATACTAAATTTTAGACTAATCTTCGCGTACACTGCCACGTCCTCATGATGTAAATCATAGAAGTCGTTAGTATTTCGCAGAACCAATGGAAAATTTTTGCTTCCAGCGATTCTGTTTGACAAATTATGTAAGATGGTAACGCCGCTGGTTTCCAACATCTGTAATTGATCATTTATTGCTTCCTTTTATTTTCGCTTTGATGAAGTGTGCTGCTGAAAGTCTGTTGCCTAAGTACTACAGATTCTGGACAGGCTAGTTGACAAAGAATGCAGTTTACATAGAATGCAGACCATATTATTGAGAGGAACATATTACGTATAATTTATTCAGGGATGATTCAAATTTCTGTATTAACATAGCTGCTTTTTGCAGTGAACCCTATAACCTTCCTAATAGTTTGTTGTTCAGTTACTTTCCTTAGTCCACACCATCATATTGTTTACATTTCACAGATTCCTTTAGCAAATAAGATGCTTCGATAATCAGTAACTAATTGTAAACTCTCCCCAGAGTTTTACACATAATCATGAATAAAATGTAGAGTTCTGTAGCTGGATATAGTTTTTCTAAACAATTATATATTCATTTACGTAAAATGTATGTATCTAAAAAGTCGCCTGATGCAACAAAAGGAATTTAACAGTTAGTTTTGCAGAAGTATGTGGACATAAATATAATTAATATACACTCACCAATAGAGTACCATATTCTAAAAGGAATGCCAAGAGAAAGCATGACGAACTGCAGCATGATGATTACGGTTCAGTAATGTTAGAGGCACATGTAAATAAGATTCAAATCTTAGTTCGCCATTTCCAGCAAGGCATCCTTTCCAGAATTTAGGTACACATATATCCTTAAGTGTATAATGCACTGCACTAACCATTTTCTCTAACTTTCAGTTGTCTGCACCTATCTACTAGACCTAATCCTAAACGCAGTTTCATCTAAGTTATACGGAAATAAAGTTTTCAAATTGGGAAAAAATTCTAAAAATTGAAATAAAATATGTAATAATTTCTGTTGTGGTTATTATACTTCATATGTGGAATTAAACAGTTCTGGTTATCTCTGCCGACATGCCATACATTTCTGCTACAGATCTGGTTTCTTTGTCATGTATTCTATTGTTGTAGACGGTAACTAAATTTGTTAAATCATTTTCGAAAATCTTGTGTACCACTTTTTTAAACATTGTTTTTCATAAATATCAATACACCCTACTCATCGTTCAAAATACTTACAAATTGTCTAGAAAGTATAAACAACAAAACTGTAAAAATTATTCAAAGGAAATAGTACAATAATGAGATGGGTGCTGATTTTCACAGCATTTGGAGCCGAAAAACAACATTGCGTCCTTTAGGAGTTTGTACACAGTGATATTAAGCCGACATTAATTAAATGTGCGTTACTCAGGAAGGTATATCACTTAATAATAACTAAATAAGTGAATGCCTGATATGTTTTCACTTTCAAAAATGGTTCAAATGGCTCTGAGCACTATGGGACTCAACAGCGTAGGTCATAAGTCCCCTAGAACTTAGAACTACTTAAACATAACCAACCTAAGGACATCACACACACCCATGCCCGAGGCAGGATTCGAACCTGCGACCGTAGCAGCCCCGCGGTTCCGGACTGCAGCGCCAGAACCTCACGGCCACCGCGGCCGGCTTTTCACTTTCAATGCGGTTATGAGTGATACGGCTGAGCTTTTAGTTATTTGGGTCAGGGAAAGGATTGACCGACTCGCTGTTGCTGTGCCTGTACAATAAATGCACGACGTTCGACGGTGTGTCTGTATCTCTCTCACCGTCTCTGATGCACGCCAATACGTACTTAAGTGCTGTCGGCTGTTCACAAAGTAGGTCGTCGCCTCGTCCATCTTTGTCGTCAGTCTTCACCGTAAAAAGTGGCGAGTTTTCTGATTTCTTCTTTCCATAGAACATGACGGAATTTTACGTGGTCAGCGGGTGACTCCATATTCAGTCATACGGTGCAACGTTGCCAGCAGTGGGTTGTTGCTGCGGTCCACTGTCTCTGGTGGGACTCAAGAGGTGGAATTCGATAATTTCATGCCATTTAACAGCAGCACAGAGTAATTTCCACCGTCAGCTCTGTCTCTGGGGAACGCAGCTGCAAACACCGAAAATCACCTCCGTGACGAATCAACCGCTTGCGATATTAGTTATACGTGCTTTTCGCAGAATTCCTTCGTTTTAGGCCAAGCGGTTGCAGCGGTCAGTAACGATCCTGTTTACTTGTGGGCGCTGCAGCCAGTCATTATCAGCTGCGTGCTATTGAACATCTGCGTAACGCGAAATTTGACACTCTTTACTCTTTCCTAAGTGTGTGAGAAACTACGAAGTTCTCATACAGACAACAACGGAAACACACCCAGGAGGAATACTGTGAAACTGGAATTCACCAGCGACCTATGTTGTACCTCTTTGCCACCGATCAACGTCTCTGGCTACATGCACAGTGGCGTGATCCGGGGCATTAAGGAACGGAATATGTGCTGGAGCAGGTCGAGCAGCAAACGAAAGATTAAGGGACGTGCTGCCAATATGCTAGCGCTTTCGAAGGTAGGATGGCATTCACGTATCGCACAAATGTTATGGCGCCTTCCAAGACCACCAACGGCGTACGACGGCCCCACATAATGCCACTCGAAAACAACAATGAACCTCCACCTTGCTGCACTCGCTGGACAGTGTGTCTAAGGAGTTCAGCTTGACCGGGTTTCCTCCAAACATGTCTACAACAATGGCATGGTTGAAGACATACGCGACACTCTTCGGTGAAGAGAACGTGATGCCAATCCTGAACGGTGCATTTGGCATGTTGTTGGGCCTATCTGCATCGCGCTGCATGGTGTCGTGGTTGGAAAGATGGACATCGCCATGGACGTCGCGTGTGAAGTTTCGCATCATGCAGCCTGTTGCGTACAGTTTGAGTCATAACACGACGTCCTGTAGCTGCACGAAAAGCATTATTCAACATGGTGGCGTTGCTTTCAGGGTTCCTCCGAACCATAATCCGTAGATAGCGGTCATCCACTGCAGTGGTAGCCCATGGGCGGCCTGAGTGCGGCATGTCATCGACAGTTCCTGTCTGTCTGTATCTCCTCCTTGTCCGAACAACATCGCTTCGGTTCACTCCGAGGTACCTGGACACTTCCCTTGTTGAGAGTCCTTCCTGGCACAAAGTAACAATGCGGAAGCGATTGGACCTCTGTGTTGACCATCTAGGCATGGTTGAACTACAGACAACACGAGCCATGTCCCTCCTTCCCGGTGGAATGGCTGGGACTGATCGGCTGTCGGACGCCCCTCCGTCTAGTAGGCGGTGCTCATGCACGGTTGTTTAGATCTTTAGGCGGGGTTAGTAACATCTCTAAACAGTCAAAGGAACTGCGTCTGTGATACAATATCCACAGTCAACGTCTATCTTCAGGAGTTCTCGGAAATGGGGTGGTGTAAAACTTTTTTGATCTGTATATATTTTGATGTTGGATGATTATAGTCATTTATACAGTCTGGTGATTTGTCCGTATTCACACTAAGCACATGCAAATATTCAAGAAAGTAGCAGTATGCAGCTGTAAGTTAACGGCACCAGCGGCTCACTCTGCCACACTTGGGTTGCTTGGGTTATTTGAATTTAACACAATTGAAAGTTTAATGTGTAGAACTGCACCTTCAGGATTTAATGCTAGAACGTCTGCATCATACATATCGACAACTCGTGACTCATCCTTTGACATGCGACTATTAATGAAGCTACACGAAGAGTGTCAGCCATCATCTTTGTCAGTAGGAACTCTACCACTTGATACAGATAGTCCTATTCGCACCGTGCATATTGCTCTCTAGTACCAACACAATGAAGATTCTTTATCTCAGTCACCACATTAAAATCACTGTGGGGTGCTAGCTAGGTCTACTTTTCCATGTTTAGATGCACGTGCAGTCAGTTTGTATGTATTAATAAATTGAAGTATTCTGCTGGCAGTTAGCCGAGGCTCAAGTTCCGGCTGCGGCTGTGCCATGGTTTAGCCAAATGACAACATGTCCGAAAAGTCGGGAAGTCAGCCCGTGGATGCTGCTGCTGTGGTGCAGGTGGAAACACCTGCCTTCTTCGTCTAGCAGTTCGACCAACACTGGATCAAGGGCTGTGACAATCACTACAAAACCTGCATATACACAGAGACTGTCGTGATTTTATTAGTTTATCTATAAAAATTAAATAGGCATGTAGCCTACGAGGAAGCAGTGTAACGTTAGTTGCTGCCCTCACGCAAATTAGTGGGTTTTGCCAATAATAAACTTACAGTTATAACAACAACAAATACTTACAGCATTCTTCTTCCTAGTAGATCACCGCTGCTGTTGCTGGCGGCGCTTTATACTGCACAACAAATGATAGATAACAAGTAATCCCATTGTAAATACCACTTGTAGAGCGGGGGACTTAAGCACCATTGGCAATGAGCTGAGGTGTAGAGGCGCAGGGGCCATGGGATTGGCGGGGTTAGGAACACAGGGTTGGCCCTCACAGGGAAGTGATGCGTTGATATCAGAGTTCCTGCGGCAATGATATTAGGGACTTGGTGCTCGTGGCCAGATGTGATGACGTCAGCATTCCCAGAATGTTGTCTCAGTCAGGTTCAATGTCATCTCGTTCTCTCTGCCCTGTAATTACATCTACTAATAAAAAGTGCATGAGAAGATGTTCACCCTATCGTACCACATGTGTTGTTACTGTTGTCTTCAGTCCAATGACTGGTTTGATTCAGCCCTGCTGACTACTCTATCCTGTGCAAACCTCTTCATCTCTGAATAACTACTAAGCCTGCACCCTTTTGAACCCGCTAACAGTAATTATCTCTGAAATCTGGTTTTATCACATGAAAGAGCGGATCAGGTTCTGGAAAGGGGCAAGGTTAATTACTGTCAGTTATACAGGAAAACAGACAACTTTATTCCTCAAAGCAATCCTCAGTTTTCTCTTTAAAACAACAAAGATCAATTCACGGCTAAGGGCCCAAGTAACTTCTCTAGAATAAGTTTAAATGATTGCTTTTAAAGCACCAGGCTTTAGTGTAACTAAGGCCTTACTTAGGTAAAATTACAGTATCTTCTCGGCTAAAGGCCTAAATAATATTTCAGATTAGCTAAGGAAATTCTTTGAAAGTCAAGCATTTACAAATTCAGGTTAGAGGAAAATTCAAGTTAATTCTTCGGCTGAAAGCCCAATTAAAAAAATTTTCTTTACATAATAAAAGAAAAAGTTTAAAGATAAGCCTTTACACAGTACAACAGAAAAATATCTTATGAAAACTTTAAGTATCTTGTCGGCGGAAGGCCTAAGCAATTACTCAAGAATAACTTAAGACAACCTTAAGACAAACATTTACAGAACACGGCTGAAGGCTGCTTCAAGAATTCAAGATAATTAAAGAGAAACCTTACAGACAAGGGTTTGATTAAAGCCACAGTTTCTGAAACAAACGCGGGTGAAGGCCTAAATACAGAGCAACTAGAATTTTAAATGAACACGACTGAAGGCCTAATCTTAAAAGTTGTTGTGAAGTTCGGATGAAGGCCATATACTAAACATAAAACAGACAATATTAATACACTAATACACGGCTGAAGGTCTGGCACAGTACCTGCGACCAAATAAAATGAAAATCACAAACAACAACAACAGTGGTGCTCAGAAGCGTTCCAAGGGTCGGCCTGTGGAGGAAACTCTAACAACAGGTTAGGTGAGACAGGCAGCCAAGCCTAACACTATACAATCGGGTGGCAGCACGACCTACGGACGGCTGAAGAACCAACCAACAACCTAATCAATTACCTTCCACCCAACGAACCGCACGACAACGGAAAAGGACTTACTCGCTGCTCTGTCGCAGCCGACCGACTCCCTACTCCAGTACACAGACAGCATTCATCTGCTCAACGAAAATCACAGAAGCTACACAAAGTTCCACATAAACACTTGCACCAAGAACTCTGACAATTCTAAAACAAATCACCGTTTTAACAACAAGGATAAATGGCAAGTCACACGCACACATACACAGAGTTTCCATAAGCGGTCGGCGACCGAATACGCGTCATCCAATGAGACGACCGACCGAACGATCAACCAAAGTCGTCCCCACTTTAGTTATGAGTGTCGGCAACAGTCGGGCGAGTTTTGGCTGTCCAGAGCTCACTGCAGCTCCAACCCGACTCAACTCGATGTCCTTTCGGAACTCGGAGACACGGCAACTCGGGCACACTGGCAAGGACCCAAACTCTTGCCCATTGGCCACGACATCTCTGTACAAGGAAGGAACCGACCTACGCCCGGCAAGATTACCAACTGACGAGGCCTAGAAACGGTCCAAAGACCAAATACACGTCGCCCGATGAGACGACCGACTGAACGACCATCCAGCGGTCGTTCCCGCTCCAGTCTCCTTCCGTCGGACAATGCATCTGCGTCGCCAGTGGTCGGGCGAGTACTAGTAGTCCGCACCTCACTGGTGCCGCGTCCCGACTGAACTCGCGACAGACGACGACCCGCAAATACCAGCGGTCGCTCCAGAGATAGTACGATAGTGCACTATCGATACGAGCTGCTGCTGCCACTCACGGGCAAGCAAACCAGAAACTTAGTGACGCCAGTGAATCGAATAAGAAAGAGGCGACAGTACTGTAAGACAAGGTGACAAGCAATAAACGGAATGAACACGAGCCGCGCACGGCTAAATCTCTTTGCCTCCCTCCGTAATACCGCTCTCTCTGTCCAGAGATAGTACGATAGTGCATTATCGATACGAGCTGTTGCTGCCACTCACGGGCAAGCAAACCACAAACTTAGTGACGCCAGTAAATCGAATAAGAAAGAGGCGACAGTACTGTAAGACAAGGTGACAAGCAATAAACGGAATGAACACGAGGCGCGCACGGCTAAATCTCTTTGCCTCCCTCCGTAATACCGCTCTCTCTGCCCAGAGATAGTACGATAGTGCACTATCGATACGAGCTGCTGCTGCCACTCACGGGCAAGCAACCCAGAAACTTAGTGACGCCAGTAAATCGAATAAGAAAGAGGCGACAGTACTGTAAGACAAGGTGACAAGCAATAAACGGAATGAACACGAGCCGCGCACGGCTCAATCTCTTTGCCTCCCTCCGTAATACCGCTCTCTCTGTCTTACCTTTTAGTCAAGTTATGTCGCACACTTCTCTCTCCTCCCCCTTCCCCCTTTCTCAATTCTATTCACTACCTCCTCTTTGGTTATATGATCTACGCACACCATCTTCAGCAATCTGCTGTGGCACCACATTTAAAATGCTTTTATTCTGTTCTTGTGGTGACTGGTTATTGCTAACGTTTCACTGATATAAAAAGTACAACTCCACAGAATTACCTTCAGGACAGACTCACTAGCTGGTAATCCATCAAGTGGGACTCCAGCCGGACACGTAGTTCTTGAATAATGACGACATAGCCAACGGCTGTATTTGAACCTACGTTTGAATAAACGGTGTTACATTCAATTGCAGCCACTGGTTTTATCATCGTTATTCAAAGACTTACCAACATTTAAATCTACATTCGATGTTAACAAATTTTTCTTCTTCAGAAGCGCATTTCTTGCCATTTTCAGTATACATTTTATATCCTCTCTACTTCGCCAAAAATCAGTTATTTTGTTAATGAACAGCAAAACTCGCCTACTACTTTCAGTGTCTCGTTTCGTAATCTAATTCTCTGAGCATCCCCTGATTTAATTCGACTACGTTACGTTACCCTCGTTTTGCTTCGTTGATGTTCATCTTATTTCCACTTTCGCTGGTACTGTTCATTCCGTTCAACTGCTCTTCAATGTCCTGTCTCTATCAGAATTACAATATAGTCGGCAAACTTAAAAGATTTCATTTCTCCTCCCTGAACATTAATTCCCTTTCCAAATTTATTTTCAATTTTCGTTTGTGCTTACTCAACATACATGTTGAATAACATCGTGGATCGGCACAAATCTGTCTCACTACCTTCTCAATCACTGTTTCCCTTTCATGCGAGTCTTATTACTGCCGTCTGGTGTCTATACAAGTTGCGTATAACATTACGCTACCTGTATTGTCTCCTGCTGCCGTCAGAATTTCTAGTAGACATTGTCAAAAGCTTCTTCAAAATTTGCATGAGCTGGAAACGTAGGTTAGCCTTTTCTAAACCTGACTTCTATGACGAAGAGTCAGTATTACCTCGTGTGTTTGTACATTTGCCCGGAATCCATACTGATTTATCACGTACCGTACGTACGCGAATCTAATGCGCACTATTTTTACCATACGAAGTACTCAAATCTGGTATGCGCGTAAGATTCGATGGCGCGTTAGATTCGAGTAGAAACTTGAATCGTTCACCGGTATTCCTTACCCTATGTGATCTGCAGTAGCAGAACAATTATTAAACTCTAGCAAGAAAACATAGGCACGGCTTCCGTAAATTAAAGAAGGGAAGCCGTAAATCGGGTAAGAGGTTATCGAGTTAAAAGAGCTGGTATATATTTCCCGTTCTGAATTCTGTTCGCAGGAGTCAGGACAAAATCCTTTACTGCCACGAGAGGAAAGTTTCTTTAGCCGTCGGTTCAAATAGAACGTCTTTTTTTGTTTGTTTTTTATTTGTTCGTTGAAATTAAAGTACTATCTCGTACATTACCGCGCATTGTTTTACTTCTCAGTCTGGTTTCATTCTTGTTGGCCTACTACAGTACTTCGCATTGTGTTTGCGTTAGGTAGTAGCAAAATGCATGGAAGGCAAAGAAGAATATCTTACGAAGCTACTTTCGAGCGTAAAATAATTCTTATTGATGAAAAATATGGTAACAGAAGGGCAGGGTGAGAGTTCAGTGTAGCTGAGAGTAACGTTCCCCTATGGAAGAAACAGATATTGGGATTATTTGCAACTACCGCTTCTAGAAATAAATTCACTGGACCTCGCAAAGGAAGACATCCTGACGTTGAAGTAAATGGTTTGGAATTCGTCCAAGAAAGGAGGACGAATGGTCAACCTGTGACCAGTGAGACCATAATAATAAAAGCAAATGAGATGGAAGCAGCTATTGATATACCGAAGCAAGAGTTTAGGGCTAGCCGGGGATGGGTTGATCGGTTTTTGAAACGAGTGGGCTTATCTCTGCGACGCCGTACAATATGCCAAAGAGCTTCCACAGTATTTTGAGAAGAAACTTGAAGAATTTCAGCGGAATATTGTGGCACATCGGAAAGAGAAGAATTTTTCGATGGGTCAAACAGGCAACGTTGATGAGACTCCAATTTGGTTTGATATGCCATGTAATTATACGATTGACAACAAGGACACAAAAGAAGTTACCATCAAAACAGCTGGGTGTGAAAATAGCGCGTAACAGTAATGCTGGCAATCACAGCAGATTTGAACAGACTTGCTCCTTTTATGATCTTCAAGCGAAAAACAAGCCCTAATACTCCAAAAAATTAAAAGCTATTCCCTGATGACCTCATTGTTCGGAATCAAGAGAAGGGGCGGGTGACTGAAACATTGATGCTTGAATGGCTCCGAAACGTGTGGGACCTCCGTCCTGGTGGGCTTTCCATCAATCATTTGTCTTGCTGCATTTCGTGGTCATCTCACTGACGACGTAAAAATAAGATACACAGCTTTCTCAGTTACCTTGTTATTATTCATGGAGGAATGACTTCTGTATTACAACCCCTAAAAGTTAGTATAAATAAACCATTCAAAGGCTACGTCCAGGAAAAATGGTTTTGCGAACCAAATCGTGAACAGACTCTCTCAGGAAAAATTAAACGTGCTGCACCATACATTATTGCGCACTGGGTTTCGGCTGCCTGGAAACGCATCTAAGCACCAGTGGTCATAAAATCATTCAAGAAATGCTGTATTTCAAATACTCTGGATGGCAGTGAAGATGATGTGCTCTGGAACGACACCGAGGATGGCGGGGAAGTAGGAAATGAATTTATTTCTGATGTAGACACTTCCGAGGATTCCAGTAATGATGACATTAGTGAATTATGATGAGTAACCTCTGTAATTTCCAGTACGTTTCTTCGTACGTCATAGAGGTAATCAAGTTAGGCGTCCTTTTTTAATAATGAAAATCTCGCTTATTACCGTAATGAGTAACTCAAAAATTAATTATTTTTGGTTTTTTATAGTTCATATATATATTCACTATCTTTTGAAATAAAGTTAGCATTGTAAAATAAATTTCAACAACACAAAAATACCCTTCCAGCGATGTGCCAAAATTCCTTTTTTATTAATTTAATTTTTAAAATTGTGGTGCTCATTACATTCGATGGCTGATTAGATTCGCGTAAATACGGTATTTAAGTTAATTTCAGTTTATATAGCGCATGGAGCACGGAAATAACTATGGCTCAGATGCCTTTCTAAGCACTAATTAGTATAATCTTGTCAGTCGCCAGGAGTCACTGAATTCCTTACTTCGTACCGTTGATCTAATTTTCATAAATAGGCTGCTCGATGTTCCTGCCAGTTCGAGTGTTCCGGCATCTCAGTGACGCTCTCTGGTGGGTCAAGGAAACCTGTGATCGTGTACCTTCTTCATAAACGTTCGGTAAAGCTTCTTAGCCCAGTTTGGTTAGAACAAAGCGGACCGGTACCGACTGCCTTGTCGAAGCCGAGGAAAATGGCAACAAACTGAGTGCCTTTGTGTACGTCGCCCTGGATATCGTGGATGAACAGTAAGACTGACTTTTGTAGAGGAGGTATTCGTTCTCCAGAAACGTCATAAAGCGTAAATGTAAAACGCGTTCCATAATTCCACAACATAATTCTACATGCGATAGGGCATTATAGTTAAGCGCGTCTGTGCGATTACGTTTCCTGAAAATGGGAAGTACTTGCACTTTTTTCTACTCTCGAGGTTCTCCTCGTTGTTCAACTGACCTAAGATAAACTGTTGCTAGAAGCGGAGAAAGTTCTTTTTCATAACCTCTGCGGAACCACACAGGTATCTTATCTGGTGCAGTTGCCTCTCCGTGTCAAGTACTATCAGGTGATGTTTTCCGCGATCGATTGTCTCAGCATCCGCCATTCCAACCAGTCGCTCTGCGACTGAAAAAATGGCCTCACGATGAAATCGTCGTATGCAATATACATCCATCTAAAAACGTAACGAAAAAAATACTGTAGCCATTGAAACTGGAAGCATGTCGGTTTCCGCAGTGTATTTGCTACGAAAGAATCTGAAGAGCACAACGACAGGTATATGGGTGCTGGGAAGAGGATGAGATTCGCAGCGGCCCCATTGTCTAATGACTTTGTTCTGAAACAGTATGCTTGTGTAACGAACACTGGTTCCCTGTACATGCATTTGGGAGTTGGTTTCCATTGACAGCCTGCTGCGGTGGTCCATTTCGAATCTGTGACGGCATGCAGGTGAGCGAGCAAACACGCCTCCACAGTTCAAACAGCTGTGGTCGGTACGCCGTGTTTACCGTATTGCCCTGGGGTCTGCGTGACACAGGCCTATCTCCAGGTGCTTTGCGTGTGCAGCATCCGTGCTTAGTCGATGGGGTGCCCTCAGTGCTCGCCAGCCATTGAGCATCTCAGCGGGGCTATACTGCCGAAGATTTGATGTGGGAATACTCGACACGTCTCTTCTATACAATATTGCTCAGCAGAAAGGAATACCACTGTTGACGCGATGTACAGCAGTAAAACCTGCAAATGTCAATGCATCAGATTCAATTTCACGAGGCTAATTGTGCCCGACGACAGTGATAGCATCCATGACAAAGGGGAGCTCAGCATCGGTTGTATGTATTGCAAATGTAAATTTCAGGTAAACCACAGCTAATAACAGTTTGTTACAGATAATCATATAGACTCAGCATAGTTACAACGTCACATATTATAGTTGCAACTATGCAGACTCTACATGATTACTTGTAACGCACTGACGATAGCTGTGCTTTCAGCTGAAATCTAGATTTACAGTAAAAGACGGATTCTATTATGACCTTTCTGTCGTAAACGCGAATGCGTTAGTGACGGAATTTTCACTACTGAGACACCTGTAATATTTCTCTCAGGACTGGGTCAGCGTCTTTAGCTGACTGTTCATATGGTCCTACTCAAATCTGGATTTATCGTTAAGTAGTAATGGAAGTGGGAGGGCTAGGCCAAGTTCCGTGGGATCGAGCAATGCAGGTTCCGACAGAGATAGCGAGTGGCGCGCCTGAGAATAGGCAACCCTCTCAACCCAAATACGGACCAAGGTACAGGGTAAAAGATCACGGTTGGGTGAGGAACATCGCAAACCAATCTCGGAAATGCAGTGATCATAAATACCGACGTTTCTTGTCTTCCCAACCCTTCAGTCGGGAGACCGTATATAAAACGATATACCTAAATTATGGTCACTCCGCATCAAACCAACAACCAAGGCACAATTCTCAATAATGATAGGTTAATTCTCAGACCTGTTGCGACCATATATATAAGCATTACGTATGTACATAAAACTACAACCAAGCAACAAGCCCACAATACTACAGCTGATGGCTGTAAGCTACCAGGTAAACCTGCTGCAAGTAAGAATATTAAATGCCCAGAAATATTTTACTTTTTAAATATCAACAGACATAGCTAAAGGACTACAGCAAGATAAACGTTGAAGCTGCAAGCAGCATGTGTTACTGACAACCGTAATACTTAGTCGCCAGACCTGCTGCGACCCAGCACATACATACATACAAGGGGCTTAAACCGCAACATACATATTTCTATTTTCAAAAAGTAGAACTATGTAATCAACCAAGTCACAAGCCCAGAGTACAACTGCTAGTGGTGTAAAAACTTTGTTAATAACAGTATTTTCAACTGTACGCCGATTGAACACTCAACGGCGCTCTGACGAAAGGCTCTTGTTGTTGCTTGCCGTTAAACAAATTGTGATTCGACGGTACATGTTACAACAACAAGCAATATTAACGGCGCTCTGTCGAACGGTAGTTCTCTTACCAAGTTATTATAGCAGTAAATTCGACTGTACGCTCAATGAACTCTCAACGCCGCTCTGCCGAGAGGCTCCTCTTGTTGCTAGCCGTTAAACAAATGGTCATTCAACGGTGCACGTCAACAACAACAGGAAAATTCGGAGAACACTACAAGGAAGCCACGACACGAATCGGCAAGATGCGAACTTGCAGATCAGGTTGGCAATATACCACTTAACGGTGAACACACACACACTACCACAGGCGGATCAAACTGTCAAACGGTGAGCGTCGCTCTACCGGGAGGCAATCTCGCCGTTGCAGCAAACAACCAACACATACTAGCAGCTAAGAGTCTAGCCTGAGTGAGGCAACTTCGAATACCAACGGCCACAGTTTCACAGACCAACGGCCACAGTTTAAACCACCATGTCCTCTTTAAGTTGGGGGGGGTGGGGGTGGGACAGGTGTAATACCTAAGGAAAGAGAAATCTTACCACAAGCAGAGAATACAAACGGCAGAACATTATGGCTCCAGGCACGTCGCCTCACCGCCCTTCTGGATGAGTCGCAACTGAATCCGTGACGAGGTGTGGCTTCCCACCTCAAAACGATACAATCCCGCACGTAACGCAGCCGTCCATGTGGGCCACCTGCCACCAACTGCGCGTTCACTACTACGTTCTCTCTCCCCAGAAGACGCCAGCGATCGCACGCTAAGCACCGTGACCCCCTCTGGCGATGTGCCGGTGGAAGGAGAGCACATATTGTCATGCCCATTACCTAGGTTCGACTCCCGGTACTACCTGGGATGCTTCCTCCATGAGAGGACGGAAAAGGCATGCATCTGAGGACAAACTCTACTGATTAGTATTGGTTCAGAAGTCAACAAACCCGACAACGACCGGTAGAACCGTGTGCTGACCACATGCCTACCTACACCTTATCCAGTGACGCCTTCGGCAGAGGATGACTCGGTGGCCCGTCTAGAGCCAACACGCGGACTCATTCTCTGCAGTTCGAGGTCGTGCGGTAGCGTTCTCGCTTCCCGCGCTCGGGATCCCGCTTCGATTCCCGGCGGGGTCAGGGATTTTCTCTGCCTCGTGATGACTGGGTGTTGTGTGATGTCCTTAGGTTAGTTAGGTTTAAATAGTTCTAAGTTCTAGGGGACTGCTGACCATAGATGTTAAGTCCCACTGTGCTCAGAGCCATTTGAACCATTTTTGAACCGGCCTCATTATTACAATGCATAATACCACATACACTGTCCAGTATCATTAATGTGAATACCTGCCAAAAGAATGAATAATCACCTTTTCCAGGAAGAGACGTTCAGGAAGAGAGTCAGTGAGCTTCTGGAAGATACCGACAGGGATGTGGAACCCTGCTGACGCCAGCGCAGCGATCAGTTGCGCTAAGTGACGATGTTTGGTTTGTGGGGCGCTCAACTGCACGGTCATCAGCCCCAATTTTTTCACAGTCCAATTTTTTTCACACTCCAGTCTAGTAACTGTCACGAATGATAAGGATGATGATTAAACGGTGAGGACAAGACGAACACCCAGTACCTGGGCGGATAAAATCCCCAAAGCGGCCTTGAATCGAACCCGGGATCCTGTGATCCAGAGGTAGCAACGCTAGCCAGTAGACCACGAGCTATGGACTCAGTTGCGCTAGGTATCTCGGCTTTGGATCACTGGCGCGAACAGCCTGAACGAGGTGATCCCACAGGTTTTGCATTAGATCATATCTGGGGAGTTCCATGGCTGGGGTAGTATACCACACTCATCTTGACGCTGTTCGACCCACGCACGTACACTGTGACCTGTGTGACACATTGCACTGTCATTTTGGTTGATGCCATCATGCTGAGAAAAAAACAAACTGGATGTAGGGTGGGCCATGCTCCCCAAGGATATATGCATACTTATGTTGACCCACTGTACCCTCCGTAACGACGAGATCACACAGGGAATGCCACAAAATCATTTCCCAGACCATAACTCTCCCTCCTGTTTGCAGGGTGTGCGCTTTCACACCGTACACGCCACCGTTAATCCGTCCGAAGTAGCGTAAAATGCGATTATGTGGAAAGGCCTCGTCTCTTCCCTGAGTGAGCGTCCAGATGTGGTACTCGCGTGGATATTCAGGCCTTAGTCGTCGATAAGCACCAATCAGGAAGAATGTATGAACCAGGGACATGCTGCCGAGGCGCTCGACGGCCGGCATCAAGATACGGCCTATAGCCTATTGATCATTTGGGCGGTCACCTCCTCCACCCTTCACTTTTATTTGGAAATACACATCTCTGTAGCCGTTGTTTACTCCTGTCATCTGACGACATTCGTGCATCAGAGACGTCTCGGCCCCAATCTTAGATAGCGCCACTTTGCTAGGCACGGTATACTTTAACAACGATGGAACTCTAACAGTTCACAAACTTAGCTGATTCGGAAAAGCTTGCATATTTGGCCTGGAATCCAGTAATATCCAATGATCATGCACTTTTAGATGTCAGATACAACGCTCCGTTTCCCCAATACGACAATTATAGCACTTTTTCCGCGGCCCACGACATGTCTTATTACCTATCTGCTGACAGTGCTACTAACTTCCTTCTGTGAATAGTTACTGTTCGTTGACGTAGTATAGAAACGGTGATCACTGTAATGTGCTGGTCCGTATATGTGTTTATCACGTGGAAGTATTTTTGTGCGTCAGTCACAATAAGAATTCTCGTTTCGTCTGAAATTATTGCCACGAGGTGTAGCCGAGCTGTCTGAGGCGCCTTTTCACGGTCCGCGCGGCTTCCCCCCGTCGGAGGTTCGAGTCCTCCCTCGGGCAGTGTGTGTGTTGTCCTTAACGTAAGTTAGTTTAAGTCAGATTAAGTAGTGTGTAACCATAGCGACCGATGACTTCAGTAGTTTAGACCCATAAGGCCTTACCTTAAATTTCCAATCTTTGAAATTCAACGTGCTCCGCAAGACGTGAAGAAACTTCCTTGACAGGAAAAATCTCCGGATTAGTCTCAAATCGATCATGTGTGTGATCTGATAGAACGAGGAGTGACTTCTGTGACTCGTTAACCAACAACTCTTACAGAACTACATGAGCAGATTGAGCAGGCGTTGCATAACATATCCTAAGACAGTATTTACCAATCGAATGTATGCCAGTCAGAACTTGCATTTCCGCACATGGAAGGAACTGGAAACCCCTAAAGCGTTATACTACTTTTTTCCGGCACTGCAAGTCACTATATCTAGGCCACTATTTTCATCTTTCTCTTCTTTGGTTGGTCTTTTCTCCAGACAGTTCATAAAACACATGATATCAAATTGAGAATAGAATATAGAAGGAAAGATACTTATCCTGAAAGCAGCTCATGGGCCACATCCTGCCGCTCTTAATGCCTACATAATAATCGCAAATCGAGATACATATTTTCTAGAAGCATGGCTTACGATAAATATTTCTGTGAACGCAGTTCCCACCCGTTGCCATCCAACTAAACTACTGCCGATAAGTGTCCCAAGACTTAGGAGCAACACTGGAGTGTAGGACAAGCAATTATATAAGCTGTCTCTTTTGTAGCTGTCTGACTGGTAATCCAGCATCTAGTGTTGGGCTTTGTTTCCATAATGGATCTGGTTCTTTACTTCGAATGTTTTGATACAGTCCATTGTCACTTCTGCAATGCCCCCTATTATTTGACATTGCTTACCGCCCTCTCTATTACACCAAAATGATATCAGCCAAAAACTGCCTATGCTCGTTTTCTGTGCTATAAGCAGGCCCGACTTCCCTCTCACGGCTGCTGCAAGTTGCCTCGTAACTCTTCGTTACGAAATGTTTTCGATACGCCAAAGACAATCTTGCAATCTTCATCTTCGTTCAGCGCTTGTGGTTACGCCGTAAGACAACGACTCTGCACAGGTGACACATCTGACTACAGCACTACGCCTTACTAAACTATTTCGATGCACGCTGCTGGCCATTAAAATTGCTACACCAAGACGGAAATGCAGATGATAAACGGGTATTCATTGGAAAAATATATTATCTAGAACTGACATGTGATTACATTTTCACGCAATTTGGATGCATAGATCCTGAGAAATCAGTACCGAGAACAACCACCTCTGGAGATAATAACGGCCTTGATACGCCTGGGCATTTAGTAAAACAGAGCTTGGATGGCGTGTACAGGTACAGCTGCCTATGAAGCTTCAACACGATACCACAATTCATCAAGAGTGGTGACTGGCGTATTGTGACGAGTCAGTTGCTCGGCCACCATTGACCAGATGCGTTCAATTGGTGAGAGATCTGGAGAATGTGTTGGCTAGGGCAGCAGTCGAACATTTTCTGTATCCTGAAAGGTCCGTACAGGGCCTGCAACATGCGGTCGTGCGTTATCGTGCTGAAATGTAAGTTTTCACAGGGATCGAATGAAGGGTAAAGCCACGGGTCGTAACACATCTGAAATGTTACGTCCACTGTTCAAAGTACCGTCAATGCGAACACGAGGTGACCGAGGCGTGTAACCAGTGGCACCCCATACCATCACACCGGGTGATACGCCAGTATGGCGATGACGAATACACGCTTCCCACGTGCGTTCACCGCGATGTCGCCAAACACGGATGCGACCATCATGATGCTGTAAACAGAATCTGGATTCGTCCGAAAAAATGAAGTTTTGCCATTCGTGCACCCAGGTTCGTCGTTGAGTACACCATCGCAGGCGCTCCTGTCTGTGATGCAGCGTCAAGAGTAACCACAGCCATAGTCTCCGAGCTGATAGTCCATGCTGCTGCAAACGTCGTCTAACTGTTCGTGCAGATGGTTGTTGTCTTACCAACGTCCCCATCTGTTGATTCAGGGATCGAGACGTGACTGCACGATCCGTTACAGCCATGTGGATAAGATGCCTGTCATCTCGATTGCTAATGAAACGAGGTCGTTGGGATCCTGCACGGCGTTCCGTATTACCCTCCTGATCCCACGGATTCCATATTCTGCTAACAGTCATTGGATCTCGACAAACGCGAGCAGCAATGTCGCGATACGATAAACCGCAATAGTGATAAGCTACAATCTAACCTTTATCAAAGTCGGAAACGTGATGATACGCATTTCTCCTCCTTACGCGAGGCATCACAACAACGTTTGACGAGGCAACGCCGGTCAACTGCTGTTTTTGTATGAGAAATCGGTTGGAAACTTTCCTTATGTCAACACGTTGTAGGTGTCGCCACCGGCGCCAACCTTGTATGAATGCTCTGAAAAGCTAATAATTTGCATATCACAGCATCTTCTTCCTGTCCATTAAATTTCGCGTCTGTAGTACTGTAATCTCCCCCTCTCTTATCGACTTTAATGACAGTGAAAAATTAAACCGCGTGTACCTAATGGAAATTTGGGAAAAGCAATCGTCACCGAAGTTAATCTGTCGGTAAAGAGGGAGGAAAGGGTTACATCTAAATGAAAGGAAAAGTGCTAATGAAACTGGTGGAAATTAATTTTGAAAAGGGGTAAAGTTAATAAAGAAAGTAAATGTGCAGCCGTTACGTTAACAATTAACTAGCGGTAATTAGGTATTTGAGATTTGGGGGAAATTACGGTCGCCAGTCCTAAGGAAAATTACTATAGTAACTGAAAAAGAAAGTTTATTACACATATAATTAGCACTAGAAGCGTGGCAACTGAAGGTTGACACGTGTAGTGTGAAAGTGAAAGTTTGTCAGAAGTAATAAATTTCGCTACACCCTGACTTAATTTAGCAAAAGAATTAATAAAACCGGAAAACCGAAAGTTAATTTAGTGCCTGAAGTTAATAGTGAGCTTTCTTTCTTAAGCACATCGAAATTCAGTAAAATACGGTTAGTCTTGGACTACCTCAACAATCATTTCAAAAGCTACTTGAATCTACGCAATTTAGAAATAAGAGATTTAACTTTGAACTTGAATTAAATGGTTCTGAACAATAGTAAAATTTAGTACATACGAAGCTGAGCTCCAGTCACAAGTATGCTAAAATACGGTAACAAAACTCGCACTCTTAATTCGTGCTTGCGTAATCTAAATATTGTAGCCAGCTATGAAAACTTTAACTGAACTTTGAAATTAAAGCAGTGAAATAAAATGATGCTGGCGTTTGAATCTCAACGACACTCGGGTTCATTCCGGAAAAGGAAGGGACCCTGCTTGGTAATGCAACTGGGACAATGAGCAACAAACGTTCATGCTAAGTAGCTGTAATTTTGCGAGGCAAATGGAACAATTTTAAAAGCTGAGGTCTGCCATACGGTTCTAAAACTTTACGTGCTTCCAGTCTTCCTTGTTGGTTGATTGAAGGTTTGAAGACGTCGATCGAGGAGGTGGCGACAGTCACTCATTGTCGGCCGTCGCTGTTGCAGAAGCTGGATGTTGGCGCGCCTTCTTCTCGACACGGTCACCAGACGAAACGGGCTCTTGATGTGCGCCAGCTAATGCTTCCCGTCCGCGACACCATGTCAGAAACTATCATCGCAAGTCGAGCGCAATTACATTCTGCCAAACCCCCCGAAAGCGCGGCAACTCGCGGGAGCGTCACACAACACACCTGCTCCACTCGCTACTCCAGCCAGACTCTCTCTCCTCAGCCCGCGCTCCACGCGGCAGAGTTAACACTACCAAAGCTCCTACACACTTTGATTCTTCACACGACCTATCGATGTAATCGTTCGATAGCAGTTTTCCCCAGGCAAGACCCAGCGTAAAGGTTTGCGAAACAAACCAATTATACATCGACATTAATGCATAAATATATATATATATATATATATATATATATATATATATATATATATATATATATATATACAAATAGTAAAACAATTACAATATACGAAGACACAGAAATGTTATATATTCAGGTAACAAAAATAAGGAAAACAAATTTATAGTACAATAAATGGAAATAGGGGGATATGCATTTCCGGCGTTACAGTACGTCATCTTCGTGGTATAGCAATTTTAATGGCCAGTAGTGTATAAATGGTGCTCCCATTGTGTTGAAAAGATTGAACAGATGGCTGCCTTGCGGTAAAGCTCTGTATAGAGACATGGGAGAGTATCTAACTACGAACAGTGTGCTTGTAGACGACTTCAGCCAGAGAGTCGGTATGGTGCCAGCGTAAACTAATGTACTGCCGATAAGTTTGAGAGAAATACATGCTGAAATCTGTGCTTACAAGAAGGCCTTTTTTTCTATATTCTGTACTGTCTTTAAGGTAATGAAAGAACCAGTTGATGTAGTGCATCCTGTGTATGACTTCTGAATAGACAAATATATATAACCATGTATGTATTTTTTATTTCACACCTCTTATTATGTTGCAAGTACTAAAGCTATTGCCCGGTATTTTCACTGGACACATGCAACAGCAGAAAATTATGTCATTTAACTACATTCTCCTAAAAGCCGATTGCACTCCAGTGCCTGAAATAGTCGGTATCATAGAAGGGCATAGTGTTCATTATTTTCTACAAAAACCCATTGAACGCCAGTAGTTGTCGTTGTAGGTATCATGGCAGAGAAGGTTAAGCATCAAGACTTTGTTATAACGATGGCGCTGTGATCGAGTGCAAGAAGACCGGCAGAAGAAGAATGGCACACTCTTCCCCGACAACGTGCGTGCAGTAATTTTAGGTCCGTCCATCTGCTCCAAGAAAAGTGTTCTCATGTCGCTGCTAACACATCTGGATGGAGTACGCTTTGAGCATGTATGTGTATTTTGAAAAACACTGTTTCAGAAGAAATACCAACTATTACAGGCGATACTGCAGGGTGTAGATGGTGTGACATACAGGATTTTCAGTGACAGCAGCACCGAAAAATGTAAATCCACACAATTTGTTCATGTTTGAAGATGTTGCTGTCGAAAACCAAGGTCAAATTCGGCGATATTTCTGTTTCGGTTGCCATATAGCTGTTGATGTATTTTATCAAAGGCAGACATATTCCTGAATCCCAAAATAGCTAGTGTGGGATAATTCAAAGCTAATGATAGCATTCAAAGAGGACAATCTGAATTTAAAACACATTTTTAGGCTCATATAGGAACCGACCTGATGTTCTGTGATTTTGTAAAGATATGTGCAGATTGCTGGAATCAGTCACAGTAAGGGTTTATCGTTATTGATAAAACAAGAAAACTTGATGATGGCAGATACTGACGGAACTTCAAGGTGTTCCAATATATATAGCCATGCAGAGAGGTGAGTACATCAGTATACGCATCACCACGGATAAATTCGCACGCATGCTGGAAGCTCACTTTGATAGGATGGGTGTACATGGACGAAACATCCTCTTGTAAGAGGACGCGAAAATAGAAACTCTCGAACATGAAGTAGGAGGTGCACGCAAGGAACTAGAGACGTATTGTCAAACCATTCTGGTATTGAACAATACACTAAATGATCAGGTTAATGAAATCGAGAAGAAAGTAAACAGCTTAACCGAAAGGGGAATAGCTGCATCGAGAACAATACCTTGTACGAAATGCAATCGAAAAGGAAATAGTCAACTTAACTGAAGAGGAAATAGCTGTTAAGGAGGAGAGTGAGTAGCAAAATAAGAAGAAGAGCGGATATAAAAAACCTCACGCTGCACAGAAGTCCGATAAGTGTACACCGACATGTCGACTAAGCATAAAGTCATCGAGGCACGGAAGGCCGTTCTCGAGAAGTTGCTGAGGTCAGGGCATTTGAAGCGGGAGCAGACCCTGCGAGAAACGTTTAAACCAGTTACTGAATCTCTCGATGAACTCTCAGCGAAATTCCACAACGACGACGATGAGGCTGTTACCGATTACATTAACCGTCACAGCGACGCTAGGATAGACAAAACATACGGTGGCAGTGGTGAGAAACCATGCATGTTGGGCACACAGCCTGCAACTTTAAATAAAAAAACAATGCAGATCGCCGATAAACAGTTTCAACGAACACCCGGTCTACTGAACCTTATTTTCCTAAGACCCACAAAACTTGTAAATAATTCGTCTAAAGATCTGGAAGTGTATTGTGAAATATTGCTGTTAAATGATCTGTATAAGAATGCAAAAAGTCGAAGCAATGTGAATTCAAATCCATTATAAAACCTATTTTGGATAGTGAAAAAAATAGTAGTGTTAATGGCATTGACATTTAGCATAAAAGAGTGAGCAATCGACTCCCACAGTATATATAGGATGGTCCATTTATCGTGACCGGGCAAAATATCTCACGAAATAAGCGTCAAACGAAAAAACTACAAAGAACGAAAGTTGTCTAGCTTGAAGGGGGAAAACAGATGACGCTATGGTTGGCCCGCTAGATAGCGCTGCCATATGTCAAACGGATTTCAACTGCGTTTTTTTGAATAGTAACCCCTATTTTTATTACATATTCGTGTAGTACATATTCTACGGGAAATATAGACAACACAGGAATACACCAGGAATACAACACTTACAAACTGAACGACACATAAACGATGCAATCAGAACACCAGAATTAGAGGACGAACTCAACGTGCTGACAGAAATAATCTTGGACGAATGCCATAAATAGTACAGGAGCGAGAGAGCGTACGACGACAAACCTAGATGCAGTACCTACATAGAAGCCATAGTGTGGAGGAGGAAAACCGAGACAGAAGGAACGACAGAAATGCATTAGTCTAAACATAATGTACAGATATCACAACAGATTACACATAACTAAAACTCAACATGAATAGATGTAAACAGTGTCGGCGTACCGTCGCAATTGCCACAGGCAAACACGGCACTTTAAACCTGTTAACAGCTTAATTATCTTAGTAACAGCTTTAGTAATTAGCATAGGAATTAGATTAGCGTAGATCTTCTTACTTAAAGGTAAGCAAAGTATTGACTGAGAATCAATGGCTTGAGGATTGATTCCAAGGCTTTCATCCTCAGTTCCCCCGGGTGGATGGACTATAAACTTCTTCCTTTCCTATCTTCTTTCCTCTTCTTCATCCTAAACTATATTTTTTTATTTGTTTTTCAAACTGCATGTAAATTTTTGTTAAACAGTTTGAGTAAGCTGTCATAAAGAAAAGAAAAGGAAGATAAATTGCTAACAAATAAATTAAAAAAATAGACAAAAACAAAACACGATCAACTATGACCCGCCTCCACGTGGCGGGACACGGGCAACGGTGAGATCGGATGTGGGAACTGGTGTGGAGGTTCAGCCGTATCAGCGCCCATGTACCGATCGCAGCGGATTAGTGGTCAATAAAGACCCACCTTAAGCAATTAGGTGGTGGGTCGTAAAATCAGGGCGGCAAGTGAAAAAAAAGTACGTAAAGAAATATGAATGTTTTAGTTGGACCATTTTTCTCGCTTTGTGATTGATGGCGCTGTAATAGTCACAAACATATGGCTCACAATTTTAGACGAACAGTTGGTAACAAGTAGGTTTATTTAAAAAATGGTTCAAATGGCTCTGAGCACTATGGCACTTAACTTCTGAGGTCATCAGTCCCCTAAAATTTAGAACTACTTAAACCTAACTAACCTAAGGACATCACACAGGATTCGAACCTGCGACAGTAGTGGTCGCGCGGTTCCAGACTGTAGCGCCTAGAACGGCTCGGCCACCCCGGCCGGCTCGGTTTTTTAAATTAAAATGCAGAACGTAGGTACGTTAGAACATTTTATTTCTGTTGTTCCAGTGTGATACATATACCTTTGTGAACTTATCGTTTCTGAGAACGCATGCTGTTACAGCGTGATTACCTGTCAATGCCACATTAATGCAATAAACGCTCATAATCATGTCCGTCAAACTCAATGCATTTGGCAACAAGTGTAACGACATTCCTCTCAACAGCGAGTAGTTCGCCTTCCGTAATGTTCGCATATGCTTTGCAATGCGCTGACGCATGTTGTCAGGCGTTGTCGGTGGATCACGATAGCAAATATCCTTCAACTTTCCCCACAGAAAGAAATCCGGGGACGTCAGATGCGGTGAACGTGCTTCGACGATAAATCCACCTGTCATGAAATATGCAATTCAATACCGCTTTATCCGCACGCGAGCTATGGGCCGGACATCCATCGTGTTGGAAGTACGTCGCCATTCTGTCATGCGGTGAAACATCTTCTAGTAATATCGGTAGAACATTACGTAGGAAATCAGTATAGAGTGCACCATTTACATTGCCGTCGATAAATTGGGGACAATTATCCTTCCTCCCACATTTCCGCACCATACATTAACCCGCCAAGGTCGCTAATGTCCCACTTGTCGCTACCATCGTGGATTTTCCGTTGCCTAATAGTGCATATTATGCCGGTTTACGTTACAGCTGTTGGTGAATGACGCTTCGTCGCTAAATAGAACGCGTGCAAAATATCTGTCATCATCCCGTAATTTCTCTTGTGCCCAGGGACAGAACTGTACACGACGTTCGAAGTTGTCGCCATGCAATTCCTGGTGTATAGAAATATGGTAGGGGTGCAATCGATGTTGATGTAGCATTCTCAACACCGACGTTTTTGAGATTCCCGATACTGGCGAAATTTGTCTGCTATTGATCTGCGGATTAGCCGCGACAGCAGCTAAAACACCTACTTGGGCATCATCATTTGTTGCAGGTCGTGGCTGATGTTTCACATGTGGCTGAACACTTCCTGTTTCCTTAAATGACGTAACTATCCGGCGAACGCTCCGGGCTCTTGGATGATGTCGTCCAGGATACCGAGCAGCATACATAGCACACGCCCGTCAGGCATTTTGATCACAATAACCATACATCAACACCATATCGACCTTTTCCGCAATTGGTAATCGGTCCATTTTAACACGGGTTATGTATCACGAAACAAATACCGTCCGCACTGGTGGAATGTTACGTGATACCACTACTTATACGTTTGTAACTATTACAGAACCATCTATCACAAAGCGAAAAAAGTGGTCTAACTGAAACATTCATATTTCTCTGCGTATAACACGAATATGTAATAAAAATGGGGATTCCTATTTTTAAAAAACGCAGTTGATATCCGTTTGACGTATGGCAGCGCCATCTGGCGGACCAACCATAGCGCCATCGGTTTTCCCCCTTCAAGCTAGACGAGTTTCGTTCTTTGTAGTTTTTTCGTTTGATGCTTATTTCGTGAGATATTTGGCCCGTTCACTATCAATGGACCACTCTCTATATTACGACAGTCCCAATGAGCTAATAGACGGGCTGTGACTGCTCATTGCATCGGTTGCCGCTCGTAATGCAGATCATTCGAAGGAAGTTGTTTCATTAATTTCTGAGCTTACAGAGAGAGGCATCATCGAATAAGTACTGAGACTGTAGTTCGAGAACTGCACAAACCAGCACGCAAAATATGCTCTCGAGGGATTGTTACGATTAACGGTTTGCTCGACCTGTGGCAGGCGGATCTTGTCGACATGAGGGAATATTCACGTGTGAATAACGGATTCAAATATATTTTGATGCTCATTGTTACTTATTCTAAATATTCCTGGGCGTTATCCGTGAAAGCGTAAGCTGGGAAGGAAGTCGCACATATGTTTGATGGAATGCTGCAGACGGGGACGAATCAAAGCACAGCCAACTTTCAAACAGATTACGGCGGTGAGTTTTACCATAGATATTTCAAGACTGTGATGGGACGATATGGAATACGTCAGTACTCGACATTCACTCACCTGAAGGCGAGTGTCGGGGGACGTCTGAACAGAACAGTGAAAACGCAAATGCGGATGCAATTCAGTCTCGTGGCTCACACAAACGGTGCGATATTTTCTCGCAAATAATTGCACAGTATAATGGAACCAATCTTCGCACAATAAAAGTGAAATAATCAAAGTTCGTGATAGCAGACTTCTAGGTACAGTATACAATTGTATTAAACTGTTAGATCCGCGTGGACAGCTATTCAGTGTAAGTGATTTAGTACGTATTTCAAAACACAAGACAACGTTTGAGAAGTCATACATGACAAACTGGTCAGCCGAGATATTCACAGTTTCCAAAGTGCAGAGAAGGAATCCTTGAACCTACCTCTTAAATGACACCAGTCATATTGAAACTGCAGGATGCTTTTACACACAACAGTTACAGAAGACCTCGGAACCAGATGTGTATCTCGTATAGAGAGTCACACGGCGCCGAGGGAATAGGGCGTTACTTAAATAGCTTCGTTTTTCCGCATCACAAAAAGGTGGATCGACTCTGTCTGTCAGATAACAGGGAACACAGACCACAAGCACATCGGCAGCATATCATGCGTGATAGGAGACGCATTAGAGGAGGAGGCGATATTCTCGACAAACTACGAGTTGAATTACACATTCCTGGTTACAATTACTATGGACCTGGAACAAAACTGCAAAAACGATTGGCACGCGATGATAAGGGAATAAGTCTACTCGACGAAGCGTTTATGGAACACGACATCGCTTAGGCAGTAAATAAAGATCGTCACACCGCCGATCGAATTTCAGCTGGTAAGGCTAAGGCAATACGTGCGGAAAGGGATATTGGTATAGGTCAACGCATTGCAGGATTTGCAGTTGAATAAACCATGCATGGTAACGGTAAGTTGGGATTGGGTATGAAGAAGTTCAGCTAAGTTATGAGCGCTGTACCTGGCACACTAAGGCGGAAGATGAAAACCAAAGGGCTCATGACAAACTGTATTCCGACAGCGTTGTATGCAGCTAAAATCGCCCTGAAGTAGAAAGGAGTGAGAAAAGAAAGATCGATGAAAGAACCCATGGTTTTGCCAATACATAAGACGTCGGCTAAAATTATTCCCTTCCTCATTCCTGCCTTAGCCGGTCTCTCAGCGGTGGGTTCACTGGCAGGGGGTGCCGCGGCTTATTGCCAGGACAGTCGAGAATTAAAGAAGCTCTCAGGAGCAACTACAGGAGGCACGAAGACATAACCGCACGATGAAACCATACAAGAAAGAACTACCTCTTCATAAACAAACAAAAAAAAAATCCTCCTAGTAGTCCTACCAGACAGGGCGCTTACAAAAACAGATCTACATCTACATCCATACTCCGCAAGCCACCTGACGGTGTGTGGGGCTTATCTGCTTAAGTTTGTTACGAAGAAATTCAACATTCCACGATTCCGAGCTGTTTTTATGCGGATTACATTACCTAAGACTATGTGGAAATCAGGAGAATGTGGAACTGTGAATCTGGTTGTAGCAGAAGGACCTGGAACTCACTAGGTAGCATATGTTAAAAAATAAAACTCAGATAACGTCTACTATTTCAACTCATTAGGCGACCTGTAACCCCCAAGAGAAATATAACGATACTTCACAGGCAGAAGACATGTTTTCAACAATTTTCGACACTACCAAGACTTTAATACAGTCCGGTGTGGTCATCTATACATCATGTCCTTCCTGACGTCTAGAATGATGTATAAGAACGGGTATTAAGCAACCATTCACCAGTCCACGTTATGATGCAATGTCGTACACTTTGATATTAGAAGATCGTTAAGTCCATTCGTTAAGTCTTGGAGATGGGGGAATCGCGCTGATTGGACTGGAGACATACAGCACCATCCCAAATATCACAGAGGCTAACAATAAACTGCTTCTGGAAATTAATGGTAAAAGCGAGATTGTGGAAACTGAACTTAGTGCGTACGATATTAACGATTTAAAAGAACTTAGTCTGGAAAAGGGATTGAGCTCTGCGCAAACATCAGTACACTTAAAGCTGAAATTTGACGGCGAATGCAACGATTGACTTTAAGCAGAAATGTTCAATAGGCCCACTAGTTGGTTTCACAAAGGGACAGGTTTGAAGACGGATCCCAATAAATTTTACAAATCCGATCAGACATTGGACATTCTCTCTGTCGGTAAAATGCGTACTGAGTGTAATATTGCAACGAACTCATATCTGAAAGATGGATTGATTCATTTAATGTTACGGTTTCTTCCCATCAGCTGGAACAAGGTATAAGATTATTGAGACTCCTACCGACGCTAGATACCTTCCTGTTACAGTTCAGACATTGGACTATCTGGAACTGCGTATTGTGGATCAGAATAACCGAAGTGTTGACTTTCGTGAAGAGGAAATTATTGTACGACTACATCTATGACAAGGTGGGCGTAAGGCATAAAATCAGTGCACAAAGCGCACTTCGCAGCAGAACGGCAAGGCGATAACAGGTGCGAAGTACGTGTTTCTTAAATCAGTAGGCTTGAAACTTCGTAATGACGTCGTCGCTCAGTATATCTCACCCAGTGGAATATGATGAGCGAATCATGCACCAGGAATAGTTCTCGCATTAACCTTATGCTTCAACCACATTTAACAAGAGCGATGAAATTAGGATCATCATCCAGCCCCAAGATGCTTTAACTCTTCCATGCAAGAGTTTCATTTATTTGGATGGATCCTTTAAGAAAAAAGGATAATAGACATACAGTGGGAACAAGGCTTATATGTAATACTGTCTCGTTCCAGTTCCAAGAAATATGTTATGAACTTGCTGTGGTACAGATTGATCGTACACATAATGTTGGCATATCATCAACCCTTAAAACATATGTCTCATCATCACCCTGGGATTTCAATGGCTTAGAAAATGCAGGATGCTTCATATACGAGCCTGTGGGCAGAAAAGTAGAAGAGTATCGCCGATTTGCTACATGCATACTCTAACGTTCTGCGTGGTGTCTGTTTGTTCTATGTCGTGTCTGCCTACCACTTTTGCACAACGATGCTCTGAGAGTGAATTTTAGGGAACTGACTAGTTTGAACCTGAGACCTGTTGCTAGTAAGGAGACGCCAGACCACACATGACATGTAGAGTTCAGAAGAGTTCAGTGAGACTAGCGATGATATAATCAAATACTTAATGATTTCAGCGTCAGCTCCACTGCACTCGCTGTAAAAGAATCTTAATAGTAACTAAATTTAGTGGAAGGGGTTCAAGGCTTTCCTATTTTTAGTTAGCTGGTAAAATAACGTCCAAAAAGCAGTTAAGGTTACCATTGGAATTTTTATTCCACTCACAAGACATTGTTTATAAATTGTGCAATTGATGAAAGGAAATATTTTAATACAAGATGATAAAAACCAACTACGTCCAACAAAAATGTGAACGAATACTCCTTGAATGAATTTCCAAGTTCTACAATGGATCGAAGGATAACCTATGCCATATCACATCTGTAATCTAGGTTTCAATTAAGTGTCATAAAAGAAACAACTATCAAAAATGGTCTACAGGGATCCTCAATTATCTTTAATTACTTATTTAACTTGTCGTAAATTACAGTGGCTGTTGTGGCTTCTCAATAATTACGTAACAGAAAAATCATCTCGTTTCAGACTTTAACTTCAAGTAGCAAATGTGAATTCAATGAGGTTTAATTGACGATCGACTCTAGTATTACGTAAAAAGGGGATGTAACAGATGAGACTTCTGCAGTTCTGAGTGAAGCCTTATGCGCTCTTATGTGACATCGCGTGCATTCATTACCTTGTTGGTGGTTAGTCAGCGTCAGGTCAGCGGCGGGCGGCGCAGCTCCACACGCCTCGTCGTCTCGGTAGCAACTCTCTAACTTCTCTTTACTACAATTTACTGAAGTGGGTTTAAGAAAAGGGTATCTGGCTGTGTTTCCAACTGACCAGGGTCTCAATGTTAGCCTTAAGCTCCGCCTACAAAATTTTTGTCTATCCAATGAGAAACGTTATACTTTTCGTGGTGGGGCAATGTTTTTAACGTTTGCAACGTAACAGAGACACGTATAGTCTCACGCTAAAACCTGCCGCTGGCGTGGCCCTTTTAGTGTTATCATAGGATCTATACTGTTTTTCTGGAGGGCTCTATGTTTTAACTGTTTCACGGTGGGAAGGTATGACATGCATTTAGGCGTTCTTGTGTTAGTCTGTGGTATTCCATTTGCTCACTCGTTGATCGTATTACTTTGGTTATTTAATTTCACGATTTATTCGGTGCTATCAGACATACTGCCGGATTTGCTATCATGTCAGGGTTTTCATGGAAGGCGTTGGATTTGCCTGACACCTTACAATACCTCTAAAAATGCTTATGGGGTACTTCGAGGACATGCAGCGAATTATTATGAATGCTAAACAGGAGCTTATTCTAGTATGGAATGTAACAGATAGCCACTCATACATTCAAGGAGCTCAAGAGGAGAATCAGATGGTCATCAACAAAGTTATTTGAAAAATGCCGCTCATCACTGTGGCAGACGAGGAGCGTTTGAAGCTTCTAGAAGTTCTGAATACTGACACATATCTGCCATTAACTTTCCTCTCATGGGAAGTTTAGCAGTGCCCAGTGCTACCGACAGTGAGCAGAGAAACATGGGCTATTGAAACCTCACTGAAGCTGGAAACACAAACATTCTTCATATTGCATTCCAGACTAATAGAAGGGGGAATTTAGCAACTAATTCCACCGTATTTGACAACTGTAATTTACTGGCGCCATAGTCTACTTGAATTCCTAATTCTATCCGTATGACAGTTTACTGCTAGAGTGGGATCAGAATGTATACAGTCCAGCATTTGACAAGTATGCAAGGTTCTATGCTTCTTAGTACGAGTATGATGCCTACTCCACATAAATTCAAGGAGCTGGTGCCAAGAATCGTGATACTCTGTTCTGAGCAGAATTAGATAGTTAAATCAGTACCAATAGATGTACGAATCGAATTTGAATCTTCATCAATTTTCACAAAACACACTGCAGTGTATGCTCTATTTCTACATGACCGTGTGATTAACTATTTCCCACTTACTGGTGTTGTGCAGCGTTCTGTAAAAATGACCAAGTGCTGTGGCATACGCAGAGATCTTATGCTGCGCACCACTCTACTTATAACAAGGGAAGTGGTAGTGCTTGGAGTTTGTAATGTCTAAGGCTTTGATGAAAGAAATGACAGTAGCTCAGTAAATTAATTCTTAACCTTATATTCCTATTAACCATCAGAAACAGTGCTGAACTACATCAAAATTTTGACAACCAGTACTAAATGGTTTGACAGCAAGCCTATGCAGTTACGCTCCTTTCCCCGTTACGCTAACAATGCCCGCATCCCTTATGTTGCACTGAATTTTGACAGATTTACAGTTGTGACCCTTTCTCACACAGCGTACACGTTATGGGACGAGATCTTTGTAGTTGGAGTGTCCCAAAACGTCAGCAGAAGTTCCGCTGGTGATGGCATCTTGAGATGGTGCTGTAGAGAGCGTTGTCGGTCATCGAGATGTGTTGCGCCACTGTACTGGAGAGTCAGCTGCCACGCCAGGTTGTACAACTCATGTCGTCCTGCTGTCCCAGGCAACCTTCCACCTGTTTTTGGATGATTAGGAACGCGCTGTAGTTTCGATTTCCTCCACTCTTGCGCTCGTTACGGAAGGTTCCCATTGGGCACACTCCAGCCTGTTTTTTATCTTAATTTTTAATACCTTTTTGTTGTTCAGAAAATCATACAAAGTTATTGTAAGTAAACTGTGGTTAACATCAACTATTTCACTCATTTTTATCTTTAATTTAATATTATAAGGACTCATTACTTAATACGAAAGGGTGCTTTTCGGATCCGCTTTTCTGCCTCTGTACCACAAACATGAGTATTGTCGTTATGGTGGACTCTCACACTTCCATGCTTTGGTTTGTGAAGCAAGAGACATATTAATGCGTCCCTCTTCGGGTCCTGCGCGCTTATTACGCAACATTAGTTAATTTAAGGAAAAAGATATTCTAGAAATCTACCGTAGCCGCTACAGGCAGATAACATTTTCTAAAGGTTCTGCCATTTAATCTCTTGAACCCTTCTTTTCGATTATTCATTTTGTATATTCGTTATACATGTAATAACTCTGTATGGATAATTCCAGATATTCATGGGATATAGCTGCTTCCAGCGCTTTTTCGCCATTCGTGTATTTGTAGAATGACTGATCTTTCCACCTAATTTTTGGCACTACATTACATTAATTTATGTTCATAGTCAACTGCAAATACTCGCGACAAACGTCGATCATCTTCAGGTATTTTCCGATTTCTCTCCAGAGTTGCGACTATTCTACATGAACGAGAATCGTCTGCTTACAGCCTCATGTACCTCCCGACATTATCCGCGAGGTAATTTATGCATATATTGTGCAGGTGCGTGGGTGAAACGCTTCCTCACACTTTCAAAGTGTATAATGGAAATTTTAATGAAACTAGGTCACTAAAATTAGTCTGATCCGTATAGAACTTGGAACAACTGACAGCTGTACCTCTTGTCCATTGAGCGAAGGTCATTGTGAAATGGGTGAAACAGCTATATTTGGGGAATTATATCACTGTTGGGACATAAATGATGTTCCAAGCGATGAGTCATACAGCCAACTGCAAGACCAGATAGAAAACTGATAAGTCTACAAAAACCAAACGAAATTTTCGTATTAGTTTTTGTGAAGGATCTAAATGCTGCTGTAATTAATGCTGTTTCAGCAAAATACGAGGGCTGTCCACAAAGTACATTACGTTTCGGAATTAAAAATAAATAAAGTATTGGAATTTTTTTATTATATACAGATGAAAGCCACACTTAAATACTACTTTTCTGCATAGTTGCCATTTAAAGTAAGGCACTTATCGTAACGATGGACGAGCTTGGAAATTCCTTCGTCGTAAAATTCGGCCGCCTGCGCCTTCACCCACGTGGTTACCTCTTCTTGAAGCTGTGCGTCGTCATCAAAACGCTGCACAGCCAACCAATTCTTCATTGCTGGGAATAAGTGGAAGTCGCTCGGTGCCAGGTCGGGACTGTACGGCGGATGAGGAAACAACTCCCACTTAAAAGATTCGAGAACTTCACGAGTGGCATTTGCCGTGTGGGCCCGGCCGTTGTCGTGAATCAGCAAGATCTTTGAGCCCAGCTTTCCCCTGCGCTTGTTTTGTATTGCTCTTCTGAGGTTGTGCAGATTTTGGCAATACCTTTGAGAGTTTATTGTAGTGCCTCTTTCCAGGAAATCCACAAAAATCACACCTTTTCTGTCCCAAAAGAAGAGGTAACCACGCGGTAGAAGGCGCAGGCGGCCGAATTTTACGACGAAGGAATTTCCAAGCTCGGCCATCGCTACGATAAGTGCCTTAATTTAAATGGCAACTATGTAGAAAAGTAGTATTTAAGTGTGGCTTTCATCTCTATATAATAAAAAAAATTTCAAATACTTTATTTATTTTTAATTCCAAAACGTAATGTACTTTGTGGATAGCCTTCGTATTTGTATGTAGAAATACCTACAGCGCTTAGCAAGTGCTGCTGGAGGACAAGAAGGGAACCTTACTGAGATATATGTAGATGCAGTGCTGTGTTGTGGCGACGTTTGACAACAGTGTGTTTAAACTGATAAGTCGGTGTTTTGAATTTCGTTAAGGAACTCAACAATAGCTTCACATCGTAGAAAAATTACATGACGGATTCAAATCTTCAGCTCTAACTTGACTGCAGAGTGTACTTTCGAAACATGTAGTAAGGCAAACGCGGTTCTGCGTTTAGTGTTCCAGTCTCAGCGTAATGTCTTCGCCTAATGTTACAGGAACTGCATACACCATACACACAGAATGCTTTACAAAGGGGCAGGGTATATTGCGTTCATATTTAGCTGTAATAATCAGTCTCGGAAGACTTTGACTATCTTCACATCTAAAACTAAAGTACAGAAGTGTAGACCATTTTTATCGCACAATTTAAAACCACATGCCTCTGTAATCTCTTGTGCCCCTGTATTGCCTTCCCACAGAAAATGCTACTGAAGGCTACGATATACTGTCTGTGGAGGTCATGGAAGATTTGTTTTTCTGTTCCAGTCCATATATCTGGACATGCGACATCCAGGTAGAGTCGCATGTATGTATCTAAATGAGCTGGAGCACTGTCATTCAGCACCTAAGCCATCTGACGAACCTATAGTGGTACACCTTTGCCACATTTTTCCCCTCTCTCCCTTTGTGTTAACTGACAATGCATATAGTCAGTAAAACTACCTAAAACCATAATTCTGATCTCTAGTTTGGTAATACGTGGGCAGGTCACAACTTAGTTATGTATTTAAACAAAAAAAATGGAAAAAAACGTTTTACTAAGTTACCTAGCAAACCGGAGAAATTTGCCAACTGTGTAAAAAGAGAATTACAGAAGGAAAAAGTTTAATGCAATGAAGACAGTTTGCACGTTAGTATTAAAAACTTTAAGGCAAATATAGTGACAGCGAAAGATACACAGAAATGTATTAATAAAGATTCAAATATTCGAACTTTAATGTTAAAAGAAAAATTCCATATTTTCATCAGAAAAGAAAGTTTTGCCTTCGTTTGACAGTAAGGATGATTAATTATGTGCGCAATGTGTTTCACATTCATAGACGCTTCATCTGGCACGCCTGGCAAGCAAAATAATATCCTCCTGTCTGTTGTACGAAGACACAGCACCTCGAACTCTCTGTTTCCATAGAATTCAATAAGTTTATCAGAAAAATATTTCAAGCTTATGTCTGTCAAGAATTTTACCACGAAAAACAATCAAATACTTAGTAATATAAGACCCTGGGGCACTGTGGCTTCTAATTCATTATTTTCACGAATGGTTAATAATTTTCATACGTGTGTGCTCTCAATATGATTTTAATGAACATTGGAGTTTTAACATCCTGTACAGAGACCTAAAAATGCTCGACTATACAATAAGTGTGCAAAAGGTTAGACAAATGAAAAATCCTACTTTGGAAAAGTTGCCCCATTTGTATCAAGCATCCTGGTGCAACAGTGCCAAGTTATATTATTTTACTAAATACAGCTAAAATTCTATTTCAAAAGTGATTCTCAAATGTAATCATATACTGCACTGAACAAAGGAAATACACACTAAAAAATGGTTTGCATCACCCCAGTTCCCAGAACTTCTGAAGTTAGACAATGACTGTGGATACTGTATCACAGACACAGTCCCTTTTACAGTTCAGAGATGTCCTAAAGTCGCCTAAGGATGTAAACAACCGTTCATGAGCAGCGCCTATTAGACGGAGCTGGTCTGACAGCCGACCAGTTCCAGTCAATCATCCAGGAGGAAGGTGCACGGCTCCCGTTGTCTGTAGTTCAACTTTGCCTAGACGGCCAATAACGTGGTTCGATCACGTCCGCATTGTTACTTTGTGCCAGGAAGACCTATCAACAAGTGATGTTATTGAGTCATAGAGGAGATATATAGAGAGAGGAACTGTCTACGACACACCTCACTCAGGCCACCCAAGCCCTACTACTGCAGTGGATTACCGTTACCTACGGATTATGGCTCGGAGGAACCCTGACAGCAACGCCACCATGTTGAATAATGCTTCTCGTGCACGCCACAGGACGTCGCGTTACAACTCACAACTGTGCCCAGCAGGTTGCATGATGCGCAGCTTCACTCCCGACGTCCGTGGCGAGGTCCATCTTTGCAACCACGACACCATGCAGCGCGGTACAGATGGGAGCAACAACATGCTGAATGGAACGATCAGCATTGGCATCACGTTCTCTTCACCGATGAGTGTCGCATATGCCTTCAACCAAACAATCGTCGGAGACGCGTTTGGAGGGAACCAGCAGTAAGTGGAGCGCATTTACAGATAATTTAACATGTTTCTTCTTTTCTTCTATACAACTAGGCTGAGAACACCAGGCATTTACACACAAACATTTTTGTTATTTTCTGGCGTATTGAATAAATTTGGGAAGTAGCTTTCTTCAATTCTTTCAAATCAAAAGTTTTTGGAAAACTAGAAAGTGGACCTAGTACAGAATTACTGCTATCTTTAATTTTTATGCACAGCTGCCTGATTTCCAACAACATCAGTTTAGTCTCTATGTAGATGGTACATGATCTCATTGTATTTTCAGCACAGTACTTCAAAATGAAATGGGAATCGTAACCCTTTGCGTAGTGAGCTATGAATGTGTAATAACTGTTCTTCTCAAATATCGTCCACCTACAGAATTCATCATCTGTCTTAAATTTATAAACAGTATCACCTTTAAAATAGTGAATAATTATAGGATTCAGAATATTTATGCCTGTTTCTTGAGTTGCTTCGTAATCAAACCACACGTGTCTTTCGGTATAGGTACAATTCACTTTCTTAGGGAAGCCTTTTTACAACATTTAAACTCTTTACCACCAACTATTTTATTATATTTGAAGCACTGGTAAATATAAAAAGCATTGAATTCTCCATTAACATAACAACCTTCTTTATTACAATTTGGGCAACCTTGCACTATCAGTTCCTCACCAAACCTACTTTCACAGATACCACCTTTCTGCAATACCAGTTGCAAATAACATTTATGATTTCCAATTTCCACTAGTTGTTTACAATTTCTGCAAACTTCAAAGCCACAATTTTGTTCTTTACATCTTGAACAAATCTTTTTGCATCCTTCACACTTGTAATTTGTATCACAAACTTCTTGGTGATTGCTCAAACATTCTTCATTATAATAGTATCTATTGCATTTCTCACAATAAATCTTATTTTCTTCACTTTTATGCTCTGGACTTTTGCATAATATGCACACTTTTATCTCTGTTCTCCATCTGTAAGAAGGCTTGTTGCATTAATAACAGAAGTATGAAGTTACCAATAAAGCAGTCATACTGTTAATTACATCGAAATGGTTGTGATCTTTGTACAGATAAATTTTAACTTCTTTCTCAGGCCCGCCTTAGATAATCACATTGAAATTTTCAGCGTATGTGACATTTATTTGGATGTCCAATAATTCTTCAGTATTTTTAATGTCATCTAAAGTAAAGCCCTCTTCATGGTATTCACCCAAATGGTAACATAATATATCAGTTAGCCCTTTCTGTAATTTGTATTTATCTCCTTCTCTGATTTTCTTAATCTCGTTTGTAGTTAGTTCTTTCCCCAAAACATTATTTGTTTGGTATCTCAAAGCCACAATTACAGCTCTAAGACAGCACAGATTATCATCATTTTTAATTCTTGTTATGCATCTCTTCATCTTTTTGTCTTCTGCCAGATTTAATATTTTTTTATGCCTTAACCTCTAGGAATTGCTAACATCTGAATATTAAACGATGTTTATGTCATATCAACAGTCTCATCAGATGTTAAGATGTCCCTCATTTTATTGCACAAAACTTGAACAGACTCTCAAGTATTATTTCATGCTTTACATCCTGTAGAAATCGGAAAATACATTTCAAGTGTTATTGATTGTTATATTCAACTTATCTCCTTTCCTGAAATTAGTTCTCTTCTAGCTACATCTACCACTGAATTGAGTGCTTTCGTTATGTAATCTGTCTTCTCATTAACGGTATCGTGTTTAACAATGTTAGAATCGTTAAAGATAATTTTATAGTCAATGGACCATGCTTTAAATTTTTCATTAAATTTCGATCTAATTTCTTTAATCTCAAATAAATGATTTTTAGCTTACTCAGCTTCCTTTTCTTGTTCAAATATTTGGCTACGAAATGGGTAAATTTGATCTCGCCTCACCATTTTTTCCTCTCTCACAGATGAGGCTTTTCAATAATATCATCATCAAATCTGTAAAAATAATTTATACTGGGTACACGCTTTGGTCTTTATCTAGTCCTTTGGAATACATCTGGATGAAATTTAAACTCTTGTAATACAATGTAATTAATTAACTCGGATTTCTTTGATGTATTCTATCGTTTAATGCCAAGACTTTTAGCTCAGTGCCTTATGGATATTAAAAATTAATCTTCTATTGTAAAGAAAAAAATTATACCACATTCCTTATACAAATAGAGTAAATTAGTTAGTTGCATTTTGTTGTATGCTACATTGTTTAACTTTTTGCTAATAGAGCGATAAACTTTTAAAAATATCGAATAGGCTTTAATGTAATTTGGTAATTTTGTAGGTAAATTATTAATTGGCAAATCAGAATCCACTATTTGCTTTACAGTCATAGAAAAGAGAGACTCTGAGCTTTCTATTTCTTCCCATATTTCTGTATCAGTTTCCTCATAGCTATCAAAGCACTTTTCGTATTTTTCTCCACAAATTCTCTTTAATACACTAACACATTCAGTATGAACCTGACTTCTTCAATGTTCTATAAATAATGAGGGCTTAAAATATTCTTTGCAAGTATTACATTCAACTTGTTTCTCTCTTGGATTATTATTTCTCTCTACAAAGATGTACAATTTAAATTCAGCCCACACATTAGTCAAATTTATAAAGACTAAAAATTTAAAATAGTATTAAAATTTTGTTCTATATAAATGGGAACTCTACTGAAGAAGCTCAGTAATGCAAGCAATTCTAATCTGCTTAGAAAGATTAGTGAGCTTGAGGCAAATAAGAGGCATTACATTACTGATAGTGAACGTTTAAAAATTAGGTGTGGGGAGAAAATTTCTCTCGAGCTCGATAGAAGTTTTAAAATTATTTTGCCAGAAAGGTTCAATAAAATAATAGATAACTGGTACTTCCAATTTTTTAAAGATGGTGACATTAAACTAAAATACAAAGAAATGAAGAGAACTAAAATTAATGATAACGAATTTCATGACCTTTAGTTGGTTGTGTAGATTTTCAGGGCTGCAGAATTTTATATATGGTTGAAAATTTTGATTTTTGTGGATGTGTTGGTATCATCCAGTTATAAAAAAGTGTTACTGAGTAGGTGGCTAGTGTGCTCAGCCCAGTTGTTTATAAGAAAATAAAATACATATTAAATTATCTAGAAGTGCGCTCAAGTGACCCACTTACTACTGGAACCCAGTCAGGCTGAACGCCTTAAACACTCTGTCCAGCGACTGCAGCAAGGTGGAGGTTCCCTGCTTTTTTGGGGTGGCATTATGTCAGGCCGACGTACGCTGCTGGTGGTCATGGAAGGCGCCGTAACGGCTGTACGATATGTGAATGCCATCCTCCGACCGATAGCGCAACCATATCGGCAGGCTACTGGCGAGGCATTTTTCTTCATGGACGACAATTCGCGTCCCCATCGCGCACATCTTGGTAATGACGTCCTTCAGGATTATGACATCGCTCGACTAGAGTGGCCTGCATGTTCTCCAGACATGAACGCTATCGAGTAAGTCTGGGATAGATTGAATAGTGCTGTTTATGGATGACCACCTTGAGCGATCTACGCCGAATCGACGTTGAGGAGTGGGACAATCTGGACCTACAGTGCCTTGAGGAACTTGTGGATAGAATGCTACGACGAATACAGGTATGCATCAATGCAAGAGGACGTTGTAGTGTAACGACGTATAGGTTTGTTTATAAGTGGTTTTCTTTCGACCTATGACCATGTGCAGACTTCGTCACCTACGTCAGTTACAACCCACTTCAAAATGATTTATATTCTTTTTAAATTGTCACAGAATGGTTCTTGAACGAAACTATAAAACATCAGTTGAGTCGTAAGCAAAGAATTTCGTCACTTGGGCCAATTGGTTTGCGTAAACTCTTTCAATTTTAATTTCGTTTGTTTCTCCTCAGAACTTATATTGACACACGTTATCTTGACTTAATCGATATCAGAATCACACATTCACTAAACTTTTCAGATTCGAAGTTGCGATGAACGCTGTCAAAATCCAATAATCTTGTCAAATATATTATTAATCAGTTCACATAATTCTCCATAAATAAATCCTCAGAACACGTGTTTCAACTTTAGTAACCTCCACTAATTTATTAGCTTCCTACATACATATGTGAACTTGACCGTTAACAAACTAGGACTGACTTTTTCAATAAGATTAAACTCTCTATGACGTCATTGTTATACAAAAAGAGTACAAAAAATTCATTTTCAGTTTTTAGAAGCACGACGCAACAACTCGGTTCCAGGATCTTCTGTTGCTCTTTGGCTGTCGACCCGCGACGTATAGTGGCCAACAATTTCCTCTCTGGTCGCGGCAGCGAAGATGCTGTCTCCGTTCGTTGCGCCGCCCTCTCCGTACATGAAACATACAAAAAATACAAAAACTTTAGATAATTCACAGCTATTACAAAAATACATAAACAAAACTAAATTAAACTTATATTCACCGGCAAATTGGGCTGACACTGGTGGATGGGTGACGCTTCAATTTCGCGTCCCACTACAACGTGTTACTGGGTGTTAGAGGTACCGATGTGTACAGCAGTCTGGACCAGCACATCTAGCTGTATGGTGGTACAACATGCACTGTGTGGCTTTCATTAATAATAAAAAGGGCAGGAATGACGTTTATGTTGATCTCTATTTCAATTTTCTGTGCAGGTTCCGGAATTGTCTGAACCGAGTGGATGGAAAACTTTTTTTGATGTGTGTAGTTTTCATATAAGCGAGAATGTCAGAATGAGGAACTTTTGTAGACTGGCACACAGGAAGGTCCACAAGCCGAAAGAGAAACCACTGACATACACGATGAAACAACGAATAAACCTAAAATGCGAGATACATTTGTCTGTGCAGTGAAAGCATTGGCGCCTCTATTGGATCATTAAGGATCCTGGTAGGTAGCCAAATTTAATCTCTCTCAAAAAGTGGCAAAGTGGCCATGCTTGGAAAAATTCTCCCAGTTTGTGGTATCTAACCCAGCAGAACAAAATTAGCATCTAGGAGGAAAATGACACACACAGATCTTGTTTGTCTGGGTTTGTCTAGAGACGATACAATGATCGTAGTACTAACTATCGCAAACCACACGTTCCCTCTTTGTTGGTTACCTCCGACTGATAGTAAGAGTGTCTCGCATGTTCACTACAGCGTCAAGAGTGTACATGCATTAATCGGAAACCATGGCAAGAGTCGCGAACCACGATCATCATCTAAGGTCTCCCGACCGAATTTAAATTCATTAATCGGCTTGGCAACAGGTGAACATGAAGGAGCAATGTCCGCCAGAGTATTCTGGATATCGGAAAGAATCTCATTTGCTTTGATTCCTTTCTTTACCAAGTCCTTAATCACTGTTCGAATCTCGATTTTTTCACCTTCGCAAATCACTACACGGGATCAACTACAGAGCCACGTCACCGCCACAGCTCTGTCTCAAGAGCACTGACGTGGCACGTGTTTACAGGCAACAGTCCAATGAATAACACGTGAACAATTCGTTGCGCTAGCGCTGACCTCTCGTGGTGATTCTGATAACTTTTCAAATCGCCCTCGTATACAGTATTGTTCGCAGTTGTAAAGTAGTCTACCGTTTGCTCAGACTAGACTCTTCGCTGAGCTTCCTCCGCTATTACACACCAGTAATATATTCACGTAACCCAATTCTAGTAACACAGTTCTTGCGCTTCTTCACAAACAGTTCTCCTCACATTATCGTAAGATGTGGTCAACTGTTGAGTGCCTTTCCGAGTGATTGCGGATGTTTCCCCTACAAAATGTTCCATAATCTCTTCTTCAAAGGAAACAGTTCAATTCGAGTGTGGACTGTAAGTGTCCATTTTCCACAAGTAATTACGGACGTTCTGATGGTCTACCACATGCACTGTAGACTTTTCAAGTAATACTGCATTTACAAGAAAACTAGCAAGAGAAGCCACACATTGCTGCACATGTACAATGCAATTTAGGAAAAACTCCAGACAGAAAGTACGGCGTTAACTGGCTACTGCACATGATCCGTCAGTCCTCTGTTAGTTTCTAAAAACGTTTAATGATGCAGGATACTTCTGTTAAGAAATCATTCTGCATGCAAATGTGTAGCTGTTCAACCACTGCCCACAACTTTACCGTAGGGAAAAATGCAGCAGTTATTTCACCATGTGTATTCTGGACAGGTCGTAATGCTGACCGCAGTGTCACCACGCTGGTACGCAAACAAAATACCGAATTATAGCGAGTTCAAAGGATTGTGGGAAACTGCGTTTCATGGTCATGGATGCTATTAGCCACAGCCAGAAAATCCAACTCACACTGGTACACGGTGGGCTGTAAGACTACCAGTCGCAATCCAAATAACCTTTCATGCCATTTAGGCGCCTCATTGTACCGAAACTATGCATTTTTGTACGAGTGTTACAAGTGATATACTACCATTCTGTCTTTTCACACAACTAACTAAGCTTTTTCAAAATCACTTGCTCTCTGTGACATAAAGTCAGTGACGTCTTATCACTTTCTTCAATTTTTAAATAGTCACTTAATATGGCAACAGCAATAATTGATTTCGGCGTTCGATGGATATATTTGGATTCCGTACATTGTGATATTTAGCGAACTAAGCGTTCACGACCTGCATTGTGGAAAAATGTCAGCATACAGAAGTAACGTCCAGTAGCCCATTCATCTCGATGACTACCTGTTGCTTTTCTTGAATGGAGTACTCCTGTCATCGTCCCTACATCGTTTTCCAATTAACTTCAGGGGTCAAGACTGCTAAGGAAAAACTCAACTTAGAGCAAAATCAGTTAAAGCTCTAATACCGGCAAGATCAAATATTTTAGGGATTCTGTAACGCACTGCACGAATGAAAAAAGCTGACATTTGTATTTATTCATTTGAGCGTGTTTGAGTCCCTGTGGGTGGAACTGGCTAGCAGGCTTCAGTTTATCCTCTCAGTTTTAATAGGTTTTACTGAAAATGACAATTTTATGTTTCCGGTCTCATTGTGGCAACAGCCGAGACTTGCCACTAAGGTATAAAATAATAGAATAGTCAACCGATCGAGACAGTACTTCATTCGTAATTTCATAAAGATCGCAGAACTATCAAAGGAGTTAATTTCTTCTATTAACAAACGAAAGATTAACTAAATTTTCTGGTGGATCTCACCTCATCTTAAACTTAAAAACTTCTGGATGCGTTATGTTAGCTCCTCTTCTGCGCTAATAGCCTGTACATACCAGCCGAGATGGTCCGATGGTAAAATACTGCACACGACTGTGCTGGAAAATTAACGTTCAGAACGCATTCCTGGGAACTCATCTGGACCAAATGTCATCTCCTTTAATCTCACCAGGTCAAAAGTGTTTCTGACGTTTAGGTAGTACTAACGCCACAATATCAGTTTCCGGTATATAAATTTACGGTACGTTAGTCTGAATTTGAAAAAAAAAAATGCGTCCCCGATATTGTCACAACGGTAAACTACAGTGAACGATGAAACAACTTTAGATATTTAACAGTTAGGAAACCATGGGGAATTCGGAGTGTATAGTGATGTAGCACAACGGGTTTAGGCTCGAGCTTATTGAACTTTGGTAGACGCGATGAGATCGTCAACGAGGTATGAAGCGTACTGTTTATTTTGAATTGCACAACCATTTGAACGTACATGAGTAAACATAAGTAGTTAATGAAAAACGTAACCGTCAAAATACTCTGACAGAAATGGAAACTGATACACCATGAACACACTGATCCGAAAGGCAGCAGACTGACACACCAGTAACTAAGTCGTACATGCCTATGGGATATGTTGGTTAAAATGTCGTTGTTATGAGATATTATTATTCCGATGTTCTGAACAGAAAAAAGTCATTCCTACATATGAAGAATGATGTGGGTACATGACGACAGTGTGGTCTGTTTAACGGTACTGAAATATTTAAAATGGAGATCAGACACAGATGGCCTAGAATACTGAACGCTCGCTGATATGTTATATGGATGCTAAGACTTGTCGTTATCCCTTCATGATGACGGTACACAACGAGATATTCCAGCAGAATAATGCAGTTTACACCATAAACCACTTGAGGGATACATGGACCCATGACTGGTCTGTCTAGTCTTCTGATGTCACCCATACGATACGTCTGGTTTGCGACGCGAAGACGTGTACCTCATACCAGTATCCAGCCAGAAGTCTTCATCATTCGTCACAGTATGTGTTTCAAGTGTAGCAAGAAGTTCCACAAGATGATTTTCGGTGATCATTTGCCTGCATGCCACACCGAATAAAACAATGTATTCATGCTTTTTGAGTCATACCTCATACTGTGGTTGCTGGTGAACGTGTGAAGGTTTAATAATATGATACCCGCTATTTGGTTATGTGATGACACTTCTACAAACTTTGATAAATAGCGTATTGATGCTTTGTGGCGTAAAATTTTCCTTTCCCATCAGTCAGAGTTAACTATAATAACTTTGAAACTATGGTAGAACTTATCATTTTCGCCACGTCATTAACAGTTACTGAGGTATACGATATCTTGAGTTAAAAAATTAGTATGCAAAGAAATTCACATTGAATTCTTGACGGAACTGAGAGTCGAACTTCTGTAAAGATGTAATATGTTTCTGTATTCGTTTAGATTATTCTTTCACGTAAATACACATTCTGATAAAATATGTGGTGGACACATGGGAGTAATTGCCTAAAAACACTGGATTTATGAGAGGCCTTTCGTGTCATTCTTTTCAGTAGGAAAACATGCTTCCTTAAATATCAACAAATGGAATGTGATAAACTGACAGTTACTCATTTTACGTTGTACGTGACACAATTTATCTCTGTGACATTTAAACCCGTGTAGTTATGTCATCCTTCTCAGTCAGTCAGTTTGCACATCTGTCAGGTATAAATGCAATTGTTAATTAACAAATTTATCTGCACCAGTATACATGTATATGACAGAAACACATGAAAAAAATATTTATCCACCTTACGGAACGCCTGCCACTTTTGCGGGAAATAATAAAGCTGCTACAGCAATTACATTTATCGCCACTGGCACAACACTGTTCGTGAATTGATTCTCATTTTCGTGTGATGTGTGAGTTTTGGACATTATGTGTGTCTTTTTTTTTTGCAGTCGTCTCTTTATGTTCTCAATGCAGTCGCAAAAACTGGAAAATATAAAAATTGGAATGTGGATGCTACTATTAGGATAGGTTTGGCGCTTCTGTCATCGCGTAGCAATAAGAGCTCGCGCTCGCGCGTGCGATCGAGCTCACACACACACACACACACACACACACACACAATCACACACGAATACATTTATCAATAGATATTTTCTTCTTTACGTTTAATCGTGGTGTAATACAAATATATTGCGTCCTTATGTTTTATCATAGAATCAAGTCACAATAAAAAAAATTTCCTTTTTTCTTCTTCTTTTCGTGTCGGCCATTTGAGGAACGCCTTAAATTGGATCAGCTTGGTTTCTTCTTATATTTGTCGTTGTCCTTCACTTTCATAATTTGCAACATTCTTCTGTCTTCTGTTCATGAAGATCTTGCCGTGGATATAATGTTATCCTGTAAACCTATGAGAGCCTCAATTTATTATTTGAAAGTTATTCTGATGCAAATCGCTGTTTCCAGTATTCTCATTCCTTCCAGATACCTACGTACCTGCTGGAGCCCACGTGCAGTGTTATCTGGTGTGCCTAACTGCTCTGGTCCATTATCATGATGTGTCAGAAGAACGTGTTCCTTCTTTTCCTCGCGTTGTCCGTGTTTCTCTCTACCAGGGTATACAGATTGTGGCTCTCTCGTTTTCTGTACTGACCGTTCCCTATTCTTCGAACTCCTAATATCCTTCGCACCATAATGTCAGGTAACTAAAACGTTGCGAGATTCAGCTGCATGTATGGATTCCGGGCGGGTAATTGTCTCTTACTTTCCGAAGTTTACATAGATAGTGAGATTCTTCTTGTTGTTGACGTCCATAGACTGTGTGCTAATTTCATTATGTTTCTTCGTGGTACCCTTGGTTATTTTTCGGCCAGGTGTGTTTCTATCCATCTACCTTTTTGAATCAGTGTACCTTCTGAATTTTCTCCCCATCTGATTTCATCCCTTTAAGAGCTGTGTTGTAATTAGTCATACGATGTTTAGTGTGACGTCACAGGTGGCGGAACGCTATACCCTTTTCTTCCAGTTTTTAAATAGTTTTAGATTTCAAACAATTTTTGTAATTATTTTTGGTAATATTTGCTCTGAAAGAAATGTGTTGGTGCATATAAAATACATCTGTGACTGTGTTCTACTAAAATGGCTTCTAGCGCTCTGTTATATTTGAGCATGTTTACCGGGTCATCGTGCATCGAATTCTCTCATCTGTGTTTACATTTTGTGGCCAGAAGTCAGCTGTTGGAGCAGATCTGAAAGCAGGTACTGTTAAATTTTGTTTGTGCCCAGTAATGAGTTATTAATATTAGTAGTATCCGACAGGTATTTATTGTGTTTCTTGTTAAATGGGGGATAGAAGAAGTTATCGGAAATATTCACTCACTGTGTACGTTTGAATTTTCGCTGAGTGTACCATTGGTCGCCTGAAACTTCTCTTTGAAATAAATAAGTAGTCGTGTAAAGTATCTGTGGCAGAAGTAATGGTGGTATAGTAGTTGTGTCAATAGTAATAGTCATCCTTTCCAGAGAGTAAAACTTGAAGTCACTTTAGTTAGTTCACAAAATCGTTTTACCATAATTAGGTTCTTGCGTATTTGGTTGTGGTGTGGGATTTGTGGAAAGTATTTTCCTTGGGGGTGAGAGATCGAATAGAGAAGTGCAGATAACATGGAAGGTAAATATAACGTGTTCCTCACACGTTTCTCAGAATTCTCGAATATTGATTTCCTGTAGGACGTTTAAAACAGGGGATAGGCCTAACAGGAAATCTGAACAGCTAACTGATGAGATAAGGTTACCATGGAGAATAACGTAGAGATTATATCAAAACGTCAGGGATAGTAATACTCGATCTATAGTAGTTCATTACAAGTTGTACGTACGGTGCTTAAAATGATATAAGGAAGGCAAAAAGCCTGTTATTTACAAATAGAAAGAGCTGATTCTTAGAATAAATTTAAAACCGTGTGGTCAGTCTTGACGAAGTGTCTCACCGGTAGCACAAGGTGGAGGGTATAGAACCAGTACATAGTTACCATGTTTTTGTTACCGATGAGTCAGATATATGTTTAACAATCATTTTCTGAATATACGACAAATTAAATAAAACACAGTTTGTATAGAAAATTGTATGAGTCTCTTTCAAAACAGCACTTCAGTATTTAAAATGCACCTCTGTGATACAGACAAGAGGGCGACCGACTCAATAAGTGAGTGTGTGAAGGCTAAGCACTCTCGTAGATAGTATCTCGTATCCAGTGGGATACCAAAGGACTGTGCTGCATTTGTTAGCCCAGTAGTTAGTGAGATTTGTAATTTTTCCTTCAGAATGGTCGGTTTCCTGGACGAATAAAGAACTCATTAGTATAACCACATTATAAAAACGGAGAAAGAGAAAATGTAGTAATTATATAACTGTTTCTATGCCTTTAGTGTTTGCAAAAGTTAGTGGAAAGGCTCTATATATAAGTGTACTTCAACATATCATTTCACATAACTGATTATTTGTTAGGCAATGTTTATTTGTAGTTATTATCTATTTTTTAATTTTTAGTTCACTGTTGCTATTTCAGTTTACATTCTGTCATTTTGTTATTTGGAGCTAGTGAGTGAAGGTGCGGGTGCTAGAAATTGGAGTACCAAGCGGAAAAATCGGAATATTTCCGACGTATTCTTCTTTTTAAGTTTAGCAGAAGGGTGACAGCAGCAGAGGCAGCCAGAAACATATGCACTGTGTATGAGGCCAATGGCAATGTACTGAGCACGGCAAGAAAAAGTTTTTCTGGTTTTAAGGAGTATCATTTTCACATTAGTGACTCTCCACGTTCAGGAATATCTTCGCGATTTCATGTAGATCTTTAAACGTGTTAATCCACGATGATCCACATCACTGCAAATGTGATAAGCTGTGTTCATTACACAATCGTGGGACATTCACCTGCAACGGGGAAGGTTCAAAATCGGGTATTTTCGTACCACATCCTCTTAGTCAAAACCACAAAATTCACGAATTGATTACCCGAGGTGTGACCATCACTGCTGACATTTGTTGTCAACAACTGAGACGTCTTGCAGGCGAAATCCAAGAACAACGACCAAGAAGACTAAGTGAAGTGATACTGCTCCACGATAACGACCGCCAGCATTCTGCAAGACTGACGAAAAACGCTGTGTAGGTGTTGCGTTGGTAAGTCACTCCACACCCACCTTATTCACCTAACCTTGCGTCTTCAGAATGTCGCCTTATCCGCTCTCTGTCGCACGACCTTCACGGAACTTCCTTTCCGGATGAAAATGCGTATGTGTTTTCTCGTTTCTTCCAAGCGAACTTTCTTCACACTACCAAACAGCGAACAATTATAACTGTTCACATTCTTCATAGTTATTCTCTTTCTAAGTTTCTCTCCATCAGACTTCAAGATACGCTTACCGTTCTTATTTTTCTGGGTTATTGGTAGAATTTTGCCCTTAATTTTGGAAAGAAACTGACCTGAATCCAAGTCTGCACTTCTGACGACATCAATATTTTGAATTTTCTTGTCCAGTTATGTCGCTATTGCTACAATGATCGATCTGGAAATTTCAGAGCGAAGCACTGGCACATATCCAGTTTAGATTTCTCTGTTCCGATAAGTTGTGTTGTGTGCTGGATATTACCGCGTTAGCTTCCTGAAATTTCTTTCTTTGCTAAGGTTGAACACTAAGTGCTGTAACTGCTTTGGCTGGAATCTGGGACAGTGTTTACTCGAGGTATTCCCAGAATTATTCTGCATTCTCTGAATTTGTTGTTAGGCTTACTTGGGAGGAAATGTGTATTCACCACAGTTTGTATCTTATTTCCTCTCCTGAAGATAAGTCTATAGAGCGTACTGTTCCTGGAGTTGAAGTCATTTGTTTATTGACTATAAAACCTGTGCCGAGGTGAGTCACATTATTCGTTAGCCACTCGCCTCGCTTTCCCTCCAGAATCCTATACGCTTCTGTCTACCTGGTTTCTTTTCTGTCTATCTGTTACCTTGTAACTCTGTTGTAATGATTTCATATTTTCTTAGGGTATGTGTGAGGTGTCCCAGTTTTCCAGGTTTAAGCAGTGAGTAAAGGTTGATGGCAGATAACAATGATAGTTTCTTACTTCTGCATATCTTAAATGTTTGTGAACGCTCCTACGACTCAGTTTACTTAGTGACATTGTCTTTGCCAGTGAGGGATTCATAACCACTCCGGGTAGTAATCTAAATAAGTAAATTGGCCATCACGCAGAATCAAACGATTTTTCTTGCAGGTCAGCCGGCCGAGGTAGCCGAGCGGTTCTAGGCGCTACGGTCTGGAACTGCGAGACCGCTACGGTCGCAGGTTCGAATCCTGCCTCGGGCATGGATGTATGTGATGTTCTTATGTTAGTTAGGTTTAAGTAGTTCTAAGTTCTAGGGGACTGATGACCTCAGAAGTTAAGTCCCATAGTGTTCAGAGCCAGTTGAACCATTTTTTCTTGCAGGTCAACGCATAGGCGCCACGAGGATTAAAAATGAGGTATGTAGCCTCAGAGGCGCCACAAGAAGTGATCTGTCTGAAACGAAAACTTCTCTTAAGGTGCTGTCCTCCAAAACACATAATCATGTTATGGAAAGATGCAAGAATAATTAAATCTTATCGACTTCGGGAGAAATTATTTCTTTGACTCTCATTTTACCCTCACTGTTGGTATGTCATTGTATAATGTAACCAATGACGCTTGCAAGATGTTTGTGTGTGTAGAAAATTCTTTTAAATTAGAAACCCATGCATCTAACAAGATTTGCACTAGAGCTGCATAGAACTATAGGCCTTAAGAGCTTCATTGCAGGAGAAGTTAGTGAATGTGAAGCGAATTCACATACAGAAGAAAATGTTCACACCAATTTTAACTCGAATGTTGTGACGGAAGACGCTACTTATGACGTCAAGCGTAGGCATACATGTAGTCGACACGAATTAAGCTATCAAAAGTTGTGTTTCAAACTGAATCTGCAGTGCTGTCTTGTCCACAACTGTCGAGTTGGGATTGTGTCGTTAACTATCAGTTTCTGGATATTTTTGTTACAAGTTTCTGTTAAAACTGCTGTTTGTGCCCACCTTAAACCAAATTTTTAAATTTACCTCCATTACTGTTGTATTTTCAGACACCAATACAGCAAAAACCACGAATTTAGAGTTAATGTATCAGTAGCCTGCACTGACACAATTATCCTGTCTTTTTTCCCATGATTCCTACGTTAATAGGAAGGCAAAGGCATTAGCACCTACCACAAAGAAAATTTCTCTGTGTCACGAAACTTACAGCGACTTTCAGCGTAAATATCTAGTAAAAAAATGTTCAGCATGTCATATGTAGGGCCAAATAACATAAACTAAAAATTACTTATTGAATAAATTTCTGTGTTCTCTCTGGCTAATATAAAAATTTCTCAGCCTGTCAGAGAAAGAAGCCAAAGTGTGCTTAAATTTCGATATGTGTACATCCACTTTAGGTCACTGCTTTTGTCCTCTATTCGTCAGCTAGACTACACTAAAATAGGTGAACTGCGACTGTGGATGCGGTTTAAATTACAAGCACGATAACTATTTCGTAGGATTCAAAATGTTTTGCATTTAGAGATTTCTTCGATTGAAGAAACAGGCCCACAAACATAGAAAGGTTTCCTTCATCTACAAATAATGTGCAGATCACGAGAAATCTAAAGGGGTTATTGGTGGCCAACTCCTTTTACCCGCTGATTAATTTCTCACTACTAGCTACTGATGTATATGTTCCCAGAATGAGATTTTTACTCTGCAGCGGAGTGTGCGCTGATATGAAACTACCTGGCAGATTAAAACTGTGTGCCGTACCGAGACTCGAACTCGGGACCTTTGCCTTTCGCGGGCAAGTGCTCTGCCAACTGAGCTACCCAAGTACGACTCACGCCCCCTCCTCACAGCTTTACTTCTACCAGTATCTCGTCTCCTACATTCCAATCTTTACAGAAGCTCTCCTGCAAACCCTGCAGAAAGTTTGGAAGGTAGGAGACGAGATACTGGCAGAAGTAAAGCTGTGGGGAGGGGGCGTGAGTCGTGCTTGGGTACCTCAGTTGGTAGAGCACTTTCCCGCGTAAAGCAATGGTCCCGAGTTCGAGTCTCGGTCCGGCACACAGTTTTAATCTGCCAGGAAGTTTCATATCAGCGCACATTCCGCTGCAGAGTGAAAATCTCATTCTGGAAACATGCCCCACCCTGTGGCAAAGCCATGTCTCCGCATATCATTTCTTTCAGGAGTGCTAGTTCTGCAGGATTCGCAGGAGAGCATCTGTAAAGTTTGGAAGGTTGGAGACGAGATACTGGCAGAAGTAAAGCTGTGAGGAGGGGGCGTGAGTCGTGCTTGGGTAGCTCAGTTGGTAGAGCACTTGCCCGCAAAAGGCAAAGGTCCCAAGTTCGAGTCTCGGTCCGGTACACACTTTTAATCTGCCAGGAAGTTAGGATGAATATGTTATTTGTAATATGGAGTAACGTGATTGTTGTATATCACTTTACCTCATCTTGTGTACATTACAACTGTCCATGTTGTAAAATAACTTTGTGAAATCCAGTTAACATATATTTGTTTGACGTTGTAATGTTGTCTACCTTTTGGGGTTAATTAAATTTGGGAGGACGGTATGAAGCTTCTAAACGAGTTGGCAGCAAGAGAATTCTTAATGGTCACACTATTGAATAATTCTGAAAAAAACACGCTTTATCGTTAAATGAAGTATTTCCCCTAGTGCAGACCATAAGTCATTGTATGGGATATATTCCTTACCATGCACATAGACAATTAAAAGACAGATACTGTCGTTCTTAAGCCTGAAGCCTGGTAAGACAAAATCAAGTCAATGTTATGTTTCAGTGCAATGATGTGATCTGCATGATGACAACAACATTAATCGGACTTCGCAAAGACATTAGAATGCAGGTTAGACTTTCAAATGTTGAAATGAATATATGATAGCAAATCTGCGCCCAGTTTTATTTCTACTGCTGCCAGCTTCGCTTATGCACTATTCAGGTAAACCACTATGCAGTATTGCTGACACTACGACAAAACACTCCGGGAAGACGATAGTTGGCAACAGTAGTCAATGGCTAAATGCATGTAACATCTAACACGGCATGACGAAAGTGAAGAAATGTGTTTTAACTCAGTCGCTTGCGTGCTACTGAGAAATTCACTTGTTGCTAATTTAACTGGGCTTGGCAACCTGTGCATGGCGCTGAGCAAGCTGAGCAAAGGTGACCAGACAAGTAATAGGATGCAAAGTTTCTTGCCCACTTCCAGCAGGACTACATCGACAACGTATCTACACTATGTGATCAAAAGTATCTGGATACCTCCCTAAACACACGTTTATCGTATTAGGTCCATTGTGCTGCCAGCTAATGCCAGGTATTCCATATCAGCGACCTCTCATTAGACATCGTAAGAGAGCAGAATGGGGAGCTCTGCGGAACTCACGGACTTCGAATGGGGTCAGGTGATTGGGTGTCACTTGTGTCATACGGCTTTACGCGAGATTTCCACACTCCTAAACATCCATAGGTCCATTGTTTCCGAAGTGATAGTGAAGTGGAAACGTGAAGGGACACGTACACCACAAAAGCGCACAGGCCAACCTCGTCTGTTGACTGACAGAGTCCACTGACAGTTAAAGAGGGTCGTAATACGTAATAGGCAGACATCTACCCAGACCATCACACAGGAATTCCAAACTGCATTAGGATCCACTGCAAGTGCTATGACAGTTAGGCGAGAGGTGAGAGAAGTTGGATTTCATGGTCGAGCGGCTGCTCATAAACCACACATCATGCCAATAAATACCAAAGGACACCTCTCTTGGTGTAAGGAGCGTAAACATTGGACGATTGAACAGTGCATAAACGTTGTGTGGGGTGAGGAGACACGGTACACAATGCGGCGATCCGATGACATGGTGTGGGTATGGCGAACGTCCGGTGAACGCCATCTGCCATTGTGTGTAGTGGCAACCGTAAAATTCGGAGGCGGTGGTGTTATGGTGCGGTCTTGTTTTTCTTGGAGTGGGCTTTTACCCCTTGTTGTTTTGCGTGGCACTATCACAGCACAGGCCTACATTGATGTTTTAAGCACCTTCTTCCTTCCCACTGCTGAAGAGATTTCGGGGATGGCGACTGCATGTTTCAACACGATCGAGCACCTGTTCATAATGCACGGTCTGTAGCGGAGTTGTTACACGATAACATCCGTGTAATGGACTGGCCTGCACAGAGTCCTGACCTGAATCCTATGAACACCTTTGGGATATTCAGGAAGGCCGACTTCGTGCCAGGTCTCACCGATCGACATCGATACCTTTCCTCAGTGCAGCATGCCGCGAAGAATGGGATGCCATTCCCCGAGAAACCTTCCACCACGTGATTGAACGTATGTCTGCGAGAGTGGAAGCTGTCATCAAGGCTGACTGAACTCCATACCGAATTCCAGCATTACCGATGGAGGGCTCCACGAACTTGCAAGTCAGTTTCAGGCAGGTGTCCGGACACTTTTGATTACATAGTGTATGTGGGTATGAATAATTGACCTTATGGTATCAAAGCATTCAGTCATGCCAATATTGTGTCTGCGTATTCAACTGGTCAGAATGATGGGGTTGGGTTTCTGAGAAATCCTGATCCATCCTCAGTGATGAAGATGGTGTGGCTACCTACAGCTGATTGACTCCAGCAAGAAAAGATTTTGTAAATTTCATCAATGTGGGAAGCTGGTGTGTTGGCTGCATCCATCCTGTGAGTGACTTTGGCTGACGGACTGCAGGTTGTTTACTATCTTTCTGCGGAGGCGCGTCCTCATGGCGTCCTAGCCTCCCAGACGTCTTCGACAATCATTCTGGGTAGTCCCTAGCGAGAGGAGGGCGGAGAGTGGGGCATTGTTGCTTGGAAACCGATGTATGATATCGCCTACTGTACTCAAGGTGTGACATGGAGACCGTGAGTAAGAGCGGGATTGTGTAGCCCGCATAACTCCAGAGGATCTGATGCGGCCGCTTTCGGTCTTCACAGCTGGCAGCACGCAAGGTATCACCTACTGGTGGGTAGCTCAGCGTAGCGGTAGATCCCACCCGCGAGCCGGGATTACGGACGTGACTGCTGGGTTGGGGCTACAATTCAGTCTGTAGTTGGTTACATTTACGAACATACAGTGCTGCCATGTGGACGGACGCAGTACTGTGCATGGTTGCTTGAATAAACACCAGTTGGTACTACCACTGCTTGACTGTACGCACCAGCGTAAATCTGCCCTTTCCCCCATCATTTCTTTCTTCCATCCTGACGTCTAGTGGCTCAGAATATGCCTGGTAATTAGAGCACATTGATGGCGCATGGTTGTTGTGTCAACAACTCGACCGTTTCCAACTCTTTAACTGGCTAAAAAAATTCAAAAACGCGTTTTAATGAATGAAATGTGATAGTAATCCTGTCTGTACTAAATGAAACTTGAATCACTTAGAACATATGACTATTTTTCAGCATAATATTACGACAGAAAATTGTACAGAAGCTTTCCATGAAATGGTCAGAGCAAGAACAGAAGAATAACGCGCAACATAAAGAATAACGCGCAACGTAATTCACCTTTTACAAAAACAATATAGAAACAAAATTAACAAAAACTTATTAATTACACTGTACCAGCATAACAAGAAAAATATTTTGGTGAAATAAACGCCATTTAATGTTAGGTTCAGAAATTTTCGCCTTGTCCTCATCTGTCTCTAGATATGCCCGACGTCTGGTGTCGTTTGGTAATGATTTGAAGCATGGAAGTAACATTAAATTTCAGTCGGTAAACAGAACGAGTATTTTCTTGAAAAATCTTTTGTTTAACGGAGTTTGCATTAGAAATTTTTGGGAAATAAATGAGTCTATCAATGTTGTTCTGCTAAAGGACGTATACATCAATGGTAGTCTCCACTAGACGTCATGAAGACAGAGACAAATTTAGAACTGAAAGCGATGAGGGTATGGAGATTTTAGATCACCAATACTATCCTTAAACTGGAAAACTGAAAAGGAACGCTTGTAAACAGAACATATCTCAACATCTTTTGTGCAGCAATAAAATTTATTTTTAAACCTCTTTATAGATAAATTTCAATAACAATTCGAATACTCTCATAGAGCAAGGCAAGTGTGAAAACAGGCCTTAAATCACTTATGTAAAGCCACATTTAAAAAAAAAAAAGGTCGTAGAATCAATGGATGAGGCTATATATTTGGGGGCAGTAGACAAAAGATACAGAAAGAAAAAAATTATCATAACTGTAAATGACACCTGGAAAGTTTTCAGTACCTATGACTAAATTTTACATATGAACATTTGATGTGAAACACTATCAAAAATTTGAGAGATGCCCATTCAGAAAACGAAAGAATCATTTCAGGAACTATTACAAAAGATAGCAAAATGAACATACTGAGTGGAAGACGGAATTATACCCATTACGGAAACGAAATGGAGGAGAATCCGACATGTAATGAGTCTAATGGATGATGGCTGGAATAAAGATTTCTTTGCTGGATTTATAGAGATTAGTAAAGATAGAGATGATGACATAATGAAAGATTGGCAGATGAAATTAGAAAATATACAGGATAGAGACGTACGCATATAGCTCAAGGCTTGAGTACATAGAATAGCCTGGAGTAAGCCTTTATTCTGAATGTATAGTGAATTATCTAATGATGATGTTGATAATGATGAGCAATGTTACCCCATTAGTTTTTTTCTGAATGGTCATATTCTGTCTTTGTCATAGATACCCACAGATATTTAGTTTGCTATTTATTTAGTTCTCTGTCACAGTTGCATGCATATTCCTTAATGGTGACTAGTTCTTAATGGATCCATTAATTCTCGAACCAGTGTCTTCACCTTTATCACGGGATTTTGAAATAGTTCCAGCGAAATATCTAAGAGCATTTTTCTTTTTTGAGTAGGTTGTTGTTCTGGTCTTCAGTCCTGAGACTGGTTTGATGCAACTCTCCATGCTACTCTATCCTGTGAAAGCTTCTTCATCTCCCAGTACCTACTGCATCTTACATCCTTCTAAATCTCCTTAGTGTATTCATCTCTTGGTGCAACTCTCCATTCTACTCTATCCTGTGAAAGCTTCTTCACATCCCAGTACCTACTGCATCTTACATCCTTCTGAATCTCCTTAGTGTATTCATCTCTTGGTCTCCCTCTACGATTTTTACCCCCCACGCTGCCCTCCAATACTAAGTTGGTGATCTCTTGATGCCTCAGAACATGTCCTACCAACAGATCCCTTCTTCTGGTCAAGTTGTGCCACAAACTCCTCTTCTCCCCATTTCTATTCAATACCGCTCATTAGCTATGTTATCTACCCGTCTAATCTTCAGCATTCTTCTGTAGCACCACAATTCGAAAGCTTCTATTCTCTTCTTCTCCAAACTATTTATCGTCCATGTTTCACTTCCATACATAGCTACACCCCACACAAATACTTTCAGAAACGACTTCCAGACATTTAAATCTATACTCGACGTTAACAAATTTTTCTTCTTCAGAAGTGCTTTCCTTGCCATTGCCAGTCTACATTTTAATCCTCTCTACTTCCACCAGCATCAGTTATTTTGCTCCCCAAATAGCAAAACTCCTTTACTACTTTAAATGTCTCATTTCCTAATCTAATTCCCTCAGCATCACAGGACTTAATTCGACTATATTCCATCATCCTCGTTTTGCTTTTGTTGATGTTCAACTGATACCCTCCTATCAAGACACTGTCCTTTCCGTTCAACTGCTCTTCCAAGTCCTTTGCTGTCTCTGACAGAATTACAATGTCATCGGCGAACCTCAAAGTTTTTATTTCTTCAACATGGATTTTAATTCCTACTCCGAACTTTAGTTTCCTTTACTGGTTGCTCATTACACAGATTGAATAGCAACGGGGAGAGGCTACAATCCTGTCCCTTCCCAACCACTGCTTCCCTTTCATACCCCACGACTCTTATAACTGTCATCTGATTTCTGTACTAATTGTAAATAGCCTTTCGTTCCCGGTATTTTACCCCTGCCACCTTCAGAATTTGAAAGAGAGTATTCCACTCAACATTGTCAAAAGCTTTCTCTAAGTCTTTAAATGCTAGAAATGTACATTTGCTCTTCATCAATTTTTCTTCTAAGCTAAGTCGTAGGGTAAGTATTGCCTCACGTGTTCCAACATTTCTACGGAATCCAAACTGATCTTCCCCGAGGTCGGCTTCTACCAGTTTTTCCATTCGTATGTAAAGAATTCGCGTTAGTATTATGCAGATGTGACTTATTAAACTGATAGTTCGGTAATTTTCGCATCTGTCAACACCTGCTTTCTTTGGGATTGGATTTGTTATATTCTTCTTGAAGTCTGAGGGAATTTCGCCTGTCTCATATATATTGTTCACCTGATGGTAGTTATTTGTCAGGACTGGCTCTCTCAAGGCTGTCAGTAGTTCTAATGGAATGTTGTCTACCCCAGGGTTTGTTTCGACTCAGGTCTTTCAGTGGTCTGTCAAAATCTTCGCGCAGTATCGTATCTCCCATTTCATCTTCATCTACATCCTCTTCCATTTCCATAATATTGTCCTCAAATACATCGCCTTTGTATAGACCCTCTATATACTCCTTCCACCTTTCTGGTTTCCCTTCTTTGCTTACAACTGGGTGTCCATCTGAGCTATTGATATTCATACAAGTGGTTCTCTTTTCTCCAAAGGTCTCTTTAATTTTCCTGTAGGCAGTATCTATCTTACCCCTAGTGAGGTGAGCCTCTACATTCTTACATTTGTCCACTAGCCATCCCTGGGTAGAAAATTTGCACTTCCTGTCGATCTCATTTTTGAGACGTTTTTATTCCTTTGTGCCTGCTTCTTTTACTGCATTTTTGTATTTTCTCCTTTCATCAATTAAATTCAATATTTTTTCTGTTACCCAAGGGTTTCTACTAGCCCTCGTCTTTATACCTACTTGATCCTCTGCTGCCTTTACTATTTCATCCCTCAGAGCTACCCATTCTTCTTCTACTGTATTTCTTTCCCCCATTCCTGTCAATGTTTCCCTTACGCCCTCCCTGAAAGTCTGTACAACCTCTGGTTCTTTCAGTTTATCCAGGTCCCATTTCCTTAAAGTCCCACCTTTCTGCAGTTTCTTCAGTTTTAATCTACAGTTCATAACCAATAGATTGTGGTCAGAGAACACATCTGCCCCTGGAAATGTCTTACAATTTAAAACCTGGTTCCTAAATCTCTGTCTTACCATTGTATAGTCTATCTGAAACCTTCTAGAATCTGAAGGGTTCTTCCATGTATACAACCTTCTCTCATGATTCTTGAACCAAGTGTTAGCTATGATTGTGTTATGCTCTGTGCGAAATCCTACCAGGCGGCTTCCTCTTTTATTTATTAGCCCCAATCCATATTCACCTACTATGTTTTCTTCTCTCCCTTCTCCTACTATCGATTTCCAGTCACCCATGACTATTAAATTTTCATCTCCCTTTACTATCTGAATAATTTCTTTTATCTCATCATACATTTCATCAATTTCTTCGTCATCCGCAGAGGTAGTTGGCACATAAACTTTGCTACTGTAGTAGGCGTGGGCTTCGTGTCTATCTTGGCCACAATAATTCGTTCACTATGCTGTTTGTAGTAGCTTACCCGCACTCCTATTTTTTTATTCATTATTAAAAGTACTCCTGCATTGCCCTATTAGATTTTGTATTTATAACCCTGTATTCACCTGACGAAAAGTCTTGTGCCTCCTGCCACCGAACTTCACTAATTCCCACTATATCTAACTTCAACCTGTCCATTTCCCTCTAAATTTTCTAACCTATCTGCCCGATTAAGGGATCTGATATTCCACGCTCCGATCCGTAGAACGCCAGTTCTCTTTCTCCTGATAACGACGTCCTCTTGAGTAGACCCCGCCCTGAGATCCGATTGGAGGACTGTTTTACCTCTGGAATATTTTACCCAAGAGGACGCCATCATCATGTAATCATACAGTAATGCAGCATGCCTTCGGGAAAAATTACGGCTGTAGTTTCCCCTTGCTTTCAGCCGTTTTCCCTTGCTTTCAGCCGTTTTCCCTTGCTTTCAGCCGTTTCGAGTAGGTATGCATTCAATTTGAATGTATATTTGAGTAGGTATAAATTCAAATTGTCTGTCCTTTACACAAATGACTTTTGTGTGCTAGGTCAATCTAAATAGACAATAAAATATAGTTTCCGGGCTTTTAAGCCAAAAATTGTTGGAACTGCACAGGCCTTTAATTTGACTAATGTTATGGTGAACTGCTTAGAGGTTTGCGCTCATATGGGGTGTGTAAGCTCCTCCAATCACTCTAATCTTGCTCCTCATGTGTGCATTAGATAGGGAGCAATCTGAAAAAAACTTTGGTGTGATCCTGCACTGTGGCAGAGTCGCAGATTAGCACACTAGTAATCAAAAACGTAAAAACTCCACAAAAGCCCATAAAGATAATTTCAAACGATTTTTAATGACCGTGTTCCTCCGCCATACATACAGCCCCACAGTGAAATAAATTACACTAGTCAATAAAAATGTCACACCAGTGTGGCGGCTAGACATGCATGCACACAGTGACTCACCTCACGTGTATATGTTGGACAAGATAACTTGTCCCCTGTGGAGACATGCATTCACGTTCACAGCATTGAGAGTATTGATTTTTCCGAAGGGGTGACCAGTTCAGTTCGATATCGTCTACTAAGCTGTGTACTTCATACATTAAGAACGAAATATTCTCTGCTCGCTTAATTGGCACTGCAAGAATAAAGATGTACATATGATATCTATTTAGCAAAGTTTCTCGAGCATTAATATGGACAATATTTGGTAAAAGATTTTGATTTTCCCGCGTAACGTAGCCTCATTCGTCAGTTTCAAGGTAAACTGACCATCATTTAATTATTGGTAGTAAATATTGTGATAAGTAAGGCACGGACCGAAATTCGAAAAGCTTGCAATGAAAACAAGGTTTTATGAATTTATGTTCGATGCATGTTAGGTCATTCATTGCTGTTCACGAAATGAAGCTAGGCTACTTAATTTTTCCTTAAACTTGGGACGAGATCTATATCACTCCAATTTTGAGAATGTCATGTCTACCTAGCGTACTGACTTCCAAATGTGTATGCAGGCTGTTTGTTTAGTGATGACTGTATAAGGATTCTGTTGCAATTGAAACTGCATTAGCATGTCACTGAGATAAAATTCTATAAAACCTACTGTGTGTTGACAAGAGAAACAAATATTAATATGGCAACAAGAGAAAGAAGGTAAAGTTTACAAGTAAGGCGAAAATAAATTACTTGTTCTGTTGCAATTTCACCACTGTCCTGTAAAATATTATGTTTTAATAATAAACTGTTATTTGTCGAATTATTGGTCACATTGTCATGACTTGTTAATACGATCGTTTACAGGCTAGCTAGTAGCAGCTTAGAAGTTCCGAGCCCTCAGGGTCTCAGCGTTCGTTTATTGTGTACAGGTTTGCCAACCCCGGTGCTCCTGAGCTGGGGAGTGTCACTGTAAGCTCTGTGTTTCCTTCACTGACCTCTGTGTTGCACGACGGTGGAATCTTGGGTGTCACTGGGAGCAGGGTTCTTTGTTTTCACCACCTGTATTGTGAAAGTGGTAAGAACCCCTATAAATAAACTTTCGGTCCCAAGGTGGGCTGTGGGCCGATAAGATGAGTGGCTGTTGAGGTGGAACAGTCGCTAGCGGACAAGCTCTTGGCAACATGACTCACCTTTCCCAGGCACGCGGTGCTCTCTAGGTGGACCTTATTTCTCTAGCTCCTTGTGGGGCCGAGATGGAACCCTCGAAATTCTCTCCTCCTTCTCCCAGCGGAATGGGTGGATACCAACACCGAAACAAGCAGGAAGGCTCATGTAAGCAGTCCTCCAGTCTTAGGGATTACACAGAGTGTTTTAGTCTCCAATAACAGAACACATGAAAGTGGTTAGGATGTGTTCCTGATGGTTAAACGGAAAGAGATCAGTTTTGAGGAAGTTTCATCTTTCCACATCCAAAAGCTATAGAGGGCATTGCTGGATCTTTAAAATCTGTCAAGCACTTGCAAAATGGGAATCAGTTGGTAGAAACTTCTAGTTCCAAACAAATGAAGAACATCCCGAAAACTCAGTTCCTCGGGGAGTATGCAATAGAAATTGTGCTGCACAACACCCTGAATCACAGCAACGAAATGTGCCTCGCAGGGATCTGGTTGACATTCCCAGAGAGGAACTGAAAGCTGAGTGGTTCCAGGAAGGAATTGTTTATGTGCAAAACATGATGAATGTGTGGATGATGATGTAGTGAATTCGGTCTCGACACTTCCAGATCATGTTAAGGCAAGATAACTTCATAGAGATGAGTGACCTTATTTTCTCGATCCAGTGCGCTGTTTTAAATGGCAGCTCTTTATTCGCTGCTTCCTTTGCTTCAGTTCTTAAACAGCAAGTCCAGAAAGCCAATGGCGCTACACAAACAGAGCACGAGCACATGTGTTTGTCAGTGCGCTTGTGTTGCTGCAGTTATTTTGAAGCTCATAACTCCAACGAGAACATCAAAAAAACGGCGTGGGCGCAGTCTTTGCGGAGCTCCCGGCCCCTCCAGGGGTTAAGTCTGATCCACCATCCAGCGCTGTCACTACCATAGCTACGGTTGTGGCTGTGAAGCCTAAACAGAGCAAAAAATTAAAGACAAAGCGTCATCCACTGACAGAGCCGGGAAGTAAACAGTCCACGATATCGACGTCATTTTCTCAGAGCTCACAGACCTTGGTGCCGGACTGGGGCAATCACCTCTTCCCAAGACTGAGTCTCCATCCATTGCCAGCTCTCCTCCCTAACAGAAAATCAGAATGAAAGTGCTACCCGTGATAGATGGCTGTCGTCTTACAATGGAACATTACTGGGTTCAGAAGACATATGGAGAATCTGAAACTCCTAGCACAGTGATGTCCTCTGTGTTTGTGTTTGCAGGAGACACATTTTAAAGCGTCTGATACCTTTTACTATGGAGCCTTTCTATTACAAGGGTGACCTGTCTGTGGAAAGGACTGAGGGAGGGATCGCTGTCCATAAAGTGCTCCACTCCTCTGGCCTCCCCCAATCTACTGGCCTGAAGGGGGCGCAGAGGATTGCTGTTTGCTGCCTATATGTACCTCCTCAAGATGCGATTGACAGCGAGGGTCAAGCAGATCCAACAGATAAACTCCTCGACCATTTTTCATACTGAGTGACTCCATTGCCCATCATCTATTGTGGAGCTGAACTCTACTTGCCCTAGGAATTGGGTTTTGGAAAGTCTCTTGGCGTCCTTGGAGAAGTGCATTATCAGGACAGGCATTCCCACTCATTTGTGTGCCGCTACTTGGTCATTCTCAGCCGTCGACGCCTCTTTAGCTCTCCAACCCGCGCCGACTCTTTTCAGTGTGAAGTCATCGACACCTTCATTCCAATGGCCACTTTTCACATTGCATTTAGCTATTGGATGCAGCTATCCCTGGGTGAACGCACCCGCAATAGATTATCAACAGAGCCAATTGCCTGTTATTTAGTAAGGTTACTGCGTTTGAACTCCACGACAGTTCCAGAAGTCGGTGAACCACAAGTGTTCCACCACACAACGACTTGCCAGTCCTGTAGTTCTCTTGTCACATTAGGAGGCCACTTGAAGGAGTGATGAGTGCTGCTCAGTTATCCAGATCAGGCGTGCAGCTCTGCGACGATTTAAAGTGTCGCTAAACGGAGGAAAACCTTGCAGCTTTTCGCTTAATAACGGCAAAGACTCAACGCATCATCAAGGAGAGCACAGAATGGTCGTGACATGCGTTCGTGGACTCTGTCAACCTACCCACTTGTTGTATTACAATGTGAGAAGCCATTAGGCAGTAAAAGCAGTCGGTTACCTGTCGCAGCGTTGTTGAATCGGAGGTGTCTACAAAGAACATCTGGAGACATTGCACAGACAATAGAAAACTTTTTTCAACTACTGCCACTGCCAGCCAGTATCAGTGTTTTGTCGTTATCGTGTGCCGTGAAATGAGGTGAGCTGGACTTCAAGTACGCCAATTCAGAGACAATACAATTCTCCCAATACTGCGGCCACTCACGACCAAATCCGATACAACTTACTGCGAAACTTGAAATCAGCGTCAAAGGAAGTCCTCTTTCAACGTTTTAATTCGTTACAGCAGATAGTCCACTTTCCCAACTGGTGGGTGGAGACAATTTTGATACCTCTCCTCAAACGAGAAAACCACTGTACTTGTCCCATTAGTTACTGGAGCAATGCCTTAACTAGCTGTGTAGGAAAGGTCATGGAACGAATGGTTAGGCATCGTTTGGTCTGTATGTTAGGGACCAGGCAGTCCCTAAGTCGCACTCAGTGTGGATTCGGGAGATGTTGATCCACTGTCGACAACCTGTCCTGCTGGAGGCGGCTATTGAGTAGGCTTTCCTAAGCAAACAGCATTGTACAGATATATGATATGATTTTAATGAGGCGTACGACTCTACTTGGCGATACAGTATTCTAGGCCAGCTCCCCCAACGGGGCTTCTGCGGCCATCCCCCAATCTTCACTCTGTCCTTCGCATCAAAGCACTTTGTTCGGTACGTCGTTGGTGACGTGCTGTTCAATAGTTTCGAGCTGGAGAGTGGTGATCTTCAGCGCAGTGTTTGAAGTGTAATTCTCTCTTTCATAGCCATTAACAGTAAGGAGTCTCATACAATGCTCCTTATTTGTGGATGATTTTTTTCGTTTACCGTTTTTCTTTTAGTATGCAACAAAATGGGTCAGTTGCAACTTGCAGTAAAGGAGCTGGAGGAGTGGGCTGCAAAGATTGGTCTTAATTTTTGTGTAGAGAAGTGTGTGTGTGTTCACTTTAATCGTTCTCGTCGTATTTTTAATTTACTTAAATTGCATATGTGGAACACTAGTCTCCCTTTTAAAGACACTGTGCGATTTTTCAGACTAATTTCTTACGCCGAATCGTGGTGGTTACCACACCTGATGGTAGGGGGTTCAAGAGGCGCCTAAACACCCCAAAGTCCACTGTGTTCGATGTGATAGTGAAGTGGAAATGTGAAGGGAGACGTACACCACGAAAGCGTACAGGCTGACCTCGTCTGTCGACTGACAGAGTTCGTCAAGTGTTGAAGAGGGTCGTAATAGGAAGACATCAATCCAGACGATCGCACAGGAATTCCAAACTGCATAAGAATCCACTACAAGTACTAAGATAGTTAGAACGATAGTGCCAACAGTAAAATTCGGAGGCGGTGGTGTTATGGTGCGGTCGTGTTTTTCATGGAGTGGGTTAGTACCCCTTGCTGTTTTGCGTGGCACTATCGCATCACAGACCTACATTGATGTTTTAAGCACCATCCTGCTTCCCACTGTGGAAGAGCAATTCGGGGATAGCAACTGCATCTTTCAACACGATCGAGCACCTGATCGTAACGCACGGCTCGGGGCGGAGTAGTTACACGACAATAACATCAATGTAATGGACTGACCTGCGCAGTGTCCTGATCTGAATCCTGCAGAACACCTTTGCGATGTTTTGGAACGCCGACTTCATGCCAGGCTTCACAGACCGACATCGAGACCTCTTCTCATTGCAGCACTCCGTGCAGAATGGGCTGCAATTCCCCAAGAAACCTTCTAGCACCTGATTGCACGTATGCCTGCGAGAGTGGAAGCTGTCACCAGAGCTAAGGGTGGGCCAACACCATATTGAATTCCAGCATTACCGATGGAGGGCGCCACGAACTGGTAAGCCAGTTGTCCGGTTACTTTAGATCACGTAGTGTATATGCCCCACAAATGGGAGCCATCTGCCATATATGTATATTGACTGTGTAAGCTTTGTTTCAGCAGTGTCTTTGAGATAAATGATTATTTTATACATCTTTTGAAGATGAGAAAAATGCAACGTATGTGTCCTAATAGCCATATATGTAGTAAGGCAGAAACTGGTTAATTTGTGAACCGCCCGCTCACCAATGGCGTCCCATCCGTATATGGACCACTCGTCCCAACCTACCATACACTTCTCCCTGTTCGATCTTGTTAAGGCATGTGTCACTCACTGCTGCAGTGCATATACTGCATCTATGTTGTTCGAATAAGTGTGAAGTGAATGGCAAAAGGAATTTTTGTATTGTAGCATGTGTTATGTTTCTTCTCGGCCCATTCAGGTATGAAACTTGAGAATGAAACGACTTGTCTGACTGTACCTGCACCACACGGGACACATCTGTGGAGGGCTGGGCAATATTCGTAATCTCTGTCCCGAACAAACGTTCTTGAAATTTTATTTGCAAGTTTTCGAAAGAAGAACGACGTTTTGCAGTATCATCCAAGGCTTTTCAACATTTCAGTGATACGGTTATTGAGATATTAGAACGACAGCAGTCATGTTGAACAGTATAATATCAAAAAATAAGTATTTGTAGTAGTCCAGTACGACTGTTTTATTGAAATGTCTCTCATACAGTCTGCGTGTAAAAGGAAGAGCGAGCACCAGTTCTGGTCGAAGAGGCGTCTTTACCGAAAGAACGCTTCAATTGATTTACAGGATGACTAGAATTCAGTGGGCCTATTTTGCTGAGCTGTACAGTATGGTGTGTTGTAGTTATGTGAGATTCTGTTCGTGTGCGTTTCTTCTCTTAGTTATATTACTTATTACTTTCTATATTTCGTGTAGTGTTGCCCCGTTTGGTAGAAAAAAAAAGTCTACGTCAGGGTCCGCGCACTGCATTGTCACTGATTTAAGAGAAACACTGCGGAAAGAACGATACGACCTTAAACACTGCGGAAAGAACGATATGTCCTTTGCGGAACAGCCTATAGGTGCTCCATTACACGTAGCTGGATAGAGAGAATCGGCAATCGCCTGCATCGTTCTTTAGTTTACAGACGAACCATACAGCTTCCTGTCTGTCAAATAAATCTGTGAGCAGTCACTACGTCATTAGTAATATACGCTCCTTGTCTTCGGTTATTCTGATCTAAAATGGTTGCCATGCTCTTGAGCAATACGTAAGTGCACGCCGTACAAATGTCTTGTTTGTGATGTCTTTTTTGGACAACCGTTAGTTTCTAAGTTTGTTACCAATGGCTACCATTCGCTTTACCTAAAAATGACCGTACGTGATGAAAGGTGGCTACACTGAGCCACAGCGCCAGAAATCGCGCCAGAGGGTTTTGTTCCGCCGCCTCCACTGGCAGTGCTTATTGAGACGTAGCGGCAGGCAGTTCTTGCCGAGAAGTTGTGGTGGACACTGCTTGTAGCTGAAGTCAGAGTGAGATGCGGTAGTGGAGAGTGTTGTTCCATGTTTATGCAGTTATTTGATGGGAAAGATATCAGATGTTGTTCCAATGGAGATATTGTAATGATCTGAGTGCCTTTCGTCAATATAAATTAAGGTAACTAACTACTGTTCTTTATTTTCTTATTATTTGTGTGTCCTGAATAATGCTTCATTACAGGTTCAGTCAACAAAGCATCTGGAGTGTGTTCTTGTATTAGAGTGTAATTCTGGTTTTCTTGCGCAATTATAGTATTTCTTATTTTCTTTTATCACGTCAGTATAATTGGTATTTAAAAATTCTTGTCTTGTTGAAGAAGAACCGTGCCAGATGTGCGTTGAGTCATACTACCACATACAGAACAGCTACACTTGTGTTTGTTGTTTCGTAGGTTTTATAGTTGCTGGGGACTTAATTGATTAATTGTGCTAACAGAAATTTTCTTACATTCTTTGTTGTCATTCTAAGCAGTCAGATTGCGTACTAAAACTAGTCAGGGCCAGCCGTTTACGAGACTTGCGTAATCGGACTTACAGCTAACAAAAAAATATTTGCATTCCATAAATATAAAATAAAGCCCCCATGCACGTGGCGACCCTGCCAGGATCGTCCCTTGGAATCTTCTGATTGTAAAAATAGTAGACAGCAGTATTGTTGTAGTAATTTGTAGTTTAGTAATTGTAGTCCATATTGCATGTGTAGATTTGGTGATTGTCATTCTTCTATTGTTCGTTAATCGTGTTTGAAGGAAGCATTTCGTGTGATTGATATTGTTGGTGATAAAGTGTCATTGTGTGTAATTTTCATATAGTGACGAGTTTTGTATGTTTTGTAAATGATTACGCGATCTATGAAAAAGGCAAAAATGATGGATAGTGAGAATGACGAAATTGTTAACATGGCGAACTCGCCAACACAGGAGAACAGTATGTTGAATAATGAAGTGGAAAACAATGTAAGAAGTCGGGAAAATAGTCCGGAACCATTTCAAAATTTTTCTCAATCAGAAAATTCACAGAGTACGAGATTAACGACAGAAGATTCTGAAATAGTATCGAACACAGATAGCCTTATGGCTATGCAGAAGGAAGTTAGTTTTACGGGAAATGTTAGGGGCGAAAAGAATTCTGAACCATTTAATATGGAGCAGTTGATGGGTGCAATATTAAATTTGGGATCTCGGTTAGATTTACAAATGGGAACAATGGAGCATTTACGATCTGAATTAAAAACAGATATGGAAACAGTGGGATCACAGTTACGATCTGAACTAAAAACAGATATGGGAACACAAATAGAAACTATTAAAACTGATATGGGAACAATGGAAACACGGTTTAGATCTGAATTAAAAACACAGATGGAAACTTTGGGATCTGAATTAAAAACTGATATGGGAACACTGGAAACACGGTTAGACTCACGAATAGGGACATGTTTCAAAAATATGAAAGATGAATTAAAGAAAGAAATCAGAGAAGAAGTACAACCGATTTTGAATGCTCACAATAATAGATTAGTTGCAGTAGAGATTAGACAAAGGGAACAGGATAGGGAACAGGAAGAAAGAGATCGCGTGATAGTACAGAAATTTTCAGAGTGAAATTTACAACGTGCAAAGGATAAGGAAGAAATATTTGAGAGAATCGAGGAATCCATACCAAATGACAGATTAAATAACCTAACACAACAATATGAACAGCTAGCTACCAAATGTGTCAATACTGAAACCCGAGTCGCGACACTTACGGAAGACGTAAATAAACAGAAAGAACAATTAGGTGACTTATCGGAAAGAGTTGAGGAAATTTCAGATAAACTGACAAATCTTAGTTTAAATGGGGACAGAGATTCAGATGACACAGCTCCATTGCCATTTTCAGAAACCGAAGAGTACCAGAATATAAATAAGCATGTCGAAAATCAGGGAAAATTTAATGAACGCGTGAAAAGAGAATTTGAGGCATTAAAAAAGCAAGTCAAACAAATTGAAGGCGAAATCGTAGGAAAAGACGGCAAAAGAAATTTAGAATCACAGATACCAGAGGGGTTTGAAGAAAATGATTTGTTTCATTTACGGGATGCAACAAGAGAGCGCCAGGCGCGCGAACTTGACAATAATCGGCATTGGGACTGGGACAGACGCGGTAGGTCTTTGTCGCCACGAGGCGAAAACTTTGACTATAAACACTTTTTGACTGTTCGGAAATTTAAGATCTTCCGCAATTCTAAGAATGACATACATCCATGTTCATGGTTAGATCAATTTATGTACGCACTTCCACCAAATTGGCCACTAAGTCACAAACTGGAATTTATGTGTGGGTATTTAGAAAACGAACCGGCGACGCGGATGCGCGCACTCATTAGAGATTGTAATAATCTGAATGATTTTTATCATGCATTTCTATCGGCATATTGGTCCGAAAACACGCAAGACAGAGTCAAACACAGTCTTATCATGCAGCGTAATTTCAAACAGTCTGAATTCCGCACGCCAGCGGAATATTTTGAAGACATGATTCGAAAGAATCAGTTCCTTTCCAACCCTTATAGCCCGACTGAATTAATTCGCATTTGTTTAACTAAGCTGCCACAATCCATAAGACAAATTGCTTTAGCTGGAAGATGTAAAGACGACATCGAGACTTTTAAGACTTTGTTGCAAGAACTTGAGTATGACAACGACGACGGGACTTCTTGTAACTTTATCAGTAACAGTAATTACAATAGATTTTCAGAGAAAAGGGATAGTCATCGGAACGGGCGTTATATGGGTAATTTTGACAATGACAGACGTAACAGACAGGACAATAGATACCAGCCTTATGACAATAACAGACGTTCTAACAGAAATTACACAGACAATTATAATAACGGTAATTCGTACCGGAATGATCAATCATACGGAAACAGTAATCGGTATCATCAAGACAGAAATTATTCATACAGTAATAGAAATTCTTACTACAGAAATAACCCGGGTAGTAGATACAACAATAATTTCAGAAGTGACAGTCGAAATTACACAAGAAGTAGTTATGCAGACAGACAGGAAAACAGAAATTTTAATAACAGACACAACCAAGAATTTGTATCTAACAGACAGGAGGGACCTAATTGGCATCCTCCACGTGACAGAACTTCAGAGAGACAAGTGCAAATCGTAGAAATGGATCCGCGGAATGACGCGAATAATCAAAGACGTGACGCAAACAATCGACAATGACTAGCAGCTTCGGCTTCTGGCAGCAATATAGACGGTTCAGAAAGTAATGACACTACGGCTTTACACTACGTACGCCTGGAAGACATGAGAGACATTTTGTTAGACGAAAAGGAAAATAATGTAGACGCATTTTTACATCCTGTTATTGAAGTATGTGTGGGTAAGAATAAGTTCACTGCAGTTTTAGTTTCTGGGAGCCCATTGAATGTCATTAGTGAATCAGTTTTTCGTATATGTGAAAGAACTATTGCCTGTCCTGTGTTACCTATTTCTAAAACTACAATTCGAGGAGCGATTTCTGGAAAAAGTGTAGAAGTTAAACAACAGACCAATCTAGATTTCAATTGTCAAGGATACGAATTTTCTGCTAATTTTATTATTGTTCCATTACTCAGTACACAAATTATATTAGGTATGGAGTTTCTTAAAACACATAAGGCAATTTTGAACTTTAAAGAAGGAAGTGTGAATTTGACTGTTGCCGGAATGTCGAAATGTTTGAAATTTTTCGAGTTTTTAACAAGATCTGAGTCAGATACAAAATGTTTAAGGTTTCTTACTTCTGATGTTTTCGTTGAGCATTATGACGACAATGTGTTTATTCATGACAATGACAATAGATACAGAGACGCGATGGATGATATAGTTAATAGCGAAGAACTGATTAATGAAAAGGTTAAGAAAGCTGAAGTGCCAGATGACGTTGCAAGAGAAGAGCTGCACCAAATTTTGACTTCACATGCTACAGTGTTTAGTCATCACACGGGAACTATACAAGGCTTACAATATTTATTTAAAGTAAAAGAACACACACCATTTCGGGGGAAAACGTACGCTATTCCTTTGGCTTACAGAGACAAGGTTAAGAATGAACTTCAGTACATGTTAGATCAGGGCATTATTGAGCATGCAGTCAGTCCTTACACTAGCCCATTACACGTTGTTCTTAAAAAGGATGGGTCAATTCGTTTGGTTCTGGATTCCAGACAGATAAATAATATCATCATTCCTGAAACTGACCGCCCACAAAATGTAGATGAACTTCTTCAACATTTCCATGGAATTAAAGTTTTATCCACGATTGACATGCGCGCAAGTTTTTGGCAAATAGAACTCCACCCTGATTGTAGAAAATATACTGCCTTTTTAGCCTTTGGTAACTGTTACCAGTTTCGGAAATTACCATTTGGACTTACTGTATCTTCGGCAGCATTCATTCGTAGCTTAAATGAAATTTTACCTGTTTATCTTCGTGACAATATTACTTCATATGTTGACGATATTCTTATTGCTAAACGTTCTTGGAGTGAGCACAACAAAATTTTGGATTCATTATTACGTATTTTTGCAAGAGTTGGCATTACGGTGAACTTAGAAAAATCTGAATTTGGTCGTTCTCAGGTGAAATTTCTCGGTCACATTATTTCTACAGAAGGTATTCTTCCTGATCCATAAAAATTAGACGCTATTCGTAATTATGCTGTTCCTACCACAAAACGTGATGTTCGTAGTTTTCTTGGTGTCTGTAATTTTCTTAGACGCTTTGTTAGATTGGACGATTTGGCCACACCTCGTTTATGTGAACTATCTGGAAAGAAATCTAATTGGTGTTGGGATGAGGAAGCTCAATCAGAATTTGAACAACTCTGTGATGCTTTAGTTGCTGCTCCACTTCTTTCACACCCGGATTTATCTAAAGATTTTTGTTTGGCGACGGACTCATCATACAAAGGCCTAGGTGCACATTTATTTCAAGAGATAGAAGAAAACGGCGTTGTAGTACAAAGGACTATTGCATTTGGAAGTCGTGTTCTTTCTAAATCAGAAAAGAATTATTCGATTACGGAACTTGAAGCTTTGGCTGTTGTTTGGGCTTTTACAAAATTTCGGACATTCTTGTTTGGCAGACATACTAAGGTTTACACCGATCATCGAGCTCTGGAATTTCTTATGTCAACAAAATTAACTCATGGCAGATTGTCACGATGGGCGTTGTACCTACAGGAGTTTGATTTTAGTATTGTTTACATACAGGGTTCTTCAAATATTGTTGCCGATGCTTTATCACGTGCACCTATGGGTTTGAAACAAAGTGCTGAAGAGGACTGCAAGGAAAACAACTATTGTTTGATGTATATTCAAGGTGTTGCGTTTGAGAACTTTATTTCGTCTTCGCTCCAGGACATCGCTAAGGAGCAAAATAAGGATCCAATCTGGAAGGACATTAAGGAGAAGTGGAAGAGAAAGGAAAGCGTAGCGATTAGACAGCATTATTTAGTTCGCAATGACATTCTTTTTAAACGAAAATCGGTCGACAACTCTGTTTGGTTAGTTTGTATTCCTGATGAGTGGGTTAATAAGCTGATTTGGTATACGCATTTCAGTTATGCACACTTTGGTCCCAGAAAATGCTTTCATAAATTACGAGAAAATTGCTACTTCAATAATATGGAAAAACGTATTCAATTTGTTCTTGCCAAATGCAAATTATGTCAAAAGGCTAAGCCGCCGACAGTTTCTCACAGAGCACCGTTGTTTCCTATCATTCCAGCAAAATTAAAGGACATGGCTGCAGTTGATTTGTTCGGTCCAGTGGTTCGATCTACTAATGGTTTTGCGTACATTTTCGTAGCAGTGGAGTTCACATCAAAATATGTGTGTTTTACACCGTTACGCAAAGCAACAGCTCGTTCAGTATCTAATGCTTTCATCAAACATTTTCTTAAAGAAGTGGGTCATGTTGATAAGGTTATATCAGATAATGGATCACAGTTTCGTTCTAAAATTTGGCTTCGTACTCTACGGCGTCGTAAAATTAAACCAATTTTCATTTCACTTTTTCACCCTCAATCTAACGCTTCAGAGAGATGGATGAAGGAAATCAATAAATTGTGTCGTCTTTATTGTCGTCAGAATCAAGAGAACTTGGGATCAGTATCTTCATATTTTTCAAAACATTCTGAATGAACTTCCTAACGACTCAACTTCTTTACCACCTATACTGATATTAAAAAACAAAGCACCGACAAATCGCATTTCTGAAATCGTTCCTTTTCCGCCTACACGGAAACTGCGGCATTCTGAAGTTGTCAACCTGGCTCTACAAAATATTGCATCTGCGGCTGCTAGAAGAGAGAAATCAGCTAAGCGTCCTGGTCGTTTAAAAATCTTGTCAGTTGGTCAGAAGGTGTTAATTAAGGCTCATCGTTTGTCTCACAAAGGAAAAGGCTTGTGTCGGAAATTTTTTCTGCTTTATAACGGTCCATATAGAATTCGCAAAATTATTCATGATAACACTGTCGAAGTAGAAACTCTTAAATCACGACGCTCTAAGGGAATACATCATATATCTAACGTTAAAATTTTTGTGGAATGATATACTTTTGAAAAATTTTTGTAGAATGACATACTTTTGAGAAACTAACAGTTGTATGTAAACACACGGAGAGTACAAGGATACCGCGCTGTGTTTTGGCGGCGGCATATACTCAAAGCAACAGTCAAGTCTGCGCGCCGCACAAGGCAGTCGTTGACCGCAAACAATCACTTCCTACGTCACGCGCCTACAGCTGATCGAGCGCTCAGTGCGAATGCACTGACAGCCGTAAATAAATACACAGTCTAATTTCTCTGACTAAATTCAGTATAAAGCTATTGTGACTTGATGAATTCTGTTATTAACATTCAGTATTTTTCAGGATACGGTTCTATAAAATATTTAAGAACTTCAGGTAAATTCTGTGCGTGCCCGACGTTAAGACGACTTGCTATCGAGAAAATTTCAGGAAAAATGTCATTTCGAAGAAGAAAGTAATAAACTAAAAAGGTAATTATTAATTGAGTTTATTTTTCAGGTAACATATTTCCACTTAGGTAAGTACTTTAGACGTAATTTGCTGCTCGCGATTACATGATTCATACTTTGTGCTAAATTTCATGTTCTATGAATTTACTTGTGAAGCGACATGCTTGCGTACATTAACTGATTTTGACAATGATTATTAATGAACTGGGTTGTAACTTGTGTATATTATGCATCGCTTGGCTGCACTGCTTTTTCACTGATGTCATATTTTTTTATTATGTGCCTGCTGTGCTTATTTATTTAAATTATAATTGTCACCTGATTAATTGTGCTGATGTGGTTAGGTATGTAAGTTATACTTTGTGATTTATCTGCTTGCGCCTTCATGTTTACTTATTAAGATACGATGTTAATGACCTGTTTAGTACGTAAGATATATGTTTACTGCTATGCGTATGGATTGCACATTTACACATTTCTGCTTGTTGTCATAACTATACTTTAATTTGGTATATAGCAATGCTGATGTACAGTGTACAAACATAGAGTTTAGGTTACACTATGGTACTAGTTACAGATTGTTCGCTTGGCAGAGCCTCGTTGTAAGAATTGTGCTGCATCCACTTGTTGACATTCTGTTCACTACTGGTATATTTACTCGCTATTGCTTGCCTTGCTTACGCTCAGTGCCTTATATTTTTAAGATAAGAAAATGAACTGCTATAATTCGACGAACGACATTAGTACAAGAAACTTCATAGAAGTCACATGAGCTGGAGGTTTTATGAAAGCTGTATAAATGTATGCCAATAGGAAGGAAGCTAACGACATGACATACCAACACAGTTATTACACTGCATTTTTCGTGAGCAATTGAAATAGGAAGTGACACTTGACACAAGAAATACTCCACATGTGTGCTTCTGTTTGCCATAATTCTTGAAGTGGTGTACACACTGTGAAATATTAGGATCATTCACACTCCGTAATCGTACTTAGTTACTGAGAGTTATTCGAACAAAGTCTGTTAGAGGTCATGTATGCATTCTTTGTTTATAATTCATAATGTGTAGAAGATTTTGGTCAGATGGATTACACAGAGGTTGTGTGTTGACAGTGTGTCTTCGGATTGTATGGGATGAGGAGGTTTGCATTAGGATTTTATCTGTACTCGATCGAGGAGACTGACTAGAGGAAAGAGTTGTCATGGAAGTGAAATGATACTGGCAATAAGGTTTATATGTATCGACGTATTGAAGAGGTATTATGGAGGTATTGAGATTATATGAAGTTGATTGGAGTTATGGTGTATAAGAGGTAAAATAAGTGAGGTGCATTTTTTTTTTTTTTTTTTTTTTTTGTTGTTGGTCTATATAGAACAAGGAGGATGAAGATAGCAGACTAGAACACTAAAATGGAAGGAAGATTGTCTACACACACTTTGTTAAATCACTAAGCAGTATGTACTTTTTTTTGGAGAGAGGAAGTTGCATATCTTGGCACACTGACAGTTGTTCAGCAAACGTACATTTTGATCTGGCTTGGCAAACATTGGTCTTGACATGATGACTATGACGTTGACTTAACTATTATTGACTGTTATACATTGCTGTCACTACTACTTGATACACATGATGAACATGAAATTTTGACAGAAGTGGATTCACACAGTTAACACTATTCAATTACACAGTAGTACTTAATGTGGATGAAAGATGAGTGAGTGTGTTTTGTGTGTTTTCCTTTCCTAATCCTACCCACCTATCTCCTAAATGTTATTTTATTTGTTTGTAATGGCTTGCACTGACACCCATAAATATTATAGGTTTACTAATGTTTGTGTATTTGTAATAGTAATATGACAATTATCTGATATCATTTGTGTGTTTGTTATGATTTGTATGTTAGTGTAAGAGCATTATAAAAGCAATTGTGTGTGCATTCAAACTGTTGTTCACACCTGCACCTGTTCAAATTGATGTGTGACACTTAGAAATGTTTAATTTCTACTGATGAACTGTCTGATTAGTGATAGTGAATATTATGGACTGTTACCTGCACTTGTTCAACATAATGGGTGCCACCTGGAAATGTTTAATTTCTGCTGATGAACTGTCTGATTAGTGATAGTGAATATTATGGACTGTTACTTGTACTTTCTCTACTTGATTGGTGCCACTAGGACATGTTTCATTTCTGCTGATAAACTCTGATCAACAGTGTGATTAGTGATAGTGAATATTATGGACTGATGTCTGCACCTGCTCAACATTGTTGGGTGCCACTGATGGACTGTTTCTACTGAGATGATGTCACTTGTTGGTGTCTGCACCTGTTCAACATCACTGGGTGCCACTTATGGACTGCATCTATTGAAATAAGGTCACTTGTTGGTGTCTGCACCTGTTCAACATTGCTGGGTGCCACTGATGGAACTGCTTCTACTGAAATGGTGTCACTTGTTGCTGTAGCACCTGTTCAACATTGCTGGGTGCCACCGATGGAACTGCTTCTACTGAAATGGTGGCACTTGTTGCTGTAGCACCTGTTCAACATTGCTGGGTGCCACTGATGGACTGCTTCTACTGAAATGAAGTCACTTCTTGGTGTCTGCACCTGCTCAACATTGCTGGGTACCACAGATGGAACTGCTTCTACTGAAATGATGTTACTTCTTGCTGTCTGCACCTACTCAACATTGCTGGGTGCCACTGATGAACTGCTTCTACTGAAATGATATCACCTGTTGGAGTCTGCACCTGTTCCACAATGCTGGGTGCCACTGATGGACTGCTTCTACTGAAATGATGTCATCTGTCGGTGTCTGCACCTACTCAACAATGCTGGGTGCCATTGATGAACTGCTTCTACTGAGAAATGTGACTTGTTGCTGTGTGTACCTCTTCAACATTGCTGGGTACCACAAATGGAACTGCTTCTACTGAAATGATGTTACTTCTTGCTGTTTGTACCTCTTCAACATTGCTGGGTACCACAAATGGAACTGCTTCTACTGAAATGATGTGACCTGTTGGAGTCTGCACCTGTTCCACAATGCTGGGTGCCACGGATGGACTGCTTCTACTGAGATGATGTCACTTGTTGCTGTCAGCACCTATTCAACAGTGCTGGGTGCTACTGCTGGAACTGTCAACTACTTGTTGTGAAAATTTGTATAAACTGATTTTTTGTGTATTACTGTTTGTGAAAAGTTATAAGACTCTTACCTGCTCATATTCGTCATTGCTGACGCTATCGATTGAATTGTTTAACCACATGATATTTGTGTAAACTATTATGTAAAGTCATATGTATGAAAGAATTTGTATTCCTTACTGTATTTTATATATTAGGCTATTGTAAGGTCAGTGCAAAGCCAAAATTTTATCTAGTTATATGATACTTACGTATTAATATTATCTTTTATTTTTGTCTGTATTTTTTTTGACGAATTTGGTGGTATTTTCACCACCAATGCTGGCAAAAATACCATCAAATTCTAGCCCGTGGAGGAAGGGCATATGAAAGGTGGCTACACTGAGCCACAGCGCCAGAAATCGCGCCAGAGGGTATTGTTCCGCCGCCTCCACTGGCAGTGCTTATTGAGACGTAGCGGCAGGCAGTTCTTGCCGAGAAGTTGTGGTGGACACTGCTTGTAGTTGAAGTCAGAGTGAGATGCGGTAGTGGAGAGTGTTGTTCCATGTTTATGCATTTATTTGATGGGAGAGATAGCAGATGTTGTTCCAATGGAGATATTGTAATGATCTGAGTGCCTTTCGTCAATATAAATTAAGGTAACTAACTACTGTTCTTTATTTTCTTATTATTTGTGTGTCCTGAATAATGCTTCATTACAGGTTCTGTCAACAGAGCATCTGGAGTGTGTTCTTGTATTAGAGTGTAATTCTGGTTTTCTTGCGCAATTATAGTATTTCTAATTTTCTTTTATCACGTCAGTATAATTGGTATTTAAAAATTCTTGTCTTGTTGAAGAAGAACCGTGCCAGATGTGCGTTGAGTCATACTACCACATACAGAACAGCTACACTTGTGTTTGTTGTTTCGTAGGTTTTATAGTTGCTGGGGACTTAATTAATTAATTGTGCTAACAGAAATTTTCTTACATTCTTTGTTGTCATTCTAAGCAGTCAGATTGCGTACTAAAACTAGTCAGGGCCAGCCGTTTACGAGACTTGCGTAATCGGACTTACAGCTAACAAAAAAATATTTGCATTCCATAAATATAAAATAAAGCCCCCATGCAGTGATCGTAAAACTCCGTGTCTGAACTATGTCCATGTCCATGTTACAACAATATTCTAGTTGTGACATTAACCCTCTACTCACATGGTACCGCGCATCCTCGGGTCGCTAAGTGCATAACTTTGCGTTATTCATTACAAACTAGTTGAGCGTCTTCGCATCTGGCTGATATTATTTCACGATCTAACTGGATACAGTTGAACCAGACATAATGTCCTCGTAGATAGCTACGTATCTTACAAGAGGCAACCAGTACAGATCCGTAGGTCAAATACGTATAACACGAACAACAACCGTCCTATTAAACTCATCAGCCAGACCATTATGACCACCGACCTACTATCAACATAAACCCGTCTAGGCGACTGCAGCGAAACCCAACCAACAATGACTCCTAGGCAGACATATGCAGGTAGTATCAGTGAGCGCGTGGGGAAGGTGCGCGATCTATCTGTGACAGCATTTTGTAATGTCTCGGTGGCTCGGCACGACCATTTCGGAAACTACACGACTTTTCGGGTGTTCGAGGAGTGCTGTGGTGAGTGTCTTCAACACGTGATGAAACCAAGGTGGAACAAAGTCCAGACGTCGTGATGTCAGGCGGCCACTCTTGTTTACAGACACGTGACGTTGTTGGCTCGTAAGACTAGTAAAACAGAACAGGCGACGAACTGTGGTGAAACTAAGATCAGACATTAATGCTGGCAAGAGTACAAGTGTGACTGAACGCACAGTGCGCCGAACAGTCCTAACGATGGGCTTTCGCTGGCCGGAGTGGCCGAGCGTTTCTAGGCGCTACAGTCTGGAACCACACTACCGCTACGGTCGCAGGTTCGAATCCTGCCTCGGGCATGGAATGTGTGTGATGTCCGTAGGTTAGTTAGGTTTACGTAGTTCTAAATTCTAGGGGACTGATGACCTCAGAAGTTGTCCCATAGTGCTCAGAGCCATTTGAACCATTTGATGGGCCTTCACTACCCATTCATGTGCCAATGTTAACAACACCCGACATCAGCAGCTACCACTGAAATGGTCACGTGACCATCGTCACTGGACGCTGGCGCAATGACAGAGCGTTGCATGGTATGATGAATCCCGATGCCTTCTTCATCATGCCGATAGGAGGGCATTAGTTTGTCGACGTCCAGGTGAACAGCTCCTCGACACCTGTACTGCGGGACGGAGACAAGCTGGGGCGGCTCCATTCTGTTCTGGGGAACATGGGCCGAGAGGATCTCGGGCAACGCATCGCGACGGTCAAGAAATATCTTACACTGGTTGCAGTCTACGTAACCCTCCTCATGAAGATCGTTTTTACCGACACCAGTGACATTCTTCAGCAAGATAATGTGCCACATCACAAGGCCAGGAATGTGACGAAGTGGTTGCAGGAATACAGTGGCGAGTTCCAGTTCATGTGCTGGCCCCCAACTCCCGAGATCTGAACCCGATCCAACGCGTCTGTGATGTAACTAAACGTGGCGCCAGAGCTTATCGCTCCGCTCCCAGGAATTTACGGAAATTAGGTAATTTGTTTGTGCAGATGTGGTGCCAACTCCCCCCCCCCCCCCCCCAGTGACCTACCATGGCCTCATGGCTTCCATGACACGACGCGTCACCGCTACTATCCGTGTCGAAGGTGGACGTACAGGCTATTAGGGGGGGGGGGGTGGACATAATGCTCTGGCTGATCGAATTGTACTCCTCTGGAATACAACGCACATTATTTTCTCGTCTGCAGGAAACTACACTTTCAGGAAAGTGTTGTATTCCGCCCAACAGGAAAATCCTGATCCAGTTACAAACCTTGTTAGATATCGACAGGAGAGTATTTTCTTTCAAAACTACTTTAAGGCACCTAATAAATTTTCCTCCAACCAAGAAACTGGGGATTTTGTACCAGAAGAATGTGAGTTGACTTTCAAGAATCGAAGTTCACTCAACGCATTCTGTTTCCCGAGAATAAGATAATTAGTCCGAGGTTAATCATAATGTCTGGACTCAAAACGTATTCCTCCTGTGCTATATTTGCTGCGGTAATCAAGACAGTCTGTAACTCACTTTCGTAAAATACCAAATATTACTGAGAGACAGAATGACGTCGACAATAAAGTTCGTAAAACGGTCGTTACTTTATTGTTATTGTAAAGCTTGAGTTTACTTAGCAGTTTTGAGAGACAGGTGAGCCATACGACAAGGCACGACAAACGCAGCTGAAACAACTGAGAGAAAACTGCAACAGATTAACGATGCCTCATAAACGCCAAATCATTTGTCTACAAGTGGCTTGGTCATTGATACAGTGAATTCTTAACTGTTGTGGGAATTTGAGCCTTAAGCTCTAAACACATACACACATAGGCTAAACTACTGACAATATCAAGATTGAAGAGGAGAGCTCAAATATTGATGATACATGATAATTCATTCAGGGAAATTGTTCATCGTGATTCTGTTTCTCGAAAGGTCAAACATCACACCGATCATTCAAATCGTATATTACTCGACGTACACTTAGTACATTAATGACGCTGGTGCGTTCTAAATAGCAGAAGATTCAGTACAGCGAGTTCGTCGTCTTAAGGCGAAGACATCCGAAACCGTACCCATTTATAGCATCAGTAACGTGCTGTCTGTTTCTGCGATCTGGATGTACCGGCAGTTTCGACATGGAATTAGCACATATAAGCATCAACGTTGTCCAGCTGGAATCCGCGAGCCTAAAAAAGCTAATACTATCAGCGCTTGATTAAGAATTGTAACTTGAGAAACTCTTACCTATGGGCTCCTTACAAAATACCGAAGTTATTGTTGAATTATAAAGAATAAGACAATGATATTTCACGTAAATTTAAACCAGTTACGACGCAGATAAACTACGATTCCTTTGCAGGATTACACAAACTGGAAGTGGTATATCAGGCATCTTGTTGAAAAAAAAAGCTACAGCACCAGAACAGTAATTGTGAAGGTATCAGTTGGAACCACACCTGTCTGAGGGAAAGCCATACAATTAAACAGTAAGAGTTCCACTAAGAGAAAGAAGCATAGTGTAGAAGCTTCAAATTTATTTTGGTCAGGGTAAGGCAATGGCAGCAACGCTCAAACGTGATATGAAACAGTTGCCTCATATTTGCTAATGTATTAAATTTTAAATTCGTTAAGTTTATCAGGTGTATCTGAGAAGGAGCTGGCTGTTTTCCTCTAATCTCCAATTAGTTGTAAATGCTTTAATCGTTATTTGGGATGCCTATCCAAGATTATAGTTACTACATCTACAGCGTCGTCAACAAAACAGTGACCCATGAGCTTCCTTCTTTTATGCGGCTCATAAGTATCCATTTGCTTGTTGTTTTGTTATTGTTATGGTCTTCACTCCTGAGACTGGTTTGATGCAGCTCTCCATGCTACTCTATCCTGTGGAAGCTTCTTCATCTCTGAGTAACTACAGCAGCCTACATCCTTTTAAATATGCTTAGTGTATTCATCCCTTGGTCTCCCTCTACGATTTTTACCCTCTACGCTTCCCTCCAATATTAAATCGGTGATCCCTTGATGCCTCTGAACGTGTCCTACCAACCGATCTCTTCTTGTAGTCAAGTTGAGCCAAAAAATCCTCTTCTCTCCAATTCTATTCAGTACCTCCTCATTAGTAACGTGATCTACCCACCTAATCTACAGCATTCTTCTTTAGCACCACATTTCGAAAGCTTCTATTCTCGTCTTTCACTTCTATACACGGCTACACTCCATACAAATACTGTCAGAAAGGATTTCTTGAGACTTAAATCTATACTTGATGATAGCAAATTTCTCTTCTTCAGAAATGCTTTCCTTGCCATTACCTGTCAATATTTTATATCATCAGTTATTTTGCTTGAAGGTCCACATCCGCCCCTGGAAATGTCTTACAATTAAGAACTTGGTTTCTAAATCTCTGTCTAACCGTTATTTAATCCACCTGAAATCTTCCATTTTCTCCAGGCCTCTTCCACGTATACAATCGTCTGTCATGGTTCTTAAAGAAAGAGTTAGCTATGATTATGTTGTTCTCTGTGCAAAATTCTACCAGGCGGCTTCCTCTTTCATTCCTTATCCCCATTCCATATTCACATATTACTTTTCCTTCTCTTCCTTTTCCTACTATCGAATTCCAGTCCCCCATAAGTATTAAATTTTTGTCTCCCTTCACTACCTAAATAATTTATTTTATCGCAGCATACATTTCTTCAATTTCTTCATCATCTGTGAAGTTAGTTGGCATACAAATTTGTATTACTGTGGTAGGCATGGGCTTCGTATTTATCTTGGTTACAATAATGCTTTCACTATGCTGTTCTTAGTAGCTTACCCGAGCTTCAATTTTTTTATTCATTATTAAAACTACTCCTGCATTACCGCTATTAGATTTTGTATTTATAATCCTGTATTTACCTGACCAGAGGTCTTGTTCCTCCTGTCATCGAACTTCACTAATTCCCACTACACCTAACTTTAACCTATCCATTTCCCTTTTCAAAATTTCTACCCTACCTGTTCGATTAAGGGGTCTGGCATTCCACACTGCGATCCGTAGAACGCCAGTTTTTTTCTCCTGATAACGACGTCCTCCTGAGTAATCCCCACCCGGAGATCCGAATGGGGGACTATTTTACCTCCGGAATATTTTACCCAAGAGGATGGCATCATCATTTAACCATACAGTAAAGCTGCATGCCCTCGGGAACAATTGCGGCTTTAGTTTCCCCTTGCTTTCAGCCGTTCGCAGTACCAGCACAGCAAGGCCGTTTTGATTAATGTTACAAGGCCAGTTCAATCAATAATCCAGACTGTTGCCCCTGCAGCTATGGAAAAGGCTGCTGCCCCTCTTCAGGAACCACACGATTGTCTGGCCTCTCAACAGATTCCCCTCCGTTGTAGTTGCACCTAGGTTACGGCTATCTGTATCGCTGAGACACCCAAGCCTGCCCACCAATGGCAAGGTACATGGTTCATGGGGGGATCCATTCGCTTACAGAACTGATATCATATCCAAGTCCTATAAACGTGAAATTACATCCAGAAAAATAAGTATAACTGTTTTCGATGAAAAATACTTCTCTGCTAGTCATTTGCGGTCAGTAATTCAGTTTGTCAATATAAAATCAGCTCAATGACTGGTTTCCAACGTCGTGTGGAATCTGAGTTGTCAAAATTTATCGAATTCGAAACAACTGACGTATTTGCAGTTCGCACTTACATATCGGGTAACTGTATTTTAGCACTAGAATGTGTAGACTATTCAGTTTCAGTTAATGTATGAGAGTTTCATTATTACTACGAAACTGGCCAGAGGATGAGGTCTTTTGGTATTCAGTCCCTAATTATTATGGGTAATAATTTCTTGGTTGTAAGTTCTAAACGTCTCCACTGCATGTTACAGAGCAGAAGACTATTTAGCAATATCTCTCAAATAGCGAAGTAACCCCGTAGATGTGCGTTTCGTCTCATCCTTTTCCCCTTTTTGATTTCCGTAACTTTCGTAAAACATAAGCACTATCCTGTGCTAGACATCAGCACAACTCCTATTCCTACTTACCACTATGCTGAACACGATTAGCTTAGCATCTGTGTTAACCCACTACATATCGATATAACGGTTGATAACATTTGCTATCTAACTACTGAATAAACTTATTGTTCTGTACTAAACAAATTGTTTGTCATGTGTGCAATTAAGACTCTAACCTCTATCAGTCTTGAAAACTATTGTATAGTCACCAAAACTATTTTTTGTGGTAAATTTGTATGTTCGTATTGATCAATTACTCTCTGAAGGAATTCCTAATCCCGGATGGAGAAGATGTCATACTTATATACGTTGAAATAATTTGAGGAAAAATGTTACATGGCTGTAGCGTAAAATAATGCAACATATTTTAAGTTATAAGCAAGATCACCACCCTGTCTCAAATAACTGGAATCTATGTTGCATCAGACAAAGTATGATAATAAAACTGTTTTGTTTGATAATACAAAATTTTTCCGAGTTTATTCGCCATGATGCAAACATGTTTCTTACTCCAATGGGTAATGGTTTATTTTAATGAATTATACCTCCAAATACGTAGACAGAAATTATTAAAAAATTTTCTATAGGGAAAACGCGTAAGCTTTTGCTTTATTTATTCGATGTTTATCTTTCCAATTTCATAATGAACTAACCTGTATATCGGCAGGGAGATGCAGTGCTGTTTGAATGACTCAGTGTTCTTTTTTAAAACGAAAAACCGGTATTTCCATATTTAAAACGAATTCATGGCTTACATTACTAATGCTGTCTTAGTTAATAATTTAAATATTGTTATTACTTTACATTACAATTTGAAGGCAGGCTCAAGACTAAGAGTAAGTTATGTTTATTATTCTGTACGAATGGGAAATAATATTGGGAGGAAACAAAATACACGCCTAAGGGGCTTCGTGTGTTTTGGAAGAAAGCAGCAAATTTTTAGGTGACGGTAAGAAAAAAGATAACTATTTTCCTTGGGCCCTCAAGCGGGAGCGCTAAAACACACGGAGTTATAACTAACAGTAAGTAACCTACCTTTAAGTATTCACTCATTCAGAACCTGTAACGAATTAAATTAACATTCCTGATGTTAATCACATTCACTTATTCCACAATTAACGATAGCATATCCACTTAAAATAGCTCTAAGAACATATTTTTCTCTTTGTGAAGTAAAAATAATCTCATCAATAAATCTTGTTCCACATTCCTGCCTTCTGGTTTTCTCTTTCCAACACACGGTACGATGTGTACATTTGTGGTATCAGTATACTGAAGCCTGTGAATGTCAAAGAGGATAACTGGTTTTCCACGAAACATATTTACAATATTTCTACTATATGAAAAATTGCCTGTGAAGTACATGTATCGTATGGATCTCCTCGTCACAACAATCTTAAAACACTTTTATTGGGGTGGTGATAAAGAAACATCTGATATTTCGAATACAATTTCAAATTATTGTAAAAATTATTGTTAACGTCACTTAACATCTAACAGTTAATATTTACATGTTTCTCTTTACTAGAGGTAGCGTCTTTGACTGGTAATCAAAGCGTACTTGGTCCCGTTTTCGAAGCTCGCCACCGCTTTAATTTTGATTAATAATCAGCATTGGCGGAAGAAAACTTCCAGCCTAAGAAGTCACCCTCATTCAGCCAATGGCATTGTCAAACCGGGGCGGAGAAGCGGACAGAGATTCAGGGCACTCTTTTGTAATTGGGGTGGGAAACTGCCCCTAAAGGCGGACGAATCAGCTATGATCAACGCCTTGAGGATGCAGAAGGCAATGAAAACTACTGCATTAAAGACACACAACGTGTATTCACAGGACATACGGCCTGTAATTGAAAGAGTGTCTTACTGATCTGTGCATTGGCAAAATATTCCGGAACAGCCCCCCATTCGGATATCCGGGAGGGGATAGCTAAATGGGAGGTCACCATTAGATAAAGATTCAGTAATCAACGAAAGGATAACCAACGCATCGGGGCAAGAAATGTCAGACGCTTTAACGTGGTAGGGAAGCTACAAAATGTCAAAAGGGAAATGCAAAGGCTCAATCTAAATGTAGTAGTGGTCAGTAAAGGGGAGGGAAAGAAGACAAGGATTTCTGGTCAGATGAGTACATAGTACTATCAATAACAGAAGAAAATCGTATAGTGGGAGGAGGAATCTCTGTGAATAGGAAGGTATGGCAGAGAGTGTGTTGCTTGGAACGGTTTAGTGATAGGCTTCTTCTTATCGCAACCGACAATAAACCAATACCGACAACGGTAGTCAAGCTATACATACCAACTTCGCAATCGGAACGGTAGTACAGCAAGCCTACTTACAAGGAGCTGAAATCTGGTAGTGATGGGGGACTGGAATACAGTTTTAGCGGAAGAAGCAGAAGAAAAGCTTAGAGGAGAATATGGGATTGGGACAAAGAATGAGTGAGGAGAAACACTAATTGAGTTCTATAATAGAATTCAGAGAGTAATATCGAATACTCTATTCAAGAATCACAAGAGGAGGAGGAATACTTGGGAAAGGCCGAGTGATGCGGGAATATTTCAGATGGATTATATAGTGGTCAGGCAGAGATTCCGAAATTAGATACCCTACTGTAAGGCGTACCAAGGATTAGATATAGACTCAGATCGCAATATAGTAGTGATGAAGAGTAGGCTAAAGCTTAAGACATTAGTCAGGAAGAATCATTATGCGAAGAAGTTGGTTACAGAAGTACTAAGGAATGTCGAGATATGCTTAATATTCTCTAAGGTTAAAGATACAGCAATAAGAAATACCTCAGTAGGCAGAACAGTTGAAGAGGATTGGACATCTCTATAAAGGGCAATCACAGAAGCTGGAAAGAAAAACATAGCTACAAAGAAGGTAACTGCAAAGAAACCATAGGTAACAGAAGAAATACTTCAGTTGATCGATGAAAGAAGAAGTACAAAAATTTTCAGGGAAATTCAGGAATACAGAAATCCTAGTCTCTGAAAAATGCAATAAATAGAAAAGAACAGGGAAGCTAAGACGAAATGGCTGCATGAAAAATGTGAAGAATTGAAAAAGAAAACATTGTCAGAGGGAGTGACTCAGCATATAGGAAAGCCAAATTAACCCTCGGTGAAATTAAAAGCAAGGGTGATAACATTAAGAGGGCAACTGGAATTCCACTGTTAAATACTGAGGATAGGTAGTATAGGTGGAAACCGTACACTGAAGATTTGTCTGATGTGATAGAGGAAAAAAAAGAATCGATTTAGAACAGATACTGAATACAGTATTAGAATCAGAATTTAAGACAGCTTTAGAGGACTAAAGATCAAATAACTGCACCAAAATTTCTCAAAGTAGTGGCGGAAGTGGCAAGAAAATGACTATTCACATGGGTGTGTAGGATGTGTTACTCTCGCACCATATTATCTGACTTGTGAAAAAATACCATTCACGCAATTTCGAAGAGTGCAAGAGCTGCCAAGTGCCAGAATTATCGGACAATCAACTTAAAAGCTCAAGCATCGAATGGTGTTAGAAAGAAATCCGCTTACAGCTGGTAAAATTGTTGTTTATTAAAACACGACCGGTGTCGCGGCCTTAAGCCGCAACATCAGGTGACTTACGTTGTAAAATGCGAAGTACAGTGTCACCACATTTTACGGATATTAAAATTAGTAAAGGAAAATCTATAATATACTCTCAACGTTAAGACATCACAGGCATACCCATCGCTTCTAGTCAAAATTTACTATTCAGGGAACATTGTCAACACTATGGCAAGCGAAAGGTACGGAAGAAGTGCATCATTCTTTCAAATTTTCGTGCATGTAAAAAGAAAAAGAAAATATTTTGTAGTAGGAGAACGATAATTTTTTAAAGAAAAGAGGCCGAATTGGCGATAAAAAATTGTCACTGCTGAAAGGATTAGTCGCGGCACAATATAATATGATAAAACAACGGAATGAATGATAATAAAATGTTGAAATGTGTGCCTTTTTAATGAGATTAATATTTCGGCATGAATGACAAGCACAATGAGCTGAGCTATTCCTGGAAATAAGTTCGTATTAGTTCATACTATTCTGCAGGGGGAACTAGTTTCTTTCTCCACTGTAGATTTGTGCTTACCCTTCTTTATAACGCTACGTATGGTCGCCGTGTTCACCTTCGAAGTCTTGACCGTGTTCCTATTGAGCTTATCGGTTCCTTGTAATTTTTCAAAGTACAAAGGTTGGCCTCAGTTCTTGAAATTATCGTACTCTTTGAAATAATAACTCACACGACCTTTCTGTTAATAAAACAATACTGTATTTTTCTAAACGGTGCACATATGAAATACATACTCCTCACTTACTCATAGCGACCCCAAAATGGTGGTCTACAGTTACTTGCTAAAAATGATGGCGTGCTTCTCACTCGTTCACTAACTGAGCGCGAATTCTTCCATCCTACGACTGGTACAAGAAAATACTCCTCTGTTCATTCAACAACTGAAAATCAAAACTACATAACGGTAGGCACAGGCTCTACGCTGGGCTAACGCTTCTTTTTTTCTCTTTGCCTTTAAAGAAGACGAAAACATAAGGGTAAGAAATGTAAGAGGTATATCACAACACCCAAATTACACAGTGGTAAGGATCAGGCGGCAGTGGGCTACCAGAATGACAGCAGGCCAGTTCAGAGCAGGGCAAGGCAAAAGCGGCCAGCACGAACGACAAAGAGACACCAGCTGGACATGTGGACAAATGGTTCAAATGGCTCTGAGCACTATGGGACTTAACTTCTGAGGTTATCGGTCCCCTAAAACTTAGAACTGCTTAAACGTAACTAACCTAAGGACAGCACACACATCCATGCCCGAGACAGGATTCGAACCTGCGACCGTAGCGGTCGCGCGGTTCCAGACTGGAGCACCTAGAACCGCTCGGCCACCCCGGCCGGCCCATGTGGACAGTGCGACGTCATATACTTATGACTAGGAGCGCCGGGTCGCTACCTTTACAAGCAAGAATAGTACCGAATTTTATTATATACTAGCAGGTAATTACGCAAACGATCAAAATTAACCAGAATGCTATGGTGCTTTAATTCTAACTGGTTATTCAACGTGAACTGTGGGTTTTCTTTTTTTATGTGTAAAAATATCCACTTCCTGTAATATATTCAAAATATGGCTCTTTTCCTTTTTGTGAAGCATTTTTAAATTTTCTGAAGGGCTTGTGATGCTGTGCCCCTCTTCGCGTAAGTGCGCTATTCATGCAGAGCGGGGATTATTTAAATTAAAGTACTCCTAAAATCTTATCCGAAATGTCTTACCAGTTTGTCTGATATACACTCCTGGAAATGGAAAAAATAACACATTGACACCGGTGTGACAGATCCACCATACTGGCTCCGGACACTGCGAGAGGGCTGTACAAGCAATGATCACACGCACGGCACAGCGGACACACCAGGAACCGCGGTGTTGGCCGTCGAATGGCGCTAGCTGCGCAGCATTTGTGCACCGCCGCCGTCAGTGTCAGCCAGTTTGCGTGGCATACGGAGCTCCATCGCAGTCTTTAACACTGGTAGCATGCCGCGACAGCGTGGACGTGAACCGTATGCGCAGTTGACGGACTTTGAGCGAGGGCGTATAGTGGGCATACGGGAGGCCGGGTGGACGTACCGCCGAATTGCTCAACGCGTGGGGCGTGAGGTCTCCACAGTACATCGATGTTGTCGCCAGTGGTCGGCGGAAGGTGCACGTGCCCGTCGACCTGGGACCGGACCGCAGCGACGCACGGATGCACGCCAAGACCGTAGGATCCTACGCAGTGCCGTAGGGGACCGCACCGCCACTTCCCAGCAAATTAGGGACACTGTTGCTCCTGGGGTATCGGCGAGGACCATTCGCAACCGTCTCCATGAAGCTGGGCTACGGTCCCGCACACCGTTACGCCGTCTTCCGCTCACGCCCCAACACCGTGCAGCCCGCCTCCAGTGGTGTCGCGACAGGCGTGAATGGAGGGACGAATGGAGACGTGTCGTCTTCAGCGATGAGAGTCGCTTCTGCCTTGGTGCCAATGACGGTCGTATGCGTGTTTGGCGCCGTGCAGGTGAGCGCCACAATCAGGACTGCATACGACCGAGGCACACAGGGCCAACACCCGGCATCATGGTGTGGGGAGCGATCTCCTACACTGGCCGTACACCACTGGTGATCGTCGAGGGGACACTGAATAGTGCACGGTACATCCAAACCGTCATCGAACCCATCGTTCTACCATTCCTAGACCGGCAACGGAACTTGCTGTTCCAACAGGACAATGCACGTCCGCATGTATCCCGTGCCACCCAACGTGCTCTAGAAGGTGTAAGTCAACTACCCTGGCCAGCAAGATCTCCGGATCTGTCCCCCATTGAGCATGTTTGGGACTGGATGAAGCGTCGTCTAACGCGGTCTGTACGTCCAGCACGAACGCTGGTCCAACTGAGGCGCCAGGTGGAAATGGCATGGCAAGCCGTTCCACAGGACTACATCCAGCATCTCTACGATCGTCTGCATGGGAGAATAGCAGCCTGCATTGCTGCGAAAGGTGGATATACACTGTACTAGTGCCGACATTGTGCATGCTCTGTTGCCTGTGTCTATGTGCCTGTGGTTCTGTCAGTGTGATCATGTGATGTATCTGACCCCAGGAATGTGTCAATAAAGTTTCCCCTTCCTAGGACAATGAATTCACGGTGTTCTTATTTCAGTTTCCAGGAGTGTAGTTTCTTTCTCCACTGTAGATTTGTGCTTACCCTTCTTTATAACGCTACGTATGGTCGCCGTGTTCACCTTCGAAGTCTTGACCGTGTTCCTATTGAGCTTATCGGTTCTTCGTAATTTTGCAAAGTACAAAGGTTGGCCTCAGTTCTTGAAATTATCGTACTATTTGAAATAATAACTCACACGACCTTTCTGTTAATAAAACAATACTGTATTTTTCTAAACGGTGCACATATGAAATACATACTCCTCACTTACTCATAGCGACCCCAAAATGGTGGTCTACAGTTACTTGCTAAAAATGATGGCGTGCTTCTCACTCGTTCACTAACTGAGCGCGAATTCTTCCATCCTACGACTGGTACAAGAAAAAACTCCTCTGTTCATTCAACAACTGAAAATCAAAACTACATAACGGTAGGCACAGGCTCTACGCTGGGCTAGCGCTTCTTTTTTTCTCTTTGCCTTTAAAGAAGACGAAAACATAAGGGTAAGAAATGTAAGAGGTATATCACAACACCCAAATTACACAGTGGTAAGGGTCAGGCGGCAGTGGGCTACCAGAATGACACCAGGCCAGTTCAGAGCAGGGCAAGGCAAAAGCGGCCAGCACGAACGACAAAGAGACACCAGCTGGACATGTGGACAAATGGTTCAAATGGCTCTGAGCACTATGGGACTTAACTTCTGAGGTTATCGGTCCCCTAAAACTTAGAACTGCTTAAACGTAACTAACCTAAGGACAGCACACACATCCATGCCCGAGGCAGGATTCGAACCTGCGACCGTAGCGGTCGCGCGGTTCCAGACTGGAGCGCCTAGAACCGCTCGGCCACCTCGGCCGGCCCATGTGGACAGTGCGACGTCATATACTTATGACTAGGAGCGCCGGGTCGCTGCCTTTAAAAGCAAGAATAGTACAGAATTTTATTATATACTAGCAGGTAATTACGCAAACGATCAAAATTAACCAGAATGCTATGGTGCTTTAATTCCAACTGGTTATTCAACGTGAACTGTGGGTTTTCTTTTTTTATGTGTAAAAATATCCACTTCCTCTAATATATTCAAAATATGGCTCTTTTCCTTTCTATGAAGCATTTTTAAATTTTCTGAAGGGCTTGTGATGCTGTGCCCCTCTTCGCGTAAGTGTGCTATTCATGCAGAGCGGGGATTATTTAAATTAAAGTGTCCCTAAAATCTTGTCCGAAATGTCTTACCAGTTTGTCTGATATATTTCTTAGGGCAATCGTGGCATATAATGCAGTATACATCCACTTCATTATATTTATTCATCACAGTGTTTTCCTTGCACCTCAGTTTTCTGCCTGGATCTGAAAATGTAAAATACGCTGGAATAATGCTTTTGGACCTCATAGGTCAATCAGTTTTTCCGGATATTGCACCCACATATTCGATGGCCAAGAGGAGATGTTAACAAAAAGATTTATCCTACAATTTGCAGACAACATGCTCTCGGCGTCAAACGCGTAGTATGATGACTCATACGGTGGCCGCTTTGAATGGTGCTCGTCTATCTGCGGAAGAGAGTAATGAAGTTGCGGTAACAGTTAACCAGCTCATATCTGCATTAGAAAAGGAGGGAAAATCAAAAGCAGAGAAAGAAAACTCAGACAGTGTCTTTCTGAGGTCAGTAAACAGTAAGGTATCAGAACGTCGAGCACTCATAGTACAGGCTGTAAAAGTAAGTCAGCGGTAGTATTCTTCGACGCGGACTACATAAGTAAATATCAAAATTATTTGAGCAGAGCAATATAATGATTATTACATATGGTTCAACTGACAAATATGTCGCGAACATAAGAAAAAATTTAATAAATAGGAAATGTATCCTAATAAAATTCAAAATAAACGATTTTTCCAATGCACCCAGCTGTACAAAAATTATGTGGTACTATAAAACTTCACAAGACAAGTATACCGTTAGGCTCTATTGTGAATGCTAGGGGGTTTGCAGGTTACGACGTAGATAAGCTTGCTTGTAGAGCATCTGAATAAAAATTTCAGATGTCCTTCGAATGTCAGTATAAAAAAATGGGTAGCTGCATTTTTAACTGTTTGGAAGATGTAATCATAGCGGCAGCCACAGTTGCGATGATATGAGACACCAATAACATGTATGCTAATGTACCTACTGTTCAGGTGCAAGGTATTATCTGCTCGGAATCTAAACATATTGAACGAAATGATACATTTCACTCGGCAGTGCGCTGAGAATGACACTTTACGGTTTTCGGACCTCCGAGTGCCCAAAAATGGGAAACATTGGCTTCGATATTTACCGAAAGCCAACCACGACAAATGTGGTCATACACACGCAGCCGTGTCACCTAAATAATACAAATACGCAGCATTCATGTATGATGAAATAAAAGAAATTATTCAGATAGTGAAATGAGACGAAAATTTAATAGTCATGGGTGACTGGAATTCGGCAGTAGCAAAAGGGAGACAAGGAATCGAAGTAGATGAATATGGATTGGGGGTAAGAAATGAAAGAGGAAGCCGCCTGTTAGAATTTTGCATAGAGCACAACTTAATCATAGCTAACTCTAGGTTCAAGAAACAAAAAAGAAGGTAGTATACATGTAAGAAGCCTAGAGATACTGACTGATTTCAGATAGATTATATAATGGTAACACAGAGATTTAGGAACCAGGTTTTAAATTGTAAGACTTTTCCAGGGGCACATGAGGACTCCGACCACTATCTATTGCTTACGAACAATAGATTAAAACTGAGGAAACTGCAAAAAGGTGGGAATTTAAGGAGATGAGACCTGGATAAACTGACTAAACCAGAGGTTGTACAGAGTTTCAGGGAGAGCGTAAGAGAACAATTGGCAGGAATGGGGGACAGTAGAAGAAGAATGGGTAGCTTTGAGGGATGAAGTAGAGAAGGCAGCAGAGGATCAAGTAGGTAAAAAGACGAGGACTAGTAGAAATCCTTGGGTAACAGAAGAAATATTGATAATAACTGATGAAAGGAGAAAATATAAAATTGCAGTAAGTCAAGTAGGCAAAAAGGAATACAAAAGTCTCAAAAATGATATCGACATGAAGTGCAAAATGGCTAAGCAGGGATGGCTAGAGGATAAATGTAAGAATGTAGAGGCTTATCTCACTAAGGGTAAGATAGATACTGCTTACAGGAAAATTAAAGAGACCTTTGGAGAAAAGAGAACCACTTGTATGAATATCAAGAGCTCAGACGGAAATCCCGATCTATGCAAAGAAGAGAAAGCAGAAAGGTGGAAGGAGTATATAGAGGGTCTATACAAGGGCGATGTACTTGAGGACAGTATTATGGAAATGGAAGAGGATGTAGATGAAGATGAAATGGGAGCTATGATACTGCGTGAAGAGTTTGACAGAGCACTGAGAGACCTGAGTCGAAACAAGGCCCCGGGAGTAGACAACATTCCATTAGAACTACTGACGGCCTTGGGAGAGCCAGTCCTGACAAAACTCTACCATATGGTGAGCAAGATGTATGAGACAGCGAAATACCCTCAGACTTCAAGAAGAATATAATAATTCCAATCCCAAAGAAGCAGGTGTTAACAGATGTGAAAATTACCGAACTATCAGTTTCATGAGTCACAGCTACAAAATACTAACGCGAATTCTTTAGAGACGAATGGAAAAACTAGTAGAAGCCGACCTAGGGGAAGAGCAGTTTGGATTCCGTAGAAATATTGGAACACGTGAGGCAATACAGACCCTCCGGCTTATCTTAGAAGCTAGATTAAGGAAAGGCAAACCTACGTTTCTAGCATTTGTGGACTTAGAGAAAGCTTTTGACAATGTTGACTGGAATACTCTCTTTCAAATTCTGAAGGTAGCAGGGGTAAAATATAGGGAGCGGAAGGATATTTAGAATTTGTATAGAAACCAAATGGCAGTTATAAGAGTTGAGGGGCATGAAAGGGAAGCAGTGATTGGGAAGGGAGTGATATAGGGTTGTAGGCTACCCCGATGTTATTCAATCTGTATATTGAGCAAGCAATAAAGGAAACAAAAGAAAAGTTCGGAGTAGGTATTAAAATCAATGGAGAAGAAATAAAAACTTTGAGGTTTGCCGATGACATTGTAATTCTGTCAGAGACAGCAAAGGACTTGGAAGAGCAGTTGAACGGAATGGATAGTGTCTTGAAGGGAGGATATAAGATGAACATCAACAGAAGCAAAACGAGGATAATGGAATGTAGTCGAATTAAGTCTGATGATGCTGAGGGTATTAGATTAGGAAATGAGACACTTAAAGTAGTAAAGGAATTTTGCTATTTGGGGGGCAAAATAACTGATGATGGTCGAAGTAGAGAGGATATAAAATGTAGACTGGCAATGGCAAGGAAAGCGTTTCTGAAGAAGAGAAATTTGTTAACATCGAGTATAGATTTAAGTGTCTGTAAGTCGTTTCTGAAAGTATTTGTATGGAGTGTAGCCATGTATGGAAGTGAAACATGGACGATAAATAGTTTAGACAAGAAGAGAATAGAAGCTTTCGAAATGTGGTGCTACAGAAGAATGCTGAAGATTAGACGGGTAGATCACATAACTAATGAGGAGATGTTGAACAGGGAGAAGAGGAGCTTGTGGCACAACTTGACTAGAAGAAGGGATCGGTTGTTAGGACATGTTCTGAGGCATCAAGGGATCACCAATTTAGAATTGGAGGGTAGCGTGGACGGTAAAAATCGTAGAGGGAGACCAAGAGATGAATACACTGAGCAGATTCAGAAGGATGTAGGCTGCAGTAAGTACTGGGAGATGAAGAAGCTTGCACAGGATAGAGAAGCTTGGAGAGCTGCATCAAACCAGTCTCAGGACTGAAGAGCACAACAACAACATTAAATTCTTTCCTTTCTTCTGAACATCAGTTCAGCGGGCATGAATTTGGTTTAGTGTGAAGCACATTGTTCATATTTTCCTCTTCTACAGGTTTCTTAAGACGCCAGCAAACAGGATAGAACGTATGACGGTACGTACTATGTGGTACAACATGAAGATGACATACATATCCTTTGATGATTCCGGGTTTTTCTTAAAAAATAACTGATTGAGATAACAGGAGGCTTGATGATTGCCGGGTCCTTTCATCAGTGAGATGCTTATGTTCCCTTTTCAATACTTGATCTCAAAATGTGGATACTTTCATTGTGTTCAGGGATAATATTGATCGGCGTTTATTACTTGTGATGATCAAGTTTATGCGGACCGCAAGACAGTATCGCTCATGTGCTCCTTCTTTCCGTATTAAATCAACCTCCCTAAAGCACCTTCGATCCAAAATATCGCTTTCCCGGTGAGAAGTCGATGCTTCCGTCCGTCTGTCGTATGCTACTAATTCCCAGGATAAAATCCAATAACAATGTTTCTACAATTAGGAACGCGCATGTAATTGCTGTATTTCTCAAGTCCACCTTCACTTAGTGTCTGCATCCTGACACTTACGGATCTTGTTCTTAACGCTCCTATAATTCTAAAGTTCTCCACTGGAAAAATTGGTAGTTTTGCATTTCGAGATAGGTGCTTAATATCACATTAGCTGAAGCTCCCATGTTTAATGTTACAGTGATTGGAATTCCTTCGATTGTAGCAAGGATTTACGATACTGTCACGAAAAGATAAACCTTGTCACACCGATAAATATCCTCACACAGTTCCTCCGATAATTCCTTTCTATCGTTATACCGTAGTATCATCAACTGCTGATCGTAGCCTCTATTCGAATCCCTAACCTCGTCTATGGGGCACGAGGCGGTCACGATTAGTTTACTGGGCGTGCTTCGCCGCCACTACTTGCGCCGTCTGTTACCTCCACGATTACTGGTGTCTGCGTGGGCCAATCTTTTGGTGTAGATTGTGGCTAATTCTATTGTTGCTTTTGTGGAAAGTTACTGTTCCAAAGCTGGCTAGTTGATGGATGCTGGTTATTAGGTTGGACTGGATTGTGCCTCCGATCGTCTCTATAAAATTTGTTTCTGACCGGTCGGAAGCCTCTACCATTTCCATTTCCATTGTTGTTCTTCCAGCTAATGTTTGAATTACCATTCGGTTCATTGCCTGAATATTTTTTAGCCATTTCATATGTTCCTTGTGCATTACTATTGTTTCCACGGCCTCTTGGTGAGTGTTAGACACAAGTGTATACATTATTATATCCGTTATTCGATCCTGATGTGGACATCATAGGGTACTTGAATCAGGTCACTCGAATATAACACAGATATAGATTACTCCAAATTTTCGTCTGACACATTAACTAGCTGATATCTGACACTGACCGGTAATCTTGCCTTTAATATTCTCAACATATCCTATCGTAGCAACCGATCGTCCCAGTAGCAACATTTATTGAGATATTTTTCGAAGTACATTCTTAACACCCTTGTACGTGCTGGCAGCCAGTCAAGGAATATTTTAGGGAATTGTTTTAAAAAATTTATTTCAAAGGCCCAGTGAAATTCTTACCAGCTTTCTCCCATAGTAACTTATGCTGTACCTACGTGACACAAATCGCCTATCTTGCAAAACCGAGGCAGTCCAGTTGAAGCTGCTGACCAGAGACGCCCTGAGACCACTGCCGAAACTGCTAGCGAATTCACACCATTGGTTTTAGCCAATAAGGTGCGTCGGGTACAGGTCACGTGTGTGGAAGCTGCAGTGTTTTGCGGTGCGGAACACAGTAGCCTCTCTCTCTTGTAATCCAGACGTCGAGCAGAACAGACGTCTTTTTGGAAGGCAGAGCCTCTGCCTCTGCTTTTCACGACCGGCCACCAACGTAGGTTAACATGAACCGCTGCCCCTTCCGTTGTCCATTTCAATTAATTGTTCGACCTCCTAGGCTGGCCTAAACCTGGTAACTTCCGACCCTAGGCGCGCCCTTTGTACACCATACACTGAACTATATCTTCTTTATTGGACCTAATTTCCTGTTCTGTCATTCGATGGCAGCCCTGGATGCCCACTCTCAAGTACTGACCGCTCTACCTCCTGCAGACTGTCGTCACGAGGCGTGTGTAACAACCTTCTCCCCCCTTCCCTGACCCTATACATTAACGCTGATGTCGTAAGTGGGATAGATAATGATCATATTCATTAACATTGCTGTCGAAATCACGATTCGTTCACACCGTTCGGTCCATAGGGTGGCCGTTTACTTTTGGTTCATGTCTGACGTTGTGTGGTCGGCCAATATTCACCACTGCTATTCCACTGCGAGCCGAGCCAGCACGCTGCGGCGCATCGGCTACGGTGCCGCTCCGAATACTGCGCCCGCACATACCAGCACCTCGGGCAAAGTCTGCTGCTGCCTGCCTCTCGCAGCGCGCCGCACCAACAGGTGCAATCTGAGAACAGCGAGCCGTGCCTCACAGTGCACATGCATACTGCGTGCGCTGCGACCCCATGTGAGGGTCGCAGTCGGCACATCTTCTCGGTCGCCTCCCGCTACCTCTGAACCGCGCAATGCGCCCTAGCCGGTGCCGTGGCTAGCTGAGCGCACTAGCGAGCTGTTCACGGTCGGCACAGCTTCCCTTCCGCCGCCCACCTGCCGCCGCCCACCTGCCACCTCACTTTCGCCGCCGTCCCTGCTGCCATCTGCATTTGGGTCCTGGCCTCAACACCCTGTGCGCGTACTTTGAGTGATATGCAGCCAGCCGCCCCGCCGTCCCTGCCGCTGCTATGCGAGTACCTGTGTCCGAACAGCCCACAGCCACTGCACCACCGCTGCCACCGTCTCTCCTGTACTGTGAGTTTTGATATGCACTAAGGCATAATAGCATAGGTTTTGCCTCTTATACAGTTACTGCCTTTTGTTTGGACGAGACTTTATTTACAAGAACGATTTGAACTTTAAATTTTGGTGAGTCTGATTACCATGAGGTATGCTGAATTCCTATATATGACCCTCAGATGTACGTTAGGTGAACGTTAGTTTAAAAATACACTTCCGCTGAATATGTGTACTGCCACAAATTTCTTATCCTTGTTTTAAACTCTGTTATCGTCGAGGTATGTCATGCCTAGTTGTTGTGATGAGAAGCGTTTTACATTTATTTATTTATTTTTTTTTTTTTTGAGCTTTATGCACGACCATCTCTAGGTATATACAGCTTGCGCAATGTGTTCGGCAACCACAGAGAATCCCAGCTGTCCATCGCATTTGCAACTCTTTTTTTTTTCTTTCACCTTTCCTATTAGCTTCATTTCTCCGCACTATGGTGAAACTAGATTCCTTCACCTTGCTCCACAGAAGTGAACGCTTTAAGGGTTCTGTAACACCCTCTGCATCATACCGCGTCTGCAAGGTTTCCGAAATCGTTGGCGCACTACGGAATGAACTCCTTCTACCTTCTCCTTCATTTCTTTCTCGTCTCTCTGCATTGTTTTCCCGCCCGCAGCTCGTGGTCTTGCGGTAGCGTTCTCGCTTCCCTCGCATGGGGTCCCGGGTTCGATTCCCGGCGGGGCCAGGGATGTTCTCTGCCTCGTCATGACTGTGTGTTGTGTGTCTTTCATCATCATTTCATCCCCATCGACACGCAAGTCGCCGAAGTGGCGTCAACTAGAAAGACTTGCACCAGGCGAACGGTCTATTCGACGGGAGGCCCTAGCCACACGGCATCTCCATTGTCTTTCCCAACCATTCATTCTTTATCTGTCCATGCCCCCTGTTTTTCGTAAGCGGTAGTTCCTTGATTGTTTAACTCAATGCACGAAGATACGATGTATTACGTGATGTACAGTACCAAGAGTTACAATCATAAAAGAGAATTGATGTGTTCCATCCCTGTAAGTTGATAAGAGAGGATGGATTACTTGCGGCTGTTATCCCCAGGTGGGCAGCGAGGTTTTGTTGATATGAAGATATGTAATACGTTGTTTTATTGACGTTATTTGTGAGCAGACACGAGGTCATGTGGTCATGTGGATGAAGATAATTACGTACAGGCAAGAGTTCCTGTGTAATTTAAAAAAATGGTTCAAATGGTTCTGAGCACTATTGGACTTAACATCTGAGGTCATCAATTCCCTAGAACGTAGAACTACTTAAACCTAACTAACCTAAGGACATCACACACACCCATGCCCGAGGCAGGATTCGAACCTGCGACCGTAGCAGTCGCGCGGTTCCGGACTACAGCGCCTAGAACCGCATGGCCACCGCGGCCGGCTCCTGTGTAAGTTGTTTTCAGTGATGTTAAATGGGTTGTTTTATGCTGCCACCCCAGAGGTCAGTGCAGAACCGTTAGCCATGATTCACTTACCATGCAGCGAGTTTCCAGTTGAGAGAATGTTATTTTAGTCATCTAAATTGTGGCCTTTGTTTCCAGTGAACGCTTACTATAAGCAGAGGGCGCATGGCGCAAACACGTCGACTGGCACAGCTGTCGCCTTACGATAAGCCAGTCACGCCCCCAAACGCTACCAATTCTCTCCCTCTTTTTGCCTGGTCTGTCATAAATGAAGTCTAATTTTCATTTCATTTATAAGTCATTTATTGAATCTTTTGAGTGACAGATTACTGAGAGTATTATATGGAGTATAAATATTAAGTGGTTGTAAGTAACCATTCAAAGTTTTAAGTGAATGATGGCCCAAGTCAATACCTCTTTGTATTATATGAATAGTTTAGATATTCCTGAAGATTTTGAGGTGTTTAAAGGTACCCTCTACCAACTACTGTATAAGTATTTGTCATTTAATGATATTAAGCTACGTGCATTTTTCACCTTTGTTGCAGCATTTTAGTATTGTATTGTCCGCCCCCAGTAGCTGAGTGATGCCGGCACGGTAGCTCAGCGTGTTCGGTCAGAGGGTTAGCTGCCCTCTGTAATAAAAAAACTAAGTTAATTGATCAACAACGAACTTAAATGGATGTCTTACGACGTCCGCCCTGAGCAGATGCAACGAACGGAACCGAACAAAATGAGATTAAAAAAAAAAAGTGATTAGCGCGACAGAATGTCAATCCTAAGGTCCCGGGTTCGATTCCCAGCAGGATCGGAGATTTTCTCCGCTCCAGGACTGCGTGCTGTGTAATCCTGATTATCATCATTTCATCCCCATTGACGCGCAAGTCGCCGAAGTGGCTTCAAATCGAAAGACTTGCACCCGGTGAACGGTCTACCCGAGGGGGAGGCCCTAGTCACACGATTAAAAAAAAGGTATTGTACGGTAATTCACTTTACGTTCTCCATTATTGACAGTGATTTTGTTTTGCCTTTCTAAAGAATGCATCAATTTTACTCTACTAAGGTTTTTCTACAATGCTAGGTTTTACAAGTATATGTCGTTGAACATTTCGTTTTATGGCCAGATTTAGAATTTGGAGACCATACGGTGTCTATTTTATTTGTCTTTTATTGTTCAATAGATTCTGATACTTCGGATTTTCATCTAACGTATGGAACTAATGCTCCACTGCTTTGCAGATGAGCTAAGTCTACTGTCGTTTTTAGAAGCATTTATGTCCCTGTTTTCTTTCAAGATACCTAAGATTAAAAAATGATGGCGAGTTTTTCATTCTCATACCGCTGATCAGACTATAACTCTGAGGGGAGTTTGGAAGCAAGCAACCTCCAGCTGACGGAACGCGACTTAGAAGCACATCGCAATAACGAAGCGCGCCGTTATGGGGTGTCTTCCCATGCACCGCCATATTGTTTTGTGGCGCTCTGCATTTCCGTGCCTCCTCCAAGGCATAGTACCACCATACCACCTTCCGTCTAATCTGACGCATAGTAAGTACCATCTACCTGCTACTTTTCCTAAGTATTAAATGGTTTCGCCATTACGTACCCACCACAGCCTTGGATTCTAGATATGTTGCACTACAGCACACTCCCATTACATAAGATTCCCCTTCAGTTGTGATACACGATTTTGTGAGTTAGCGATTCTGGAATCTCATTATGCGCCATGTTCGTGAGAAGAGCCACACTGGCATGTTTAGAAGAAAGAGAAGCACCCAAGTTATCTAGGATACTCAATAGAGAAGAGTCGAATATGCCCCTGAAGTTGATAAGATGTGCGCTACCCTCTCGCTGCAGAGAGGTCAGTGAAATAGGTTTTGTGATAGGATAAAAGTAATTATGTTTTACCCAAGTGAGTGAAGAACAGTAGTTTGCACCCCATGTACGTCTCGCACATTTAAGAGTTCACTCAGAAGTACACAAGTGTCGCTCTTGTTCACCCTACTTCTTACGAAGTAATTTAATAATCAAGTAAAGATGTTAGTAGTGAGCACGGAAATTGGCACTGCTACGATTTGCTTGCAGTGGCTCGCCGTGTGTTTAGGAAATGAGAGACACCAGTTTGTTTATTCAATCACATCCATAACGTCATAAGTTTGAAGCACCCACTGAAATAAGCACTAGATTGTTCATGATTAGCGCCCATGACGTGATGTCATCAGCCAAGTGTAGTTACGCGTTATCTTGCTGGAAATATAGTTAGCAAGAGATTTCTACCCTAATGAATAAAAGTTTTGTAGTACAATGTAGCAGTAATTCGCGGCCTTCTGTTTTCGTAGCTCACCCTGTGGATGTGTGTGGTATCCTTAGGTTAGTTAGGTTTAAGTAGTTCTAAGTCTAGGGGAATTTTTTAATGGTTAACTCCCACGAGCCGTAATCGCCCCTATGGAGACAAAACTCAGTTCCTCCCTCGCCCATGCATTGCACTGGGTTGCTGCCATTGCTCTGAGTTGCTCCTCTATTTGTTACACCCTCAACCATTACTTGGAACCACCCTCCTCCAGGACTGTGTACCTTACACAATGTGGTTAGCGCCCATAGAGTGCCCAGCTGATCGGTTTATTCTTTTAGTTTCCACTTTCTTAAACTGATCGCCTACCTATCTCTTTCATCTATACTTCATTGACACTTCACGAGGCTCGCCTTCGTTTACACCCTGGTTGGTAGTCAATGCTACTCGGACATATTGCCTCCCCCCGCCCAGAGCGAGGGGGAAGGACATGACGTCCACCCACACTACCTAGAATTTCTCTGTTGTCGTCTGCCCCAGTCACCATGGTACCATTCCCATTCAGTCTACAGACCTTCTGGGCTCCTCTAGCCGCATACCTTGATAAATCCACCCATTTTTGCTTAGACCCTTGTATGGAAACTTGTTCAGTGATGATACAACTGCAGCAACACTGCTTCCGTCTTCTCTTTCCCTGGCGTGAGGGTTAAGCAAAGCTGTTCTGCAACACTGCTTCCCCCTTCTTTTCCCTGGCGCAGGAGTTAAGCAGAGCTGTTTTTCAACCAACAGCGCAAACATACATTCACACACTAGTAACCCTGGATATCTGACACTGTTCTCCCACACTAACACATCCTACTGTCGAGACTATGCGACCTTCATAGTCCCGGGCAACGAGATGCCCTACTTCCAAACCAGAAAGCACGTGGTTTGTGGCTGATTTTACTGCGTGGCCCACAAGCCACCCGAGAATTTTTCTCCGAATCCCAGCATCCATCTTCGTATAATATTAGTAATTACCTGTACTCATAAGCGAAAAGGCTACACGATGGTTACGTCGCAACTGACTCATACTTGTGCCCCACAGACTTTCCATTTATCTTGTTTTTTAAGGACATCGCACATCCCAAAGGTGCTACGTAGCCGATTCGCTGCCGGTTAACTAAGACCAGACCTGTTTTTCCCCAGAGTAAACTCAGTTTAGTAGAGCCCAAATTTCGTTGACTTGGTTCCTTACTCTCCTGCTAGGCTGGCGGTAGGCGGCCAATCCTGCTGTGCTGGTCGCTGTGGATGGTGCGCCCTACTGCCGTGTCAGTCGTTGCAGATATTTTTTCGCCCTCCCCTGTTTTCTTTTACCCTACTGCTGGGTCAACGTGTCATTCTATTTTTTCCTTTCATCTGTCAGGGTAGGGTGGCGTAGCTTCTGGCAGAACCACAAGAGCTAATATAACACTGTATATTAGACACGCTTTTCCAGCCGTTATATAGAGGTTTCGCTCGTCCCTTGACTGTAGTGGCCCATTAGCTACTTTCTGAGGTATTACCGTTAGGGAAAATCTGTATTTTGGCTAGTCAGTCCAGCAAGTGTCCCATCACCCAGTAGACATGTGTGTCTGACCTCATATCTCTGTACCCTGCGGCATGTGGAATTATCACTGCTGAATCAATCTTATTCTGAAACCCGCTACCTGGACTTGTTCCCGATTATACCCAATTCCTTATTCTTTAACGTGAGCACCCTTCTGGTTCGTCGCGAGCAGGCCGCTCGGCGTAGATGGCCAATATGTCGAGCTGTCTTGGCGATGCGATCGCGGACCACTGCCCACGAATATACCCAGAAAAATTTCTGCATTAACCGCAACATAATTTTGTCATTGGTCAAACCCTTTTTCCTCTTAAGCCAAAACGTTCATTGCTAATGCTTACGATTCGGCAAATCACTTACGAAACCACTAAAACCAAAAAATGGTTCAAATGGCTCTAAGCACTATGAGACTTAACATCTGAGGCCATCAGTCCCCTAGACGTAGAACTACTTAAACCTAACTAACCTAAGGATACCACACACATCCATACCCGAGACAGGATTCGAACCTGAGATCGTAGCAGCTGCGCGGTTCCGGACTGAAGCGCCTAGAACTGCTCCGCGACTGTGGCCAGAACCGCGAATTCCACCTACGCATCGATTACAGGCATTGATTAATGCAACTCCACATTTTTACACTCATGCTGATCAGGATGACGAGTAAGCCGTTTTTCAGCACGACCATACCCTCCTCATTCTCCCACTGCCCCGTTGCTACTAACTTATACCCCTGCCGTTCTTTGGAATTGCCAGTTTAGTTTGCCCAGTGACATAGTGCGCATTTGGCATTTAAGTTAACGATATACTTTTCACCCGCCACTACAACCTCAGGTTATTACATACTACTTTTTCATCCACTGTAATACTTCCCTTTTGTAACATAACCACCAGCTGGAGCTAAGAAGATTAATTCGTGTTTATAGGTACTCAAGCCTGACCACCGGCACTCTCTACTACCACCTGTCGCCACGACGCCCACTAGTAGTCTTTTAACGTTTTCCTGTCTTCCTATGTGCTGACACAATGACATATTACTTGGTGCTCGCTCATGTTGCTATTGTTGTTGGCCTCTGACCGTTTCGGAATCACCCGTCCAACTCAGGAGTTATGTCCGATTGGTTGAATAATCTGTTGTATACCCACACCAGGTAGTAGTTTCTACCAACTTGCAATCATCTGTGCTTAAAAGAACGTTTGCTTGAAGATCGCCCTAACAAGCACACGCCCCCCCTCCCCTCCTCCTCTTGCCATTCCTTATCCCTTGCGCATACCTCTCTGCTCTTTCCCCTCCAGCAAGGCGTGTGTTACGCTACAGATAATAGCCCCTCCATTAACCTGCCAGAGAGAAAGGCCATTTAAGTTTGTCGATGTCACACGCATATCTCTCCTTCCCCGCCTGATAAGCCATGTTCTCCTGTCAGTCAGAAGGCTTTTCTCAAACAATGCGTGGGCTTCTGTCGCACAGAACCGCATTCGAGCTGTGAATCTTTTCGTACTTTCTGATCTGATTGTGAACTCACTGCATTCTTTCCCTTTGTTATGTGAAGTTTAATGAACATGACGAGGACATTGTTAGCTTTTTGTCACTGTGGACACGAATTTTATTTATCTTTTGTACAGTTTTGCCTCTGTGTTTCTTCATGCCTACATCTTTGTTTTATAAGCTTATTTTATGCCACATGACAGTACCTTGATATTGTCAAAACTGTAAACTCTAAGAACAGTTGATGGGACATATATTTTTCTTGAACTTTGTCATTTTAGAGGAAAATATAGGGCTGTAACCGATCTTCACTGCCAACTGATAGTCCTAAAAGTGTGGTTTTGGTCCTGTCCTTCAGAAATTCTTGTTGTAATTTTAGTTATGGAGAACAGTTTGTTAATAATTACCGCAAAATGTTTGCAAGAACATTATGGTTTAGTGGCACTATTGGGGATAACATTAAATCCGTGTGTTCCATGTTGAGCACTAAATTATGAGAAACATTGATTATAGGTTGGTACTTTCCCTTTGTATGTAAAGGAAGACTGTGCTGGTAAACTTCTACGTTATTTTATACGGAAACAGATGAGTAAAGCTCAACGTACTCAGACAGGTTTCTCTTTACTTATTCTGATCATTTCTAAACAGACACATAATATTTTAACGCAACGCAGTTGGATTTGAATAATCCCTACAAAAGAATGGCCCTAACTATAACCTATAGCTTTCATGAATCACTTACCTCGCAAAAATCTTCATTACTCGAACTACTGCAACACAGAGAGTGCCAATACTGCCAGCTAAGTAAATGATTCTAACTACTGAAGGCACTAACTACTGATAGGCATAGTTAACAAATGAAAGATTTTGATAGAGATCAAAATACCTTAATAGTATTTAAAAGTCATAGTATATATACATATATATATAATCTTGGCATCTATTTTGACAAATTTCCTTTTTCTGAAGGACACACGTCCAGATCGTCTGCTCTCATTAACATCTCAAAACTCTGGCATCTCTCTCTCCACATCCACCACTGCTGGCGGCTCATCTCGAACTACCCAACGCTACACGCTGTTCACATCCGACCGCCCAACACTACACCAGCGAATATTCCAATAATGAGTCCAACCAGCCAGAAACTGCACACAGCGCAGTCAGCGATTTTCATACAGAGCGTTACGTGGCGTCACCAGCATAAAAACCTAAACAGCCTGCTTACAAGCTTCCTATTATGAGACCCATAGTATTTGTTGTACAAACCAGAAACCAATCAGACCACAACGTACTCACAATTCAACCTTGTCAATTTTTATTCGCCTTACTTTTAACTAAAACCTTCCGTCGGGCGCGGCTGTTCAAATTGAAACACCTCGAAGTTTACTGTAAATTATTTGTCAACGAGTGGCAGCACTGACGCCTACTCTCTAGTGGCTAGCATTTTCCGAACGCTTGTCATTGTTGTTTGCTTCAGTGTCGATACGACTGCTCTGTTGTCGATTTATGTGCTGATTGATCAGTTTGATACACTGCGCCCGTTCGTGTTGCATTTTAACAATTCATTTCTTTGGTTATCAACATAACTTAGTAAGTAGTACAATGTTAATATACAATGTGTAATGCACTTAATTTTCTTTTTGGACCGTTTAATCGTCGGTTAAGAATGTTTGAGTATCAGGTATCAAATTGATACACTGCGCCTGACTGCGTTATTTTATAGGAATTTTATCATTTTAGATGTGAGACACTTGATCATGGCAGGCTACAGTAAGACGTACAACCACCTTGACCCAAATCATGTTGCAGAAATACAAATATGTTGTTCGAAGAGGATAATAATGAAGTTCAAGAGGATTTTGAAGATGAAGTAGACACAGATTGTGATGACGCAGTTGAAGTTCGGCAGGCAGATTCAGAAACAGAGGAAAACGACAGTGAAAACGACGAGGAAGTACTTGAAGAAAGTCAGCATTGTTATACTGGAAGGGACAAAGAGACAAAATGGAATAAAGTTCCACCATCGCAGAGAGTACGTTTCAGGGCCAACAATATTACTCGAAAGTTACCTGGTCCTATAGGATCAGCGAAAGCATTGAGAACGCCTTTGGAATGTGGGAATTGCCTCATAGATGCGACATTTTGTCGATTATAGTTCTGTATACCAATCACTATATTGAGAGCATCAAAGCTTCTTTTCAGCGAGAGAGAGACGTAAAACCTATAGATATTATTGAATTAAAATCTTTCATTGGTCTTCTGTTTTTGGCTGGTGTTAACAAAAGTAACAGACAAAGCTTAGAAGATCTGTGGGGAAGTGATAGGGATGGAATTGAAAAATTTCGTCTCGTTATGAACATAAAACGTTTCAAATTCATCATGCGGTGCCTTAGATTTGACAATAGTGTGACTCGTGATGAAAGGAGAAAATTAGACAAGATAACAGCGATTCGGGAAATATTTTCTCTGTTTGTACAGAATTGCCAGAAATCCCACACCCTCGGAGAAAACGTTACAGTAGATGAGAAACTTGAAGGATTCCGTGGAAGGTGCAGTTTTCGCCAATACATACCAAGCAAACCAAACAAATATCGAATTAAGATATATGCTCTTGTGGATTCCCAAGTATTTTATCTCTATAATCTGGAAATATACGCTGGGCTGCAGCCAGAAGGATTGTACCACGTTAGCAATAAACCTTCAGGTGTTCTGCGACTACGTGAAACAATTTATCAGTCAGGTCTAAATGTGACAGCAGACAATTGGTTTACTAGTATTGGTTTGATAGAAGAGCCAAGAAGAAAAAATCTTTCTTTTGTTGGGACGATGAAGAAAAACAAGCGTGAGATTACTCTGGAGTTTGCTACCAGTAAGGGCAGGGCTGTCCATAGTTCACGTTTTGGCTTCAAGAAAGGCTGTACTCTAGTTTCCTACGTTACTAAAATTGAGAAGTGCGTTATCTTGGCATCAAGTTTGCATGAAGATAATTCAGTAGATGCTGACACTGGAGATAAACAGAAGCCATCCATTGTAACATTTTACAATAGCACCAAAGGTGGAGTCGACACTACAGATAAGTTGACCGCTTCATACAATGTAGCAAGAAATGTGTGTCGTTGGCACATGGTCATATTTTTTGCAATGATCAATATGAGTGGAATCATTTCACAAGTAATTTACTATGGCAACAACGAGAATTTTATCCGAAGAAAAGGATTCCTGAAGCAACTCTCACATGCGTTACTTCTACCTCACTTGGTTCTTAGATGCTTGGACATCTCTGGAATTCACAGAGATCTTCAACTACGACTACAACAATATAGGCCAACGTGTGAAGAAGAAGAAGAAGAAGAAGAAGACACAAGCAGAAACGAAGAACAAGGGACTGGGAACAAGAGGAAAAGGTGTAATACCTGCACAGAAAAATAAGACTGACAACATATTGTTCCAAAATGTGTCAGAAGCCTATCTGTTTAATACACATTGAACCTTTTTGCTCTGAATGCGGAAAAATTCCGTATTTGTTACCAGAGTCAAAAAGTGACGATGAAGCAAATGAATGAGTTGTAATATCATTGTTGTTCTGCTCCAGTGTCATAATAGCCTTTCTGTAAAGATAATTGTCATTTGTAATGTGTTTTATTAGTGAAATACAATAAACAAGCAAATGAAAAAGCGACGTTTTTATCATTTGAACAGAATTTAATTGATCACGTGAATAAACGGTGTGATCAATTTGTTACACCGCGCTCGATCTCGCTGCGACAAACACCGCGCCCGACAGAAGGTTAATTTACATGTAAAACTAAGTGATGTACGTGAGCAGTATTATTACGTGAGGAAATTTAAAGTGGTTCTTTAAATGAATAAGTGTGTCTTATCTTGTGCTTTTCTGAGATTTTCACTACTATTTGGCTGTATTGGTCATTTCGAATGGTATACCCAAGCTGAGGTAGGAACGGCACATCAGATGCTCTGCTTACTTTATACTACAATTTCTCCAATTGAAACTGTGAGTAATTTTGACCTAGGTGTAATATTTCACCGTCTCCTTCTCTTACTGTGTGTTCGTTTGTATTTCAGTATGCCATGGTTTGAAGCTCGATCGCTCTATGAAGTGATTTAAGGTACTTTAAAGTGAGAAGGTAGCACTTTGGTATTAGATATTCATGGATTTTGATGTGTAGCCTTTCGTATCCCCTGAATTCATCCATAATTCCAGTATTATACAATAAAACTTTTGTACCTTGTATTTTGACATGGATTAATGCGGTTAAAGATTTTCATGCGATTTATGGAAATAACCGCATCCTCCATTGTACTGAAATGTTTAAATATTTTGTAGCCTGTGAAACTTTGTGCAACTATTACCCGTAACTAATATGTGGAGGATACAGCACAATTTTAGGTTCGTTATCACTCTTTTTAAATGTGCTTCACCCAGTTCTTACCCAAGCCAGATATTAACGATGGCGTTCTGCTGATTTATTATGTTTTTTACCCAAATACTTTGATTATCCTAGAACTGAGTATTCTGTCATGTAGGGGATGCATTTTTTTTTTTTTTTGGGATTAGTTCCACTATCTAGCAATGAGATTAATATTTGCCAAAACAGACAAACAACACCTGTAGATCATTAAAAGATCTCTGCTCATTCAGTTCCGCCACCATCTACTCCCCATGACAACGAGTTTGTACTGCAACAGCAGATTAATAACAGATTTTTTTTCCTGAAACTAACATAAATCATAATAGTTCGTTCCTCTTTTGTGAAGCTTTCTGGTATGATTTTAACATCGTATATTTTAAGATCTGATTATATGAACAGTAATGATTTCAAGTATTGCGGGAGATATTTTATTGTAATTTGAATAGTTAATATTTTATTATTTTCTTAACTCATGAAATCTGATAAACGTAACTGCATGTAAGTACCCTCGCACTTACATACACTAAATGAAATACTGTAACAGATTCCTCTCATAGTATTAAGGCACCTACTAGGGCAAACCGTCTTCCCGGGGAGTGACTGACGCCGCTTTGTAAACAATGTTTGTCACCACTTCTCTGGAAGGGGAAGGGATGTACGTGGTGGCAGACAATCAAGGAATATTTTAGTGAATTGGTTTAAAAAATTTATTTCAAAGGCCCAGTGAAATCCTTACGAGTTTTCTCCCAGAGTAACTTACGCTGTACCTACGTGGCACAATCGCCTATCGTGCAAAACCGAGGCAGTTCTGACCAGTTAAAGCTGCTGACAAGAGACGCCCTGAGATCTCTGCTGAAACTGCTAGTGAATTCACATCATTGGTTTTAGCCAGTTGCGTGCGTGGGATACAGGTCACGTGCGTGGACGCTGGAGTATTCTGCGGTGCGGAACACAGTTGCCTCTTTCTCTTGCAATCCAGACCTCGAGCAGAGCAGACGTCTTTTTGGGAGGCAGAACCTCTGGCTCTGCTTTTCACGACCGGCCACCAACGTAAGTTAATATGAACCGCTGCCCCTTCCGTTGCCCATTTAAATTAATCGTTAGACCTCCTAGACTGGCCTAAACCTGGTAACTTCCGAACCTAGACGCGCCCCTTGTACATTGAAATACTTTATATTCTTTTTATTGTACCTAAATTCCTGTTCTGTCATTTAACGGCAGTCCAGGATACTCACTCTCAAGTTCTGACCGCTCTACCTCCTGCAGACTGTCGTCACGAGGCGTGTGTAACGACCTTCTCCCCCCTTCCCTGACTATATACATACATTAAAATTCCGTTGCTTGAAATAGAATTGTTCAGCGTAAAACACTCCTTGGCACAACCTTTGCACCAGTAGTTTGCTAAGAACGCCTGTTCATATTCCTCAAGATCTGCACGCATCGGTTGTCCATAGGGCACCTTCTTGAATATAACCTGATACAAAGTTTATCTTCTGTGCAGCAGTCCAGTTCCTTGGCGAAACTGACCTGAAGCTTCGCACGATCACTACCGGATGTACCGTCCTCTTATCGGGATTAAATGTCTGATATTGCCGACACTTGAGCAATTTCTCTTCGATAATAGGTGCAGAATACATGTACTGGCCCGTAACGGCTTCTTGTGGGCTATTTGGGGAATATACGAGTAGTATGGCGAATACACGTTTGGATTTCCGCAACTGGTTACGTCGCCCGAAGTTTGTGGTCGTGTAGCTTGATATACCTGTACCGCCCCTCGAAACTCTTCTAGCTTTCCTTTGAGCCTTTTAGTAGATTCCTTGACTTGCTGCTGCCATTTAACAAAGTCAGAACCTATCTCAGACTGAACCTCTTCTAAACCTTTCTTAAAGAAATTCTCTTTTACCAATTCACCCGGGGACGACGATGAGACAAGAGATTTTACACCATCTGTGGTCGCCTGATTCAGCTGCTATTCCTTCTTCTTTGCCCAGTTATCGATCTCCTCCGAAAGGTAACGCTTATGTACCTCAAAATTTTCTTTGATTTTATCTTCCTTTCCTGAGAAAATATTTGGCACTATTTTGCTGAGGCTAGCAACCGTTTCTTCTACTCGACTCTGTTGAGTCATAATTTCTTATGCAGTATCATCCATCTTTTCGATCTCTATCGGAAATTTGTGCGGAACCTGTCGCAACTCACGCTTGCTATCGTCTCTTGCATTTCGTTTTGATTTTGCACGATCAGCAGAATTAATCAACCTATGTCTGCATTTCAGACTGCGCTTATGCCTTCTGAAAGACTTGAATTTTCTTATAGTTTTCTCTTGTGGCATGTTTGACTGCGCGTGTGCCATGAGTTAGTGTGCTTGTGCCTCGGTTGACTGTGCCTGCCCTATATGAGGCATGTTATCGGATATCAAAACAGGCTTTTGCACAATAGCAGGTGCTGAAGATCCAGCTAGATCCAGCGCCGCATTTGTGGGATCGTCTATAGCGTCCGTTACATTAGCTGACTGCATTTAGCTTTCTTGTTCCGCCTTCATTTAAAAAAAAAAAATGTTTCAAATGGCTCTGAGCACTATGGGACTTAACATCTATGGTCATCAGTCCCCTAGAACTTAGAACTACTTAAACCTAACTAACCTAAGGGCAGCACACAGCACCCATCCATCACGAGGCAGAGAAAATCCCTGACCCCGCCGGGAATCGAACCCGGGCGTGGGAAGCGAGAACGCTACCGCACGACCACGAGATGCGGGCGCCTGCATTTTAAACTGAGCCCGAGTTAAGACAATGAAATGCTGTCAGTAAGTTCGTAAACTCTGCTTTTCTGATTAACAGCAAGCTGTACTGATTTCCCAGGATACAAAGTGACCTACGAGTTACGACGCAACCAATAATGTTCAGAGCCACAAACAAGAGAAGTGTTAAAATAACCAAAGAATTAAACGTACCTTTTCCATTCGTGAAATCATAATTTTCCGTAAACAATTTTCCTAGCTACATTCAATTATACCTCATTCTCTTCTATGGGATGAAATGTTATCACAATTAACAAAATTTTATGCGGTATTCAGGATGGCAGCTTGCAGCAGTGCCACTAATTACTGTTCCGCTGCGATCCTGCTCTCCACAATTCTAAATCCTTGTACACGTAAGGTTCCATGTTATATCCACTCAGTTTTTACGACTCCGAGAGAATCTGCAGTCATAATGAGTCTTAGAGCCATATAATTAACCTGCTCATATAAAAAAAGAAGTAAGTGAAATTATCAGACCCTGCTGTGGTCATTGCATTACGTGATGTATCCCATACCGGAGTCCCTTATCAGATGTAGTCATAATAGTATTATGCCGGTTCTTTAACCTAGAAAATAGGAATAAATAGTCCATAGAACAAATTAAATGGCAAGGAATGTTAGGACATAAGTGCACTATGGTTCACTGCACACATATCGCAGGGAAAGTAGGTCACGAATTCCTTTTCAGGATTCGTTTACATTGTACGCAAAGAATAATTAAAAGGTAAAAATGTTTTAAATGAAGTTGAGTCAGCATGCTCACTCACTGGCTTGTTCTTTACCAGTTTTGTTCATCACCTATACCGTTTGAAAAGGTTACACACAGAAATTATTAATACTGCATGCAACTAGTTAATCAACATTGGAAGAGACAAAAGAAAGGATATTGCCTCGACAAAAATGGTTATTAACTTATACTTTGCACGGAAACGCATTTCAGCAGCCAGCATGGCCTTAATCGAAATTAATCAATTCTGCCTATCAGAATCGAATGAACAGTGATATGTTGGAATGTTTGCTTGCCGCTTTTCATCAGTATTCAGAATTCTGTGCAGGAAATGTCACTGTGGCGCGAATTAACAAAATGTAATTAACTTTTTCCTTGTGTGATGTACTAGTGTGACATGGTCGGTATGGCAAACAAACAGGGTGTCTATGCAGACAAAAGAATAAAAATAACCTTCCATAATTGTAGGAACACCTTCATCCATTTACTCTTACGGATAGTCATGTAGGTGAAGGGTATTAATTTCATGTTTCTATTATTTATTTTACAATTCACTTTGTCACCAAACATCTTTCACCAAAAATGTGAACTAAAAATCACCAGATTGATAAAGCAAAGCATTCATTCTGGAAGGAAACAGAAACCGTTTTCGCTAGAACGCAAGTTAATGACGATACCATCAATCTATTTGTGGCCCCCAGTTGTAGCTCTGTTCATAAAAGACAAGAGAAAAAGACGTAAGGTCCACCCAAGCTAATTAATCACATAATTGTAAAACATTCCCACTTCAAATTAAGGTTGTAAACACATACAATTATGAGCAAAAATTCAAAATGGTAAACTTCCCTCTAATATTAATATCATTGAATCCTTTCTTACACAGTTATTACAAGAAAAATAGATGGTAACAACAGCAAACATACTGTGAGCACAGAAAATGTGTATGCAAAATGTGGGGAATCTTTGAGTATCCTTTGTGACGTGAAAACATGTGTAATGAACCGTTTGTTTTGTTTCACTGGCACAGGTTATTGTATTACATAAAACAGGTGTATCCCGTAATGGTATGTGTACAACGTGCGTAATTTTGGCATAAAATATAAATGCAGTTGCATAAAATATGCGAAATTCGATATGAAATATACAGTCATTAGTTGTGCGCCTGAAATAAAATTCAGAACAACGAAGTAAAGCACTTTTACACCTGAAATGATTCTTTGATTTCACCCAACAGCTCTGTCGTGTTCACTTTTGGCACATGAGTAATCCCGGTAGGCACTGTTATATGAGTTATTGATGAAGCAAGACGTTCAGTTCAGGCGAAGACCATGAGCTCATTGGTCATCATCAGCTGCGTGCGTGACATGTAGTAGGCTCATCATGATGTAGAGGGCGGTCATCTTTCCTTTAACGTGACGGTCGTCTGGAAACCGATTCATTGTTGTGCTCTGCGACATTGTGGCAGCGAGTGTTCAAGTAATGATGAGACACAAGCTACTGTGTGAGGTCGCAGTTTCGTCATGGTTTCGGTGAAGGTAAACGTCTGTTTAAGAATTATACCTCTTACGGTATTCGTCTGCGTTGTTTGGCCTATAGAGGTGTGCTTTGCTGATTTGCTACAGTGAGATGCGAAATCACTGCCACGAGCAAAACTAAATGAGAATTATAGAATTGATATCCTTGAGTGTTTGTTGAGTTAGGAATGCTGTTTAACGCTGATAGCACAAGAATGTACTCTACAAGAGAAAAAAATATGGTGTGGTACCAACTGTGCCTTGGCACAGTGCTGCTAGTGGTACAGACTAGTCACATCCTTTTCCTCCGAAAAGGAAAAGATGTTATACATGTTCTGTGAGTCATTCTCCATAAAGACATGCAGAATTGCAATTTAACGCCCATTCTCGGTTACAGTGGAAAGAAAGCGGAAAGTCAGGTACTTGCCTTCTCTGTGTTGTTGTGAGAGATTGCCTGCGTTGACAACGCAGGCGTAGCGTCCACTGTTTCTGGACGGGCTATGTTAGTGTCAGTGATGGTGTGTCTCGCGCCAGTAAAACGCCTGGCGGTGCTGACGTTTCCGAGCTGCAAACTGACGTCAGGTGACCATACCCACCACGATCACAGAACACCTGGTAGCACGAGGTGCAACTATTCTTCGATTCTAAAGGTACCTTTAAGCTGTGTGCTACCCTTGCTTACTCTCATATCACATGCTTACTCTGATTTCGCTTGCTTTCTTTTTTTATTTTCGGTCGCAGAACTGTGTGAGCCTCCGATTCGAACCCTCCACTTGGGACTGTGCCAAATGTCACCTGTCGCTCCTATCGACGATGCTAGAGATGGTGAGTTCTGCCTTCATCTCGTCACCAACTGTAGTGTATTTAATCTAATCTTTTTAAACATTGTTGAGTCCTTCGTAAACATTTTGATTGAACTTATCTCCAGCTTTCACCATCATGTTACCTATAACGATTTGAGTTTCTGAGCTTTGTATTAGGACCTGGAGCTCTGGTTCTTTCGCAAAACAGCTACGATAGTTTACAACTATCCTCTTCCTGACGATGTGGTTTACCTACCACCGGTTTTGAATACGTATTTTCTCCAAGAAATCGAGGGCAAATGGAGTCACCACCAGCTATAATCGTTTCAATTGTGCACCTACCTGTGATGAGACTCAACTGTTCAGCAGCTGTATCATTTGAGTCGGCGGTCGATAAAAGGAACCTATTATTACTTTCAGCTAGCTGCCCAAAACCAGAAATAATCTCTTCTGATCCAAAGTAACACACAAATTTAACACTGACATGAGCCAACACATGCACTTGGCTGCACTCTCTTCTCTTCACGACATTCATTCCACAACTGGAATAACTCTTCCTGGTATGCACGCAGAGTGAACAATGATTTTCTTCCCCATTACACACCTGACGATGGAGCTCCCAATAACTAGTAAGCCCAGCCTCTGCGAAAGCTCAGATCTTGCATACACAAAGCTTCCTCTGAATGAGGGCGAAGTACTGCATGTGACTTGGGTTCTATGTTACCTATAGATAGTGCCCAAAACCTGTTTGTCAGATGAGCCTGGAAAGCCCTTTGATCTGCCCATGGAAAGTCTTTCCGTGCCTGCCACACGCTGTAACATCCTCCAGCTCGACCATAGGTGAGGGTTCATCCTCAATGGGGGCACTAAATTGGGCAGTGACAGCAGTGGAACGATCAGGGGATATGATGGATGTGCTGGACATACATGCATCCCCACGTCAGCCCCCACAGCGATGCTCACTGGCAACAGCCTCAAGCTGTGTGACTGAAGCCAGCACTGCCTGGAGCCACGAGAAAAGGATTACTAACCAAGCCTGCATCTGAACACAGCAGTCACAGTCCATTTGTGATGCATGTTAGCACTGTCCTTGTAGTTTTCAAATTTATGGACTGAGATGAAATGTTTAAAATGAAATCGTGTTTCTTCTCTCACACATGTCCTATGTGGCACTGGCAAACCTCTTCTTTCCTCTTCATTCCTTGAGTTAACAGTGTAATCATTACTGTGTTTCTCCCTCCAATTGTTTTCACTCATTTCTCTCAGTAGTACTCGCCTCTCCTAATTCTACCATAACCATTCTCCAAATCTTCTCTTCTTCATTGATGGCATTCATTCAGCCACTCCTGGCTTCTTTTAAAAAGTAGATACAGAACCTCAGTAGATTCTCGAAACGACTCTGTGTTTGTGATATCTGATACTGCTTATACCTTTCGTACTTCGTGATCTAATGGCTAACAGCTGGTTTGCTGATCCGTGGCTTCGCATTGTCTCCTATCAATTTTTCTGCCATACAACCAGCACGCTGCTCCACTTCACCAGTACTTATTTCCTGATTCTTTTGCTAATCATACACAGGTTCGGGATTTCACTTAAGGAAAGGAATTTGTTCTACCTCTAAAGCCATTTTCTGAAAACTATGTGAATATTTTGCCAACTCTTCACTAGTTCCTATATCTTCTTTCGAACTCTAGCTCATCTCACTGAACTCCTTGTCAGCTTTTCTCAAGAGGTCTAGAGTTCTGACATATTCATCCCTTGACCCAGATCGCCTACCTGGTAAAAGGCACACAAGCTTAATTCAGTATACCTATTATGTGATGGAGTATTTATTACTATCATCACTGTTTTGTAATTCTTAATTTTAGTGCCGTGGCAACGTGTGGTGAAATGAATTTGCCCTCTTCTTCACTGTTATAACCTCTCGCACCTTCCAATTCCCTGCTTTCTGTTGGCACTGTTTCCATCCCTTTCGCGCTCAGACCTGACTGTTCCGTGGACAAAAAAAAAACTTGTCTGTTCTTCTGTTGTCTCTAATCTTCAAGTATCTAAATGTTGCTCTATGGCTGCTATCTGATTAATCTTAAATTAGTCCCGACCTAATCTGGTTTTGTTTGTCATCCTCATTCAGTTAATTAACTAAGCCTACACTCTCATGATGTGTCAGGCAAATCCAACGCCATCCATGAAGATCCTGACATGATGGCAAATCCGGCAGTATGTCACATAGCTCCGAATAAATCCTGACATTAAATTAACCAAAGTAATACGATCAACGAGTGAGCCAATGGAATACTATAGACTAACAGGAGAACGCCTAAATGCATGTCATACCTTCCCACCGTGAAACAGACGCAGTTCCGAGGTGAGAAACGAGAACAGAAGCCGAGAGCAGAGCCGTGTAAGCTAGAAGGCCCTACAATAAGGGACGGACACCCACATCTTTGGCTGATCGCCAAGAGCAGCCCCCAGGCCATGTTATAGATATAGCCCTCCAGAAGAACAGTATAGATCTTACGATAACACTAAGAGGGCAACACCAGCTGCAAGTTTTAGCGTGAGACTATATGCGTCTCTGTTACGTTGCAAACATTAAAACCATTGCCTCACCATGAAAAGTATAACGTTTCTCATTGGATGGACAGAATTTTTGTAGGTGGAGCTTAAGGTTAACATTGAGACCCTGACTGATCAGTTGATAACACAGCCAGATACCTTTTTCTTAAACCCACTTCAGACGCTGCCTAACCACCTACAAGGTAATGAACGCACGTGATGCCGCATAAGAGCGCATATGGCTTCAATCAGAACTGCAGAAGTCTCATCTGTTACATCCCCTTTTTACGTAATACTAGTGTAGATCGTCAATTACACCTCATGGTATTCACATTTGCTACTAGAAGTTAAAATCTGAAACGCGATGATTTTTCTGTTATATAATTACTGAGAAGCCACATCAGCCACTGTAATTTACGACAAGTTAAATAAGCAATTAAAGATAATTGAGGGTCACTGTAGACCATATTTGATAGTTTTCTCTTTTATGAAACTTAATTTAAACGTAGATTATAGATGTGATATGGCATAGGTCATCCTTCGATCCATTATAGAACTTGGAAACCCATTCAGGGAATATACGTTCACATTTTTGTTGAACGTAGTTGGTTTTTATCATCCTGTATTAAAATATTTCCTTCCATCAATAGCGCAATTCATAAACAATGTTTTGTGAGTAGAATAAAAATTGCAATGATGAACTTAACTGCTTTTTGGACGTTATTTTACCAGCTAACTAAAAATAGGAAAGCCTTGAACCCCTTACTCTAAATTTAGTTCGTGTTAAGATTCTTTTACAGGGAGTGCAGTGGAGCTGACGCTGAAATCATTAAGTATTTGATTATATCATCGCTAGTCTGACTGAACTCTTCTGAACTCTACATGTCATGTGTGGTCTGGCGTCTCCTTACCAGCAACAGGTCCCAGGTTCAAACTAGTCAATTCCCTAAAAAACACGCTCAGAGCGTCGTTGCGCGAAAGTGGTAGGAAGACACGACTTGGAACTAACAGACACCATGGAGAATGTTAGAATGAAAATGTTGCAAATACGCGAACAACACGCATACAAATTCCCCTTCAGAATTACTTTTCGACGCTGTTATCGACGCAGATAGTCCAGCGTAAGCGGGAGAGAATCATCGTAATATATGGAAATGAGCGTTTGACGTCATTGGCCGGGAGCCTACTTGTGAGGCAGGTCCGGACGCCTTGGTGCAGGTCTTATTACATTCGACGCCACATTGGGCGACCTGCGCGCCGGATGGGGATGAAATAATGATGATGACAGCACAACACCCAGTCCATGAGTGGAGAAAATCCCCGACCCAGACGGGAATCGATCCTCCGTCCGTAGGACGGCAATCTGTCATGCTGACCACTTAGATATCGGGGCGGGCATCGTAATATATATTTGAAAATTTTGCAATTAAAATACATATGTGGTTTAATTATGCCAGCAACTATTCTAAGGTTCCGCAGTTGTAATGGTTCACTCCCAAATTTTAATATTAAAAAGTGATGTTCACTGACTGCATCTGTGGCTACCCAATAAAAATTTATATCATGGCAAGGTGAATACAATATTATCTGGAAACCTGATAGAGGTGAGTATTGTCATGATCTGTGTCGTAAATGTCTACGACGAGACACATAGCTCCTCCAGATGAATGTTTAATAGAAAGTTATGCAACAGATTTATTAACGTTATATACTAATTTTGGCCCTTAGCAATGTATCGTAACTTGTGATATTCAAACATTCTCATTTTATACTACTTACTGAGAAAGGATTTGCGAGATACGGAATTGAAGCATGAGCTACATAAACCCAGGATTTATTACAAAATTTGGTTTGGAAAATTAAAGGAACAAACACCCCATGAAATTAACTAGTACATGATGAATTATTAATTACAATGAAATAAAGTTACAGAAAGCTATGGCTGGCAGAGTTAGCTAATAGGGAAGTAGGATTTTTTTTCACATTGGCTAACTAACATGACTGATTTAACAGAACGTAGGTACAACTAGTAACAATGATCGTACATGTATTGGTGAGAATAATGAAACTACACGTGCCACTTTGCTATTTCTATTCTTGGAAGCCTTGTCTAATGGTTATGACAGCTTCCTAACATCAACTTGTCCCAAGACGCCAATGCTCCGAGATAATCTCACTACACTCATTTATAGTACACAGTGACAATTATTAAACTATATGAGGAAACATACAGTAGTTAGGAATTACGGCATGGACACACTTTATTCAGGATGTAAACGTTATTACACATATTCGGATCTAGGTTATGACATGTTCGATATGCCTGCCATCACTGGCGATGGTTGGCGTAGACGAATAGTGAAACTGCATGACCTGCTGAAGTGTCGGAACATTGATGCTGCTGATGACCTTCTGAATGGCTATTTTCAACTTAGACACGGTTGTGGGGAAATTGCTGTGCACCTTGTCTTAACATAGTCCAAGAATAAGGAGTAGTATGTCTTCAGATCCGGAGGATATCGCGACCAGTCGAGGCCCACGCAGTGGCCTCTCGGTACCATAGAGCTAGAACACGGTCCCCCAAAGTGCTCCTCCAGGACATCAAACATTCCCTACTTCGATGGGGTCACGCTCCGTCTTGCATGAACAACATCTTGGCGAAATCAGGGTCACTCTGGATAACGGAGATGAGATCATCTTCCTTAACCTTCACAACGCAACGATTATTCCATGACTGGATACTGCACGCCACGTAGTCACCCGTTGAGGGTCAAGAGACTTTTCGATCGTGAAATGCGGATTCACAGTCCGCCAAACACGCCAACTTTGCTTATTGACAAACCTATACTAATGAAAGTTGACTTCGTCGCTAAACTTAACTATACTGCACGTACTAATTCCTATCATTCTCTGCGGCCTACGGTCCAGTTTGAACCGTTCAGAAGTTATGACGATTTTATTTCATATAGTTCAGTAATTGTTACCCTGCATATCACCTGACTACTGATGGCGCGGCTAGCTGCCACCAAGACACACAATGCTGTGCAGCAGACTCGAACATCAGACTCCAACAAAGTAGCTTCGTAAGACGAGAGCCGCCTTTAGTGTCCAGAGCCAGAGAGTTGAGTCCACTTCCCCATCCGCAGTAATAGTGAGTCCAGTCCAGAATCTGGAATCATAGTGCTTCCCAAATTAGAGTCCCAAAACTGTGTCCCGTTAAAAACGGAAGACCAAGTCTGTTACCTCTTCTGTTTCGTACCTAGTAACTCTGTCCAGTAATACAAAACCGTTACGAAAATTACCAACCAATTGCATATCTCCCACCACAAGCTGAGAAAAACGACGACTTCAACGAGCTAACCTTTCGCCCCCTCTCTTACAAATTGTCACTCAAACACTAGGTCATTGATGCATAATAAAAGTTCTGGCAACGTGCACGCTTTAGGGCGAACGGCGCGATTTTCTCCGAGGTGGGAAACCAAGAGAGAAAATATAGCTCTATTCTCTGGCGTCGGCCAGTCGACCTCCTAACCAAGCGACAAAATTCCATGTGGAATGTAATGTACTAACGGGCAGCCAGCAAATCTTTATCTACTTAACGCTATGTTTTGATATAACCCGAGCTACCGCTTCTCGTTCTTAGAATCACTCGATCCGCAGAGAAGCCAAATCGCTCAGCATTGTTCTAGTGGGCAAAAGCCTCATAACCGCGCAGTCGAGCCAGCAGGACACCTTTTCAATTCATTTTTCGACTCGTCGTATTGTTTACAAGATTCCCACCGTCACAGTTGTTAGCCAGTCACATAGACAATGTGGGTGGCTCGCTGCATCTACCTGTTTCCAGTGAATGTGCGGTTCTCAGAATTCCGTCTTCCAGAGACAGCAGGCAGCCGTTCTCTTTGCGACGAGGGCAGCGTTTATAACTTCTCAAGATTGTGAGCAACTCGAAAATATCACCCAAAGGAATTATTAATACTGCATGCACCTAGTTGATTAAGATTCAGAAGAGAAAAAAGGAATGATATCGTCTCTGGCGTTACTGTAATGTTACTGTTATTAACTTATTATTTGTGTGAAAATGCATTTATTCAATTTTCACGGCTTTATATCAAATTTAATCTGTATGTAGTGAAACTTCAAATGAAGGATTGGCTTGCAGTTTTTCAGGTGTTACTCTGAATTTATTTTTGTAATATATATTACCATACATTTTGGAAGCTTTTTTGTAGTTGCTTTGGGTAGAAATCTCTTGTTGTTGATGTTGTTATTGTTGTGGTCTTCAGTCCTGGTTTGATGCAGCTCTCCATGCTACTCTATCCTGTGCAAGCTTCTCCGTCTCCCAGTACTTACTGCAACCTACATCCTTCTGGATCTGCTTAGTGTATTCATCTCTTGGTCTCCCTCCACGATTTTTACCCTCCACGCGGCCCCCCAATGCTACATTTGTGATCCCTTGATGCCTCATAACATGTCCTACCAAGCGGTCCCTTCTTCTTGTCAAGTTGTGCCTCAAACTCCTCTTCTCCCCAATTCTTTTCAATGCCTCCTCATTAGTTATGTGATCTACCCATCTAATCTTCAGTATTCTTCTGTAGCACCACATTTCGAAAGTTTCTATTCTCTTCTTGTCCAAACTATTTATCGTCCATGTATCACTTCCATACATGGCTACGCTCCATACAGACACTTTCAGAAACGACTTCCTGACACTTAAATCTATACCCGATGTTAACAAATTTCTCTTCTTCAGAAACGCTTTCCTTGTCATTGCCAGTCTACATTTATATCCTCTCTACTTCGACCATCATCAGTTATTTTGCTCCCCAAATAGCAAAACTCCTTTACTACTTTATTAGGAAATGAGACACTTATAATTCCCTCAGTATCACCCGAGTTAATTCGACTACATTCCATCATGCTCGTTTTGCTTTTCTTGATGTTCATCTTATATCCTTCTTTCAAGATACTGTCCATTCCGTTCAACTGCTCTTCCAAGTCCTTTGCTGTCTCTGACTGAATTACAATGTCAACGGCAAACCTGAAAGTTTTTATTTCTCCTCCATGGATTTTAATACCTACTCAGAATTTTTCTTTCGTTTCCTTTACTGCTTGCTCTATATAAAGATTGAATAACATCGGGGAGAGGCTACTACCCTGTCTCACTCCCTTCCCAACCACTGTTTCCCTTTCATGCCCCTCGACTCCTATAACTGCCATCTGGTTTCTGTACACATTGTAAATAGCCTTTCGCTCCCTGTATTTTACCCCTGCCACCTTTAGAGTTTGAAGGAGAGTATTCCAGTCAACATTGTCAAAAACTTTCTCTAAGTCTACAAATGCTAGAAATGTAGGTTTGCCTTTCCTTAATCTATCTTCTAAGATAAGTCGTACTGGAATGCATCGCGCATTCCAGTATTTCTACGGAATCCAAACTAATCTTCCCCGAGCTCGGCTTCTACCAGTTTCTCCATTCGTCTGTAAAGAATTCGCGTTAGTATTTTGCAGCTGTGACTTATTAAACTGATAGTTCTATAATTTTCACATCTTTCAACACCTGCTTTCTTTGGGTTTGGAATTATTATATTCTTCCTTGAGGTCTGAGGATATTTCACCTGTCACACACATCTTGCTCACCAGATGGTAGAATTTTGTCAGGACTGACTCTCCTAAGGCCGTTAGTAGTTCCAATGGAATGTAGTCCATTCTGGAGCCTTGTTTCGACTCAGGTCTTTAAGTGCGCTGTCAAGCTCTTCACGCAGTTCGTATCTTCATCTACATCCTCTTCCATTTCCATAATATTGTCCTCACTTAAATCGCCCTTGTATAGACTCTCTATATACTCCTTCCATCTCTCTGCTTTCCCTTCTTTGCTTAGAACTGGGTTCCCATCTGAGCTCTTGATGTTCATACAAGTGGTTCTCTTTTTTCCAAAGGTCTGTTCAATTTTCCTGTAAGCAGCATCTATCTTACAGCTAGTGAGATAAGCCTCTACAGCGTTATATTTGTCCTCTAGCCATCCCTAATTAGCCATTTAGCACTTCCTGTCGATCTCATTTTTGAGACGTTTGTATTCCTTTTTGCCTGCTTCATTTAATGTATTTTTATATTTCTCCTTTCATCAATTAAATTCAGTAATTCTTCTGTTACCCAAGGATATCTACTAGCCCTCGTCTTTTTACCTACTTGATCCTTTGCTGCCTTCACTACTACATCGCTCAGAGCTACCCATTCTTCTTCTACTGTATTTCTTTCCCCCATTGGTGACAATCGTTCCCTTATGCTCTCTCTGAAACTCGGTACAACCTCTGGTTTAGTCAGTTTATCCCGGTCCAATCTCCTTCAATTCCCAACTTTTTGTAGTTTCTTCAGTTTTATTCTGCAGTTCATAACCAATAGATTGTGGTCAGAGTCCACATCTTCCCCTGGAAATGTCTTACAATTTAACACCTGGTTCCTAAATCTCTGTCTTACCATTATATGATCTATCTGATACCTTGTAGTAGCTCCGGGTTTTTCCATGTGTACAACCTTCTTTTACGATTCTTGAACCAAGATTAAGTTATGCTCTGTGCAACATTCTACCAGACAGCTTCCTTTCTCATTTCTTACCCCTAATCCATATTCACCTACTACGTTTCCTTCTCTCCCTTTCCCTACTCTCGAATTCCAGTCATCCATGACTATTAAATTTTCGTCTCCCTTCACTACCTGAATAATTTCTTTGTCTCATCATACATTTCATCAATTTCTTCATCATCTGCAGAGCTAGTTGGCATATAAACTTGTACGACTGTAGCAGTCATGGGCTTCGTGTCTATCGTGGCCACAATAATGCGTTCACTATGCTGTTTGTAGTAGCTTACCCGCGCTCCTAATCTGTTAGTCATTATTAATCCTACTTCTACATTACCTGACGAAAAGTCTTGTTCCTCCTGCCACCGAACTTGACTAATTCCCACTATATTTAACTTTAACCTGTCCATTTCCCTTTTTAAATTTTCTAACTTACTTGCCCGATTAAGTGATCTGACATTCCACGCTCCGATCCGTAGGACGCCAGTTTTCTCTCTCCTGATAACGACGTCCTCTTGAGTAGTGCCCGCCCGGAGATCCGAATGGGGGACTATTTTACCTCCGGAATATTTTACCCAAGTGGACGTCATCATCATTTAACCATACAGTAAAGCTGTATGTCCTCGGGAAAAATTACAGCTGTAGTTTCCCCTTGCTTTCAGCCGTTCGCAGTACCAGCACAGCAAGGCCGTTTTGGTTAGTGTTACAAGGCCAAATCAGTCAATCATCCAGACTGTTGCCCCTGAAACTACTGAAAAGGCTGTTGCCCCTCTTCAGGAACCACATGTTTGTCTGGGTTCTCAACAGATACCCCTCCGTTGTGGTTGTACCTACGGTGCGGTCATCTGTATCGCTGAGGCACGCAAGCCTCTCCACCAACGGCAAGGTCCATGGTTCATGGGGGGGGGGGAGAACTCTTTTACTGTTGTTTATTCATGTATACGCTTTGTTGGATGAGGAAGTGAAGTGAGAAAGGTTTCTATCTCTGAAGTGGATATAAGTACGAACACTGCGAGTGTTGGCAGTCTCGCAGCAGAGTAGAGCTTACATTCCCATGCCACTGGCAGCCTTAAAGACTGTCAGGATAAGTATTACAATTTGGCCAGCCAACTAGTACAGAATAACGTCCACTCATGGACGTGTAAGGGCTGCAACAGAGGGTTTAGATCCCATTTCCAGAGAGTTGGACCACACTCGATTTATTTAGATTTCTCACCGGAATCTGTAATCATGAGTTATTTCGGGAACGGAAGATCTAAACGCATGACGAAGGCTTCGTACAGGAAAGTACTGTACTGACGAATACTACAAGTTACGATACAACAGGAGCGCAGTTTCGACTTCCAGCTACCAATAGCACTACGACCACAATAAGCTTATCAACCTCTGTGTTGTATTGTTACGAAAATCCGTTGTAAGTGTTACCAACGCCAAATCTGATTTTCCTAACCACTGTCTTTAACCGTGACCTATAATACTCCTTGGAAGAATAGCATCGCTAAGAGGACGTATTTCTGCCGAACAAATATTCTAACATACCTAGAAACACTGAGATTATCAATGTTATAACACCACTACCATAAGTATTATAACTACCAGTTTTGCCATCCCCGAGTTTCTGGTACAACAGATATCTATGCAATGGCTAATTTATAGAAAGTGTAACGTAATGGAACGGTAATCTGTATTAGCATCTAAGGAGGAAACAGAGACAACATAACGTTATCTGAATGAATTTCGTGAATTGAACATTTTCAATCCCGAGAGGAACTAGCTGGACGCGTGAAACGATAGGTTGGGAAGCTGTTGTGTGATGGAGAAAACCAGGTCATTCGGTCATCCTTGCAAAGGGATAGTGTCATTGACCGCAACAGAGCTACATGTACTCAGGTCTCTGAGCCGTTCTTCTATTCAGTTGCAGTGAACCAGTTCTGAGACAGGACATGTGATGGGCTGACATCCATTCGCCAGATGACTCCTTCATTCGAGACAGCAGCCAACTCAGACTGCTGCACTTAACCCGTGTGAGCTGCCGTCCACTCCTTTGCTGATGTGAATACTTGGAGCCTTCTAACACCTGTTCACTAATTATGTTTGTCGCACTGTCAAACGGCCACTGTGCCAGAGAGGCACACAACTGCTACTGCCCCCCCCCCCCAATCTAGAATGTGTAAGCAACCCACTGTTGGAACAGCAATGGCATAACTCTGCATAAACACTTACCCCCTTTGCGAGGCACTGGGAACTTACAGGACCATATCAGTTCCACGACAGTGCCCTAATCAACAGTGTTGCTGAGCTGTTGGGCATCGCTGGCAGATGAGTAATCTCTGCCACCAGCTCACCAGCTTGGCCAGCTACCTTACTCCGCGTGCATATATGTTATGATAGTGGCTGTACCCATGCCAGTGCCTTCGAGATTTATAAGGTGAATGCATCGGCATATTCTAGTCCTGTGTGTCATTTGTGCTGCAGTCGCCACTGCCATTGACAAGATGATTGAGCGGTATAAACAGAAGTAAATGTGTAAATAGTTAATGCTGTATATGTAATAGTCATAGAGCAATGTGCTTGGGGAGGGGTTGGACTAGGTCATCGAATTAACATCATTCACACAATAAATAAAATATTATGTAAATAAACAAGCGCTGCGCAGAAGTAGAAAAATAATTTTACAGCTACAAATGGAATAAGATATTGAATTAGTTTCTTTTCCCTGTCATACTAATGTGGACAGCATTCGAACATAGCATAGTACTAAATGTGAAGCCCTTCTGGATCTTGCCAAATGGCACAGTCACTGGCATGTGTAAAACATACAAATAAAATGCATTTAACAAACACAACAACCCATTCACAAAAAGAGGGCAATTGTTTTAAGTTTTTCCATATTACACATTACATTGCCTGCAGCCTGATTAGTATTTGAAATACATTTTCAAGAAATTAGTAAGTAATTTAAATCCCAAAAATAAGAACAAGGAAAAGTGCAAACAGCGGTGCTTGTATCTGACGGACATAGCTGCTGAATCTTGAATAGTTTCTTGGTCATTGAGCCTGCAGTGAAATATATATATTGAAACAAAATTTCAAGTAAGATTCCAGTACAACTGCTTAAAACATTTATGGATTATTGCGACAGCAGTTTCAGAATATTTGTATTTTCAAGTACCTGCGCATATAAAGTTTCAGAATTACAGTCTGATATACTTCTATCTGAATTTTAGACTTAATTTTTTTTTATAAGTGAAGGATTTCGTGAATTATTCAGGTATAACTGAAATTACAGTCATAATTTTGATTATCACGAATTACACAATCAACTATGTTGTAATTAACCTTGATATTTCTAAATTATTAAGTAAGAAGAAGATTTATATCTACATTGCCCTGACGTAGATATAATATGTGGTATTGTTGTATCTGGTCACTGTTCTCGTTGTATTCACTTGAAATTCTAAAATATCGATTTCACATCGATTTGGTGCTGTTTTATACAGTGTAGCTTAATGTTTTTATATTATTTTTTTAAATACTTCCTGTAATTTCTTGACAATTCACACCATAGGTGTTTTGTATTTATATAGTAACAGACTACGGTCAGAGGTGATTATATCTTTAGGCATAAGATACACACACTTGAGTTACCATAAGATTTAATCACCTCTGTGCACAGTCTGTTACTACGTTAATATAAAACACATACGGTTAGAAATGTAATAATTTGCAAAACTATACCAAAATATTACGCCACACTGTTTGAAATAGCATAAAATCGACGTCAAATCGAAATTTTAGAATTTCACATGAGATGTAATGAGAACAGTCACCAGCTACAGCCAGACCAGAAGTTATATATACATCAGGACTACATAGACGTAAGTCTCCCTTTTACTCACATTATTTAGAAATATAAAAACTAATTACAGCATAAAAATTTGTGTATTTCGTGATACTGAAAATTATGACTGTAATTTCAGTTGAACCTCAATAGCTCACGAAATTCTTCACTTATAAAAAATTAAGTCTAGAACTCCTATTGAACTACAGAACGCTGTAATTCTCAAGCTTTGTATACGCAAATACTTGAAAATGAAATTCTTCTGAAAGAACTGTCATAATAATCAATAAATGTCTTAATTCCTGATACTGGAAACTTATTTAGAAATCTTGGTTATTTTGTGAACAACAAGAAGTCCTGGTAAACCTGTTACTAGCATAATACAGGTAGACTGATACCTGTAATAGAAGGTGGTTATGAGGGAAGCCCGATCAAATGGAATGAAGCAAAGTTAGACCGTCAAACAAAAGAGTTACAAGTATTTAACTTACAACAAAATCTTTAAACCACACACAATCACTAAGGAAGATCAGACCAGTTGTATCGCACAAAAATATTCTACCCATCCACTTTCGTACACAAACTAATACATGAACCTTCAGAGAAAATCATTTATTCCTGACACACAATCACAATAAAAAACCAACTGCCAGAATCCATTTAACATAAGACCGTAAATAATCCTCCTTTTCCAAGTCTGTCAGAAAAGGTAACAAACAATAAATGAAAGCTGACTGAAGCTCAATAGGGAACAAGGTCCAGCAAACGACACTGGACATAATGCAATGTATGTTAAATTCAGCTTAGTGCTACAACCTCACAAAAACGGACGATATTTGGAAAAATGCTCGCCAGTTTCAGCTCTTTTGGTTGAACACAGGGTAAGTGGCCAGTGGTACACCAGTCTTCCTCTGGTCGTAACTTGTCACCCAGTGAGCCCTTCACCAGATGTACAGCTACCAACATTGCCTCATGTCCACATGTTCCCTCCGGCCACACACACTGCTCGGCAGGCGCCCACTCATCTTCTACGATTAGAGTGAAGATGGCGCTCCATCTTCCAGCCGGAACATTGCCTCTTGACCACCAGAACAATAATTCACCATACGAGCCAGTTATGTCTCTAAGAGGCTTGTAACCCGCTATATGCCCTCTGTTGCATGATATGCGAAGCCGTTACATGATAACAATCAAAAAGTGTAATCCCATGGAATACATACTGTAGCCAACATGGCTCAATCTCCTCCATTGACACCAAAACAGCACAAATGGGGAGGGAACAAAATTATAAGTACTCTGACCAGTCTTAACGTGGCGTAGGTGTATTTGGTGTGTCTTAGCCTTGGATTGGTTCCCACCGTGAAGGGTAGCACAGGTGAGCATTATTATAGTTTTCGAAAGTCCCACAAAACCACTTATTTGAAATTTTTTATCAGCCTTCCCTTGAGCCCTGAAACTGTTAGTAAGACCTACATCTCCAATATTCAACTTGGTGTAGAACATATTCTGTTGTATCGTTCCATCGCCCTCTGATGTTCACAGCGGGAATTTTTGCCTACCTCCTGTTATCCAGCATGACTTCAGAAGTCACCTGCCCTGGGAGGCGGTCAATCACTGGCCAAAGGTTCGACAAGGGCGAATATACCGAATAAGCAAACCCTAAGGCCAGTGGGGTCGTCTTACGGTCCTCATTATTGGCAGTGTTAAAAAATTGGTTGAGTCAAAGAGTAGAGCTAAACCACTTTGTCTCAGCACGAGAACAGAATATTATTACAGCTTAGTTCTACTTATGGTTCACACATTCAGGGAAAGAAGGCTTAAGATAGTAAGAAATGGTCGTAGTGAGAGATATAACATTTTGAAAACGAAACCTCTTAAATATCCTCGAAACAAAAGCAAGTGCATTTTCAGTCACTACGAACTTAGGAAATTCGGATGAATTACATGGAATCAACTTGGATTTAGGAAAAGTAATTGCACAACAGAGGAAGTTCTGACGCTACAGTTCATAACGGAAGCAGGCTAAAGAAAAATCGAGACATATTCATACGATTTGTCGACCTGGAAAATTTATCGGCACGCTAGCTCCAACATCTGCCCAGATTATTTTCCCTGTACCCGTCGGTATAGTATCACACGAGTTAACCCTAAGGGACCTTGTACGCATTTTAGGTGGTCCACCCGACGTCATTCCATTCAGCAGATCGGCCATTAGGACACGATGAGTCTTAAGTCATTTATTAGGCTTCTGCTGGGTGATTAGTAAGATCCAAAACAATTGGGAGTGTTTTATCGTCGCGACTGTTCCAGTATATTTACGGTTTTCGGACCAAGGGGACTACAGTACGTAACATTTAAGTCTGTGCCGCAGTTTCTGCTTTATTAATGGGTTTTGAGGCACCACCGTGGCTAGATTTTGTGAATGGAACTGAATAATAAGGTGTATCGAATTTTAAAAAGTGCACTACAAGGTAGTGCACCAAATTAAAAAATCACGGGAACAAACAATACGTTTAAAACAGTACAGTGCAATAGGTATTAACAAACTGTGTCGCAAAAGGCGAACGGTAAAATCCAAGCAAAAAACAATAATAATTGTATACTAACGAGAGATACGTATGAACATTACCACGAAGAAATACGTGTAGGTCAAATATTCTGCATGAGAATGTAAGAGATATGTTTTGGAGTGACATGCTTGCAATTATTTTTCAAATGTTTGAAGTCGATCAATTATCTGTGGACTAATAAACTGTAATATAGACGATAATCCAAGTTTTTGACGTGATTGTTGAATGGCATCAGGTACCCTCCCGTAGGAGCAATGCCAAAGACCTGCTAGCAACAAGGTGATAGGTGACAGTACACGACGTCATAGCATGCTGCGCAAGGAACGCGGACAGCGCAGACACGCTACATACACTTGTCCGTTACTGCAGGGACTCCCAGTGGGCACATTGGTAAAAGCAAGGCCGTCAATATCGACATCTCTTGGCTAATCTCCGAACTGTCTATTGGAGCCCCATCCGGTAGCCGACCAACAGACTACTGCGACGACAGCTTCCCTTTTTGGTAAACTGCGGAGCTTCGAGGTCGAGACAGCGAATGCACATGGCTCCACAACACGCTGTGTGAAACGTCCCCAACTGACAGCATGGCCTGCCGATTGTAAACACAGGCGCGCCCGCGCAAACCGTCAAGTACGGCGACTTGTACCAGTGTCGAGTTGTGAGTGGAGATGATCTGTTGGCGCAATAATAAACAATTGTGAGTGGAGATGATCTGTTGGCGCAACAATAAACAATGTTATGCTGTCTTGAGAGCATATAAGTACCGTCATGTCGTACTTTACGTTAATATGAATAACTGCAATGGTAATTCTGCCGTTTCTAGAAATTTTTTGGTGTAAAGTATTGTGTGCGTGTGTATGCAGATTTACATCAATTGAATTGTTACTTACAGCCTGAAGCTGATGCTATCACTCAAGTAATTAACTATGGGTTGAAACGTGTAGTAATTTATGATGTGTACTGCTGTCAGCATTTATTTAAGGATACAGGGTACTTATAAATGGTGGGGAAGTCGAATTTTTTTTATGACTTTATTAAATTCTATAGTCTTTCCTGATTACATTGATATGTCAGTTATAGGGTTTCAAATGAAAAATGAACTATATATGCCAAATTTTAAAGTTACTGTCATGTATGACGCCATGCCCCCTTTTATTTCTGTTACAGAAACCAGAATTATTTCGAAAACAACTGTGAACTTCCTGTTTCCAGTGACTATACGTATGATACATTGCATATGTTGGTAACAGTGCAGGTTTATAATGTCTGTAAATTATTGTCTTCCCTAGTAATTACTTTTGTTTCGCTGAAGCAGTTTGTTCACGTGTTACTGAATGTTTGTTGCCCAATTTGCTACATAAATATCGGTGGAAGGACATATCCTTTAGTGTGCAATAAATATGAGCTATGCCACACATCAAGAAATTCCGCGGTAACCAGTTCACAAACAAAGCAAGCCACCCCGTTTAAAGTAACCAATGTATCAGTTCTTCAGGGAAGAAACTACCACATGGCACGCCTCCTGGTGATTAAAATTTTTGTGTTAACAATGACGCTGTATGTAGTTGATTTGTTGTTGTTGATGTGGGAGTCTTGTCTTCTTTGATAAAGGAAGTGGCGAAATGTAAACATTGTGATGGTGTATGCTGTCTGGAAATAACTGAACAACAAAGTGGCAGGAGGGGTTTAGCGTCAAAATTAGTTGTTCTGTGTAGATCCTGAAATATATCTACCTCGAAAATGACTTCGAACATTGTGCGTAATTCATATGATGTGAATTTGAAGTTAGTGTATGCAGTGCACGCAATTGGAATAGGAAAAAAGGCTGCTCAAACGTTTTGTGGTTTGATGGGCCTTCTTCCACCTCCCAGTAGGTTCAGAAAGTACATAAAAAGACTTTTAGGTGCCTTGACTGTTGTGTATAAAGCATCTATGAAACGTGCAGTAGAAGAAACTCTAAATATTTGTCTAACCAGGGACATTGCTGTTGCACTTGATGGGACATGGCAACGTCGAGGACATCGTTCCTTGATTGGCGTTGTAAGTGCTACTTCTATGGAGAACGGAAAAGTTGATGATGTTGAGTGCTTGTCTAAGTATTGCCACACCTGCCATGGTAACACTGAAGGACATATTGAACATCAGCGTTCTAAGAATTATGATGGTTACAGTGGAGGTATGGAGTGTGAGGACACTAAAAATGTTTCAGAGGTCGGAACCCGTTTATAACCTTAGATACACGATGTATCTAGGCGATACTCTAAACTTTTCAATAAAATTAATGTGTTCAATGTTTATGGTGATACTTTGGTAACAAAACTGGAATGTTGTGGACCTGTGCAAAAAAGAATGGGTGCTAGATCGAGGAAGCTACTAAGAGATATGAGAGGAAAGTTGTTATCTGCTAAAAAAAAATTTCTGTCTGGCCGAGGCAGACTGACAGAAACTGAAACAGACCTTCTTCAGAGTTATTATGGACTAGCCATTGGACGAGCTGCACCTCTGAATGATGTTACAGCAATGAGGAATGCAACCTACTTTTATAAGATGTCCACAGATGACCATCCTGTTCACTAACGTTGCACTAAAGGAGCAGATTCTTGGTGTGGATACCAAAAAGGAAAAGAAAGTGGTCAACTTTACTATCATAAGCATTCTCTTCCTGAGCCTGTTATGAATTAAATAAAACCAATTTTAGGAGACCTGAGTGACTCTGTGCTTAGTAAATGTCTTCATGGGGGCACTCAGAATACAAATGAAAGTTCCAGCCATTGACTATCGGAAACATTACCCAAGAATATTTTTGTAGGACTAAATACGTTAAAAGCTCATGTATGACATGCAGTGATATGTTTCAATGATGGAGTGATAGGAAGGTTGGAAGTCCTGAGAAATTTAGGCATAAAATGTGGCTCTGATATGGAAGATCAATTGCTTATGTGTGACAGGCAATTGGTGCATGAAGCAGAAAGATTCGCTCTTCAAGTTACTAAAGAAGCAAGAAGTGCTAAAAGCAATGCCAAGAGGACGCTTGAAGTTGAATAAATGCATCAGGATGAAGACAATGCTTCAGGAATATCTGAGCACAGTTTAATTGGACTCATATCTTCATTCGCAATTTCCTGCAAGTTTTTTTTTCAGAATTCAGTACAAATATTTCCTAAAGTTTACAAATCATTACTCTATTTCCTCTGTAACTTGCAATAGTCCATACTTATGTATTAGACCTAAGCTTTATTGCAGAATCAACTAAATTATAGAAAAAATAAAAATTTTACTAGGAAAAAATTCTAATAATTAAAATGTAAGGTGCGATATTTTTTATCCTTCTAATGTACAGAATAGGTGGAATTAAATAGGTCTAGTACATGAGACATCATGTCATGCTCATCTGGTAAAATTTTGGTCTCCTTCAGATGTATAACATTGGATTAAATGGTACCTCAAATTGAGGAAACATCTTGGAAAAAAAGCATCAATTTCCTTGCAATTTTTATAGTAACCTTAAGCAGGTTTGAAAATATTTAAAATACTTCTAGTTTGTTTAGAAAATGTGCTGCATTACCTGATATCAACAAAAAATCTGTAGGGCATATACATTATAAACAGTGCCTGAGACAGGTGTTGACTTTTACATAATATTGAGCTGTAAAAGTACCTCGTGTCCTTAATGTGTCATAATTAGGAGAGTCTGCGTTACCCAAGCAATATCTTATGGTGCTTCCCAGTGTATAGTACATAGTCAGAAACGTCTACTGAGGCTAAGTAAGAGGTTCAGGAAAGAAAGAGGTAGTGCTGAAAGATAGAGATGACACAGGAATCAGTGTTTGTGGGTTGTAAGTGGACAGTCCGTTACCTAATTCAACCATTTATACTGAACGCCGATTAAACTAATGGAAAGCTAAAGAGATCCAGGTGACCAGAGGTGGGAAGAGATTCAGTCATTGACAGCAGTGATTTGCCAAAGCAATAAAGATTCTGACTAGACAGAAGAATAAAGATTTTAGAAAATGGGGAAAAAATGAAGAAACGTTTCAAAAGGTATTACAATAACATGGAGACCCATAGGAAGGGTTATGGGAGTTTAAGGAAAAGATGAACAGAGAATGCCGGCCAGTGTGGCCGTACGGTTCTAAGCACGTCAGTTTGGAACCGCGTGACCGCTACAGTCGTAGGTTCGAGTCCTGCCTCGGGCATGGATGTGTGTGATGTCCTTAGGTTAGTTAGGTTTAAGTAGTTCTAAGTTCTAGGGGACTGATGACCTCAGTAGTTAAGTCCCATAGTGCTCAGAGCCATTTGAACCATTTGTTTGAACAGAGAATTTGATGAAAGAGATAATAAATTGTACGAAAACGTGAAGCAACCCCAGGAATATATGGGCAAAATGCAAGAGAAACTGATAATTAAAATCGAGGAAGGTGTTAAAAAGTCCAAGAAGAATAGGAGGGGAAGAACCAAGAAGGCGAGAGACATTTTGCCAGTAAATCGAAGAGATGACACAGAACAATGGCATTGTGATGCCGCTATTCAGTGACTATGGATTAAGCAAGTTGAACTGGCTGCAAATATAAAGAATGCTATATCAGTGTAAAGTAGAGAAGATAGTCAGAAGATTACACAGGATATGCAGCACTTATGGCATAAAGCCAACTTGAAATGGAAACTGATAAGACCGTTAAGTAGATTGGTGCAGCATTAACAATGGAGGGGTAAGGTTATTAAGGTGGTGAGTGGTGATGACAGGTACACCCAAGGTCACGTGGCACAAATATACATATAAATATGAAGGCATCTTGCACCCACTGATATTTATGAAATGATTAAAGGGCACTTTCCATGCACATTTGAAGGAGAAAGACATGATTCAGTGTGTGATACACGGAGTAGTGGCTGAAGCTTTCACATGTGGGGGGGGGGGGGGGGGGAGAAAGATGAAATTATCGCAAATCACTTAACAGGTACCCTGAGCGAGTTTGCTGACCAGTTGTAGAGTAGAAACTGTATGAAACACCAGAGCATCCGTTAAATGAGGATATAATGATATCTGGCGTGAAGAGAAGACTGACTAGAACAATGCAAGAGACCTTACCAGTAAGCCTGATGAAGGATAGGGATTCACTAATGGAGGTACTTGAGAAGTTTGTGTAGGAAGATAGTCCGATGGGCGAGCAAAACCGAGGACGTAATTGCAAGCAAATTAGCTCCAACAACCAAAAATCTCACTGAGGAAGACGAAGTGGTTATGGGTACAGGAACCTAGGAAATGGTTGTCAATTTTTCAGTGATTGCAGACGAGATGAGGATTAGAGGAGTCATGAGAGTGGAGAAAGTGTATGCAGGAGCAGTGTAGCAGTAATTCACGGAAGGAATGACGAAGATAGTTAAAGCATAGGGAACAGGCAGCTCTTTTGCCTGTATACCATGTGGCGATTGGCACGATCCCAGCTGTGTGAGACTTTTTCTTCCTTTTTCAGGTCTCACTCCTCTACCATCATTCCTATCCATAGGTTTAAAAGGTTGTAACACACTCATTTTGCCAGATTATAGACAAAAGTTTTCCTTTAACACACCTAACGAAATGCTTGAAGTGTGTACTTGTCTTGCCGGTTTCGACGATTTTTATCCACCAATTCAATGTCAGTTGGGGAGCATAACATCAATTGAGGATATAATGATATCTGGCATGAAGAGAAGACTGACTAGCAGAAGTCCCAGGAGTCAATGTGAAAAGTCGATCATAATAAATAATTGACACTAACAGATAGTTTTCATTTTCTGCTATTGCTTCTATTGCTCTAGAACATTCGTACAATGCCTTGTTGAAAGAAACTGACTTAACTAATTACGTACTTGTACTAACTGAGAACATTGGTCACTCTAGTGCCACACCTAAGCTCTTAGGCTGTCTGATTATATAGTTTCTTAAAAACACAAGTTCTTTGAAATTCATATTCAACAATGTTATGTTAATTGGGTAACAATTATAATCGACTGTTTCATAAGAAATTTCAATAACAGTTTTGAAGATATTAAAAGTGTGATTATAACAAATTGTGATTTCTATAATTGCTTTTCAAATTTAGTATTGAAATTCTGTTAGAGAAATGTGACAAACAATACTTGATACAAAACAATTAATTTTTCGATAATTACAGCAGTAATATTCATGGTAACATATTTTAGAGTTATTAACATAGTGTAGAAATAGATTTTGGGGTTCAAATTTTACGTAATAATCTCGTTTTGACCACATGATCGAAGTAATAGTTCGTTTATGATGGAATGTTCTATAACTCGAAATTACAATCAATCTGACATGAGTTCTTGTAGAAACATAATCTCCTGTGAATGAGTGCAGCTTTTAGTGCGTTAGGTAGCCAGAAATCTAACCAAAACATTAAGTTGTACCTATTATGAAATAATCGAATTATGACAACTAATTTCACATTTAATGCGTTAACAGTCTTTAACACTAATATTTCTGCATGCTTACTGTCTGATAGTTATGCAAATGATATAGTTAGTTTTGCTGTACACTTTGTAAAATTGATGATAACAGTAAGATACTTTTCCAGTAATTAAAGATCCCTGATACTTGTACTAAAATGAGTTGTAGTTCACTAAATGGTTGTGCTACATTTTCTATATGGCATGTACAATGCTATTTGATACACTAAAGTTAACCCAAAGCTATATTTTAACATGTGCTATACTGTGAAATGTGCATCGTATAACATTTCAAGGCATGGTACCTTGGTACCAAGTACTTTATGTAAAGGCCCCCATAGTATGTCGTATCTCACAACCTGCCAATCATTACTTTCAGGTATAACATGGCAGGGATGATGTCTGAACTCATTCTGATGATCCAGGAAACTGTTATGTAGTCTAATACTTCACGAAATTTATTATTGAATTTGCCATCAATTAATGAAGTTCTTGGTATATTTAAGAAATCCATGTTCAAAAACATATCTAAAACTTTTATATGAAATTTAATTTTTTATCTCATTTCCTGTAAGTGCTAAACTGACTTTTCATTACACATTACAATTCTTTTCTTCAATATTAATGGCAGGATACCACTTACCTGTGATGCCTACTTTCTTCTTAATTGTCTAGAATGTCTAGCAGCACTGCGGGATAGCAGTCTCTGTCTGTCTCACTCATGTCTGTCCGAGCTTTTAAATTATTGAAAAATCTGGTAGTTCATAAGCAGTGCAGTCTCTTTCTGTCCTGCTCATGGCTCAGTTGTTTTCACATCATCCACAACTGAATCTAGGTTACATAGATATACAGAGTCACAGATTATTTATGTATATGTTTGGGTTTTGTGTACTTGTGTGGGAAACATACACCATAAAGTTTAGAACAAACCTGCAATGGCATCTATAATCAATGCAACAAGTTATTAAATTGCGAATCATGTTTATGTCACAATCAGTAATACTTTGCTAAATGTCTTTAATGGCATCAATGAGACTTGTGTCAATCATTATGTACTTTTGCTTCATCTGTTATACACATAAATGCAAACTTTTAAGGTGTAATTATCTTGAAGAGTACTATTTATCACAGAAATAGTGTTTACTGATTCCAGTTACAAATATGAAAGGTACAGAACGTAATTGATTATACAAGTAATTAATAGAATTCTGTTATTTATTTACGTCTTGATATACATAACGAGCTAAGCTGAATAATATACACTTATAAGCATATAACCTACTATTTTCAGAATATTATCTCATTTTTGTCATTAGTGCCATGATCATTATTGTGCTTATTTATAGGCTTTCAGTTCGATCATATTTTGTAGGCCACATTTTTCCAGATCTTGGATACAGAAGTCGGTGTGCATTTGGATAAGGATTGTCTTGTATTCCAAAACGCCCTGTATAAATATAAAAGAACTTTTTTATCCCTCAACTGAAGGATTTGGTCCTCTCTTGTGTTTTCACTATTACTAAATCATCTTTTCACAATTTCTTCTGTTTCCTGGGGGTCCATGGTTTTACATACTGCAAAACCTATTATTCCACTGATTGGGTTGGGTGGTCTACTGTCAAACAGAACTTTCTATGATGACAAACCTCTCAAGGAGCGCTGGAGAATGTTCATGATGTCTTCAAAATTATCTACATACTGTATCCAGGTATCAGGTTTTCTATTATAAATGCAGAACATTCTCACAATTTCACACACTTAGTGTTCAGTAAAATTATCTGATGGATTGTATGCAGATATCATTATGTGTTCTGTACCATCAACTTCAACGAATGTCTCCCAGGTACTCGAAGCGTATTGTGTCTCATTGTCTGACAGTACCTTTTTTTGTTTTTGCGACATTGCTGAAGTAATCTCCCCTGATTTTGTGAATAATATTCTTATTTGATGCTATCCTAAGTAGGTCAAATTTGACAGATCTTGGGAAATCGTCAACCATGACAAAAATGTAGCAAAAACCACTTCTAAATTTAGATAAATCATCACACAGATCGACAGCAACAAGGTCATACTCCCATTTGGGTTGTATATTCTGCATAAAACCCCTCTAAGTTTGATTGGTTTTCTTTACCCTTGGGCATCTCCCGCAACAAGCCAATAATTTTTTAAGCCTTCAGGTGATGTTATAAAATACCCATTTACTGTGAACATTTTTGTGTCTCACAATGCCCAAAGCTCTCATGCACATACTTAATCAATGCAGACAAATGCGCTGTCAGTGCTGTTCCTTCTGAACAAACTGCCGTTTTACACCTTTTAGTATCACCCTGATTTTTGTGACCTTTTTCTTCCAGGTAACTCTTTACCAATTTCTAATTTTTGTCATTATTCTGATTTTTCGAATATCGTTCTGTATGTCTCTGATCTCATGATCATTACTTATTCCCTTTGGATACATAATTTTAAATTCTTTTTCACACTCCTCACTACCACCCTCAAAGTCACACCCTATATGGAATCTTGACAATGCATCAGTGATCAAGCTGTTCTAGATTTTGTTGTTCTGCCATGATGCAACTTACGTTTGGGCAAATAAATCATTGCTTTATGGTCACTGTAAACTTCTGATTCCCTAGCAAGTAGTTTTTGAATCTGATATATTGCTAGTATTTCTTTTTTAGTGTCTGTATACATTTTTTCATGTTTCTGTAGTGTACAGCTGGCTAAAGAGATAGACCTATGTTCGATGTGCCATTTAATCCAAATTACTGCAAACGGTGTGCTCCCAAACTATAATCACTGCTGTCCACGAAAATACAAAAGGGAAGAGATAAATCAAACAGCTGTAGGAAATTACTGTTTCACAATTGTGTCTTGAAATTATCAAAGATTTCCTGACAGTCTTGATCGCATACCCATATACCATTTTTTTTAGAAGTTTATTCAGGCTGGGTGCATTCGAAGCTCAGAAATTTTCGGTAGTACCCACACTTTCCTAACACGCTCTTAAGTTGTTTCTTTTTTTTTTGGGGGGGGGGGGGTTGGAAATCTTGCTATAGCCTCAAGGATCTCATGATTTGGTAAAGTTCCTTTTTCCGACATGCAGCGACTCAGAAATTTTAATTTTTTAAGAGCAAATTTACACTAGGTTTATTTCAGTGACATCCTTCTCCGCATTAACTTGTCGCAAACTTTGCTCAGGCTGTTAACATGTTCTTCCCAAGCTTCTCCTATAATCAGATTATCATAGAGATAAATTGTAAATTTTGCCAAAAGTTCTCTTCCTAAAGCAAAATCTAAACTTCTGATAAACTCAGCAACTATTATGTTCAATCCGAATTGGACGACGCTGTACTGATTATATCTCTCTCATACAAAGATGCTGTGCAATTCCGTGGGTTTGTTTCAAGTGCTACCTGACTAAACTCACAGGAAAGATCTAAACTAGTCATGATCTTCATAGGTTCAAGTTTTTCCAACATCTCCTCAGTATTCTTTAGATGGTCTGTTTCTCTGTGTAAGAAATGGTTTAGGTGTCTTGAATCTGGAACCAGTCTAATTCTACCATCACATTTACTAACTACCACTAATGGAATATTACATTCACTGACAATTTTTTAACAATATTCAAATCTTCCATCATTCATAGTTCTTCTTTTACAGTTTTCCGTTTTTAAAGTACGCTATTTGGTTTTATGAATACAAGGTCAGGTGGTTTTAGCTGAAGCCTGCACCGACAGTTCTGTAATAGGTAGACCGAAGTGGGTGACGTAGTCGAGGTTGTAGGGCGTGGCTGGGTAGAAGAAGGTGGCTGCTTTTAGCAATCTTCCTCTTTATTGTTGGTTCTTCAATACGTTTTACGGTAGCTCAGCCCCACCGCTCGTGTTGTGGTGGAGACATGCCGATGTGCGCAGCCGCAAGGAACGCCACGCTGCACTCGGTCAGCGGCTGCGCAGGTGGTTGGAGGTTAGCAGCACGATGCCTGGCCCAGGATGGCCCCTGCAGACGCTGCAACTCATGACGACGCCAGGAGTCGCCGGTGCAGAAGCGAGCAACGCCCTCCGCCGGCCGGTCCTTGGGGACAGCGTCACTGATGACGACGACGTAACAGCGAACGAACGCCCAATCGGTCGAACTGATGCCGACGCCCAACTCTGATGCCCTTAAATAGTGCAGACCACTGCTGAATCCGCCGGTTACGCGGCGCCATGTTTATTAGAAGGTTCTCTATGAGTTGGCTAACGCAACCGCACCACACGCGGCCCACGCCTGCGTAATTCTGCTAATGCTGCTTTCTGGCTGTTGACGGCTGCCACGCACATACACACATACCGGCGCTCGTTGCAAAACTGTGTCACCTGCATAACGTGCTGGCCAGCCTTCATCCGCCATCTGCCGCGAGACTGGCTCATCGCGAACTGGACCACACTAAGTCAAAATTTCGCACCAAATTTCCTAAAAATAACCCCTTGTCCTCTACAATTCCTCCCTCGCACGAAAAGAATTCATCCCCGAATTCAACCAAAAAGTCAAAACAACTACAGTTCACTTCACAAACACTACAAAATGCGATTGATTCACTATTTACACTGTGTTCATCCACTTCTATCCTCAGTCTAATCTTTGTTCATAAATATTATTGAGTGTTCTGCTGCAGTGCCTCACAACTGTTCAGTGATTTTGTCTGGACCCTTTGGTTAAAGGTTGGAAGGGGCGGGTTGGGGCTACGTTCCTCTTGAGCCAATAGTACACTAATCCTATAACAAAGATAAATTTACAGGTGGCGGTGGTTGATGATCCAATAATTAGTAAGCATTGCTTATGCTCATTATGGCACTCATGCACTCGTTGAAAAAGATGTTCCATAGTTATATGTCCATCCTGAACTGCTAACATCCGGTCCAAAGAGGCGAGCAAAGTCGGGTGTCATGTGCTATTCAAAAGAGTGAGATTTTGTTTTGTGACGAATTGCACCGGTTGGTCGGGTACATAGATCAATGTGCGTGTTTTCAGTAATCCAGTAATCACGACTGGTAAACGAAAAATTGGCCCTGAAATGTCACACTGCGTGGCATTAATTAACAGTCCGTGCCCCTACAGTTCTATTCTTTGCGTACTCCCTTACTTACCCTGCTCGTAACAAACGCAAATAACGACTGTGTTTTCCATTACTAAAAATACCCAATGTGGGCCCACTTGCTGAAAGAACTGCACCGTGCCTGCTATAACTTCCTTAGAGCACTCTGCGACTCGTTCTTGAGAGTGGAATAGAGAATACTCACAAGATTTGGGAACAGTGTGTAACAATATCGCGGGATAAATGGTAACTGGACCTGTTCGACAAGTCTTGTGTAGTGAGGAACGCATGAGCTTGTAAGCGTGCAAAAGCTGATCGTAGTAGCTGATATTCCTCCTGTGTATCATTAAATCTTGGATGATTAGCCACCATGGAATGAAGTTCATTAAATGTATCCTCTAATTTACAGATTTCGTCTTCAACTGCCCAAATATTAGAGTCCTCCCGTAAAGTCCATTGATGTCCGGACATAATTACGTCCACTTGTCGCGAGAACATAACACCACTTGATATAGGACGTACCTTCAAGGCTTCAGCTACGTTGCAACACAAAAACAGAATAACTTTGCTGAGAGATAGTGCACACCTTCCCTCTTCAGCGCAACTCATGGCGCTGGAACTGCTGGTCTTACCAGAACATCACTTCTCCTGAGTAACAACTCACATTAGCTCTTGCTTTTTACGTATGGCCTAAGAGCATAGTAGCATGTCTGATCACTTCCACAATTAACTTGGTTCTCTTCTTTATCTACTCCTTTCTTATTCTTTGTCTTAGATTCATCTTTCTCTCCACTAGAAGTTACTGCAGACAATGAAGGAAGTTCCTCAAAATTCCTGTTGAAAGGACTAATTCGGCTCACATGCACAATAGTAGGGCAAGTTGGAAGCTGTAATTTTACATCCACCGGCAATGTCATCTCGATCACCTGGAATGGACCTTGATAATGGGATACCAATTTCTTCGTTTTGCCTTTTGGCACATACGGATTAGTCATCATCACCCATTGTCCTACATGACATTTGGGTAAAGCTGCCTTTCTATTGTCAACTTTGTCCTGTCTCTCTAACACTTTAATGTTCATTTCTTTCACCTGCCGCCACATTGTTTTCAACTTTGTGGATAAATCCTTAACAGCCGAAATATCGGTTCCTGATGGGCTCTTGAGCAATTCAAATGGAGATGGCATCTTCCGACCGAACAGTACTTCATAAGGAGACGATCCTGTACTTTCATGCACTTTTGAGTTATACGCTGTGGTTACAACCGCCAATACGGTATCGCAATTGTTGTGTTGCGAATTTACATAATAACTTAACATCTTAGCTATTGTACGATGAACTCTCTTGGTCCAACCATTAGCCCTTCGGGTGTAACGTGCTCGTTCTCAATTTCTTTACATGCAACAACTTGCATAATTGTTTCATCAAATCGGACATAAAGTTTGTTCCTTGATCTGTAATTATAGTTTCAGATGTTCCGAATTTCAGTATCCATTGATGTACCGTGGTGTGAGCCACTGCTTCGGCTCGCTGGTCCAGAATAGCTGTCATAGACACATAGCGCGAAAAATGATCTATTATTGTTAAAACATAGCGATTACCCGCTGGTGTTTACACAAACGGCCCCAAGACGTCCATGCCAAGTAGTTGGAGACGTCTATCCGCTTCCGTTAGTTGTTGCAACACAGTTTTCTGATGACTCCGCCCATTGAGCACGCAGAACGCAATTCTTTACATAATGATCGACATCTTGCCTATGCGTTGACCACCAATAACACTGTGCTACCCTCCTTTCCATTGCTCTTCGACCCAAATGACCAGAAAACATTGAATCATATGCTTGCCTTAAAATTTCGCTTCGCAATTTTTCTGGTACGACTAAGCATGGACCGTTCCTAGTTTTACGGTACAATATCCCGTCTTCCATGGCGAACTGTCGCTGCGAGTTAAATCGTTGACAAGCTGTGTCGGCGGTTTGTGCCTCCACCCATTCGTTCTCATTTATTCCTGTGCATTCCATGGCGCTTACTTTATGACTTAGATCATCCGCGTTTCCGTGCAATTTACCCGGTCAATGAATCACTTAAAAATCGTATTCACTAAGACGCAAAACCCACTTAGTTAATCTACGCATTGGGTCTTTAACCCCTAACAACCACTTACGTGCTGCATGGTCAGTAATCACCTTGAAACGTCGTCCATACAAGTAACACTGGAAATAGGTTATTCCATAAATTAATGCTAATAACTCCTTCTCAGTTGTTGAGTAATTTTTCACTGCATTGTTTAGCTGTCTGGAAGCATATGCTATTGGGTGTTCCTGCCCATCTATTTCCTGAGATAATACAATGCCGAAAGTAAAATTGCTAGAGTCACACGATAATATAAACTGTTTACTAAAATCTGGAAATGCCAAAACTGGACCAGATGTTAACAAATTTTTTCTTTTGAAAAGCCTCTTCGCATTCTGCTGACCAGTGAAGTTTTGCTCCCTTCTTCAACAACTGCGTGTAGGGTCTTGCAATTTCGGAAAATTTTGGAATGCACCTCCTGTAAGAATTGGCGAGACCTAAATAAGACTGCAACTCTTTTACTTTCGTAGGTGTTGGAAAATTCATTACCGCATCTACATGTTTTGGATACGTGTGGACACCCTCCTGTCCTATAATATGACCGAAATAACGGACTTCTAGCAACAAAAAATGACATGTTTCCATATGAAGAGTTAACCGTGCTGCTTTCAGAAGATCGAAAACTTCACGCAAACGGCGCACATGTTCTTGCACGTCCTTTGAGAAAACAATTATGTCGTCGAATCATACACTGATTAGGTTTCAGCCCTCGTAACACGCTATCTAGTAACCGTTGGAAGGCTGCCAGAGCATTTTTTAGTCCAAAAGACATTCGACGATACTGAAAATGATCTGTAGGTGTTGTAAAAGCTGTCTCTGGTCAGTCTTCTGGGGCGACCTCCAACTAGTGGTACCCGCTTCGAAGAGCCAAGGTCGTGAAGTACCGACACTGACTCAAATTATCCAGATTTTCAGTGATATTAGGCATTGGGTATGCATCCGATACAGTTTTTTGATTCAGGAAACGATAATCACAAGAAAAACGATATGCCTTACCCCCATCAGGTGAATTTTTAACCCACTATTACGACAGGAGCAGACCAGGGACTACTACTGGCTTCTATTATCCCATCCCTAAGCTGCTGATTAATAAATTCTTCCACGACAGGCTGCAAACTTATTGGAACACGATGTGAACGTTTACACACCGATGCTTCATTCCCAGTGAGGATGTAATGCTGAACTAACGGTGTGGCGGGCAGTGGACCGTGAGAATTAAATAACTCTTTATATTCTGTCAAAAGGTTCTCCATGACTTGTCTGTCTTGCCCTTCTAAATGTGCTACTTTACCCCTCAGTGTGGACCAGCTGATAGACTCTCCCGGCATCGTGTAATCTGCTGTGAAATCCTTAGCCAGTTCATCTTCCGCTATTATCTCTAGATTAGCTATTACGGTACCCCGTGCTAACTGCACCTCTTCAAGCCCAAAATTATCAATACTGACAGGCACAACCTTTTTTCCTTCTATCTCTGTCACGTAGGACACCATACGGCGCGTAAAAACTTCATTTTATCTAGCGGCTCATTCTCAGAAATAGGTTCAACGACACAAAACGAATTTATCGGCATGCTCGCTCCAACATCTGCCCAGATTATTTTCCCTGTACCCGTCGGTATAGTATCCTGTGAGTTAACCCTAAGGACCTTGTACTCATTTTAGGTGGCCCATCCGACGTCTGGGCGGTTCCTTGCGACAGTAATGGTTTTTCGCCCGCAGAACGTAGGCGAAATTTTATTCCGTCCAGTTGTACTGTACGCCGTTCCACGTTAACTTTTGCGTGATGCGCAACCAGGAAATCCAATCCGAGTATGACATCATAGCTGCTGCCAACAACTGGAAGAGCTTGTACCTTCATCTGGAAGTTCCTCATTTCCACTCAGAAGTTTAACACTGCTGATCCTAGTGACTTTACCTGTCCTCCACCCATGCCATATAACACCCAGCGCGGTGGTTTTAATTCTACTTTGCCGAGTACATTTGTACTCGCCACGGATACCTGAGACCCAGTATACAATAAAAATTTGCACGGTCTGCCACTCACCAAGCCGGTCAGAAAAAAGTCTGCCACTGATTCTGCACTAGCATTAATCCTTACCATTGCACAGTGGACACACCACCCCCTGCTCCGTTTAACTGAGGGGGCTGAGGCCCACCTTGCGGTTTCCTAACATGTTTCTGCCAGGACCCATTGCAATTACGCTACCGATGACCCCAATGTCAGCATTTCCTGCACTGCACTTGCTTGCAATCGCATCTAATGTGCCCATCCGACCACATCTGAAACATTTTATTTCTGCATTAGACACTGCTTTCTTGTCCTGCGTCTTTGCTACTGCTTCAACTTCCTCTAACGCCACAGCGACTCCAACTGCCTTATTGAGAGTCTTAGGGAATTCCATCCCAATCTTGCGGGAGGTTTCAGGTTGCATTCCCCACAAAAATGCGTCTAGTGCCCTCTGCTCATCTTCCTGCAGAATGACTTCATTAATCCTATCGGAATCCGTGAGCTTATAGGTATTAACATTGATTTTTCGAATTCTATCTACAAAAGCTTATATTGATTGCCCATTCCTTTGATACATTCAATTCAATTGTTCCCGGTAATATCTAGACGTATTTTTCCTCTGATACCTTTCCAGCAACCCTTTTTTGAATACTCCATATGTCCGAGCATCCCTTAATTCTTCATGGCATGTAATGTACGCTCTGACATACCCAGTTACTTTCAACTTAGCCACATGCAAAAGTGTTTCTGCACCCCAATTTCCTAATTTAGCGGCCATGCTAAGGATCTCAAAAAATAAAAATCATAACATCCTCCCCAGCTTTTCCCGAGAAAGGGGTGACCAGAGATGCAGCGTTAGTGTCAAGAATAAGGCATTAACAGGAAACCGTTCCTTGTTCGCTTCTTTAGACAGAGCAAGGTCTGTCTCTAATTGTGACACACACCCAAGTAGCTGCTGAATAGCCACCTCAGCTGACACAGACTGCTCCATCACTACCAGCTATCAATCAAGACTACAGTACGCCCAGAAAGAAGAACAGGAAAGGAAGACCGACTATGCTACAGGTTCAGACAAACCACCAAACGAAAAAGTGGCATTTACTTGTCATGTTGCAGGAGTTGCTGATCCATTGTTGCCCTTCTCAGGTGCCACATATCCTCGTCGATTACCAGCCACAATTTCTTCCATATCCAGGGAGAGGACCACTACCACCTCCAATTGTAATTGGAGTGTGTGATTCACACGCTGCCTGACTGACACCACTTGTAATGACCAGAGTGGGTGACGTGGTCGGGGTTGTAGGGAGTGGCTGGGTAGAAGAAGGTGGCTGTTTTTAGCAATCTTCCTCTTTATTGTTGATTCTTCAAATACATTTTCTGGTAGCTCAGCTCCACCACACGTGTTGTGGTGGAGATGTGCTGATGTGCGCAGTCCCGGGGAATGCGACGCCGAGCTTGGTCAGCGGCTGCGCAGGTGGTTAGCAGCATGAGGCCCGGCCCAGCGTGGCCCCTGCAGGTGCTGCAGCTCATGACGATGCCGGGAGTCGTCGGTGCAGCAGCGGGCAACGCCCTCCGCCGGCCAGTCCTCGGGGATTGAGTCAGTGATGACGACGACGACGTAACAGTGACCGAACGCCCAATCGGTCGAACCGATGCCGACGCCCACCTCTGATGCCCTTAAACAGTGCAGACCGCTGCTGAATCCGCCGCTTACGCGGCGCCGTGGTTATTAGAAGGTTCTCGAAGAGTTGGCTAACGCAACCGCGCCACACGCGGCCTGCGCCTGCGGAAGTCTGCTAATGCTGCATTTTGACTGGCTGCTATGCACATACACACATACTGACGCTCGTTGCAAAACTGTGTCACCTGCATAACGCGCCAGCCAGCCTTCGTCCGCCGTCTGCCACGAGACTGGCGCATCACGAACTGGACCACACTACGTCACAATTTCGCAACAAATTTCCTAAAAATAGCCCCTTTCTCTACAGTTCTTTACTCTGCCAGGTTTTTCATCAAATACATCATAATATTCCCACAACAATTTTCTTTGTTCAGTTTTTTGATTAAAATGTAACTTATCTGCCATGTGCAATTTGACACAACAATGTCACCATAATTTTCATCATCACATCCACCCCATAGTCTTCCTAATAATACCCTCTGTCATATGCGAAACCCACTTCTCTAATCTGAAATCCACTATCAGCATACGTGATTTGGTCTGTGAATATTAATTGCTGTCATGTCCAGTCGAAGTTTGCACCAGCCTTAAGAATCTAATTCATCCCCAGTAATACATTTTTATACATCAGATGCAACCATACTATGTTATGTGAATTGCATATCATTTATGTTGAAAACTAGAAGCACCTGTCTAGTAAATAATTTTACCTACCCTGCCAGTTGCTCCTCTAATTTCGATCCATAGAACTGATAATTCCACAAATTCTGCACTTTGTTTCATTTTATCCCTAAACTTAAATATACTGGGTTCCCTGTGTTGAGTAGACTGTACCCTCCTCAATTTTAAGTTTTAATTTGTACATATGGGCTCCCACAGGTCTCAGCTGCCCTGTCATCCTCACCTTCATGTCATAAATTTCCTACTATCTCTTCAAACTCCTCATTCCTCATTAGGTTCTAACTTTCAGGTTGTACTTTCGCTACAGACATACCATGTTCCTTTAGATTATTCTGACTAGATGACATGTTCACCTGTTGGTTTCACTTACCTGCTTAGAAGGGTGAAACTATGCACATATTTTTTTATTTTAATTTTGCCACGCTAATCTTTGTATCTATCCCAAACTGCTCCTAATATTGCTTCATATATGTTGTCTTTATTATTAACCCACCTAACTACTAATGAATTACTAACACACCTGTCTACTGATGCATTACGAAGTTATACTAACACAGTACGATGTTCTTGTTGAAGAGTTTCAGTTTCACTATCTGTGATACACAATTCCTTCTCATTAATTAAATCTTCTATAATTTCAACAAATATCATCCATTCTAATTTTTTCTCAAATTCATCTACAGTATCATCATCATCTTTATTATAAGCAACACCATCATCAAATCCGAATTACCTTCAGTAACAACATTATCACTATCATTAACATCCCTACTACATTTAGAGACCACATCATCATCGCCAACACCTAACTTTAAATTGTCATCAACTATTTCCACAAGATCATCAGACTTGTCAGCAACAGTATCAGTAACAACATCAGGACTGGCTAAAGGATTTTCAGTGTATCCATAAGCCCATGCAATCCAAATTCATTGTAATCTGTGCCCACAGCATTTTTCCTATTAGAATCAGGTTAATTACCCTGTTCATACAAATTTGTAATGATTGCATCTTCGAAAGCTACTCTTCAACAGATCTGTTTATCAGTATGGTTTTCCTCTGCACTACTTCTAATTACATCAAAAAATTATCTGTTAAAACGAATCTTATTTGGTTGATATATTCTGGGTTGACTACTCTAAACGTTAGATTTTACATTTTTTTAATCTATTACACTAACTTTTGTGCTTGTTATTTTTTCTAGTCCAGTTATTACTAGCCTGACTTTTTACCAGCATCTCGCACCAAACTATTTGCCAAAGGGATGTCTATGCTTTTAAATGCCTACTTCATCCATCACACAGATGCCGTTTATCGTTTGATCTGTTTCCGTTGAACGACCTATTTCTGTTCTCATGATCACGATTCCAGTTTCTATTCCTATAATTACCATTAAAGTTTTGCCCATTTCCACCTCTTGGTATCCATGCGAATTATTACCCAAATTATTTTTATCTGTTACAACTTTGATTCCACCACCCAGTTGGTAGTCCACTGAAGTCTCTCCAATTAAAATCTGATCCCTTATTACGTTCGAACGCGCTATCCAGATTGTCAACATATTTAAGAAACTGTTCGACTGATTCATCAGGTCCATAGATGTGATCCAATTGAACTCGTTTAAGTAATCTGCATTTGAATGCATCAATCTGCATTAAATCATCAATAGTTTTTTTTAATGCTTTAATTTACGAATCTGTTTTGCACAATATTCTTTCACTGTTCCATCACTTTCCTTGTGGCATGGACCGTTAAGAATTTCGCAGCTGATTTGTGCTTGCTCTGTTTCAAAGAAAATTAGTTAAGAAATTTTTCTCTAAACTTTCAAACGTCATATCAGAACTCGTACTCTGGTTGGTACACGAAAATGCCTGGCCATCCAACAATATAATTAACAAATTTTAATTTTAGAACTGTTACTCATGTATAATGTGAAATTCTCTTTACAATATTGCATGAAATCATTTCTATGTCACATACACAACTGGCAATTTGCGAAATTTCCTCTTTCGCGTTGCTTTGGTATCCACTTTTTCTTCGGAAAACCATTTCAGTTGTGTTACTTCTATACTGTGTTAAGAGTTATCGTGCTAATTTCACTTCAGATTGTACATTCCCTTTATGATTTTCTACAGATTCCACAAGAGTATTAAGCTGTTTTTGTTCAGCGACAACTGTTGTTTTCAATGTGTTGGGTTCCTGTCTCATTTCTACGATCTGACTAATGTTTGCTGAGAGTTGATTTTTAAGTTCTGATACTATTTGTTTCATAACTTCTTTCAGTTCGTATTTTATAGTGTCTAGTTCTGTTTTCTCCTGTGATCCTATTTGATATCCTAATTTTGGTTGCGAACTTTCGATTTTAGTTTTCACTTGCTGTTCTAACTGTGACTGCAAACTTTCGAATTTGGTATTCACTTACTGCCCTAATTAGGATTCCAAACTTTCGATTTTGGTATTCCCTTGTTGTCCTAATTCTGACTGTAAGCTTTCAGTTCTCGTATTCACTTGCTGTCCTAGTCGTAACTGTGAATTTTTGATTTTGAAGTTTATTTCTGTGAACATTTGTCTCAAGACAGTGAGCATATTTCACCATATTCTATACATGAACTACTAAAAGTTAGACTTGATGGAGCTACTGGCATGTTGGTATCGACTTCTGTTTTCACTGTTGGACTGCTGTCTTATACACTGGACATGTCCCCACAAAAACTCGTATCAGTGATAGTTTTCGTTCTCACAGCTGGATTACTGACTTTCTCATCAGACATGTCCCCACTAAAGCTCTGAGTATGACATGATTCTACACTTACAAACTGATTTTCCTGTATGTTCATGTATTTAAAACATTAAATTTCAAACCTTATGAAATTTGAGTATTGAAAATTAATTTTCCAGTTAATGACTGAACTGATTATAATACTAACATTTCAATATGATTATTTTCTGATAGTTACACAAATTTTTCTGTAAATTTTGTAATATTGATGAATGTGATAACATACTTTTCCTACAATTAAAGATTCCTGTTGGTTGTATTTAAATTATCCAAAGACTAAATGCATGTGTTACATTTTTTATATCTCATGGTATGTGATACAATACAGAACACCAAAAGTTGAATTTTAACATTTGCTATACTGTGAAATGTGTATCATATAACACATAAAAGAATGGTACCGAATATTTTATGTAACCGTTCACATAATATGTCCTGTCAGAAGATCTTCAGGCATTAATTCGTTGGATAACACAGGCCAACGATGGAAAAACGTTTTCGCTGAAAATACCTTATTCTTATGTTTTTTAGGGTGGGAAACACAAATATGATACTTAAAAAACTGTCTCACCCACCATTTCTTCACATTTTACAGTTAAATTTATTAAATTAAGCGGTTTTCTAAAGTATTTACCAGATTTTATACTGTTAAAATAATTTAAAAAAGAGGTGTAATGAATGTGGATGATGCTGGTAGCACTGATGAAAAACATTTGCTAGCAAAAGAAGGTCGTTTCTATTTTTGTGTTTTGTTTAGAGTCAATATAATCTCACTTTCCCGTATCCTGTATGTGTGGTAAGTATAATGTCTAATCGTGGTTTTAAAAACTCTGCTGACAGTTTTTGTTATATTTGTGGTGTATTTCTGATTAAAAGAAACCAAACATTACAGTCTTTGTGAGAAAGGTTTACCTATCATACTTTGGGTCTAAACTTGGCGATCAAGATAAATCTTGGGCACCATATAAGGTAGGCTATGTGTGTGTTGAAGATTTGAGAAAATGGTTCAAAAAGGAGAAAAAGCATTTAGATTTGCTGCTCCTACGATACAGAGGGAACCAAGAAATCATTTCAATGATTGCTACTTTTGACGTGTAGATATTACTGGTCATAATTCGAAAAACAAGAACGTAATAAGCTACCCTAACCTTCCATCCACCATCCGACCAGTAGGGCATGGTGTAGATTTGCTGGTTAATGAACCACCTGATCATTTAAATTCTATTCCAACAGAAGCATTTTTTGATGTACAATCTGATTTACATGAGCCAGATGATGTAGAATTCCATTGTAATACAGAACGTCTTGAGCTGAAATTGTTTACTGAAATCGAGCTTAATGATTTAGTTAGGGATCTGTGCTAGGCGAAAGAAAAAGCTGAATAGATTAAAAGGAGAAACTTATTGGCAGTTGGAAAAGCATATACGTGTATAGAAAGAGAGAGCAGCAATTTTCCCAGTTTTTTTTAACAAGAAGATGATTTAGTGTCCTGCTCAGACATTCCCAGTCTGATGAATGAGTTTGGTATTGATCATAAATAGGAAGACTGGAGACAGTTTATTGATTCATTCAAAATCAGTTTAAAGGCTGTTGTATTACACACTGGTAACATGTATGTAACTATACCTGTGGGACATTCTGTACATATGGAAAATAGCTATGAAAACCTAGAAATAGTGGTAAATAAAATAGGCTATTCTGCTCATGGTTGGATAATATGTGGCGATCTAAAAGCACCATGCATGCTCCTTGGTCAGCACGGTGGCTGTAGCAAATTTCCATGTTTCTCATTTGAATGGGACGGTAGAGATAGGGATCAACACTGGTGCAGAAAGAACTGATCTGTGAGGAAGTCCTTAAAGCCCAGTGAGTAGAACACTCTACGCAAAAACCTTGTAGATACTAAAGATGTACTCATACCACATCTGCATATAAAGTTAGGCTTAATGAAACAGATTGTAAAGGCTTTGCTTAAAGATGGAGGGTGTTTTAAGTACCTCTGCCAAAAGTTTCCACACCTTTCAGAAGCTAAACTAAAAGAAGGCTTCTTTATCGGATCTGACATTAGAAAATTGATGTTTGATGTAACTTCGAATCCATAATGACCTTAAATGAGAAAGAAGCATGTGTATCATTCAAGGAAGTCGTTACAAAGTTCTTAGGACATGAAAAAGACCCAAAATATGTTTCTATTACAGCTACAATGTTAATGAAGTTTAAAACTTTAGGGTGTTTATGAGCCTGAAAGTTCACTTTTTGAACAGTCATATTGATTACTTCCTGGACATTATGGGAGATGTTAGTGAGGAGCTAGGAGAGCGTTTTCACCAGGACATTAATGTGAAGGAGAAACGCTACCAAGGTCGCTGGAACACCAACATGATGGAGGACTAATGTTGGTCACTTCACTGAGAAGTTAAGCAAGCTGCTCATCATAGGAAAAGCTACACAATAAGCTTCAAAGAAAAAAGAGAAAGAAAATACAAACCAATTCCAGCTGACAAGTAAAACCTCTGTTTACACATATCATTGTTTTAAGTAGCTTACTATAAGTATAAATCATGCTTCTGTTATAACAAAGCGTTTCTTTAATTTCCCCATTTACTGTATGTTATAGGATTTTTATACTATATAGTGAAAAGCATATTAGTCGAAAACAATGGGTGATACAAAAAACTAAGGCTAGATTTCGATTCAGCTCATAAAAATCTATCTATCGAATTAAAATATGTTTTTCAAAAAGATTTTTTCGTTGGCCTGTGTAATTAGCAAATCATGGCAAATACTAAAAAGATTCTAAGAAAATTTTATGGTTTATTCATTAGGTCAATAAATAGATTATATAGTGGTTACACAAATAACACATAGCATATAGGAGGAGTCACTGTCTAAATTATTGTGTTGTCATGTTTTTTGTGGTTATCCAGGCATTGCAGTCAAAACCAGTTAGTAATACCTCTGGTATGTTTCATTGTGATAATAGAAGATAAATGTTAAGTATCAAAGAAATCAGGTCTTATGTAATTTTTGGAAATTACATTACAAAAAGAGTAGTGCCAGACATTAAGGCAAAGATGTTTTTAAATACAGAAAAAGGATAATTAGTATCAGTAAGGAGTTTAATGTAATCTTGTAGTTTTTGTCTCAAGAGTAATGAAAGACTGAGCAAAATGAAAGAAAGTGTAGTCAAATGACAGCTGACAGGTGTAGTCAACAGGAGGATGATTATAGTGCAATATAATTGACAAGTAGGTTTGTATTTGAATACAACTGAGATGTATAGAGAAGCAGTGTTGTGATGTTGTGCAGTTAAAGACGTTTATAATATGTAGAGATTTAATGGAGCATTGTGGAGTTTTTATTTACTAATGGAGATTAAGGAAAGTCGATAATGGGTTATGAAGGAACATGTATTTGAAGTGAATGTGACACGGAGTTGAGAAGTTGAGTTGAGGTTGATATGTACATGTTCATTGAGGTTTATACAAGATTTAAGATACATAGAGTGAGAAGCATGTAATAACTGATGTCTGAATGTCATTTGTGTTCACACTAGTTGTTCTATCTCTATCAATTTGTATTTCCTAGCTGTAGTGATGAATGAGGTAAGTTGATGATAAGTGGAGAACAGATCATGAAATAATGACTCAGTGATCTAATTAGATGTTTCGACTGATAAATTGTGTTATTGGATTGAGTGCCAATGTAGAATACTGGCACTATGTGATATATCATGAGAACTGATATTAAAAATTTTTAAACTGCATAAAACAAAAGATATTTACTGTCCTAAATGCTATGCTGATAACTAGTGTTCACATTCAGTAAAAATAGCCTAGGGCAGAATAAAGTAGCCATCTATCAGAAACATTCTGAGACAACCACGTGAATGGATAATCTTGTAACCAGTAAGGCATTTACAGTTATTTGTATTACTTATTATAGGTTGTTTAGTATCTATTCCTCTTACTAGTGTGTTAGCGACAGTAATCAGTAATTAGAGTTTTTTCCTCTCTTTCTTGTCAGAAGCTGAACTGAGGTGATAATGATAGTGTTTTTAGGCAAATAAAGCCCTCCTGAGAGAAAATCAAACCAAATTGCTGATCTGTAACGACAACAACAGTGTTTTCCGACAGCAAACCCAAAGGGAAGCCGAAATAAAGTCAATAATCGTTTTTATACTGTGCTACATGATAGGTATCTAGCGTTTTATGCCACAAATAAACTGCCAAAGACAGATATTTACTGCATGTAATGTAGAGAACTTGTATAGACTGCTACCTATTTTTCCAATAAGATGTTAAGGTTTTTGTACAACATTTTCTATAGAGGCAGTTCATGACCGGAGTCAGAGGAAATTTACTCGGAATTTTATAGTTTCACTGTGTATTTGGATTTAACTACTTCATTATTTTTGAATCTGTATACACTCTTCCTACATTTTTTTCGCATCGTCTACAAACAAGCCTTTTTGGTCAGGGATGTAAGGGGTCCACAGCCCCTTAAATGAAGATAAATGTAGTTTTGCCTCACACAGATCGAGGCAGTCTAGATATCGATAATCGAAAGCCATAATTGCCAGAGAGATACGACAGATGTTAGAAAGTGGAGCGCTGACAGTGTGCAGAGGCTGAGTTCACCAAGGCAACTGTAAGTGAGTTGGTCGTCGTGTAATGATGAAAGGCTGCTCGTGATAGGTATTGTCAACTGAACGTGTCCCCGACGACGCGGACTGACCCATCGGAATTTACCAGTTGTGACTGGAGAGTTTATTTTGATGTCCTTACTAAGTATCGACACTGCATCGTGATTACGCGTTTCGCGTCAACCGCGCCGGCCAGTTGCAGTTGGATTGCGGTGAGAACTGTGGCGTCTTGTGCTAGTTAATGCTACAGCATGTGAAGAAATAAAAGAGTGACTAAATTGTAAAGCGAAAGGATTATCTGCCTCACGTTTGTGTAAAATCAAGAATATAACACTTAATCACAGCGGAACAGCTTAGTGAATATTACTGCAATAAAACTTTATTGATTGTGTTAATTCATTGCTCAGCAGCCGAAACCCTGATACGAAACAATTCCCACAGCAGTTATTAGCTGATCAGTCCCTTATCCTTAGGATACACTCAGAGTCATTAATTAGGTTGCTACTCGGTGATTATCAGTATCCAAAAAAATCAGTTTACTACGTAGCAAAATAAGCCTTGGCGGATAGAGAGAGGAGGACATCAAAAGAAGGCTCTCTGAGGCAAAATGGACATTTCTGGTGAGAGGTTTTTACTGGCATCATGGCATCAAACATAGGTTTTAATCTGAGGAAAAAATTTCTGAGAATGTATGTCTTGAGCACAGCATTGTGTGATATGCAACGTAGACTCCAGGGAAGCCAGAACTGAATGTAATGTGGTGCTACAGACGAATGTTGAGAATTAGCTGATAGAGAACTGACGACAAGAAAAGCACTTAGGTGGTTCAAATACGGAATTGACTTTACGAAGACATTTAATCGTATGATCCACAAGGAATCATCCACAAAAAAAAAAAAACGAAAATATATCAGTGACGTGGAATACACATTCATTACCCTTGTTGAGTGGTACTTAAGACAGGTAAATAAATTAGTGAAATCAATGTGAAGTGAAGTAAAAATTAGAAAATAAATAAAAACTTAGTTTAGTTTAGAAGAGTTACACTCTGGCAAACAGCGGGCAGAGCAGCAGTGGCAACGGCCGGCACTTGCAAGTCAGCACGTTCAGGAGAAGCCATTGCCCTCCGCACATAAGCGGAAGCTGTCGATTCAGCCGTCAGGGTATCACCCAACCGGCTCACGTGTTTCTCAATTGTCACATGTGATCAAAGGCCCTCGCCTGCATTCCAAGAGCCAATGACTGACGTTAAGAAGATTCTTCGAGAAGCTTTTCAACGTGAGAAAAGAGCCAATGACCGTGAAGTCGTTCACCTCCAGTGAACTGAAGTAAATAAATACGCGAGACGAAGTGGGCCCCACAGTAGTTTTCAGTTCAGCTTCAGTTCGAGTTCAGTTCCAATACAGTTCAGTCTGTGCTGAAGACCGTCATGCAGGAAGAGACTACATCGTACACAGAAGCACTAAGTCCGCCGCTGTAATGGAATAGCAAGCCGCAGCCTCGCTGCCAGAAGACAGAAGTTAGAAGGTATTTGAAGACTGATTTTTATGTACCCGGGTGACTCGTGAGGATGGGAAGGAGACAGCCTCACATCAGCAGTCACCTGTTAGCTGGTGATGACAGCCAAAGACTGGCAAGCTGGAGTCTGTTGTCCAAGTCTGAGACACTGGCCTTCCCCCGCCGCGCTGCTCCGCTGGCTGATGCACGACACCGACACACAAGGCTGCATAGAGAAGAGAAGTACTGGGACACCACATCCAAGGTACCACCATCCGATTCACGACTTCATTCTCAATAATTAAACGGGCCACCTCACAATACACGTCTCCAGTCAATTGGGCGAAACAGCGACACGAGATACACACCGCCAGGCGTAATGTGACGCCACCGCTCATGCAGCAGAAGGTTTAGCAAACGACACAGCTGCCGCTCTCCCAGCGAGAACAATCCAGTAAGGAAACCATTGTACAAATCTTTCAATAAAAGTTATGTAAAAATGCTGTTTCATTCTACCTCATACCCAAGCCAAGGAAGAACCCATCCTGTGTGTTTTTCACCATGACATATTGCTTTAGAATCAAATGCCCTTTGCAGTAATGCTCATCCTGACAACTGACTAGCATCAAAAGGAGTTACCCAGTTACACCCTTCTGGGTATGGGGCAGCTGCCCTACATAAACAATGCCGTGTCCACCTGTCTCTCAGGCCGATTGGAATGAAGGAAACCTTTGCGTACATTGGAATTCTGCTTGGAAAACTTTCAAGTTTCACACTAATTCACAGACCTCCTCACGTTTTTTTCTGGTATGGCCAAGTTAGACACTCCTTAATCTCTTGAACTCAATTGTATATTCCCATGACCTTCTGAGCACTGACTGGTGAAAATATTTTAAGATTTCTGGCATTCTCCTACACAGAAGGCAGATGTTCAGCATGTTGTCTCCATGAGTACGCTAACAAAGCAAGCCCTTTAGTAATTCATAACCAACACTAGCCCCACCCCCACCCTCCAAGTTACAAATCACCATTTCACCTCCTAAAGGCTAGGGTTTTGTTGTTGCCTTCCTTTGAGATCTCCAAAGAAGGAAGTCATGTCAGCTAATACAGCAGAAACCCAATGTCTTCAGCTTTACTAGGACCAACGACGTGCTGTTCCAAGATGCTGCTTACAGCATCGGTCACTAATTGTCAGAGCCTTTTATGTGTTTGATGTAGAAATGGTTTGTAGAAATACGACCCAACGGGATATGATATTTACTTCATGTGGTTGATTAAGGTCCCATGTTGAAGACATATTTTTCCAATTCAAGGGTACACTCTTAATGTTCAAGTTAGAATTTGAATTTTTTTGGTGTAAAGTGCCTCTAATACGTAGACGGAATATTTTACCTCATCAGGAGACCCTCATCAGGAGACAAAGACCAGAAGGCATACAATGCAGGACGTCGGTCACTGCCCTTTTCTACAGCAAAGCTGTCGTTAACCACAAATAAGAGGCTTTGGCCTCAACTATTCATTCACGATCAAAATCAGGGGCAGCCAGAATCGGGGCGTCAGTTAAGGTGCATTTCAATGCTTCAAAAGTGACCTGTGGATTTTCAATCCATTGAAATACCTGCCTTTTCTTACGGTACTCAGTGGACGACCAGCTGAGCACATCTAGGCATCAACGTACTGAAAAATTCACTGCTCCTTCACAGATGGCGTTCCCCTACCTATTATTAGGTCTACGTATCTTCTTAGTCGTCTTAGTTAGCTTCTGATCTGTATCAACCCCACTGACTGACACTAGATGTCCGAGGAAGGAAATAGCTTCACAGTGCAGATTCACCTTTGCCTGCCTTATCTTGAGACCATCACTACTCAAACACTCCAGTACTTGCTGGACATGCTCAGGATTGTCAGTAAATGTGCAAATATATATGGCAACATCGTGCAGATAATTATAAACAAAACTTAAACCTGAAACTTCGTAAAACAGTAATGCTTCTCCACTAGGTAAATCAAAGAAAACCCAACTGAACTAATGTACGATCCAGTAAGTTCAAACGATTATAACATCCTTCGAATCCTTAGACAGGGTAATTTGGTGGTAAGCTTAGTTAAGATATAGATCGGTAAAGTAAAGCACCCAGAGAACCTAACGAAGCAGTCGTAAAAGTCCGCAAGGGAACCGATTCCAAAATGATCTTTTCATTTAAAGCCCTATAATCCACAGCTAGTCTTTTCCCCGAGTGATTAGCCTTTGGAATCCTGAACATCGGAGGAGCCTAAGTCGAGGTCGATGACCTACTCATCTTGTCATGTAATATCTGAACAGTCAACTGCCACATGAACTTCATTTCTGGTGGCGATAGCTGATAAGAGGCTTAGTGCATGTGTACCTGATCGGATAGCTGCACCCAATGCTTTATTTTATGCGATATCCCTAGCTTATCATTCAACGTTGGGAAACTCTCTAAGAACCCAGTGTAATTTTTACACTCACTTCGTTGTAAAGGACCAAGTTCAAAGTAGGTAGTCTCACTGGACATGTTAAACATACCTTAAACAAGGGGTCAGATCTTCAAATTGAAAAGCAATCCAGTACCCTGCATGGAATCACAACCCAGATAATTTCTGCACTTAGTCCCTTAACAACGAGTAACTTTACTGGTCAAGACATATCATCAATTTTACAGTAGGCTCGTACCCATCCAAGGCAATAACCGACGGTTCTCGGCGTGACAGTCCTAACTGACTGATTATAATGAAGAAATCTAACCTATGTCACGATTCCTCAAATTCCAAATATGATCATGAATAGAAATGCTCCTCCCGTGATCCTATAAGGCACAAATAGTCTCTCAGTTGAGGAGCACACATACAAAGGGAGGTCTACATCCTGTCCTGGTATTCGTCTGATTAGAACCTGTCAGCAGAGCTCCAGTGCAATGGCACCCTGTTTCCCGCTGGTATCGACTATCCGACAATTTCTTTCGTCATGAATGGTAGGTATGCGCTAAACGTCCAGACTCAAAGAAGTAGTGACAAGCTCCTCCCTCTGGGCGAAGTAGCACTCTCACTAAACCTGCGTGCATCTTGCGTTGTGCACTCAGCTGCACACAAAGGATCCCTGTGATCATATTTTTAATCAGCACATCTGGTGCTTTCTTTGCTAGCGATCACCTAAATCACCAAAAGATATAGGTGTCCCAAAAAACAATATTAGTTAACGGCCATTAGGTAGCATTCCATCTAAGATGTTGCTTACAAATTTGTCCTCTGTGCCTTGAACATTAAGATTCACACTGGTCCTTTGACTTTGCTTTATATACCATTATGCGACTTCTCAAGAAAGAATTGCTAGCCAATTAAGTTATTCCTAACACTAGCTAATAGTCTATACAGTACTATTCTCCTAATGTGTCATGATCATACAAAATAGCAATAATCACTGGGCTGAAACAAACAAGAGAGAAGGGATATAAATTCTGAAAAATTACCAACTGCTTGATCTTAAGAAATAGAGCTTGGTTCACCAATGTAATAGAAAACTACAAATAAAATTTACTATTCTTGAATCTTCCCGGTTGAGAGCTTATCATCACCGCAAAACATTGGCAAAACTTGGTTTGGTAACTTATTAAAATGGTGTCCTATGCTCTCACTAACTCTCCCTCTCAACGGTTGTTTCCCAGATTCTCAAAGGACAGAGCAACCTCCTTACTGGCAAATAAGAATGGCAGCCTGTTCCTGATTAGTGTCAACTACCTTCAAGCCTAGAATACGATTACACCAACGGCTAATTGGAATTTGTGATGGTTGTATCTGCATATATGATGGATTACCACGTTGGAAAAATTGAGTATGTTCCCATATGTTAAAAACAGAGGCGGCATAAACAATCAGGGCGACACTCATGCAGCAGACACGCCACTGCCTCACACTGCCGCAGCCATACACTCATTTCAGCAATGTTTTCCTTTCCCGACTGTCCATGTATCAGAAGCTCATATTGGAGCTGCTGCTTCTTTAAATACCGGGTGGCTGTATTTAAACATTCGCTATTTAACACATTATAACACGGACAATAATTACCGTATGAAGATCAAATTTATCAGCATTAATGTCAAGGACATGAGGAGAAGATATAATGCAGAATTAGTACAAATAATACACTTTTAATCTGCTGCTACGGTACAACATTCCATCAGATATCGGTACTGTTGCTGCTACAAAAGGGGCTCACTATCGCGATCATCAGTGTCCAGAAGAGTCTGAAAGCGTAGGATTGCATTCTACACAGCAGAACGCAGCATATACGTAGGTATGCTGGTTACCTGTCTTGATATGTTGCGCTTCAGCTCAGTGCATGTGTGAATGTTCCCCTGGTAAACCCTGTTCTTCGGGTAGCCCCACAACCAGAAATCACATGGAGTGAGATCAGGTGATCGTGCTAGCCAAGCATTGGGAAACGATCGGCTGACAATTCGATCGTTGGCAAAAGGATTTCGGAGGAGCAGGTGAAGTGAACTTCACGAGCGATGTCCGGTGGGTCCTCATCTTGCATGAACACTGTTGAGTTCAATGGGTCTCTCTTCTGTAGGGTGGTATGACATGCTGTCGAAGCATATCGCAGTAACGCTGGCCAGTCACACTGCACGTCTTTGGTGCTTAAGCGCCAACCTCTTCCAAAAAGAATATTACCAAATTTGGTACTCGTACGGTCATTAGTCTCTGTGTTATATTAACAACCACTCGGTATGTTATTCCTGTGACAGCTCTTGTTTCCATAGTGCAATAGACATACAAAACCACAAATATGCTCTGGATACAATTACCATCTTTTGTCCTTAAATGTGAAGAATCATGCTTAAATGATATTGATAATATAGGCAGTTCCTGAAGGACTACGCCCTGCTACTATTGAGAAGAGCATAGAGGAAGGCACGTGGGGAGTATTAGACGTGATTCGCACAGTATAAAGAATTATTCCGATAAACCAGCACTGCACACAAGTAACAATATAACTATACGATTACAAATGCTCACAGATGCTCAATCAAATTCCTTTTAAAACACAAACGTGGGCAGAACTCATACCTGGAATCAGTTTACAGTACAGAATGTGTCGTTCTGCAGGATCTGAGAAACAGAAATTCTAAATCACAGGGATAAAGCATATTTTAGAAACACATAAATATCAGTTTACAAAGCTGGCGGCATTTTCCAGTTCTCCAAATCGTATGTTATGTTGGCTGAAGCCAGAAATTGATTTAAAATATTGTTTGTACCTTGAACAATTGCAATGGTACGAGTGTGGTACAGCTACGTTGAAATTTGCACTAGACGATTCTGATGAGCGAAGCCCACTCGGTTTGAATTAAGGAAAAGCAGAACATCAGCTAAGTTGAGTTACAAGAAATAGCATTAAAAGCACACGGTCTCACTAAGCAAGATCAGACAAGCTGTAAAGTACATAGCTACTCAATCGTTCTACCCTGGTACACACACTAATAAGTGAACAGCTTAAACCTCAAGTTGAAAACATTTGATCCCAATCCACCATCACAGGAACGAACTAACCATCAGATGCCATTTAACACGAAACCACAAGTAATCCCCTGCTTTCAGGCCTGTCAGAAACAGTAATAAAGATCTAATTGGAACTGACTGCATCTCAATAGGGAACGATATCCGGGAAATAGCACTGCACAGATAGAAATGCACGTTAAAGTCAGTTTTGTGGCCCGAGCTGACTGTACCAGGCGAGGTTCTGAAGCCTACTCTCCGAATTTAGTTCTTTCTCTTGAACACGATCTGTCGAAAGTGGCCAATGTCACACTGGTCTTCCTCTGGTCACAACCCACGACCCAGTGATTCCTCCACTCCATCTACATACAACTGCCGCTTCGTCTCCTGTCTGCACGTTCACGCAGGCTCCAACGCCAACGTTGTGCTCTCGGCTACGCACTTCTCAGGAGGCGCCCACTCAGCCTGGCTGTTTAGAGTATAGACGGCACTCAGTTGCCCCACTGACCGCGAGAGGAAGACCCCACCACGAGAGCCCATTTTGTTAGTAAAATTCCCGGAACTCGCCGCTCCGGCCCTCCGTGGTGCGACGCATGTTGCCGTTGCTTGTTAACAAATGGCGTAACTGCACTCAGTATCAATAAGGGGCGACAAGATTGATTCAAATGGTTCAAATGGCTCTACGCACTATGGGACTTAGCTTCTGAGGTCATCAGTCCCCTAGACTTAGAACTACGTAAACTCAACTAACCTAAGCACGTCACACACATCCGTGCCCGAGGCAGGATTCGAATCTCCGACCGCAGCAGCAGCTCGGTTCCGGACTGAAGCGCCTAGAACCGCTGGGTCACAGCGGCCGGCAGCAACAAGTTTCAGTTTCATCAGCACCTCTGGTTGCTTCACAGCCCCTGACCACGGCACTCCACGCTTCGTCATCCTTCATCCGTGGGAGTTACATTCCACTGACCAATACATGTTTAACAAACGATGACGAAACGTGCCTGGAAATTAATCATTAATAATTAAACATTAAACAAAAAAGGGTTCTGAATATGTGTATCTCGAGTTTTATCTGTTTACACACCACCACAGTCCAGCATAAAATCTCGATTTTAGGAAAGTATTCGGTCCCTGCTGCCCACCTTAGTAGCTAAATTGTCAGTGCAGCTAACTGCCATATGGAGGACCTAGGCTGCAGTGTTTAGCTTTACCTTATATATTTATTTATAGTTTCTTCTCATTTGTCTGATGTTATGATAATACATTACAAGAGAAAGCCAATTTTATCGTGACTATCCCGTCATGAAAGACATTACTAGCTGAAGAACCAAAGAACATTTTTCTAAATTTGTAAATACATCTAAACTTCCAGGAACTATGAACTGTGAATGTACCGTCACTGAAACAAAAGACAGAGGTATGTTCATTCGCCACCTTCATACCATGTTACCTATCTTTAGTGGAGTCTAGCGCTGAGGAGATGTAAGTAAGGTGTCCTAAAATTTCAAACTCTCGCCCCTCTCAACCCATCACACTTAGAAATATTTTATCCGATTATTTCCCTTGCCGTACACAAGGTTTTGTTGTGAGAACTGTGTGGTTCTAATCAGTCTCCACTTCTGAACAACGACGCCTGCCGGCCCATCCAAAGGCCTGTTACAGCCCCTCTTGTGAAAGATGGTAAATGGAGATCGATATCTTACATATAACATGAACATCACTGTAGCAGACATTTGGTAAACAGCGCCGCACCGAGCTCTCGGGAAGTTAAACGTCCATCAACAATATAGTTTCCACGTCGTGGCAATTCACTTGTGTAAGGATACATTTTTTAAGTATTTTATTATTTATGTTTTATTATTTGCCCCTCTCTGAGATAAATTCAGTTGCGACATCTCATTAATAGAGAGGGAGGAAATGCCACGTTTGGTGCTCAAAGTGCGGGTTCAGTATCAAAAATATCTTCATCTGCTATTAGATGTTGTGTTTCTTCCGCTCCATGAACAATATACAATGCTGAAACAATAACCTTTGTTGTGTTGTTGTGGTCTTTAGTCCAGGGACTGGTTTGATGCAGCTCTCCATGCTACTCTATTCTGTGCAAGCTTCTTCATCTCCCAGTACCTACCGCATTCATCTCTTGGTCTCCCTCTACGATTTTTACCCTCCACGCTGCCCTCCAGTACTAAATTGGTGATCCCTTGATGCCTCAGAATATGCCCTACAAACCGATCCCTTCTTCTAGTCAAGTTGTGCCACAAATTTCTCTTCTCTCCAATTCTATTCAATACCTCCCCATTAGTTATCTGATCTACCCGTCTAATTTTCAGCATTCGTCTGTAGACTTGAAAAAAGAGACAGCATTGGTCGTATATTTTTACTATCGCAAAATCGATTTTCTGTCACTGAGTGACGATCTTCAGTGCTAGAAGTTAAAAATTTTTTTCACATTACGATCAGAGAGTACAACATAGAAAATCACAATTGCATCTGCATACGAACATAACACTTGTTAGAAACAAACCTATATTGTATAACATAAATTAGGATGCACTGTTGTCACTAAGCTTTACGGCAATCACATAGACTGAGGTCGCTGTTTACCTGCACTTGTTCAGCAGACCTCGGTGTGACGGGCCTTGACACGCCCTCTATGTGACATGTGTCACGTGAAGACATAGTATTACTGTTTTTGTGAATTATTAACACTAAATAACTCTTGTACTTTTGTGAATGGTGTAGTAATACAAATTTAAAATGTACGTACAACACATAGCAGACGCAGGGGAATATCTACAATACATTGGCGTTTTGTTTTTTATAAACTATAAAACATAAAATAGATCGATGATAAGTTGTTAGAGTGCAGAACATATAAAAAGTAAAATATAATGCAAAAGAATAATAAATGAATAACATAAAAAGAGGCGTAACACAGGTTTTTTAAAAAACATAATACCCACCATCTGGCGTGGGAAGTCAGAAGTACAACGTTCGTAATTTATGTAACAAACGGTAATACCAAGGAGTCAAATATGTTAAGTAATAACATTCATGAACGCAAAGTCTTACATGAATCAGGTGTTTACAAACTTAGTGTTCCACGTGTAATGCAGGTTACATAGGGCAAACCGGACGAAAATTAGAAACAAGGTTCGTGAGCACGTTGCACTTGAGAGGAAAAATATTGCTGAAAAATCGAATTTCGCAGCCCATCTGGTAGCAACTGGTCATACAACTCAAGATTTGACATCGCAATTGAAGTTGATGCACAAGGGTAAAAAAGGTCGCCTCCTCGACCTTATGGAAGAGATGGAGATCTTTTGTCATAATAAAGCTCCAGATATCGCGCTACTTAACGAGCAAACGATATCGAGAAGCACACATTTTTGGGAATGCTTCTCCGATTTCCTATGAAATAAAGTCAACTTGTGGTCAATCATCACAATTAGCAATTCATAGCCAGCTGCTTGTTATCCCTTATATACAACGCCTCAGTCATAGTCGCTACGAGAACACGTATAATGGCCGCTATTTCCACTATCTCAACACATTGACACACATGTTTTCAGTTTGTTTTAATAACATTACTAATTTCGGTTTTTAAAAGATGCTTCTTCCTTTTTTGTTCTGTAATTTGCAGAACTTATGGACGCCTACTGAACATAATTTTACTACAGTCGACATCTCGTAGGCGTTGACACAAAGTAATACAAACCGGTTATCACTTTTCGTAATTAATTTTAATGTATGTTAACAATTCCTTTGCTATTTGAATAAGTGCTGGATATCGTGCATAGTCTATGTTTAATTTCTCTAAAGTACGATATATATTTTGGTATAAGTGACACTATTACTTGTCCTTCCTCGTGATGGTTTCTCGATGATTGATGTATACTACTTGTTCGCACCTTATATTTGCACGGCATTTTAAGTATTAAGTAACGGCAGTTTCATACTGTTATTATTTTTTTTATATATTTGACTCCTTGGTATTAACGTTATTATTTTTATATATTTGACTCCTTGGTATTAACGTTTTGTTACATAAATTACGAACGTTGTACTTCTGACTTCCCACGCCAGATGGTGGGTATTATGTTTTTTAAAAAACCTGTGTTACGCCTTTTTTTATGTTATTCATTTATTATTCTTTTGCATCATATTTTACTTTTTATATGTTCTGCACTCTAACAACTTATCATCGATCTATTTTATGTTTTATAGTTTATAAAAAACAAAACGCCAATGTATTTTAGATATTCCCCTGCGTCTGCTATGTGTTGTACGTACATTTTAAATTTGTATTACTACACCATTCACAAAAGTACAAGAGTTATTTAGTGTTAATAATTCGCAAAAACAGTAACACTATGTCTTGACGTGACACATGTCACCTAGAGGGCGTGTCAAGGCCCATCACACCGAGGTCTGCTGAACAAGTGCAGGTAAACAGCGACCTCAGTCTATGTGATTGCCGTAAAGCTTAGTGACAACAGTGCATCCTAATTTAAGTTATACAATATAGGTTTGTTTCTAACAAGTGTTATGTTGATATGCAGATGCAATTGTGATTTTCTATGTTGTACTCTCTGATCGTAATGTGAAAAAAATTTTTTACTTCTAGCACTGAAGATGGTCACTCAGTGACAGAAAATCGATTTTGCGATAGTAAAAATATACGACCAATGCTGTCTCTTTTTTCAAGTATACCTGTTATCTGGTCGTAGTGCACAAGACAACATGGAGTCGCCAATCAATGCTTCTGTAAGTCAACATTTCGAAAGCTTCTATTTTCTTCATCTCTAAACTATTCATCGTCCACGTTTCACTTCCATATATGGCTAGACTCCACTCAAATACTTTCAGAAAAGACTTCTTGACACATAAATCTATACTCGATGTTAACAAATTTCTTTTCTTCAGAAATGCTTTCCTTGCCATTGCCAGTCTACATTTTATATCCTCTCTACTTCGACCATCATCAGTTATTTTGCTGCCCAAATAGCAGAACTCCTTTACTACTTTTAGTGTCTCATTTCCTAATGTAATTCCCTCAGCATCAACCGACTTAATTCGACTACATTCCATTATCCTCGTTTTACTTTTGTTGATGTTCATATTATATCCTCCTTTCAAGACACTATCCATTTCGTTCAACTGCTCTTACAGGTCCTTTGCTGTCTCTGACAGAATTACGTCATCGGCGAACCTCAAAGTTTTTATTTCTTCTCCATGAATTTTAATTGCTACTCCAAACATTTCTTTTGTTTCCTTTACTGCTTGATCAATATACAGATAGAATAACATCGGGGAGAGGCTACAACCCAGGCTCTCTCCCTACCCAACCACTGCTTCTCTTTCATGCCCCTCGACTCTTATAACTGCCATGTGGTTTCTGTACCAATTGTAAATAGCCTTTCGCTCAATGTATTTTATCCCTGCCACCTTCAGAATTTGAAAGAGAGTATCCCAGTCAACATTGGCAAAAGCTTTCTCTAAGCCTACATATGCTAGAAACGTAGCCGGCCGGGGTGGCTGAGCGGTTCTAGGCGCTAAAGTCTGGAACCGCGCGACCGCTGCGGTCGCAGGTTCGCATCTTGCCTCGGGCATGGATACGTGTGATGTCCTCAGGTTAGTTAGGTTTAAGTAGTTCTAAGTTCTAGGGGACTGATGACCTCAGACGTTAAGTCCCATGGTGCTCAGAGGCGTTTGATCCATTGGCTAGAAACGTAGGTTTGCCTGTACTTAATCTATTTTCTAAGATAAGTCGTAGGGTCAGTATTGCCTCACGTGTTCCAACATTTCTTCGGAATCCAAACTGATCTTCCCCGAGGTCAGCTTCGATCAGTTTTTCAACTCGTCTGTAAGGAATTAGTGTTAGTATTTTGCAGCAGTGGTTTCTAAAATTGTTCAAATGGCTCTGAGCACTAAGCGACTTACCTTCTGAGGTCATCAGTCGCCTAGAACTTAGAACTAATTAAACGTAACTAACCTAAGGACATCATACACATCCATTCCCGAGGCAGGATTCGAACCTGCGACCGTAGCGGTCGCGCGGTTCTAGACTGTAGCGCCTAGGACCGCTCGGCAACTCTGGCCGGCTTGCAGCAGTGGCTTATTAAACTGATAGTTCGGGATTTTTCACATCTGTCAACACCTGATTTCTTTGGGATTGGGATTATTATATTCTCTTTGAATCTGAGGGTATTTCGCCTGTCTCATACATCTTGCTCACCAGATGGTAGAGTTTTGTCAGGACTGGCTCTCCCGTCAGTAGTTCCAATGGAATGTTGTCTACTCCGGGGGCCTTGTTTCGACTCAGGTCTTTCAGTGCTCTGTCAAACTCTTCACGCAGTGTCGTATCTCCCATTTCATCTTCATCTACATCCTCTTCCATTTCCAAAATATTGTCCTCAAGTACATCGCCCTTGTATAGAATCTCTATATACTCCTTCCACCTTTCTGTTTTCCCTTTTTTGCCTAGAACTGGGTTTCCATCTGAGCTCTTGATATTCATACAAGTGGTTCTCTTATCTCCAAAGGTCTCTTTAATTTTCCTGTAGGCAGTATCTGTTTTACCCCTAGATAAGCCTCTACATCCTTACATTTGTCCTCTAGCCATCCCTGCTTAGCCATTTTGCACTTCCTGTCGATCTCATTTTTGAGACGTTTGTATTCATTTTTGCCTGCTTCATTTACTGCATTTTTATATTTTCTCCTTTTATAAATTAAATTCAGTATCTCTTCTGTTACCCAAGGATTTCTATTAGCCCTCGTCTTTTTACCTACTCGATCCTCTGCTACCTTCACCATTTCGTCTCTCAAAGCTACCCATTCTTCTTTTACTGTATTTATTTCCCCCATTCTTGTCAGTCGTTCCCTAATGCTTTCCCTGAAGCTCTGTACAACCTCTGGTTCTTTCAGTTTTTCCAGGTCCCTTCTCCTAAATTTTTTCACTTTTCCGCAGTTTCTTCAGTTTTAATCTACAGTTCATAAGCAATAGATTGTGGGCAGAGTACACGTCTGCCCATGGAAATGTCTCACAATTTAAAACCTGATTCCTAAATCTCTATCTTACCATTATATAACCTTTCTTATGTTACATGAAAAAGAAGCGATAATTGGAAGCTGCTGTATTAAGAAAGTAAAATGAAAATTTTTAGAAAAGGAATTTTTCTTATGAGAATTGTAATTAGCAATAAATCACAACACATAAACGTAAGGGGTATCATGGTTCGTTCGCTTTCGTTTCGTGTGGCATGGTTTTCCAAACCAATGTTGAATAGTTCGTAACTTGTATGATCCTTTTATCGTCTATTTCGAAAAAATCTTAAAAATTCTTATATTACATTGTTAGTAAAGGCAATGATCAAAACGATAATCTTTAAGCAGCTCATAAGTAGGCTGTATAGTAGACGACCTTCTGCTGTTTTAAGCAGAATCGTCCAGCTAGTGTAATTGCATACCGAGATAATTGTGCTGCACATTGTTGTAGAATTTATTATTTGTCTCAGAAGACAGATCATTGGTTATTGTGAAGTTTGACCAAATTTAGAAATGTAGCAGCAATACATCCCGTAGATGTAATGAATATTGAATGTGATGTCGATGGTGGCAGCAATGTCGATCCGACAGCAGAGGATATCGCATGCCCCATTTCTGCGTCGTAATTAAATGCAGTCATTACCCACCGACTAAATGCAGAAACTAGTAAGAGTGTAAATTCGTTTACAGATTTTCTTTGAAAGATAACAGCTGTGATCAGTAAACCTAATAAGGAATTTACCACGAGCAATTCTATCCGGGAGAACACTACGCCTGCAGAATATAACAAAGATTTTGTATTGTTTTTTAAATGAACACATCACCATTCGACTGTATTGTTGTTTATTTCATTACGACCCAGGTTTCGGCTTTTATGCCATTTTCAAGTGATTCCACAATGAGTAGGCATTGATACGCTGGCAGGCGAAATGGAAAGAGTGCTATAGATATTCAGTTTTCAAAGTCGTTTGTCAGAATTCAAAAACTCACATACATTTCCACTGTCGTCTCCAAGCACCATTTTAAATCAGAACCTCAATCACTAGCATACTCTTTGTGACAAAACCTTATTCCGATTACTTCTCCCTTTCATTCATAAAGTGAAATATTTTTCTTCCAGAACTAAATTTTGTTGGTGACGTATTCGTCTTGTTACACTGGAAACAAACTATTTACTCGGCAACAACAATTGATCTAAAGATGGTCCATACTCAGTGCAATACCTGCTCTATGTTCAATCACTTGAAAATGGCATAAAAGACCTAAACCTTTGTCATAATGAAATAAAAAACAGTACAGTCAAATGGCGGTGTGTTCATTTAAGACTTATTGTACTACTGTTGCTCAGCAACGTAAGAACTGTTTATGTAACAAAGAGGTTGCTATGCAAATAAATCAGACACTTGAAGAAAGTGAAAAGGAACTGGCCATGTGAATATCTGATCTCGTAAATACTGTACTTAGAGGGTGAGATAAGGAATTAGCAACGAGGATAGAAACTGGTTTACCAATAATTTCATCTGAAATTTCTGAACTGAAGAAAATTTGTCAGGGCAGTAAAGAATTTAGCTAGTCATGTCCAGAGATTGCAGACGTCTCAGCACATGATTATTTTTTATTTAATTGTAGCGTGACAGATTCAAATTGGCGGTCTACACGTATTGTAGCTGCTTACAAGGAGTAACCTATGTGGTATAGACACCTGGCACGGAGGCATTTCGGTAGTCCGAAATGTGAAGGGAAATTAGCTGTGCATTGGTACAATCCTAATACACACCGACACCGGCACCAGTTGCTGCGCTCCTGCGTTTCTGTCACAAAGCCAAGCCAACGACTGTTTCTAATAAAACAGATTTGCTAAAAAATTTTGATCTCTAAACTAGGGGACATTGAGCTCAGGTAAATCTTGTCCACCGGTGTTGAGAGACCTTTAAATCAGGCTGCAGAGACTGTCAAGTACATTGTGACTCTATATCATATGTTTTCGAAATACATCAGATTATACCTCACTGAAACTGCAACTGCAGCATTTATCATCGCAAAGATCAGGGTAAACGACATTCTTAGATTTGGAAGACCACAGGCCATGCTTTATGACAGTGTTCCAAATTTTACCTCCAAAGTATGGAACTCTTTTCTTCAAGAATATCGAATTAGGTGAATTTTAATTTCGAAACTTTACCCAGAATCCCATTCCATAGCAAAAGTTTTTTTAGATACTATAACTATTTTATAAGGACGTGCGTCGACCACGGGTGTACAAAACGAGTTGAAATCGTGACCGTGTGAAAAACTGGCCACATGTATCCATCGACACACCATACGTCACCTCATAGAATACGCCACACCCTCATTTCCCTAACAGCTTGTGCGCACTCTCAGAAGTCTGCTCACGACAAAAAACTGGGACGAGTTCAGAGCTTCCTGAATGGTGAGGAAATACTACTCACAACAAACCATTAGCCTTCACTTATGCAAAAGAAAAACATGAATAGCAGTTCTTTTACATGGGTCCAAATCAGATCATCAGAATACCACATGAGGGATTCTACCTCCTTAAACATAACAAGTCCAACAAGACTAACGAGTTAGAATATCTGAGAGAGCTGAAGAAATACATAAGGTAGAAGTTTTGTACACTATATTTTACAAATCCTTTTCCGTTTACTGTGATTTTTTGTAATATTTTTTACAACCTCTGAGTATGTAATATGATAATTCTTGTCTGAAATTCGTAGATGTCAAGTATTTCTTGCTACAGAATTACGAATACTAACTAACTGTCATTTTTAAGCAGTACATATCCAAGTACAGCATTATTACTCTAAGAGAAACTTACGCAGGATGCAAGTCATTTATCTTGGCTTAAAGAATTCGGTTCTACATTATAGATGCAAAGTCATGGACACTTGAAAAAGGAATATTCCCTTTATTCTAACAAACAAATCACCCGTAAATATTTAGTTTCAGGGCGAAATGTGAACAGACATTTGTTTTAAGCCTCCACGGAAAATATTTTTTCTGCATGAACAATGCTATTGGTAACAACAAATGCTACGTTCGAATGTTAAAGTGAAGTGATTCTTAGTGTCTACGTCTGATGCAAAATGTTACCTTAGTGGCATACCATGAACTTATATATAGTACAGATAATGTATTCCATATACGCTGACTTTACTGTGGAATTATAATGCACAGAATCCTACTTCTCTGTACAGTGTTTACTGTAGAAATGATAAGTAAATCACGTTAGTTTAGAGTAACGCCAACGCCGAGAGTAATATCTTTTGCGTGTGGTTGCGTAAGATGTACTTCTTGTAGCCTTTTGTCCAGCGTAAGATAAGCGATTAATATTTATTAGTAATTGCACATTAAGTTTTCAGTATCATGGCTTATGAACAGTGCAGTGTCATGCTACTCGACGTAACACGAGCTACAAATCGTTCAACGGATTTTATTTTAATCTCTTTTGTGAGCGCTGTGGTCTGCTTTGATTCGCTTTTCATATCCAGTTCGTGCTTAGGCATGTGACAATCCATCATGTGCAAGAGTTGAACGATGGTATCCTGAGTACTAAAGTTCCTACTACTATTGCTCCAAAAGAAAGAAAGGGGGATTTGTTTGTAAGAATCATGTTGCTGAGTTCCGTGCTAGAATTAGGGCCACGAAGTTAAACGAAAACTTAAAACAGAAAGCTGAAGAGGATACTCTTTCATGTGTTGGAATCAGACAGACATCGTAAATTTTATCCGACCCGTGTACTAGAAAGAAAGCTTTTACGATCGATGCGACTATAAAAGGAAGAGGCGTTATATGTGAAATGATAATTAAATGTACACCCCAGCTGCAAACAGGCGTTGATGTACTTCATTGCAGCTGGGTTGTCCATTTAATTGTCATTTCATTTCTAGCAAAGCTACATGGTCATCAACGGTAACTATTCTTTCAGGAACAGATACTACCGTCATATATCGGCGTTATATGCTCTTACACAAAGTAAATGAGAAACGAGTAGTGTTTGAACCTGGTGTTCTTTCACCAAGTTCAGACTGATAAAGTGTTCAATACAGGATGTTCATGTGAGCGATGGTGCTAAACAACACACATAAGCAGAGCTTTCGAAAAGGAAATTGAACATGTACGGTGGTCGTGTACTCAACTCTGCCCATTTGGAAAAGAAGTCAAACATAGTAGTGCATCCAAGGACACTTCTCGTCTTATGTAAATCTGGCAGATAGTCATAAATAAAAGCACTCACAAACACAAGTGATACAGATTGTAACAGCAAATCGGCTACAACTCAGACAGTGGACGCCAAGAGTGGCTCTGAAAATTAAACCGTGGGGCTGTTATATAAAATGATTGAGAATGTATGCAAAATCTGGTTTACTAACAACATTTATTTTCGCAAAACAAAGACAGGCATAAATATGCTAAACAAGTTTTGGTTGTAAACCGTAACAACTAACAGTTGGCTTAAAATGGCAGTGGACAAGGATCCTCAGTGGCAGGAATGAGTCACGTACTGTACGGGGTTCATTATGTAAGAGGTTTACTGTTCACTACCCTACTGGAGGAAATGTAATTTTGATGTATTGCTCACGAGCTGTCTGCGATATACAGCATCACTGCTGCAATAGAATCGCAGGTCAGAGCATTGTCAGAAGTAATAATCGCTGGCTCCCACAGAGCAGTCGCCTTAATTCGTTGTCATGGAGCAGTCGCAACAGCAGTGGCTGCTGGTGCAGCGCAGTTCATTGACATGCAGTATAAGGTAAACTTTATTATTCTTCATCACCATGCGTGTACTTATATTTGCTGTCTGAGATGTTAATATGAATTTGTTTCAGTGTTTTTGCGATTTGTCAGCACTAATTAAGTAAGACTTGTAGTGTTCAAATTTTTTATGTAATGGTTTGCAGAAATGTTTTCAATAATCATATTTTTCAGAACATAATTTTTTACCAGTAATTTACTTGAATTTATATATTTTACAAACTTTCCCAGATCATAGTTATGTGTTGTTTAACAATTAGAGGACCAGCTATGCAGCTGTGTCAACGAGCAAAGTAAATTTCTTTTTAATAATGAAAATCTCAGACAAATGTTGTTCAGTAGTAGTAGATGGGCCAGCATTGCACAAAGGTGTGATATATATATATATATATATATATATATATATATATATATATATATACGGGAAGGCTACACTTGCTGACATCTGGCCAGAACCGTAATTTTGAGACTTTCCTGAGAAGTAGTTAGCTGCATATCTGCTATTACTTATCCAGTGTTAATCACTGATAATTTATTGCTTTTTATTGTCGCTGTACTTGCTCCACTTTATGTACACTTTGTCTTTGTTTGAATTTGTTTCCACCTTTTGAGAGTTGGCAATACTCTCTTAGGATTTAAAGGTTGGCTACAGCACGCATACTCAAGCTCTGGAATCTAAGATATTGTTGTGGCACTTCGCAGCGCACGGATTAACTAGTAGCAATTTGGAGGCCAGTGTAGGAGCCCGCCTGCTGTGGTGCGCACGTGTGTTGGGCGAGGGGTCGTCGCCGAGCAGCCGTACTGCCGTGTCCGCCAGCAGCGACACAGGATTTGGTATTTAGTTGATATTTTTTATAATTTGCAACGCGCTTATTAATTTAAAGAAAAGGGTTTGTGTATGTGCGTAGCAGCAGACGGTAACTTTGATAATGATAGGAGTTGAATTCTTATGGGGAAACCATTGTTAGTTTAAGTGCTGATTTTTGTCATTGATTTCTTTTGTAATTGTCAGGGAATTGTTTCACTATGTATTCAATTGAGAAGTATTTCAGTCTGTCTCAAGAGTTTGATTAATTTGTAATACTGCTTTAATGCCACTGGAGGCAGATTTACAAACGAAGAGATTGTTCAAAGAGCTTCTAGCGTTTTGGTAACTGAATGAGAAAGAATCTCTTTCAGATTATAGTTTTTTATTTGGGTTATGATTTATCGAGTTTTGATTTGACCAAACCCTTTCTCTTGAATTATATGTAGTTGTAGTAAGCAGCAGCAGCCGCAGCAACAGCAGGAGCCGCCATACAGAACATGCATTGCACTCAGCATGAATAATAGGTTTTTTTAAGTTTTTGTTAAATAATGTAATGCAGAAAATCAAGCAGTGGCAGCAGAAAGACCAAGTAAGTTATTTGTTGCGCACAGGACCAATACAAAAAATTAAGTTTTCGCAATCTCTGTAATAGTAAAGTTTACAAGAGTACAAGCACGAGATTTTCATTAGAAAACACGAGATAAGAAGATAGAGCTCGCGACTTTCACCTGTCGACATACCTGCCAGAATACGTTTATTTTCGATGAGTCGTAGTAAGATATGCTTCGTCTTTCTACTGCCAACTGCAAGCTTACGCAACAGTAATCTTTAGTGGAGGCACAGCATTTTTACCGCTTGCGCATTGCTTTGTATCAACACAAAATTTTATTTTAGCAGTTTTGTCTTTGAATTTCTTGGTGCATCGTGTAATAGTTAATTGAACAGTGGGATTTTTAGGATAGCAGTGTATTTTAGTGACATGTTTCCGTTCGTATTGCGAAAATGAGGACACGAGAACAAAAGAAAATGGAAAATAATGCAGATGATACTGCAAACGCGAATGTAGATACGGTTGCGAACATGAATGTAGGAGCAATTTCAAACGCAGTTTCCGAAAATTCGGAACAGAGGGTAGAAAATTCTTTTGAGAATATTGAGATTCGTGAATTTTCGAACAATACTCTGGAGAATCGGAATTTAGGCGATCATTTGCCAACAATTCGTGATGAACAACATTGTGCTACACGCAACTTAGGACATGACAATACAGTGACGCAAACCGAAGACATTATGAGAAATTCCAGCGTTGCTTCCGCCTCAAAAGTGCAAAGTAATTTTGTTTTCTCCACTTTTGGTGGAAATTCAGGTCTGGTAGCCACTCCGATAGAGCGGAGTAATTTTGCTTTCCCTTCTGTTAGTGGAAATGCAGGTACTGCTTATGCTTTAACAGAGAAGAGTAACGTTGTACTCCCTGCCTCCAGTAATGATGTTTTACAATTATTACTGAGTAAACTCACTGAATTTAATGACAGGCAGGAGAGCAAACTCACTGAATTTAAGAGTCAACTCACTGAATTTAATGACAATAATGTAAAAGAATTTCAAATCGCTTCAGAACGAAATTAACGAGAATCTCACATTGTTTCGGGGTGAGGTGAATTACAATTTAAATAGTAAATTTGAAGAAATGACCAGTCAGTTGAAAAGTCAGCTACGTGAAGAATTCAAATTAGATATTAATAATCTTCTATCCGGACTTGATCACGTACAAAATGTTGATATCGTTGAAGTGAAACAACAGACGTCACAACAAGAACTGCAAGTAGAGGAATTAGCGAAAAATGTCATTGCAATTACAGACCACCAATGAAGTTTCAAAGATAGAAACTCAATTAACGACAGTAGCTAAACAGGTAGATGAATTAGCCATGAAAGTGACGGAACTGAGTAGCGGGTTACATACGAGGTCAGATGACACTCAGCCTGTACCGATCGCGAATACCGAAGAATTTCAGACTCTGGAACGTTTTAAACAAGGCTGATGACAATTAATCGGCAAAACAAACGTGACGTGAAAAATATACAGGAACAGCTTGCCAGCATCGAAGAAAAGATCGATCGCAGCAATGACACTGGTAGATCCGATAATTACCAAATTGGTAACGACAATGAGCGCGATAATTATGGAAATGCCGATCACTTTTCTCGTGGATATGACACGTTTGCGGGACGTAATGAAGGAAACGTGAGTCATGCTGTGAAAGGAAACTCAACGCTAAGAAAAATGACGACATTGGCTATAAGCATTTTCTCACAGTTAGGAAATTTAATATTTTTCGGAATGCTAGTCACGAAATCCACCCTCGAGAGTGGTTACAACAATTTGACTATTCTTTACCACCAACATAGCAAATTGGCCACAAACTGGAATTCATTTGCAGTTATCTTGAAGGAGAGCCTGCAACAAGAACCCGCTCAAGAGTGCATGAATGTCACATATATGGTGATTTTTATCACGCATTCTTATCTGCTCACTGGTCAGAGACTACACAAGATCGTGTAAAACATTACATCATTGTTATGCAAAGTTATGAGAAGTCGAAATTTTCAACTCCAGTGCAATATTTTGAAAACATGAGGCACATGATCAGATATTTAACGAATCCGTACAGTCAGTCGGAATTAATTCGTGTCTGTTTGACAAAACTGCCGATCAGATTACGCCACATAATTTTGGCAGGTAGGTGCAAAGACGACTTGAAGGCATTCCAAGCTCTTTTGCAAGAATTAGAATTTGACAACTATGAAAAAACGCAAAGAGATAATAGTAATCAGTATTGGGAAAATAATAATCCGCAGCGTGACCGTAAACGCTTACGGAACTCGGACGAACCTCACGCTTACTGAGCGGAAAATGATAGGCGCGATATGCTTCATGAACCGTATACCAAAGATCATAGACGCCAGAGAAATGATTTTTATAATCACAGGAACTTTCAGTAGAGCAATAGAGATCGCGGATCGTGAGAGCAGAGGCGTTATGGAAATGACAATTATTTTAGAAGGAATGGTCACGGTAGAGACAACCGAAATTAGCGCGGACACGAAAATTACACAGACCATAGACGCCAGAGAATTGATTTTTATGATCATAGGAACTCTCAGTACAGTAATAGGGATTGCGGACCGCGAGAGCTAAGGCGTTATGGAAAACAAAATTATTTTACGAGGAATGGTCGTGGTAGAGACAACCGAAATAGGCGCAGACTCGCAAATTACAATTCGGAACGCGGTGCTCATGCAGAATACAGAGCATCAAGCCCACGTGATAATTATGGTCATAACAATTATGAGAACCAAAACAGCTATGATGAGAGGACAAATCAAAATTGGCAGGATCACAGAAATTCGAATTTAGAGCGTGGCGACAATGTAGAAATCAGACCACCCAACCCAAGAAATAATTCGCGGCAATACGAGCCGGCACAACAATGACTAGCAACAAGAACTACAAACGAACAGTTTGTAGCGGCGGAAAGCCGACATACAAATTATGTTAACTTTGTTGGACTGGAAAACATATTATTACAACAAAATGACAACAGCGAAATTATGTATAATCATCCAATTATAAAAATCTCGGTGGGAAATAGTCTACTTTCAGCTGTACTTGATTCTGGCAGCCCTGTGAATGTAATTAGCGAGACAATGTTTAAGAAGTGTGAACAGGCATCTGTTTGTCCAACCTTGCCATTATTAAAGACCAAATTAAAGGGAGTCTTTCAAGGAAAGAGTGTAGACGTACGCAATCAGACTTCTTTAGTTTTCAGGTGTCAAGGACAAGTAAGCTATTTGTTGCGCACAGGACCAATAAAAAAAACTAAAGTTTTCGCGATCTCTGTAATAGTAAAGTTAACACGAGTACAAGCACGAGGTTTTCAGTAGAAAACATGAGATAAGAAGATAGAGCTCACGACTTTCACTTTGACTTATGAAAATGCTGCGAAAACCTGCAAACATTAGATCGAGACGTGCAATGAATCAAAACGCCAATTTGAGTAGTTTAATTGATAATACTAGTGATATTCAGTATCACAGTTCTAATTCTTCAACCTTAGATAATCAGTGCATGTCAACCGTAAGTAACATTTCAAATTCAAACGATGAGCCATCAGATTTAATTATGTCCACAGTAAATGTAACAATAATTGATGACGTGCTGTGTTCCAATACAACGAACGTTGCCCAGTTTCACACATCGGATGTGCAGAATTTAGACAGTGAGCAGCTAAATGTTACTAATGATAACGAGCAATTTACTCAAAATACGTCAGATTTATTTGGTTCCGATGTTGTGACCAACAGTGCACAACCAATCCGCAGACCTTTTCATGAATCAGACAATGACGAAATGGTTACAGAACTAGTATCAAATGCAGATACACTGTCACACAGCATTAAAAACATAGTGGTTGATGTTGACGTTGATCAAATTATGGCAGTATTGCTACAACTTAACGAAAATTTCAAACTGCTGGATGAAAAACGTGACCGGTCGATCAAACAAACCAATGAAAGTTTCAAGCAGTTGAATGAAAAACAAGACAACAATTATAAGCAACTTAACAAATGCCACCATCAGTCGGATGGAAAACACGACAGATCAATCAAACAATCCAATGAAAATTTCAAACACATTAACGAAAAACATGACACCTATATTGAACAGCTTGCTGAATAGATTGCAGCCGTTGCCAAGCAATGTAATGAAACTAAAAAACAACTACGTGAGAAAATTAAGGCTTGTGCTAGGAATAGTAGTGAGGAAATCAGATCCGTTGCACGAGAGATACGCAACACACTTGAAGCTACGACAAAATTACTAAGAGATGAAATCAATGCAGTCGCAAAACAATGTTCAGAAGATGCAACAGAGTTACACGACGAGCTTAAAGCAGTATCAGCAGAATTTCACGCACTGTGGATGCCTAAGTTGAATAGAAATTTGAACAACAGATCACCCAATTGACGAACGTTTTAATTACCACCAACAAAACAGCGAAACGCGTTACAACAAGTAAAGCAACAAGTTATGCAAACAATTACTACACAGAGACAGGAAGATAAGTGTAAGTTCTTTGCGAAAGCAAAAACATACGTAGACACCAACATTGCTACAGAATTACAGAATGAACTTACCGATTTAAAAACAAAAGCAGACGCTAATATTCATACCTTAGAAAATAAATACACAGAAGACTTTCAGTCATTAACTAGTAGAATTGAACAGTTGGAATTGGTGCAGAATCCCGATGCCATTAAAGCAGATGTTAAGAAATTAAATAAAACTACGTGTAAAATGCATAAACAAATTAATGCTTGTGACGCCAGAAATGACAATCAGGTAAAAGAACTAACAGAAAAGTATGATGAATTAGCTGGTAGATTTGACGCTATCGAGAATAATAATGACACTAAATCAGGCGATAAGTCACCAGTTTCCTTCAACCAGATACCAGAATTTCAAAATATGCAACAAACAATCAGTGAATTAGGTACATCCAATAATATGCTACATCGAAAAATGTCATCTGTAAAGTATGACGTGGCAGAAATGAATAATATTTCAGCCTCTAACATCTCACAGCATTAGCGACATTCTGAACATTTGTCACACTCCGACAGCCAACACAGCTTAGGTAGATTACAGAGAGTACGTGACTTAGATTCCGAACAGATGCAGACAAACAGATTCTTATACAACCCTGATCTTGCTGAAACATTTAGAGACGATACTTTTGACTCCAAGCACTTTTTATCAGTTAGAAAATTTAAGATATTTAAGAATGACAGAACACAAATCCACCTCTTGGATTGGATACAACAATTTGCTTTTGCATTTCCACCAACTTGGCCTGTAACACACAAGCTACAATTTATTTACAGCTTTTTGGAAGGTGAACCGGCAACTTGAATGAGACCAATCGCGAGACAATGATACTCAGTAGGAGAATTTCAGAATGCTTTTCTGTCCGTGTATTGATCGAAAACGTCACAGTACGTGATCAAGGATCAGTGAATTAGCTTACTGAATTATGAGAACTAAAACTTTTTCCACTATAACGCAATTTTTTGAACGTACGGTACAGCAAAACCAATATTTATGCGAACCATACAGCGAGTCAGCACTAATTCAGCTATGAGTTTCGAAATTACCACGATCGTAACGACTATCGCTCTTAGCTGGACAACAGAAAGATAATATTTCGGCATTTACAGATTTATTACAGCTTTCGGAAGTCCAGCAGTCATATTATTCATTCATAAGTAAAAATCATCCACAGAATAACCAAGGCCAGCAGGTATATGGTATCTATGACCAGCCACGCTGTTTTAATAGCAAAGGAGCCAGACCTTTCCGAAATGACAATAACTGCCAGCGCAACTTTAATGACAGACAGAATGTCAATCATGAATATGTACAAAACTATCAGCAACCGCATACACATTGTGGCAACAATCGAGGCTTTTCCCTGCAACAGCAACAAAACCAGCCAGTTAGCATACCTAACAAACAATGCAATTTCCAAGGTCAGCCAAACTTTAATGTTACGCCACCTACGGTTCCGTCGAGCAATAACGCTCAGCAACAAGGAAACCAGTACGTACAGAAAACCTATCTTTTCAACTCTTATCGCAAAGCGCCGTATAATAGTAACTATCAGGACAAACGTAAATGCAACGAGCACAGTTTTCAATGCACATTTTATAACAGTAGGTTTTGTCAGCCGCAGAATCATCCACATCCACAGATTATCATGACTGTACCAGTCAGCCGATGTCATCCTCAATACGTCAGGACGAAGTAACAGAACAGTACAGATAGTTGAAATGCCACAGCATCCTCCCGCATATAACAGCACATCAGAAAGAATTTGACTAGATACAGTACCGTATGCATCTCCCAGCAACGTGAGCAACACGTTGTTTCCATTACCTGTATGTATCACTATCCTAAGCACCTTGCTCACTAGGTTAAATGTTATACGTTTTAGGCATCTCTTATGTCACTTGCACAATATTATATGTACTTACTATCAGCTAAATGGTATATGTAATAACACCTATTTCTGAATAATGATTAGTGTATCATCTGTATCACTAAATGAAATATTGACAGGCCACTGAGTGCCAACACTTCTTCAGTTAAGAATGTAAAATTACCAGTATTGATCCCCATTAATGATGTAAGACCTCGTATTTCTGAATAATGATTTGTACATCATCTGTATCACTTAATGAAATATCGACAGGCCACTGAGTGCTAACACTTCCTAAGCTAAGAATTTAAAATTACCAGTAATTATCCCCATTAACCTTCGCATTACAAAGCTTTTTCACACCTCTATTTTACCAAGCTGGGTATTTGGACCACCCCAAAAGAGTTTTGTGTTTTACTGTAATAATTGTTCTCAGATTTTGTTATTTCCATTGAATGGATTTATTTAGTATTGAAAAACAGCTTTTCTGGTTATTAGAAGTATTTAATCAGCTCACAGATATAAAGTACAAACAAATTTTTATATCTTTCACTAAATTCAGTACTCAGCGAACAGAAAATTAATAATCTATGTGCCTCAACAGTCACTGCAGTAAAATAATGCAAGACTTTTTTCAACTTTTCAGTCAAGTACATTTTGGCACTGCATACACTCCACAGTAACAGTTTCTTCTCTGTGTATATTACAAACAGGTTTCTTGCACGTTTCACAACAGAATCTCGTTTTCCGATCCTCGTTTCTCTTGCAATCTTGACGTCGTTGTGGCGTTGGTAACTTGGAACACTGGGTCTGGATCACTGCTGTAGGAATTCCAATACCATAAGCTTTCAGTGCATCTTTTACATCTTTATGAAGATCGTTGATATTTTTGGCTCTTTCTTCCATGTTGCCTTTGCTGAGTCCAAATGCCAGTTCAGTCGTGAAGAGTTTACGTCGGCTTCAGTTATTCTTCTGCCATTCAGGAAATCTTTGAGTGTACAGAGTATATGCGTTCACTGCTGCAATATCTATCATTTCGATGAAGATTCTTATTGGCCACCGCCTCGTTCCTCTAACACAACTGTATTCACTTGTCATTTTGTCCCCATTATCTACAACACCTTTGGTTTTGTTGTAGTGCAGTTGTAGTGGGTTTCTGTTCACTTTCTTCACCACTCACTTATCTCTCATTATGCTGAGTAGAGAGTAGTATTACTGCCTTTCCATTGTTTGGAGCACAGGAAACTAGGGTCAAGTCATTTGTGAAACCAAACATTGAAGAGTGAACTTCTCTCTTTCCGTTTGGCTAGAATTCCTTCGGAATCTCTTTCTTATTGGAACGCAAGGTACCAACCAATATCGTGTTTCGTTTTAGTAGTTCAGCAGCCAATGGAAAACTGGTGAAAAAATTATCAGTTGTTACACCATGACCGTTATTCAGAGATGGTTCCATCAGATCCAAAACAGCTCTCTGTCCTCGATTCAGTTCCCGAGTATTGTCCACCATTCCTGTGTAAATTTGGATCCGTAATGTGTAAGATGTCTTCACATCAGCACAGACCCAAATTTTAATGCCATACTTGCCAGGCTGGCTCTTCATATAAACCCTAAAAGGGCAGTTTCCTCGGTACGTTGCCAATCGTTCATCTGTAGTCACGTATTCTCAAGGATAGAAGTTCTTGCACAAGTTAGATTGAAATTTGTCGAACACTACCCTAATCACTTGTAGCTTCTCCTTGGTTTCTTCAATTCTCTGTGCTCTTGTGTCTCTGTTGTCAAATCGCAAGAATTTCAGTACAGACATGGCAGCAGAAAAGAATGGTTGCCGAAAGGCAACATTACATCCCCACAGATCGGAAGCACTTGTGTAATGTCCATGAGTTCGACCAGCTCCTATTAGAATTGGTAATACAAAGTATACTTCAGTTGCATTTATATCTCTCCATGTCCATTTGTTCGAAGAATGAGCTGCATTTCACAAAGAAATTACTCGTTTGGCTTCCCTGCTCGTTTCTTGTACAATATTGGTCACGATTTCCGGTGAGAGAAATAATAAAAATGACTCTGTTATGGTTTTGATTGTTTGGAGGTTCACTAGAAAATTGTAGTCCACTTCTAGAAACAAACAAATCTCCAAATCTTCAATGTCTTCGTCTTCTTCTTCATCATTCTCTTCTTCTTCTACTTGTTCACGTGAGTGTGTAGTGTCTTCTGATATTTCATCATTAGCTTCATCTGATACAATGATATGGTCTTTGTCAAGAGGTTCCATATATTCATTCACTTCATTATCAATGTCCCATTCATTTTCATCATCACTGACATGAGAATTGTATAGAATTTCCATGGTCTGTTCGCTAGAAAGTCCTTTGGACATCCATACTTGCAGATGAAACTCTGACTCGTGTAATGTCAGCTCAAAAGTGAATGTCAAATTAACTCAACAATACTAACCACCAACAAAAACAAACAAGGGATCTATGGCAGAACTCAACAAAGAAGATGAATGACATATTTCCTAAAATCTTCTTTTTCTGCAAATAAGAAAATAAGATGTTTCATACCAAGTGGAGTAGTCTCAAAATCCCACCAATAAATAACTTGAATAACAATCATAAAGCCAAAAAAATTTGACAGTCGTGAGTGTGAATTGAACGTCAATCATTTTAGTACAAAGTCATGAAACCTTCAGATAACATTATTACAGGGAGAATTGCGGGGGTTAATGATGTAATAGCTCCTATTTCTGAATAATGATTAGTATATCATCTGCATCACTTAATGAAATATTGTCAGGCCACTGAGTGCCAACACGTCACCAACTAAGAATGTAAGATTACTAATGATAATTTATATGTTACACTTATTCACTTGTTTAATGTTTTAATTTTAGGGTTTGGTCTTTGAATGCCAAAAAATTTTGTAAAATTGCCATTTGAAGCTTCCTTGAAGCCACAAAAATGAGTAACAAAAATTTTTCGTGATTATGTCACATGAAGTATATATCAATTTAAAACAGTCAATGAAACGCCCATGTGAGTTTAACTTACATATGTTGCGTGACCGAAACTCGGCTTATACTTTGTTACTTTGGATTGATGTCTATAACGTCATTTTTTAAAAGATGTTATAAGACTAAATCAATCTTTCAACCTCTGACGCAATTATCCCCAATTAATGAGACATTCCTATATCCTGCCCATCCTCATGGTGATGGAGCACTCTATTTGGCTTTAGCACTAATAATGCATTGATGCAAGTTTATGGATTCTACAAGAATGTGGTGTAGACATATCAAGCTGTCCACCACCTTGGCCAACGGAGATGTTATTATGGACCTACTGTTTGGTGTACCTAATGTACTACCAAAAGGCAACATACAATATTAACACTACATTTCAGTTTCTTGGCTACACTGATAAATGCTTCGGGAAAGAGAACTTCAGATTTTCATACTTGGTGTCGTTCTTCTGCGAAAAGATATGGACTTTTCAGTGCAGCTATGTGCAACCCACTGTGCTGCAACCATGATGCAATCCTTTACATTCCTTACACTCTTCTTATAAAGATGCTAAAGACTTATAGAGTCAATGCACACTTTATCTCATTCTTAATATTCATAACTACCATTGTATGTTCAGTACTTATATAATTTGTCAATGATTTCATATATACCCCGTAATTGTGTAAAACATATGTGTATTAATTACTATAACTCATTTTGTAGACTCAGTAAACTGAATATGTCATATATATTTGCAATAGAAAAATTTGTTTCTCATGGAAAGTCCAATTGACTCACCATCGCTGCCAAATTTTTTCCGCCCAGTGGAGGGTTATGTAAGGGGTTCGTTATGTAAAAGGTTTACTGTTCACTACCCTGATGGAGCAAATGTAAATTAGATGTATTGCTCACGCGCTGCCTGCGATATAAAACATCACTGCTGCAATAGAAACGCAGGTCACAGCAGTGTCGGCAGTAATAACCACTGGTTCCTACAGAGCAGTCTCATTAGTTCCTTGTCATAGAGAAGTCGCAACAGCAGTGGCAGCTGGTGCAGCGTAGTTCATTGGCATGTAATACAAGGTAAAATTTATTATTCTTCATCGCCATGCACGTACCTAAATTTGCTGTCTGAGATGTTAATATCAATTTATTTCAATCTTTTTGCGGTTTGCAGCACTAATTAGGTAAGACATGTGATGTTCAAATTTTTTATGTAATGGTTTAAATAATAGAATTTTTCAGAACATAATTTTTTCCGGTAATTTACTTGAATTTTAATATGTTACAAAGTTTCCCAGACCATAGCCATGTGTTGTTTAATAATCGGAGGATCAGCTATGCAGATGTGTCAACAAGCAAAATCAGTTTTTTATCTAATAATGCCAACCTCAGACAAATGTTGTTCTGTAGTAGTAGATGAGCCAGCATTGCACTAAGATGTGACATTTAGGAGCAGATATATATACACAGCATTATCTGGCGACACCTTTTGAGGAAAGAATATCTCAGTCTATTCAGGTTGATTTCACAAGGCCGTGACGTAGCTCTGCTCATGTCCAAAATTTGTTGTTGTTGTTGTGGTCTTCAGTCCTGAGACTGGTTTGATGCAGCTCTCCATGCTACTCTATCCTGCACAAGCTTCTTCATCTCCCAGTGGCTACCGCAACCTACATCTTTCTGAATCTGCTTACTGTATTCATTTCTAGGTCTCCCTCTACGATTTTTACCCTCCACGCTGCCCTCCAATACTAAATTGGTGATCCCTTGATGCCTCAGAACATGTCCTACCAACCGATCCCTTCTTCTAGTCAAATTGTGCCACAAACTTCTGTTCTCCCCAATCCTATTCAATACTTCCTCATTAGTTATGTGATCTACCTACCTAATCTTCAGCATTCTCTGTAGCACCACATTTGAAAAGCTTCTATTCTCTTCTTGTCCAAACTATTTATCGTCCATGTTTCACTTCCATATACGGCTACACTCCATACAAAAACTTTCAGAAACGACTTCCTGACACTTAAATCTATACTCGATGTTAACAAATTTCTCTTCTTCAGAAACGCTTTCCTTGCCATTGCGAGTCTACATTTTATATCCTCTCTACTTCGATCGTCATCAGTTATTTTGCTCCCCAAATAGCAAAACTCCTTTACTACTTTAAGTGTCTCATTTCCTAATCTAATTCCCTCAGCATCACCCGATTTAATTCAACTACATTCCATCATCCTCGTTCTACTTTTGTTGGTGTTCATCTTATATCCTCCTTTCAAGACACTATCCATTCTGTTCAACTGCTCTTCCAAGTCCTATGCTGTCTCTGACAGAATTACAATGTCTTCGGCGAACCTCAACGTTTTTATTTCTTCTCCATGGATTTAAATACCTACTCCGAATTTTTCCTTTGTTTCCTTCACTGCTTGCTCAATATACAGATTGTATAACATCGGGGAGAGACTACAACCCTGTCTCACTCCCTTTCCAACCACTGCTTCTCTTTCATGTCCCTCGACTCTTATAACTGCCATCTGGTTTCTGTACAAATTGTAAATAGCCTTTCGCTCCCTGTATTTTACCCCTGCCACCTTCAGAATTTGAAAGAGAGTACTCCAGTCAACATTGTCAAAAGCTTTCTCTAAGTCTACAAATGCCAGAAACGTACGTTTGCCCTTCCTTAATCTGGCTTCTAAGATAAGTTGTAGGGTCAGTATTGCCTCACGTGTTCCAACATTTCTACGGAATCCAAACTGATCTTCCCCGAGGTCGGCTTCTACCCGTTTTTCCATTCGTCTGTATAGAATTCGCGTTAGTATTTTGCAGCGGTGAGTTATTAAACTGATAGTTCGGTAATTTTCACATATGTCAACACCTGCTTCCTTTGGGATTGGAATTATTATATTCTTCTTCAAGTCTGAGGGTATTTCGCCAGTTTAACACATCTTGCTCACCAGATGGTAGAGTTTTGTCAGGACTGGCTCTCCCAAGGCCGTCAGTAGTTCCAATGGAGTGTTGTCTACTCCGAGGGCCTTGTTTCGACTCAGGTCTTTCATTGCTCTAACTCTTCACGCAATATCGTATATCCCATTTAAACTTCATCTACATCCTCTTCCATTTCCAGAATATTGTCCTCAACTACATCGCCCTGTATAGACCCTACATATACTCCTTCCACCTTTCTGCTTTCCCTTCTTTGCTTAGAACTGGGTTCCCATCTGAGCTCCTGATGCTCATGCAAGAGGTTCTTTTATCTCCATAGGTCTCTTTAATTTTCTTGTAGGCAGTATCTATCTTACCCATAGTGAGATAAGCTTCTACATCCTTACATTTGTCCTCTAGCCATCCCTGCTTAGCCTTTTTGCACTTCCTGTCGATCTCATTTTTGAGACGTTTGTATTCCTTTTTGCCTGCTTCATTTACTGCATTTTTATATTTTCTCCTTTCATCAATTAAATCCAATATATCTTCTGTTACCCAAAGATTTCTACTAGCCCTCGTCTTTCTACCTACTTGATCCTCTGCTGCCTTCACTACCTCATCCCTCAGAGCTACCCATTCTTCTTCTACTGTATTTCCTTCCCCCATTCCTGTCAATTGTTCCTTTATGCTCTCCCTGAAACTCAGTACAACCTCTGGTTTAGTCAGTTTATCCAGTTCCCATCTACTTAAATTCCCACCTTGTTGCAGTTTCTTCAGTTTTAATCTACAGTTCATAAGCAATAGATTGTGGTCAGAGTCTACATCTGCCCCTGGAAAAGTCTTACAATTTAAAACCTGGTTCCTAAATCTCTGTCTTACCATTATATAATCTATCTGAAACCTGCCAGTATCTCCAGGGTTCTTCCATGTATACAGCCTTCTTCAATGATTCTTGAACCAAGTGTTAGCTATGATTAAGTTGTGCTCTGCAAAATTCTACCCGACGGCTTCCTCTTTCATTTGTTAGCCCCAATCCATATTCACCTACTACGTTTCCAAAATGTAGCAGATTCAATACTCAGTCAATGTCGTACAGGAAATGTTTATATACGGGAAGATTACAGTACTCTGGCCTTAAAAATGTGGATAACACAATCTGAATTGATCTGACGTTAAGCAGACTTTGATAGATAATCTACAGAAATTTCTCAACATAGGTGCAGCTTAGAGCAAGTGGCGATTGAGATCTGTATGCTCTGACAAGGCCGGAGAGGCAGTACGTTACCCTGACTGCTTCGTGCAGCTAGCGATATGTGTCGTACAGCTGAGTCATTGAGCCTGCGTGCTCCGCTCGCCTGTCGCTGGCTGCTGTAGGCCGTGATGTCCAGTCTGCCATGTTGGTTCTGGAGTCTTCACATTCCTCAAGTGGGGTCAAGTGCCATATTCGGTCACAAAAGTCATTACAATGATGTAAGCAATTTACAGAAAAGAAAATAATTAGGAATACAATTTTTTTCTTAACATATTTACTTATTTATTTTATTACTAAGGACCCAAATCCAAATATAAATTTAATGACTGCAGGGCCCTGTTAACGCAGTATGGACGTCAATTATGTGGCTTGAGGTGTCTGTTTATGCGTGCACTTGTTTTTGTTAGCTTTCGGTTAGTTCTACTCCTGTCTAGTACACTAATTTCATGCTGGCGCTCCCTCTAGATCTTCACAAAACGTACAGACTTCTCCTAACACTAAATACTAACTTAGTGTACTACCCTATGCCTATACTAACACTATTCAAGCCAATTTGCATGCATTTTATTCCTTGTATAGTCCTCCTTTATTTTTCAATGTCCACCGGTGTTGCCTGTTGACGCTGAAGTGGCCACGAAGTGCGTCTACTCGTTCAGGTGCTGGTGATTTGCCTTAAACCTTTGAAGTGGCATTTTATGATTGTGTACCCGTAATTTTACAGAGTATAAGGATGCCTCCTGTCAGGATTGCTGCTGCTGAAATGAAACAAAAGCATACTGAAATTTAAATATACAAGTATTTTTTTCTAATTTAAGTCTTTTCCATGGTCCATCATTTCGTTTCTGCTTCCTAATTCCGGATCTGGGGTTCACCACTCTACCATGATTTGCACTTGTCCGTGATAATTCCTCACACACATTATTTAGCCGACGGCTCTCACATGGCACAGGCCAGATTCCACCATGAGACAGGCTACATCACACGACAGACGATGGCTCATACTACACCCAGTCTTAGCATCGACACGCGCCCAAAGCGTGGACCGCTGACACCATACGACACACATCCGAAAATTGAGATGCACGTCCTCATAGCACACTGAGTCTTAGCGTAGACACTCACCTAAAGTGTGGACTACTAACACCACACGAAACACATCCGAAAATAGAGACACACATGCTCTATGGCACGATTTACCGTCTAGACATCACGAAAAACATAAAATGATGCACATCCGTCCCTTGGACAGTGTACAAGAAACCACGGAAAGTAAACAGAAACAATCTCATCGATCATGGTGATAATTGTGAAGGCTCTTCTACGAGAATGCTTTGACAGAGTACGATGCTCAATTGCGGAGATCGGACAACAATTGTGAGGTCCAAAGAAATACGAGGGCAGTTCAATAAGTAATGCAACACATTTTTTTCTGAAACAGGGGTTGTTTTATTCAGCATTGAAATACACCAGGTTATTCCCCAATCTTTTATCTACACAACACTATTTTTCAACGTAATCTCCATTCAATGCTACGGCCTTACGCCACCTTGAAATGAGGGCCTGTATGCCTGCACGGTACCATTCCACTGGTCGATGTCGGAGCCAACGTCGTACTGCATCAATAACTTCTTCATCATCCGCGTAGTGCGTCCCACGGATTCCGTCCTTCATTGGGCCAAACATATGGAAATCCGACGGTGCGAGCTCGGGGCTGTTTTGTGCATGAGGAAGAACAGTCCACTGAAGTTTTGTGAGCTCCTCTCGGGTGCGAAGACTTGTGTTGTCATGAAGAAGGAGAAGTTCGTTCTGATTTTTGTGCCTACGAACACGCTGAAGTCGTTTCTTCAATTTCTGAAGAGTAGCACAATACACTTCAGAGTTGATCGTTTGACCATGGGGAGGACATCGAACAGAATAACCCCTTCAGCGTCCCAGAAGACTGTAACCATGACTTTACCGGCTGAGGGTATGGCTTTAAACGTTTTTTTCTTGGTAGGGGAGTGGGTGTGGCGCCACTCCATTGATTGCCGTTTTGTTTCAGGTTCGAAGTGATGAACCCATGTTTCATCGCCTGTAACAATCTTTGACAAGAAATTGTCACCCTCAGCCACATGACGAGCAAGCAATTCCGCACAGATTGTTCTCCTTTGCTCTTTATGGTGTTCGGTTAGACAACGAGGGACCCAGTGGGAACAAACCTTTGAATATCCCAACTGGTGAACAATTGTGACAGCACTACCAACAGAGATGTCAAGTTGAGCACTGAGTTGTTTGATGGTGATCCGTCGATCATCTCGAACGTGTGTGTTCGCACGCTCCGCCATTGCAGGTGTCACAGCTGTGCACGGCCGGCCCGTACGCGGGAGATCAGACAGTCTTGCTTGACCTTGCGGCGATGATGACACACGCTTTGCCCAGCGACTCACCGTGCTTTTGTCCACTGCCAGATCACCGTAGACATTCTGCAAGCGCCTATGAATATCTGAGATGCCCTGGTTTTCCGCCAAAAGAAACTCGATCACTGCCCATTGTTTGCAACGCACATCCGTTACAGACGCCATTTTAACAGCTCCGTACAGCGCTGCCACCTGTCGGAAGTCAATGAAACTATACGAGACGAAGCGGGAATGTTTGAAAATATTCCACAAGAAATTTCAGGTTTTTTCAACCAAAATTGGCCGAGAAAAAAAATGTGTTGCATTACTTATTGAACTGCCCTCGTAATAGCAGTACTCAGTTGTTTGGATTACTCAGTATTGCAAAGCGCCTGGTTTGGTATGCCACAAAAAGTGTCAACTGCCGATTACATATACCTGTCAACGGAATTGTAATTCAATCTGACACCTTCCAATAAATGTTGGCTGACAGATGCCACAAATACGCAACTCATTTGATCACGTTCAATAAGGACTCATGCTGAAATTGCAACGTGTCTGGTTTGGTGTGCCACAAAAAGTGTGAATTTGTGATGGCATATATTTGGTAACGGAATTTTAATTCAATCTGCCACCTGCCAGTGAATTCTGGTATGAAGATGTCACAATTACGCAACTTATTTGACCACATTCAAAAAGGACTCATTCTGAAAACTAATGGAAATGACAAGCAAATACATAACACCGAAATAGAACAAATGGAAAACTACGCTAAGCAACACAAAGTCAACATTAAATTACGTTAAATATTTCATCCATGAAGATTATTTAAATACTGCACCTTCTCTTCCCATTGGAGTTCTCTTGGATCTTAGTACTGTAAAAGGTTAATATCGCTCGTTCCGATAGTCTTTGCGGCATTGTTTTGGGATGAGTCCGCAGCGGCTGTGTATCAATACCTGGTAGAATTTTCTCTGCGTGACCTCTGCGATGGGTTACGTGGCCTCAATTCCACATATTCGCTACGTTGGTCGTTCCACTGGCCTTGACCATTGTATGTCCTACTATTGTTTTGCTGTTGGTTCCTAGGATCCTGTTCATCCTGGTTCGAGTTCTTTGCTCTCTCCAGTTTCCGTTTCGTCGGTAGTTGTTGTTGTTATCATTATAAATTCCTCGTCTTCATCTATTTTCCCATGGTGGCTGGCTATTCCCATTGAAGTTTGAATTTTGGTTTCGATTGGAATGATGTTTTCCCCCATATCGTCCATCGTCATTCCTCCTTGTCTAAACCCGCCAGTTACGGTCATTATTTCTACTTCTTTCCCGCGAGTTCTGAAATTCATTCACATACTCGAGTTCACACAGCGCATTCTGGAAAGCTTCGATTGAGTCGCTTCATCTACCGATGAGTAGTTGATGGTAACGTAAAGGTGATTTAATGTAGCAGTGCCTTATAATTTCCATTGGACTGTACGGTTGATCCAAGAATCGATTCTTCTTTCCCAGAGATTCGAAGAATTTGACAGGACTGCGGAATCCTGACGCTTCTAAGTCCTTTCCTAACTTGATCTCCTTTTTTATCCTCTCCTGTGTGTATTGCGACCAATATGTCCTAAGAATGCGTCATTACATTCTTGGTAAGAGCGACAACTCTCCCCAACTCCATGCATATGTTCCGAAATCGACCATTCTAAGAAACCACAGATGAACTGGAACTTGTACTTCTGTGGCCAAGATTCTGGTAGCAAGTGATCGTACTGTGCCATCCAGGACTTTGGATGTAATGCATTATTTGGCTCCTTGTAGACTGGAAAATTCTAGATGGTCACGAAAAGTATGTGGTCGAAAGGTTCGACGTATCCGCCGTATGAACTTTCCCTCTTATCTGCAAGCGTGATGCCATGTATCCATGCCCCAACGATCCTCATGTAATGGTGTCCCCTCGTGTTGTCAGATTCACGTAATAACGGTTCTGATCTCCGTAGACGTGTACAATTGTTTTCCGGTTCGGTCTCTGACATGCTGCGTGTTACCGACAGAGCATTTTCTATTACGTGTCTCGCCGTGGCAGGAGAATATTCATGCTGCATTAGCCCATGTTCAGGGGGTGTGTCCTCATATTGCGGTTCGGAATGTCGCAAAACATATTCTTCACTTCTGTGATTCTCTCGATGGCGCTCTACCGGACGAGATTGTGCCTGCAATTGCGCACCCGCTCATGTGGCTTCCGAAGGTCCTTAGCCTCCTCGTTTTGCTGCGCGGCGACTTGAGTCTACTAATCTTTAACTTCAGAGATTTCGGCCTGTTTGATTTCAGTCTGTTCGATTCGCTTCGGAGCCTCACTCATTTTTTCCTGCATTTCTTGAACGATTTTTTTGCCTTGCTTTTGAAGAGTTGCAAGAGCTTTTTTTTTCTTACACAGCTCAGTTTATGCTAGTTTATCTTGTTCTTTGGCCACTGATGAGTCCATTCTTGCTACGAGCGCTACCAATCCCGCTGTTTTGGCACCGCGCTTCGCCTGGTCCGCGACCTCACGCATTTCTATTGTCGTTTTCTTGACATTCTCTAGCTCATCTTGGATTCTTACCATCTCTTTCTTGACTCCATCTATACCACCTGTGACCGTTCTTATGACTAATTTGTGTCTTTCCTCTTTTCCTCCCGTGTCATTTTCTCTGCCTCTTGTCTCTTCCTTTTTGCCTCTTGCATGAATTGCAGGAGAGCTTTAAACTGAGCTCCACCGCTAACAATTCCAGGAGTAGATTAACGAGTTTCCATCATCCTGTGACGTTTCGTTCGTTATTCTGGTCTGCCAGTCTCAATGATGGTGTGTCTCGTACCAGCAGCGCCTACATTTCGTTCTGCTGCGGTCTCCCGTTCATTTTCGTCACCTCACTGAGACATGTCGTCATACTCTGCAGGTTCTACGTTCTACATTTCTGCCAGGTCCACAACCGCATTTACCTGAGAATCCCGTGTAATATCTACCTGGTCACCGGTAATAACCTGACGTTGATCCATGGTTAAAACACAAATGCTTCCGCTACTCTGAAGCAAACGCGCCTTGCTTCTTGCAAGCATGTACTCTAATTATGACGCAAGCGAATTGAAAAACTATTCATTCCTGGGCCACACTGATTTATACTCTAAATTATGCTGCTGTGAGCTACTGATTCCCAGTTGCTGACAACGAAATCAAGTAACAGCACGCTTCCCTATACTCAGAAACGAAAATCTCAATCCTAACAAATCAGCACAACGCCGTTTGCCGTCAGAAACAAACAATAAAGTGACACAGAAGTCACAACCACACCACGAAAATACATAGAATAATTAATTATTAGTACTATGTTTAGGCGCCAGCAACGCGAATCTATTCTACCCAGTGCACCACATTAAACATGGGGAACAGAAACTTAACTTTCTACAATCTGACCGTCATCGAAGATGCCATCAATTCAAAAATTCTGCGTAAGGGAAGCCAAATTGAATGAGTACTCTAGGGAACACGATCTGACGGTCACAGAAGTTGCCATCAATCAGAGATACTGACAGGGGGGCCGTAATGTAAGTTAACCCGTGGGGCTGTTATATAAAATGATTGAGAATGTATGCAAAATCTTGTATACTACCAACATTTATTTTCGCAAAACAAAGACAGACATAAATTATGCTAAACAAGTTTTGATTGTAAACCGTAACAACTAACAGTTGACTTAAAACCGCAGTGGACAAGGATCCTGGGTGGAAGAAATGAGTCAAGTACTCTGGCATTCAAAATGTGGATAACGCAATCTGAATTGATCCGACGCTGAGCAGAAATTGATTGATAATCTACAGACGTGACTCAATATAGGCGTAGCGAGAGCAAGTGGCGACTGAGATCTGTATGCTCTGACAAGGCCGGAGCGGCAGTACGTTACCCTGTTTGCTTCATGCAGCGATGTAACTTGCAGCTGGCGATACGTGTGCGGCAGCGGTGAGGCATGAGGTGAGGTGTGACACTCCCGTTCGCTGGTCGTACCAACGACCAATTTAGCTCACTTACACTACAAAGCGCACAAGGACGCCAAACGTCAAGACTGGTAAACCAAAAACCTATAAGTGTGCCCTGATCAAAAGAGTAGTCCGAGACGTTTGAAGTCAGACTGTTGGAACAGTAAGAACTTCACCACAGGCTCCCAGTCTAAATTACTCGCAATTTAAGTCAGTCTCAGGACATATCGCAAGCGCCAATCACACATGGCAGAGCATTGACTAGAAGTCTTTCTTACCAGACAAAAGTCCGGAACCCGAGTGCCTCGCAACTCTTCAGAAAAAAATCCGTTTGCCCGCAAAGTGCCCGAACGACACCGCCTTCACCCTGTCTTGAGCCAATCACAGTGCTCTAGAGGTGCTAAACCTCCCCTCCCACATGACAGGACAAACTCCTGTCACACCAGGGCAAGTGTTAAGAAACCTGCATCTCTGGTAAAAGATCTAACCGTTAATTACTGAATGTTTTAAGTTTATGCAGAGATGGAAGATGTTTTCTTCCAAAGTTGCGTCGCTTCCCGCGGCAAAAAGTAAACAGATATAACCTTAAGGATGTTTATGTAAATCGACTATTCCTTGGAGCTTGTTAGTCCTAGCTATGAGGTGTAATAAAGATTCTATCTCTAAACGTTTCTCAGATGCCAGAGTTTCTTATACGACCGAGGCGGCCTATGGAAGTGGGTCACAGCCTATTTGCAGTATTTGTGAACAAGGAAACTTGTGAAATTTTATTCCGCGTGGCTCTGCACACAATGCCTGGTTGACGGGTCCACTATGTGGACACGTCTCTTCAGTCGGTCTCCCCCAGCCCAACCTTCGGCAGGCGCCAATCCAGGTATAGCGGCATTGTTGTACTGGAGACCTGTCTCGGCGAGGGGCTGTTCCATCTGCCCTGTATGCCTTTGGACCTGTTTCGCTAGATTACTGACGGATGGGCTCGCGGGCAATTGCTTCCAACTCGAAACATACCGTTTCTAAGAGCTAAGAACCATAAAAATACCTCATGCTTTTAGCACTGTACCAGGCTCCATCAACGTCCACTCGACCATATTTCTAGAGTCTTGCCCAAGGAGTGTCAAGTTGTAACAAAATCTTTAATCATTTTCTGTATACGAAAAAATAGGTGAGAGAGTAACTTGTCTTCTCTCACCACTGCAGAGGCTAACGTCACTGAGTACATAGCTATATAGTTTGTGTGAAAACGCATCGACTGCAGATTACATGCACATACACTGCAACAACATTCGCTAGTTGCCAGAAGGACACTCAGATGCTTAGTAGGCACTAGTGTATTATAAGAGTAGGTATGAACAGAGAAAGGCAGTTTAGTTTGTAGGATATTACATGTTTGTGCCACCAAGCAGTGTTACTAAACTGGGGCAGTGAAAAGCAGAAGTCCTTCAAGGATACAGGGCAGCCGACCATATATAAGTCTAAATTAAAATTTCGTGGTAAGATAAATATAATCAGGCCAGAATAGCATGTGAAGCCTCTATGTAACACGGCTACTGCCTGTTCTGTTGTTTAATGAACTCCATGGAGAGCTGTTTGAAGTCCAGCATCTCTTTTAACCTGAGCAGTGTCTGACAACTCTCGCTGACGGCGGCGTTTGTTCATCACGCGTCTGCGCATCAACTGTCAACAGTGTCATGACCTGGTGCCGCCAGGCAATGTCAGAGTCCTACTTCAGTCACTCACTGCGACGCATTGGTTCACCAGCCACTGACCAAACGACAACGATTTCTTTTACTACTATGCACAAAATTTTTTCACCAAACATTGACAGAAAACTATATGTTTAACAAACAAATGTAGAGTGACTTGACAAATCAGTTTATGGTTATAAAGAAGAACTCTTTTAAATGGTTTATGTACAGACAAATCATCTTTGTAAATATCTCAGTGCATGAGAAATCCTTAAATTTATATTAAACTTTGGATACAACTGTAACTCATAAACCTGATACCTAGTACCTGTGTCTGAATCGATGCAACAACTGCGTAAAATTTGTGGTAGTAACCCTCGCTCTTGTTGTTTTTTGTCCTTAGCCTTTCCTTTCCCAAAGCTACGCCCGAATGGGAAGGCAGAGGGCTGATTCCACTAAATGAGTCGTGTAAACCAAATTAAGTGTTAACTTCTCATGAATTGTCGTAAAGCTAAATTAATTTTCTCACCACTAGCTTATTCGACGTATGTGTTCATATTCAAGTTATCTTTCAGTAATTTACCATGGTTGTAAAGACTCTAATGAAACGATTGGCAAACATTGTTATTTCCTATTCTATGACGGATGGCTTCTTACTGAGAGCTAATACAAATAGTTTACACCGACAAATAGGTGCCCCTGCCGCAGCTGAATGTTTGCTGTGTATAGTGTTACCATGATAATTCCAAGTATTTACAGGGGTGATGAAGTGTATCTCTTTGTTTTACATACTTTTTTAAGTTAATCTTCCTTTAACTGATGTGAGATAGTACATGACAAGGGGGTGCTAATTTTTCGATGACAGACACTCTAATGAATGACTTTGCTAGTCAGACAACCGAAGATAATTTTTCTAAGTAGGTGAATACATCAAAATTTCCAAGAGTTATAAGTTGTGAATGTGACGAACCAAAAATAAAAGATAAAGGTATGTTCTTATGACATATTCCAGCCATGTTATCTTTCTTAACAGGCATCTCGTGATGAGCAGGTGGTGACTTTCCTGACTAATTTATTGTCTGTTTCGCTGTACTTTGTCGAGTTCATTATGTAATGACAACAATTACGCTGTCTCCATATTACATACATAAACTGAATTGCATTTTTGATATCTTGCAGTAGCTAGGTAGGAGAGGTTGGAGGTGGATGGATTGTTCTGAGCCAACGGTCTAGCGCTATCCGTGTTCATTCGTTAACTGTTTCACTTTCCGATCTGAGATGAACCCCCACCCCCCTTAGATACATTATCCGAGCATTTACCTTGTCGTAAATAAAGTTTTACTATGAAAATTGTGTAGTTCTGTTCAGCCTCAACTTCGAAATGATGACGCCTGCCAGCCTGCTCAAAAGCCTTTTCCAGCTCCTATTGTGGAAGAAAGTAAATGACAATCAATTGCCAAAGGTAATGTGTATATCACTGTAACAAAAGTTGAGTAAACTGCGGCATATGGCACTCTCATGAAGCTAAACGTCCATCATTAATATGGCTTCCATGTCGCTGTAATTCAATTATGTAATAATAACTAATTTGATTATTTTCTTATACCGCCCCTTGAGATACACTCTGTTGAGCAACCTCACTGATAGAGAGGAAGGAAATGCCACAAAGCCCGTTTCCTTGCACTACCTTGGATTTTTCCCTGATGGGAGGAGTTGAAAAGGGTGAAGTTGCCTCGTGGTTTCGACGGTGGAGATACTTGCCCGATACTAGCGGCTGCTAGCCACGTAAACTGACAAGGGCAGGGCTTAGAGATCGGCGTGCTGAATCCACGCCCCACCATAACGCTTCCTAAGACGCTTTTGGCCGTGGATGACAGGGCAGTTGGTAGGTACAAATGAGTCCGCAGCTTTTCTGTTTATAAAAATAAGAATACGTAGTACATGTTGTGAACAAAAAAATCCGGTACTGAATGACACTGGTTACCTATCTTTAACTTGACGTGACGTCACATCACGTGACTTGCTGTTTCAACACACAAAACTGTCAGAATCAAGAGGCTTCATGAAATTACAAAGCGTATTTTGAAACGGTAAATAACCAAATATGCTTCTCAAAAAATGCCTTGTGTTTCTACGTAAGCAACAAACTAAATAAAATTCCAATCACTAAGTGATACAAACGCTAGTGAAACAATGCTGTGCAAGAATGAGATTCTCTGGCCAAAAATGAAATCTAAGGTGATATTTACCTAAACTCAGGCTGTTAACAGTTTTTAAATGCAACACATGACCACGAACGATATAACTGTGTCGTGAATGTAATTTTAAACTGGCCTCAACAAATTTATGTGGAATGCATGAGACAACGGAAATTCTGTACTGCTTGAAGTGATCAACGTGAAAATGCAGTGCAGCAGTAAACCAGCTCAAAGGAAAGAAAGTCTTGCACAGTTCAGTGCAAGGCAATAAAACTGCTCTAAGCACGTAACGATTTATCTTTAGCCACAGTGTTATGCACAGTGCAATGCAGTGACACACAAAGAAAAATTACAGTGCAATGCAGTGACACACAAAGAAAAATTACACGGACTTCTCAACAATTGCGATCATCTTTACAAAATTTGGTTCCTATAAAAAATATGATCTGCCATGAAATTAATTACTGAAAAGGAAAAGGAGTGGTAAACCTGTAACATCTGACTGCAAGTCATGACAACAAACAACTTTCCTTACTCGTGTCCGAGCAATGAAGCTGACTAATCGGAACTAATAAAGAACACTCCCAGTAAAATTTTCTGTTTTGCAAACACATCAGTTTCGTAGACGTCATAAAAGCAACAACAACATTACCTGAAAATCATCACACTTCTCAACTTAAATTGTACCAAATCACAGTTCCAAAATCCAACATTCTCTGTATTTTTATCGCTCCGCTCTGCAAGCTTTTTGCAGACCGCTCAGTACTGTTGCCAATACCCGACTCACTCACTTACTCCTCGCAGAATGATACAGCAACGAGAATTTTACTGACAATCGAACTTCATATTGCTTGTACTCGGAACCTCTGTGACGCAACATATCGGCTACTAAAAACTGCTGTTCCATAAATATTCGAAGTACTGATACAAAGTGTGGCACATCGAATAAAAATGTAGAGCTGACATCACATTTCTTGAACACCGAAAATAAATTAAAAGCCGTACACTGTCGATGAAGAGTTACTACCAGAGATAAATACTTCTACTGCGACTTTCAAACTACTTCACCTTATTGTAAGTTCAGTATGATTGAAAAAGCGACTGAATTTCTAAATTTTCTTTAGATTTACCAAAGCTGGAGAGGATTAATGTCTTTTTTGTCCCATTTAATTGAATGACTGTCAAATCTCTCATTTGACATATTGTAGTAAAGCATTTTTCTATCGAAAGACCGTAGCTTTCATTAAAATGAGTGGGTCTCTCAGTTTCGTTAGGCAGGCAAACCAGATTTGCTGCATTGCGAATATAGATCTAGCAAAAGTGTAGTGCACTACTAAATTGTTAACATTAAATACTAAATAATGGAACACTCTCTAAGGTATTTTTATTTGTTTCTTCGCAATTATTGATTTACAGGTTATATACACTAGTGGCCATTAAAATTGCCACACCAAGAACAAATGCAGATGATAAACGGGTATTCACTGGACAAATATATTATACTAGAACTGATATGTGATTACATTTTCACGCAATTTGAGTGCACAGATCCTGAGAAATCATTACCCAGAATAACCACCTCTGGTCGTAATAATGGCCTTGATACGCCTGGGAATTGAGTCAAACAGAGCTTGGATGGCGTGTACAGGTACAGGTGCCCATGCAGCTTCAAAACGGTACACTGTTCATCAAGAGTAGTGACTGGCGTATTGTGACGAGCCCGTTGATCGGCCCCTATTGACCAGACGTTTTCAGTTGGTAAGAGATCTGGAGAATTTGCTGGCCAGGGCAGTCGTCGAACATTTTCTGTATCCAGAAAGGCCCGTACAGGACCTGCAACATGCGGTCGTGCATTATCCTGCTGAAATGTAGGGTTTTGCAGGGATCGAATGAAGGGTAGAGCCACGGATCGTTGCACATCTGAAATGTAACGTCCACTCTTCAAAGTGCCGTCAATGCGAACAAGAGGCGACCGAGACATGTAATCAATGGCACTCCATACCATCCCGCCGGGTGATACGCCAGTATGGCGATGACGAATACACGCTTCCAACGTGCGTTCACCGCGATGTTGCCAAACACGGATGCGACCATCATGAAGCTGTAAACAGAATCTGGATTCGTCCGAAAAAATGAAGTTTTGCCATTCGTGCACCCAGGTTCGTCGTTGAGTACACCATCGCAGGCGCTCCTGTCTGTGATGCAGCGTCATGGGTAACCGCAGCCATGGTCTACGAGCTGATAGTCCATGCTGCCGCAAACGTCGTCGAACTATTCGTGCAGGTGGTTGATGTCTTGCAAACGTTCCCATGTGTTGACTCAGGGATCGAGACGTGGCTGCACAATCCGTTACAGCCATGCGTATATGATGCCTGTCATCTCGACTGCTAGTGATACGAGGCCGTTGGTATCCAGCACGGCGCTCCGTATTACCCTCCTGAATCCACCAATTCCATATTCTGCTAACAGTCTTTCGATCTCGACCAACGCGAGCAGTAGTCTCCCGATACGATAAACCGAAATCGCGACAGGCTACAATCCGATCTTTATCAAAGTCGGAAACGTGATGATACGCATTTCTCCTCCTTACACGAGGCATCGCAACAACGTTTCACCAGGCAACGCCGGTCAACTGCTGTTTGTGTATGCGAAATCGGTTGGAAACTTTCCTCATGTCAGCAAGTTGTAGATGTCGCCACCGGCGCCAACCATGTATGAATGCTCTGAAAAGCTAATCATTTGCATATCACAGCATCTTCTTCCTGTCGGTGCAATATTGCGTCTGTAGCATGTCATCTTCGTGGTGTAGCAATTTTAATGGCCAGTAGTGTAGAATGTCTTAATTATTTGCCGAATATTTCTTTCAGGTGACTGTCAACAGCATCGATGTTCTTGAAGAAAACAAGTTTTGTAATACAACTTAATGTGTAGTATACATTTCTCCAAATTAGTTCTTTACGATAGCTTCAGCCTTCCTCCTTAGAAGTCTTACTTCTAAGAGCGGAGACAGTGACTAAATTTTGTATGTAGCTTTAAGATATAATTTTCTGTCTCTGTGGATGACAAATGGGACTACAGTGGCAGTATAGATACAGAAGTTCATCATTGTTCCTAATCTGTAGCTACGTATGTCAAGGCAAAAAGCAGGGTGCTTCAAAAATAATGACTTTATTTCAAAACTGTATTTATTGACAAAGACATCCTACAAACGTGGGATGCATTGTAAGATACCCAAAAAATCTTAAAGTTTAGCTGTGCCATTACAAATGCTCTATGTGTCCAGCAGAAGCAGCGGCACGAACAACATCTAGACGATAGCTGAAGTCGTCATAAACTTTACACAACGTATCTGCTTTTATGGAAGTTTTGGTGGCAGTAAATTGTTTTCTTCACTCCCTTCGCGTCACGAGGTAAAGTGAGATGAACACAATTTCCTTCTCACATTCCCACAAGGAAAAATCACATAGGATCATGTCTGGCGATCTTGGAGGCCGAGAATGTAGGCCAGCGTCTCGGGGTTCCGTGCGCCGTGTCCAGTTTTAAGCTGTCTTCAGGTACCACAGAAATGGCTTTTTTCCACAACTTCATGGAACTCCGATGACTTCATTTTCCAACAGGTAGGAGCTCCACCACACTGATACAACAACGTACGTCAGTTTTTCAATGGCACTCTGCCTTCTAGCTGGATAGTGCACACGCTATTGCGAAACACTGGCCTCCATTCTTGGCGTCCCGGATCGCTAGACATGACCCCATTCGACTTCTTGTGGGGATATGTGAAAGAAAATGTGTTCATCTCCCCTTCACCTCATGACATGGAAGAAGAGAAGAACAGAATTTCTGTAAAAGCACGTACGTTGTGTAAAGTCTACGACGAATTTAACTATCGTCTAGATGCTGTTCGTGCTGCCGATTGTGGACACACAATTTCTAACATCATAGCTAACACCTTAAAACGTTGTGAGTATTTTGCAATGCATTTCATGTTTGTAGTACTTTTTCATCAACCAATGTGGATTTTTCAAATCAACTCACTGTTTTTGAAGCACCCTGTGTGTAGGCGGTGCTGTGAATGATGAGAGAAATGGGTGCAATTTACATAGCAGCCATGGAAGATGCAGTATATCGAAGCGCCAAAAAAACTGTTGTAGCATGCGCATTCAAATACGACCAGAGGCAGAATACGGCGCTCCGGTCGAGAACGCCTATATAAGAGAACAAGTGTCTCGCGCAGTTGTTAGATCGGTTACTGCTGCTACAATGACAGGTTGTCAAAATTTAAGTGAGTTTGAATGTGATGTTGTAGTCGGCGCATGAGCTATGGGTCACAGCATCTCTGAGGTAGCGATGATGTGGGGATTTTCCCGTAAGACCATTTCGCAAGTGTACCGTGAATATCAGGAATCCGGCAAATCATCAGATCTCCGACATCGCTGCAGCCGGAAAAAGATCCTGCAAAAAAAAAGGACCTACGACGACTGAAGAGAATCGTTCAACGTGACAGAAGATCAACGCTTCAGCAAATTGTTGAAGATTTCAATTCTGGGCCATCAACAAGTGATGATAATGTTCGATTTGTGGAGCACTCAACTGCACGGTCATCAGCGTCTGTACAAAGCCCCAATTTTTACACAGTCCAATTTTTACACAGTCCAATCTATCCACTGTCACGAGTGATGATGGTGAGGATGATGATGAAATGATGAGGACAACACGAACATCCTGTCCCCAGGCAGAGAAAATTCCCAACGCAGCGGGGAATCTAGCCTGGGACCCCGTGATCCAACCATCAACAAGTGTCAGTGTGCAAAACATTCAACGAAACATAATCAATATGGGCTTTCGGAGCCGAAGGCCCACTTGTGTACCCTTGATAAAAGCACCACACAAGGCTTTACGCCTTTCCTGTGCCCGTCAACACCGACATTGGACTGTTGATGACTGAAAACAAGGTGCCTTGTCGATCAAGTCTCGTTCCATATTGTTTCGAGCAGATGGACGTGTACGGGTATAGAGAAAACCTCATGAATCCATGGACCCTGTATGTCAGCAGGGGACTGTTCAAACTGGCGGAGGCTCTATTATGGTATGGGGCGTGTGCGGTAAGAGTGTTATGGAACCCCTCATACGTCTAGATACGACTCTTACAGGTGACACGTACGTAAGAATACTGTCTGACCAACTGCATCCATTTATTTCTATTGTGCATTCCGACAGTCTTTGGCAATTACAGCAGGACTATACGGTGGACCACACGTCCGGAATTGCTACAGAGTAGCACCAGGAACACTCTTCTGCGTTTAAACACTTTCGCTCGCCAGCAGCCTAACCAGACATGAATATTATTGAGCATATTTGGGCCGCCTTGCAACGTGCTGTTCATAAGAAATCTCCACCCACTTGTACTCCTTAGTATTTATGGACAGCCCCGCAGGATTCACAGTGTCAGTCCACTCCAGCAATACTTCAGACATTGGTCCAGTCCATACCACGTCGAGTTGTGGCACTTTTGCTTGTTCGGGGGGGCCCTACATGATATTTGGTTGATGTACCAGTTTCTTTGGCTCTTCAGTGTATAACGCTATTCAGGAAAGGTGCAGCTTAGCAGGAAGTACGTGTACGAATTAGACGCGCGGCCTCTATACTAACAGAAGAGGAAACAGAGTGAGTGGGCGCTGGCATCATCCAGCAGAGGTTCCTGCCTACGGCGTGGATGTGTGGCCGGCCGGACTGGTCGTCGCTGGAATGTAATTAAAGGCCGGCACTGGGCCGCTGGAAGACGCGCCTCTGTTTGTGGTGCAGCCCATCCTGCCGGGTTTACTCATTCCTTCTGCAGCCCTCCGTCGACAAATTCCCTCCCGCTTCAATGGGAACGGTACGTTCTAGCTCAGTGGGTCGCTTGAAATACTGAGTATAATGAGGACTCTGTAAGTTAATGATAAACCAGATATGATGATTTAAGCTTATTGCACTCCTTTTAATCTTGTATTTAGTAGCACTTCCTTTCACCCCGAACGATACATCATATTTTCCAATCGCTAGTGAAATTATTAAAATCTTCTGGGAATTTGGTGAAACCATGATCATTCACCCCTTCGCTACTGAACAACGAGGACCTTCACCCGGTGGAGGTTCGAGTCCTCCCTCGGGCATGGGTGTGTGTGTTTGTCCTTAGGATAATTAAGATAAGTAGTGTGTAAGCTTAGGCACTGATGACCTTAGCAGTTAAGTCCATTCGCTATATGCAGATGGAGAAATAGATCTATTTCTCGAAAGATATTATCTCATCTCATTACATTTTATCATGTCCCATTGATCTTTTTCCACATGACATCCAATGTCTTCATCGCTGTGTGACTACTGCTACCTAAATCCTGTGGATCCTGTTTCCTGTAATCACACTGTGGGCTACCTTAACAAGGTTTACCCACCGCACTTTCTTCCATTACCACATTGACGAATCTTCAGTCTGTAGTGACCTCGATGTCGACGAGACTTTAAACTGTAATCTTGTTAAACTATTCTTTGACGATTCAAATTATTATGTATCAACCTCTCGTTTCGTTTAGTCCTTCAGGCAAGTTGTATCACTTCTCTCGTCCTCCATTGCAGTCACATAGTGTTCCTTAGTTAGCTGATCTGACCATTCACTCTTCAACATTCTTCTGTACGATCTGAGTTAAACAGCTTTTAATCTCTTCTGGTCTCAACCGTTTTGTTGTGAGCGTTAAAGTTCCGTAAGTATCCACACTCACAAGTAATACCTTCAGACACGTCTATCATCTACACTTATATTGAATGTTATAAAAATTTTGTATTTCAGAAATGCCTTTTGTTACTACTGGAAGTCGGCATCCGTTGTATTACAATCTACTTAGTCAAAAACTTTTATAAATATATAAACATTCTTTATAAATATGAGGTAACTCATAAAGCCCTGTATTACCTCACAGATTCCTACGATTGTTCCCAAACTTGCCTGATACATACCCCCCCCCCCCCAAAAAACTCTCCCCCACGAAGCTTAGCAACTCTTCAACAAACAATTGGTGTTATCAGTTAATTATTGTTATTTTTCTGTTCTTCATTCTGTTGTATCTATTTTACTCTACGTATAGCTAAACTGGATGCAATAAACATTCCGTTCGGAGGTGTATTCGTTGTGACTTACACTACTGGCCATCAAAATTGCTACACCATGAAATGACGTGCTACAGACGCGAAATTTAACCGACAGCAAGAAGATGCTGTGATATGCAAATGATTAGCTTTGCAGAGCATTCACACAAGGATGGTGCCGGTGGCGACACCTACAACGTGGTAAAAGGAGGAAAGTTTACAACCGATTTCTCATACACAAACAGCAGTTGACTGGCGTTGCCTGATGAAACGTTGTTCTGATGCCTCGTGTAAGGAGGAGAAATGCGTACTATCACGTTTCCGACTTTGATAAAGGTCGGATTGTAGCCTATCGCGATTGCGGTTTATGGTATCGCGACATTGATGCTCGCGTTGGTCGAGATCCAATGACTGTTAGCAGAATATGGAATCGGTGGGTTCAGGAGGGTAATACGGAACGCCGTGCTGGATCCCAACGGCATCGTATCACTAGCAGTCGAGATGACAGGCATCTTATACGCATGGCTGTAACGGCTCGTGGAGCCATGTCTCGATCCCTGAGTCAACAGATGGGGACGTTTGCAAGACAACAACCATCTGCACGAACAGTTCGACGACGTTTGCAGCAGCATGGACTATCAGCTCGTAGACCATGGCTGCGGTTACCATGGACGCTGCATCACAGATGGTGTACTCAACGACGAACCTGGGTGCACGAATCGAAAAACGTCATTTTTTCGGATGAATCCAGGATCTCTTTACAGCATCATGATGGTCGCATACGCGTTTGGCGACATCACTGTGAACGCACATTGGAAGCATGTATTCGTCAGTGCCATACTGGCGTATCACCCGGCGTGATGGAATGGGGTGTCATTGGTTACACGTGTCGGTCACCTCTTGTTCGCATTGACAGCTCTTTGAACAGTGGACGTTACATTTCAGATGTGTTACGACCCGTGTCTCTGCCCTTCATTCGAATCCAGGGAAACCCTACATTTCAGCAGGATAATGCACGACCGCATGTGGCAGGTCCTGTACGGGCCTTTCTGGATGTAGCAAATGTTCGACTGCTGCCCTGGTCAACACATTCTCCAGAACTGAAAACGTCTGGTGAATGGTGGCCGAGCAACTGGCTCGTCTCAATACGCCAGTCACTACTCATGATGAACTGTGGTATCGTGTTGGAGCTGCATGGGCTGCTGTGCCTCCACATGCCATCCAAGCTCTGTTTGACTCAATACCCAGGCGCATGAAAGCCGTTATTAGGGCCAGAGCTGGTTGTTCTGGGTACTGATTTCTCAGGATCTATGCACTCAAATTGCGTAAAAATGTAATCACATATCAGTTCAAGTATAATATATTTGTCTAATGAATACCCGTTTATCATCTGCATTTCTTCTTGGTGTAGCAATTTCAATGGCCAGTAGTGTATTTATGTTTTTCTAGAACACATTCTTCTTAGCGATGTTTTTACTTAGAATAGTTGTTAAATACATTTCATATATCTGAGCAATGCACGTGCTCCAATCGATATACTTGCATGCTGAACGTATTCGGGTTCAATTCCCCAGCTGTGTTTTCTCTGAAGTCTTGATAGGTAGCTCCCTTGCTGAGCCTCGAGTGGGATTTAAACGCGCGTGCCGCCCACACTTCAGGTCTGTCTGCTGGGGGCAGACTCCCTGTGAGGAAGGGCCTGTGGGTCGCGGCCTGAGCTTGCTAATTGTGGAGGTCCGCTCGCGACGTTTAGATGGCGGATGTTAACTTTGAGGAGCGAGTCTACTGTAGAGTCTCCGCTTCCGTCGGCTTGTGAGGTAGCGGGCCGTACTCTGGAGGTCGACTGAGCCTGTCTCTTGCAGCCTTGTTTGGTGGACCTGGCCACAGACAGCATTATTAGGTATCGTAGCCCTGATAAAGGAATATCGGCAAGCACCTTTTCCGGTGCTGTTCGTTAAAATCTCTGGGTCTCTGCTACTTAATTGAATTACGTTTGATGTTACTGGCATAAGCTGATTCGGCTTACACTTCTGGCCCTTCATTTAACCGAAACCATTAATGTGGATCAGCATCCCACTTATAACTAAGCGCCATAGATGAACATTTATTTGACTGTAAAAGGGCTTCCTGTTTACCTTGTTCTGTCTCTTAGCTTTGATCTAGAAATAGTGGGCTTCACTTGCGCAACTGGTGCACGAATTCTCTAAGTTAACGTATTTTTTAAATTTTTCATTGTCAGTCAGCAATGAGCTAGAAAGATTTGACTCTGACTGTACAATTGGTACGTGTATTTTCTAGGTATAGGTGTCTTTTAAGCTTTTCACAGTGAGTTAACCTTGATCTGGAATGATTTTTCGTAACTGTATTACTGGTTCGTATGTTTCCTAGGTTTAGGTACCTTTAAAACTTTTTTATTGTCCGTTAACTTCGATCTGGAAAGACTGAAATTTACCTGCGCCACTGTTGTGCGTACTTCACAGGTTTACGTAAATTTTTCATTGTGTGTTAATATTAAAAGGGCCATGTGCCAGTTGCCTTTTATGTGTTATGTGTATTTAATATATTTTCTTAGTATGCGTTTCAGAATATGTGCTGAAACCAGCAGCCGCCTGGGGCGTGGGCCGACCTCAAACCAATAACCGTGCGTTGGTTAACCCATACCTTCCAGCCCCCTTTTCTTGCCTTGGAAACGTCCGCAGCTGTTCTTGTGAATAGCTGCTTGCGCTCGTTGATTTACTAATGCCCAGTTTCATATTTCAAAGGCGGTGTCGGAGTGTCTGTTATCTTGCATATTCTGCTACTCTGAAAGTTATTTTTTCAATTAATAAATTGAATGCACATTGTGGTCGTTACGACATCGATTTGCAGGTACCCAAAAGTACGGTGAGACCCAGTAAGTAATTTTATAATATTAGAGAGTTCAAAGAGCTTACTTCGTTTTCAAATTTTCTGTACTACTGTGGATAGTGTAATTTAAATATTGGGCTAGCTTCTTTATGCTCAGCACGTTACCATGTTACCCTTCTCAGGATCTAGATTCTCTTTCATCTGCACCTCTTGCGTTATTTCTAGAATGTACCTGAACTTCCGTTTTTTTATCCGTTAAATTTGGCATATATCTTCCTGCTCTTTTTAAAATTGTCATAAATTTTGTTTTCAACAGAAATTCTTAAACAAACTGTTAGTCTTTCTTCCAAATTAAAGGATAGAAATAAGCTAAAGCGGTATAATATATTTTTATTTATTTCTACTTCTTTCTTGTAGATTTGTTTAGTCGTTAGATTTTTTAATTTCGTTTCTCCCTTTTCTAAATGTGTTAACTAGAGAGAGTTTATCAGTTTCAACCACATACGCATGATAAATGTAAGACGTCGCAGTTATTTTCATTGACCTGGAAATTACTATTATGAAATGAGTTACACTGGGGGAACAACAGTGTTGACAACAATGAGAAATAATTCTGTTTACATAGATAACACAAACGTCGTAAAGCATATCCAGAAATCACGTATATAAAACTATTCACAATCCAACCTCCTGTGTTGGACAAGTTATGTGGGAAAGTGTGGAACTCTCATACCTAAAACTGTATAGTCATACTTTAGGGTGCTATCGGTATACAGCTCCAAACTACGTCGTTCCTTGTACACTTATAGCTACGAGTGTTAGGAGCGATCAGTTTCCGTTTGAGGGCGTTGTGTAGCGTCTGTGCAACATAGCGTGATTCCGAGGTGTATCGAGCTATAGGCAAAGAAGGTTTCGTGTGGCACTCGTGTCTTTCCGATGTGCATGTGAAAAATACAGGAATATGAAATACGTTGACGTTAGCATCAAATGCGTCCAGACGGATCAACCGTGACGACCTTCTTACTGGCAACCGAAGGACAATCACCGGTAGACATCTATAAGAGAATGAAGAATGTGCGTGGGGCAGCATGTCTGTCGAAAATCACCTTCTCGAATGGTGCTCCAATTTTCGCGCTGGTCACGATTCGACACAAGACGACAGGGAGACACTCGGGAATCCACTCCATAGTCCTAATCACTCCCCACGTGATTATCACGTTCTTGGCTCGTTAAAAAGGGTCTTGAAGGATCGACGTTTCCAGTATGACAAGGATGTGCAGCAGAATGTTGCGGAAGTCTATATGCAGCAGAACACGGTGTTTTACCAAATGGGTATCTTCTTCCTGGTGTATCGGAGGGATAATTACCTCAGTGCTCCCGGCGATTTTGCCTGATTGACATTCCAATTCTGGAACGTACGGAAATTGTTTGTTCGCCACTTACACATTTGAGGTGGGAGGGGGAAGTGAACATACCACAGTGTAAGCAACCCATTTGTATGTTGGCAGCGCTATAGACTGTGTTAATATCGCTGACAACCCTCTACGCCCAGGGCAAGAGATTCCGTGGTTGGGCAGACTAGCGGTTAGCGAGTGGATAGAGAAGGATGGACGTGTATTTCTTAGTGGACACTCTGTGTTGACAGTACATGCATTAAAAAGGGAGACGCAAGGAAATGTAAAATGAGGATGGAGCTTGTTGATAATTATTTTGGTTGTGGGTTTATTGACAACTATATAATCTTTTGAACTGTATGTCACATGAATCAGCAAAATTTTCTAAATACTTTGTTTGCTCTTCAACAAAATCTTTAGTTTGCTAACCAAATGCCTCCTAGTAGTTAATCTATAGTAGTTAGAACCTTTTTATTAAGCTGGCTGCAGTAGCTGTAGTTCGTGTTAAGATTTTATGTGAGATAAGTCACTTATAAAAAAATCAAAAAATTGGGTTCATGATTGAAATGAGTTTAGGCAATTAAATGAGTTGGAGATAGTTTCATATTTCTTCAATTTAATATTTTTTGGATTTTTATCATTGTTAGGATTTCTTGCAATTCTGGGCCATTCTTTTGTGTTAGTTATTGGGAGTCATGTTGTCACTGTATAGCAGTCAGATTGCATTGGGCTTGTATATTGTGGGCAATAAATTAATAGGTTAAGCTTGAGTTTTCTTTGTCAAGGAATGTTCTGTAGCTCAGTGTTTAAATGATAAAAATAAATAAAGACATTAGTTTCAATGTAACAGATTTCTTACTAAGAGTGGCTAAGTATATTGGTAGAACACGAGCCAAGAGATAATACAGTAATGCATCTATACTTCGGTTATAGAGGTTTTATGAGTTGAGGTACAAAACAAGTGGGTGTACAAAATTGGTCCAATTCAGTTTAGCATAACGTAACAGGTATTATCGCAGTCGAACGTTGACAATTGGCGGTGCATTACTGTGAACTGTCAAGATGGCTTTGCGCTCTCGCTCTCAGGTGTTGTGGGTTCTGTTGGTGAGTGAGACAATCTTGAGTCCATCATTGTTGGTCGAAGCTGCAGCAAAATCTATGCCTCCCACTAAAGCACAAACACATGTGCCAGCCCTCAACAAAGCAGACATCTTGGTATTGAACGACAGCATCATTGTAGCCAGTTAATAGTGGAGGCTTCCGTACCTGAAGCTACTGTACGGCAGTGGTGTTGGACAGGCAAACAGCTTTGGCCAATCAGTAGCTGGTCACGTCCTTGTGGTCCTAGGTCTGACACAGCAGTTCCCAGACACGTGCGCGGTGGATTGCAGTTGCACTGAGCCATGTAGCCGAAATACTCTCGCTTCGGGACGGATAAACAGCCCTCTTGTTTTTAGTGTTCCTTTGCCAAATTGTTTTGCCGCCCTACAGCAGCGGCCTGTGTTCAAGGACGGTATGTGGAGCATTATGTCTCAATGCTCGTTTGTATCGCGGCATTCCTTCCGCACCACGCGACGATAAATAATTATCAGGGTTGTGAAAACTACCAATATATAAGAGAAAAACAATCAAAATGTATGAAATAGTGCAAACCTCAAACGGCTATACTTTCACATAAAATACTGTAATGAAAGTCCTTTTTTATATTTACCAATAATGACATTAACTGTGGGTCCTCATTAACTGAAAAGCTCCTGATTGTAGGGGAGCACCTCGGATCCACAAGAATAATAAGCCTACCCATCCAACAGTAATCTGCATCGCAAGTCGACTGTGCATGCTGTGTTAAATTTTGCGTTGTTTGGGGAACTGTATATATTTGAATTTAATCATACAGTAAGAAACTCCTTAGATGAAGTCAACTGGATCACGAGATATCTATCATTTAGCACTGAGAAACTACATTCCTGCTGGTAGTTGATACAATAATATCGGAGATAATTTCTCTATGTACAGCAAAATTAATGGGACTAAGCCAATGAAAATCATATTGTCAGCTGGCGAAGTTATTTGTGAATAACATTGAGAATCTCTTTTCGAAATGTTCAAGCAAGAAGTGAATAAACTCATTATACACATGCCACTGCACACCGTACCTCACCTCTTGGTCTAACCTTGGAGTTTTCTTGTAAACATCGTGCATTTTTCTGAGGCCAAAACCAGAAGTTTTGCTTATTAACACAACCAGCCATACTAAAAGTAGTAAGCGGGTAGGTTGAGCCCACTAGGAGATTATTTACTCAGCAGACCCAACCCAGTAGTAAGTGGGAACTAAGAGAACATTTAATGGTGAAACACATGCACCCACAAAAATAAGATAAAAAAATTAAATCAATAAAAATATATTCAACCAATGAACTCCAGATCATGAAATTCATTATCATTATTTTTTGATCTCTCCATTCCTTCATGTCGTAGTTCAATATTACCACCTCAAAAACATTGAAACTGCCCGTTACTTATTATTTTATTAAACCTGTCTGGAAAAAAAAAAATTAATTTTTTCTCCAGCTAAGTGCAAACTGTCTCCCTGTATCTACGCGTGGTCTAGGGGTAACGTCTTTGATTCATAACCAAAACGTCTTCTGTCCCAGGTTCGATCCACACCACTGCCTAAATTTTGATAAATAATCAGCATTGACGGCCGAAGACTTCCGGCATAAGAAGTCAGCCTCATTCTGCCAACGGCCTTGGCAAAGAGGGCGGAGGAGCGGATAGAGGTTCAGGGCACTCTCTTGTCCTATGGGTGGGAAATGGCCCCTAAAGGTGGAAGAATCAGCAATGGTCAACGACATAAGGATGCAGAAGGCAATGGAAACCACTGCATTAAAGACACGTAGCGTGTATCCACAGGACATGTGGCCTGTAATTGAAGAAGTGTTATGATGATCTCTCCATTGGCAAAAGATTCCGGAATAGTCCCCCATTCAGATCTCTGGGAGGGGACTGCCAAGGGGGAGGTTACCGTGAGAAAAAGATTGAATAATCTACGAAAGGATAACGTTCTACGAGTCGGGGCGTGGAATGTCAGAAGCTTGACCGTGGTATGGAAACTAGAAAATCTGAAAAGGGAAATGCAAAGGCTCAATCTAGATATAGTAGGGGTCAGTGAAGTGAAGTGGAAGGAAGACAAGGATTTCTGGTCAGATGAGTATCGGGTAATATCAACAGCAGCAGAAAATGGTATAACAGATGTAGGATTCGTTATGAATAGGAAGGTAGGGCAGAGGGTTTGTTACTGTGAACACTTCAGTGACCGGGTTGTTCTAATCAGAATCGACAGCAGACCAACACCGACAACGATAGTTCAGGTATACATGCCGACGTCGCAAGCTGAAGATGAACAGATAGAGAAAGTGTATGAGGATATTGAAAGGGTAATGCAGTATGTAAAGGGGGACGAAAATCTAATAGTCATGGGCGACTGGAATGCAGTTGTAGGGGAAGGAGTAGAAGAAAAGGTTACAGCAGAATATGGGCTTGGGACAAGGAATGAAAGAGGAGAAAGACTAATTGAGTTCTGTAACAAGTTTCAGCTAGTACTAGCGAATACCCTGTTCAAGAATCACAAGAGGAGGAGGTATACATGGAAAAGGCCGGGAGATACGGGAAGATTTCAATTAGATTACATCAAGGTCAGACAGAGATTCCGAAATCAGATACTGGATTGTAAGGCGTACCGAGGAGCAGATATAGACTCAGATCACAATATAGTAGTGATGAAGAGTAGGCTGAAGTTCAAGACATTAGTCAGGAAGAATCAATACGCAAAGAAGTGGCATAGGGATGTACTAAGGAATGAGAAGATATGTTTGAAGTTCTCTAACGCTATAGATACAGCAATAAGGAACAGCGCAGCAGGCAGTACAGTTGAAGAGGAATGGACATCTCTAAAAAGGGCCATCACAGAAGTTGGGAAGGAAAACATAGGTACAAAGAAGGTAGCTGAGAAGAAACCAAGGGTAACAGAAGAAATACTTCAGTTGATTTATGAAAGGAGGAAGTTCAAAGATGTTCTGGGAAAATCAGGAATACAGAAATACAAGTCGCTGAGGAATGAAATAAGTAGGAAGTGCAGGGAAGCTAAGACGAAATGGCTGCAGGAAAAATGTGAAGACATCGAAAAAGATATGATTGTCGGAAGTACAGACTCAGCATACAGGAAAGTCAAAACAACCTTTGGTGACATTAAAAGCAACGGTGGTAACATTAAGAGTGCAACGGGAATTCCACTGTTAAATGCAGAGGAGAGAGCAGATAGGTGGAAAGAATACATTGAAAGCCTCTATGGGAGTGCAGATATGTCTGATGTGATAGAAGAAGAACCAGGAGTCGATTTAGAAGAAATAGGGGATCCAGTGTTAGAATCAGAATTTAAAAGAGCTTTGGAGGACTTACGGTCAAATAAGGCTGAAGGGATAGATAACATTCCATCAGAATTTCTAGAATCATTGGGGGAAGTGGCATCAAAACTACTATTCACGTTGGTGTGTGGAATATATGAGTCTGGGGATATACCATCTGACTTTCGGAAAAGCATCATCCACACAATTCCGAAGACGGTAAGAGCTGACAAGTGCGACAATTATCGCACAATCAGCTTAACAGCTCATGCATCGAAGCTGCTTACAAGAATAATATAGAGAAGAATGGATTAGAAAATTGAGAATGCGCTAGGTGACAATCAGTTTGGCTTTAGGAAAAGTAAAGGGACGAGAGAGGCAATTCTGACGTTACGGCTAATAACGCAAGCAAGGCTAAACAAACATCAAGACACTTTCATAGGATTTGTCGACCTGGAAAAAGCGTTCGAGAATATAAAATGGTGCAAGCTGTTCGAGATTCTGAAAAAAGTAGGTGTAAGCTATAGGGAGAAACGGGTCATATACAATATGTACAACAACCAAGAGGGAATAATAAGAGTGGACGATCAAGAACGAAGTGCTCGTATTAAGAAGGGTGTAAGACAAGGCAGTAGCCTTTCGCCCCTACTCTTCAATCTGTACATCGAGGAAGCAATGATAGAAATAAAAGAAAGGTTCAGGAGTGGAATTAAAATACAAGGTGAAAGGATATCAATGATACGATTCGCTGATGACATTGCTATCCTGAGTGAAAGCAAAGAAGAATTAAATGATCTGCTGAACGGAATGAACGGTCTAATGAGTACACAGTATGGTTTGAGAGTAAATCGGAGAAAGACGAAGGTAATGAGAAGTAGTAGAAATGAGAACAGCGAGAAATTTAACATCAGGATTGATGGTCACAAAGTCAATGAAGTTAAGGAATTCTGCTACCTAGGCAGTAAAATAACCAATGACAGACAGAGCAAGGAGGACATCAAAAGCAGACTCGCTATGGCAAAAAAGGCATTTCTGGTCAAGAGAAGTCTACTAATATCAAATACCGGCCTTAATTTGAGGAAGATATTTCTGAGGATGTACGTCTGGAGTACAGCATTGTATGGTAGTGAAACATGGACTGTGGGAAAACCGGGACAGAAGAGAATCGAAGCATTTGAGATGTGGTGCTACAGACGAATGTTAAAAATTAGGTGGACTGATAAGGTAAGGAATGAGGAGGTTCTATGCAGAATCGGAGAGGAAAGGAATATGTGGAAAACACTAATAAGGAGAAGCGACAGGATGATAGGACATCTGCTAAGACATGAGGGAATGACTTCCATGGTACTAGAGCTGTAGAGGGCAAAAACTGTAGAGGAAGACAGAGATTGGAATATGTCAAGCAAATAATTGAGGAGGTAGGTTGCAAGTGCTACTCTGAGATGAAGAGGTTAGCACAGGAAAGGAATTCATGGCGGGCCACATCAAAGCAGTCAGTAGACTGATGACAAAAAAAATGTTTATAACCTGCAGTGTAACACAATTCATTTACTTCTAGCTCACAAAACTTTTTAAACAAAGTAGAATCGATTGAATTGTTTAGCTTCTTCGGTAGAGTATCCATTTATATAGAATAAAATTTTAATAATATTTTCAAATTTTTTAATCTTATAAATATGACTAAAGTATGGGATGAATTTAAATTTGAAATTTTCCTCAATAGAAATATTAAACTGTGAGACATACAAGTTTAATGTGATATTTGCAATGAGTTTTTTAACCCATTTTTAATTATAGAACATTTGAAAAGGCGAAACCAAGATGTAAAAATAAGTGATGTAGAAATATGGAAGGAAATAGAAAACTTAAATCTCTCTTTTTTTTATTACTGTAAAAGTAATAGCAAATCGTAATTTAGCTATACATTACAGAAATACTCAGTATTTTTAAATTTCTTTTGCTCTATAACTAAAATGTTAGACACCATACAATACAAAAAAGACAACTAATTTATTGGATTTGTATAAGGAACATGGTTAAATTATTTCTTTATATTAGATTATATAGAAATTGTTTAATTTTTAATATCCATAAGGCAATGTATCAAAATTTTCCAGAACAACTTTTTCATCATACTGAAATGAGAATTCTTTTTTGTCTTGTTCATTGACAAGATTTTTAATATCAACATCTCTAGTTATCTGATTGTACTCTAACTGTATCTTCTCTTTCACTTCATCCTCTAGTAATCTGATTATACATTCGCCATACAACTTTAGAATATTCTGGTAATTTAATGTGCATTCTTTTACTTTTAAAACAGAAATTTCATCGTTTTTCTCATCATAATAACTCTCTGGCCCAGTCGAAGCCCAATTTGTAATCCATTTATTTTTTTATTATCATATTTCTGTAATAAATGGAACAAACCATATAAAAATAAAGAGACTCACAGATGTAAAGTAGAGAAAAAAGTCTGTATACTATGCAAAGGTCCACAATACAGTAGTGAGGAAATCAAGATATACAGTGGAAACTGTAATAGATACTGTTTTAATGCAGCATGATTAAAAAATCATCAAGAAGTTTGTGATACCTCTTATAAATGTGAAGGATGCAAGAAGATTTGTTTCAGATCTAAAGAGTGTGGTTTAGTATTTTGTAGAAACCGTAATCAAGTAGTAAAAATTCGAGATCATAAATGTTCAATGCAAAACAAATTGCGGAAGGGAGTCATTTGTGAAACAAAATTTGGTGAGGATTCTATAGTCCAAAGTTGTCCAAATTGTCATAAAGGAAATTGTTGTGTTTACTTTTATCAGTGCTTTGAATACTACAAAATAGTTACAGGTAAGGAGTTTAACTGTTGTGATAAAGGCTTCCATAAGAGAGTGAATTGTACCTATACTGAGAGTTAGATGTGGTTTGATTATGAAGCTCAACAAGAAACTGGCCTACATATTCCAAATCTCATAGTAGCTTACATTTCTAATGGTAACAAATATAAATTTAAAACGAATGACGAATTCTATGGGCGGATGATATCCAAAGAGTACAGAAATTATACATTCATAGCTCACTATACTAAAGGATATATTTCACAATTCATTTGGCAGCACTGTTTTGAAAATACAGTAGAGCCATATACCATCTACACAGGAACCAAATTGGCGTAATTGGAGATAAAGCATTTAGAACTAAAAATTATAGAAAGCAATAATTTTGAACAAGGTCTTCTTAGTAGTTTTCCAAAAACATTTGATTTGAGAGAATTGAAGAAGGGATATCTCCCACATTTGTTCAATACACAAGAAAATGAAAATTACATAGTACCTATTCCAAATACTCAATGTTATTGTGTTGCGCTATGTCACAAAAATATAGACAAATATTTCTCAAATGGGATAGCTCCAGAGTTAAAAAACTTATGTGCTGAGTATAAAAAAGGAAATTGTTGAATATTGTGATTCTGAAGCAGATATTTTGAGAAGAGGTTGTTTCGAATTAAGAAAACAGTGTTTAGAAATAGCTAATATAGAACCATTCTGTTATTTAACAATTGCTGGGGTTTGCATGGTTATATACAGATCCAGATTTTTGCCTAAAATTACAATTGCTCTATTGGATAAAGAATGGAGAGGAAATTGTACTAAAGAATCCATGGCTTGGTTAAACAGTTTAAACAATAATAATCTCACATGCTCACAGTGATGGTGAAGTAAGAATAGCTGGTGCAAAATTAGATGGTTTAGCTAACTAAACTTATACTGTTTATCAGTACCATGGTTGTTTCTCACATGGTTGGAAAAATATTTTAAAAGTGAGATGTTTAGCATTAAAAGTATAGAAACAATGGATGACCTATATCAAAAGACCTTAACGAGAACTGCATAAATACTAAATGCAAGATACTATTTACTAGAGATGTGCGAATGTGATTGACTTCAATCAGCAAAGTACAAAAAGCTTAATAAATGAAAATAGTTACCTGAAATTGTTGAACCACTGAATCCAAGAGATTCTTTTTATGGTGGTCGAACTAAAGCAATAAAATTAAGAGCTAAAGCTGATGGTGTTTGCACAAAAATAGTACATGCTGATGTGTATAGTCTTTATCCAGGTGTGCAATATTATGATTATTATCATGAGCAACACTACACAAAAATATTTAGACCAAGACATTGTTATAAAAATGGTTGTTGTTGTTGTGGTCTATAGTCCTGAGACTGGTTTGATGCAGCTCTCCATGCTACCCTATCCTGTGCAAGCTTCTTGATCTCCCAGTACTTACTGCAACCCACATCTATCTGAATCTGCTTAGTGTATACATCTCTTGGTCTCCCTCTACGATTTTTACCCTCCACGCTGCCCTCCAATGCAAAATTTGGGATCCCTTGATGCCACAAATCATGTCCTACTATCCGGTCCCTTCTTTTTGTCAAGTTGTGCCACATTCTCCTCTTCTCCCCAATTCTATTCAATACTTCATCATTAGTTATGTGATCTACCCATCTAATCTTCAGCATTCTTCTGTAGCACCACATTTCGAAACCTTCTATTCTCTTCTTGTCTAAACTATTTATTGTACATGTTTCACTTCCATCCATGGCTAAACTCCATACAAATACTTTCAGAAACGACTTCCTGACACTTAAATCTATACTCGATGTTAACAAATTTCTCTTCTTCAGAAACGCTTTCCTTGCCATTGCCAGTCTACATTTTATATCTTCTCTACGTCGACCATCAGCAGTTATTTTGCTCCCCAAATAGCCAAACTGCTTTACTACTTTAAGTGTCTCATTTCCTAATCTAATTTGCTCAGCATCACCCGACTCAATTCGACTACATTACATTACCCTTTTTATGTCCCTCGACTCTTATAACTGCCATCTGGTTTCTGTACAAATTATAAATAGCCTTTCGCTCCCTGTATTTTATCCCTGCCACCTTTAGAAGTTGAAAGACAGTGTTCCAGTCAACATGGTATGGATTAATTAAACGAAAAGTGGTGGAACCTAGAGGTTTGTATTATCCTCTTTTACCAGTTAAAATAAAGATTGATAAAATGAGAAACTTTTGTTTCCTCTGTGTGTCACATATGCAGAAGAACAAGTAAGTAAATGCAATCACAGTGATGAGGAAAAAAGATTTATTGGAACTTGGATAAGAGACGAAGGAATGTTGGCAGTAAAATTGGATACAAAATTTAAGATGTTTTAGAAGTATGGGATTTTAGAAATAAGAGCAACAAGTTGTTTAAAAATTATACAAAGACTTCCTGAAAATAAAACTCCAAACCACTCCACATAATTTTGAATCTGGTGAAGCGTATATCAAAACAGTTAAAGAGAAATCGGATATTGACTTGGATTGTGATAGAATAAAGGAAAATGCTGGAAAACGAGATTTTGCTAAGATATGTCGTAATTCATTATGGGGGAAATTTGGGCAAAGGCAATATATGAGTCAAACAGAATATGTAACAGATTTACAGCGATTTTATGAGATGCTGTTGGATGATCGATTAGATAATATAGATATAAATTTTATTAATGACAATGTGGTTCAGATGAAGTTGAATATCAAGGATTATTAAGTGGAAAGTAATACAGCTAAAAATATTTTTATAGCAGCATTCACTACATCAAATACAAGGGTTAGATTGTATGATAGGTTAAATAAATTAGGGCAGCATGTTATATAATTTGTTACCAATTCTGTAGTATATATTGATGATGGCAAGGTCAATTCAAAAAAAGGTTGTATGTTGGGTGAATGGACAGATAAGTTAGTAAATAATAAATTTATTATAAATTGGGCTTCGACTGGACTCATGGGTTATTCTTATAACAAAAATGATGAAATTTCTGTGTTGAAAGTAAAAGGATGCACATTAATAACCAGAATATTGAAAAGTGGAATGGCGAATCTATGACCAGATAAGTAGAGAAAGGAATTTAAAAAATGCTGTTAGATTACCATCAGATAACAAGAGATATTGATATTAGAAATCTACTCAACAAAAGTTAAGAGAAAATCTCATTTCAGTGTGATGAAAGAGTTGTTGTACAAAATTTTGATACATTGCCTATTGGATATTAAAAATTAAATGATTTGTCAATATATTCTAATGTAAAGAAAAACTTCATACCATGTTCCTTATATAAATACAATAAATTAGTTAGTTGTCTTTTGTTGTATTGTCTGTTGTCTAACTTTTTGGTTATAGAGTGAAAACTTTTAAAAATAGTCAGTAGGCTTTAATGAAATTCTTGTAATTTATGGGTAAATTATAATTTGCTATTACTTTTACAGTCATAAAAAACAGAGTATCTGAGTATTCTATTTCCTCCCATATTTCTATATCACTTATTTTTACAGCATGGTTCCACCCTCTCAAATGTTCTATAATTAAAGATGGTTAAAATATTCATTGCATATATTACATTCAATTTGTCTCTCTCATTGTTTATTATTTCTATTGAAATAAAAATGTCAAATTTAAATTCATCCCATACATTAGTCATATTTATAAGGTTAAAAATTTAAAAATTATTAAAATTTTATTCACTATTAATGGATACTCTACTGGACAAGCTAAATAATGCAAGCAATTCTAATTTGATTAAAAATATTAGTGAGCTACAAGTAAATGAATTGTATTTCATTAGAGGTGTGGACATTTTAAAACCAGATGAGGGGAGAAATTTTGTATGGAGCTCGATGATAATTTTAAAATTATTTGCCAGAGAGTTTTAAAAAGTAATAAGTAACTGAGACTTTAAATTTTTTTGAAGATGATAACATTAAACTAAAATATAGAGGAGTGGAAGAGAATTAAAAATAATGATTACGAATTTCACTATCTAAAGTTCATTGGTTGAATAAATTTTTATTAATTTAATTTTTTGTATCTTATTTTTGTGGGTGGGTGTGTTTTATCATTAAATAATCTCTTAATGCACTGAATGGGTCCACTTACTACTGGGTTGGGTTGACTCAGTTAGTAATCTCGTAGTGGGCTCAACCTACCCACTTACTACTACTAAAGCTTGCTTTATCGGACATCAGCAGTTGTTAGAGCAATATTTGTTCAGTTTCATCATAGCAAGAATATCAGTACAGTTGGGGAGTCTGTTTTGGCTGTCAGTACCTCCAAATTGTTGATTGACCTGCAGTTTATACAGATGAAGCTTCAACTCATCCTGTACATGACCTAATGACTGTAATGGCAGTTGTTATGTTTGTTCATGTTACTGTGTTGCATATCTTGGAGTACATTTGGGCTCTGACATGTTTAAACAATTTCTCCCCAACCTGTTAGATAGCCAGCTCACAACACTGCCAGTGGCCTTCTACTATCTACCATATCTGAGAATACTATACCTCTCGGTTACAGCCAAAATGAAGATCTTTTTTATTCTATCGCAATGCCCATTGACAGAAGTAATTCAGAGAAAGATTTCCACTGCCATAATTTGCATCTGCACGAATCACTGCTTCCTGCCATCCTAAGCTGCCTGATTCCCTCCTGTTCAGCAATGTGCACTTACCCAACATTCAATATTAATTTAGTTAGGGGTTCACCACTGCAGTTCAATAATACAATGCGAGCCACCCTAAGCACAATCTTAAGGACCCCTTTGCTGTTTAACAGATTCCATGAAAAACTGTATAAAATGATCATGCAGTTCGTTTTGAACTCATTCCAGGAAAGACTGACTATATCTGTACCTCAACAAGCATATAACAGCTCTTAATTGTTCAAGGTATGACTACGAAAAATGGATATGCCACTCTAAAATTACAAGAAAGGTGAGCAAAGTAAAGCTATGCAAGATCGAGTAAGTAGACTTGATAGGGACCCAGTGAGGGGAATGTCTATACGTGCAGTACTAAATTAGCAGATCGATTCAAGGACACTAATATTCCAATCGGTTTTGAGGGTGTTAGTCATCTATGAAAAATGTTCTGCATGCCACAAATAAATCCACAATTTTTTCCCATACTGAGGCTCATGCAGTTAACAGTGATATCTGCGATGAACTCTACATACAGAGTGAGAGGTCCACTTCTATTTGGAGACCAATTTTGTAATACATTTCATGAAAATTGACCTGAAACGGTTAACATATGTAGGAGAGATTGTATCGTTGATACCACTGTACCAAAGAGGTTACCTGAGTGGCAGAATTGATTGTAAGTAGGAGTGCACGGAGTGCAGTTTCAGTTGCTATTGCACTCTGTTGTAGGTAGGAAGTAAGACTTATAGCTACTGGCTAGCTGCTAGAATTTAGATGTTGGTCTATGGATGCAGCATAATGCAGTTTTTATTAAATGTGATGATGAATGATATTGTCTGTGCTGACACAGAGCCAGTAAATGTTAGGACATAGTTATTTCTATTGAAGTTTAAAATGTGTATTATTAATTTGTAAGGCTATAAGATTATTAGAAATTGAAGTGATACTGATCGTTAACAAATATGGGCAATGTCCATTGCTATTACATAAGAGCAACAAATTGATAGTGTAACTCAAAGGGAAAACAACTGGAACCAATATGCAAGGTGATGAAAGTTTGTACATTAAATTTACGCAAGCAGCAATGCAGTATGTGGACTTTGCTCAGTTTTACAAAACTGACTTTTATGGGAACCAGGTATTTTCCATCAGATTTAATGTATAGGTTGATTTGGAGTATCCGATTTGTAATATTTTATGTGTTTTGTAGTACTGATTCAGAGAAGTTAAATTTTGGATTCTATTTTGTCAGACGGATTCAGACTTTTCCTCATGTAACAATTCAACTATTTTTAATTGCGACAGTAAGTGAGAATTGTAGAACAGTTGAGAAGTTCACTGATTTTGAAGTTAATGTAAAATGTTTTATATCAGACTTTGTGAACAAGAAAGTTTCTGCTGAATACAATTTTCAAACTGAAGCATTCGGTTTTAGCGTATCCCATTATCAATACCTCACTCTCCGGTATTTAATGTTTATGTACAACACAGAGAACACACGATACCGAGTGACGACAGAGTGTCCATGAACAAGCGACATCCGCATTTGAACATAATTAATATGGACAGATCCATAACCTAATTGGAATTAGTGTAATACTTAATAAAATTTAAGGATGATTTGTCAAAAGGAAAGAAATGAAATCTTTTTATCATTGCTGTGGTCTTCTACACGTGCATATTTGCTTTGCAATTCACAATTAAGTGCCAGGCAGAGGGTTGATCGAACCACCTACAACACATTTCTCTACCACTCCACCCTATAAGAGCCTGAGGGAAAAACGTGCACATAAGACTTTTTATGTCACCTCTGATATCCCTTATTTTATTACGACGATCACTTATTCCTATGTAGGTTGGCACCAAATTAAATATTGTCACACTCCGAGACAAAGTTGGTGATCAAATTTCACTGAAAGTTAATGCGTGTCTTCTCTTCAGAATCCTTTTTTAATAGTCAAGACCGCAAATATTTGTACACTGATAACTAGCTTCAGCAAACTAAATTCCCGTTTTCAGATGTGAAAATTTTTTAAGAAGGAGTTCCGGGCCAAAATTCAACTGTAATATGCAAATGATGTCCCGGAAATGTTGTGACGCACTTCAAAGGGTTGTAGAGGGTGTCATGAAGAACAAATCGCCAATAGGAACCGGTGTCCAGAAACATCATCTAGTGGTGCTACAAAGAGTGACTTTGCACGCTGACAGAATGTCTGACGAAATATCTTGCAATGTTGTTTGTTAGTCTTTGATCGCGACTGATTACCACGATCGCCAGGGGACAAAATGGAGCTAGCTGGTGCGTAGTAAGGCCTTGTCTCCTGTGGGTGAGACACTCTGTTACCTCTGTGGACGACGGCTTCGGACACGAATTTCCATCAGCAGTTTATTTTTCTCCTGGAACCCTCCAATGTTTTTCTGTATGCAGGAGAAAAATATACTGCAGATGGAAACTTATGTCTGAAACCGTCATTCACCAACGCAACAGAGCATCGCATTAACAAGAGACAGGATCTGTCTGCGCAGTAGCTACGTCAGTAGAAAGTCACGTTCCCTGCCGAAGGGGAGACCCACTGGAAGGCACCGGCATCTGCATCTAGATCGACGCTCTATTGCGCCTTTGAATGACGTTTTGAGGAACGTGCTCCTCAAGACACCCTCTACAACCTCGCGAAATTTATCGCAACATTTCTGAGACGCCTTGTACAATAAAAACAATCATTAAAAATACGCTTACATACCACTCAGTACAAAGTAGTGGTGTCTACATCGGTCTTTGAAGCTACACACCTTATCATAACCATGTTATACGATTTTACTGCTATTTGAATTAAAGGTGCTTTCATAATCCTAATTCATGTTCCTAATTACTGCCGCTCTGAAGTTTCATCGGTTTCAACCTATAGTTCACATCTGCCCTTGGAAATGGTTAAATTATGTTCTGAACAAAATTCTACCGGGTGGATTCTCTTTCATTGTTTCCCTTAGTACATAATCCCATACAATTTTTGCGTCACTGCTGCCTTCTCCTGGGACCAAACTCTATCAGAATTAAACATTCATCTCCCTTATTCGTGTTAGCAACTTCTTATACCTCATCATACACTCTTTCAGTTTCATCATCATCTACAGAGCTAGTCAATATTAAATTGGTATTACTGTCTTGAGCGTTTGCGTTACGTGTAATTTGGCTACGATAATACGTTCGCTGTGTTGTTCGTAGTGTCTTCTCATTCCTATTCTCTTTCTCACTATCGGAAATAATTCTGAATCACCCCTTTCTCACTGCGTTGATAACCGTATACTCACCTGGCAACGCGTCCCATTTTTTCTACAACCGCGGTTCCCACCTCATCTGACATGAACCTATCAATTTCTCTTTTGAAATTCTCTAACACACCTCCATTATTAAAGGATCTAACACTCCACTCTCTGACTCCTAGAAAGACAGTTTTATTCGTCATCGGCGGTATCATCCTGAGAAGTCCGTAGCCCGAGATCCATATGGGGGGACTATTTTACCCCCGACAGATTTCACCCTAAAGGATATCATCTTAATTAGCATCCCAGCAGAGTTGCATGTCATCGAGACATTTAACGACTGGTCTCAGCTGTTCACATAACGCACATGGTGAAACGATATTGCCTTACGTTACAGTCAGACCAGAACATCAACGAGACTGTTATCAATGCAGCTACTGAAATAGTTACTGCGCACGTCAGGAATTATGTTTTAGTCCACTCTCACCACAAACACCTATCCTACATATTTCGCCCAAGGTATGGTTATCTGTATCGTAGTTTGACGCAAGCTGCATCACATTGGTTCTGTCTGTTGTTCGTGGAGGGATTTCTGATATCAGTGGTCAAGTACTCATTACTAATGGTAATGACTAATAACTGCAAATGAGCTGAGAACTGGGAGTGACTCTAGATTTAGGTACATACATAATGATCTATAGTTGTAGGAAGTGGCAGACGTGCTATTAGTGGATGTGCTGTAATAGTACATAATAGATGGAAATCTCAAGTCGATGATTAGAAATACACAAATGGCGAAATCATAACAAGTTTCAGAATAGATAGAGGGCATCGATCGGTAATTGGGGTATAAACATTGAAGATGGGAAGAAGAAGAGACTGAAGTTTTTATGAAACACTAAAAAGAGAACTGGATACATACTATAGACCACCGACTTATCTCCAGAGATTCAAATGCCATAATAGAAAATAACCTAGCAGCTATAACGCTGGGAACTTGCGATGAATAACACATTAATGATAATGGGCATTCTCTTACACATTTTGCTTTAAGTAATGGACTGAAAATTACTAATTCATTTTTGGGAAGAGAGATATACTTAACTGTACTTGGAGCGTGAAGTGACAGAGATAAATAACAAATTACGTTGTTGTCTACAGTAACATATGCAAACGAGCTCAGAGTGTTTTTGTTTTCAGAGTTAGCAACATTACCTCGGACCGCTACTTAGTAGTAGCAAAAAACAGCTGTGCTCGCTAGATGAAAGGGAAGAAAGAGTTGAGACAAGAAGGGAAGAAGGTTCTAAAGTCAATGTATTACAAGAGAGCGTAAAACGTCTATATCAAAACAGACTGAATCTTTGCCTAAATCAGACACATACAAAAGATAATTTACAAACTGCATGGCAAAATTCAAACCTATGAATGTACAGGCTGAAAATAAGTGCTTGAGGAGAAAGTACAAGAGAATAAATAAGAAGAGATGAAGAGTATATCACAAAAGCAGATGAGGAAAAGAGACTAGTATAAGAGATATATTTACAGGCGAAAAAAGACTTTCACGCAGGAGGATCGTACAAACATACCGCCGTTTGAGTCTCGTACAGATTCCAGTATTGAGGACATAGTGATAGACATCCCTGGGGTTGTGAAGCAGCCGAATGGGTTGAAAATAAATAAATCTCCAGGTCCTGATGGGATTCCAATTCGGTTTTACAGATAGTACTCTACTGCATTGGCTCCCTACTTAGCGCCGGCCGGCGTGGCCGAGCGGTTCTAGGCGCTTCAGTCTGAAACCGCGCGACCGTCACGGTCGCAGGTTCGAATCCTGCCTCTGGCATGGTTGTATGTGATGTTCTTAGGTTAGTTAGGTTTAAGTAGTTCTACGTTCTAGGGGACTGATGACCTCAGCTGTTAAGCCCCATATTGCTCAGAGCCATTTTGTTGAACCTTACTTAGCTTGCATTTATCGCGAATCTCTTGCCCAGCGTAAAGTCCTGAGCGACTGGAAAAAATGCGCAGGTGACGCCTGTATATAAGAAGGGCAGAAGGAGGGATCCTCAAAATTACAGACCAACATCGGTTTGTTGCAGGATTCTCGAACATATTCTCAGTTCGAATATAATGAATTTCCTTGAGACAGAGAAGTTGCTGTCCATGCATCAGGACAGCTTCAGAAAGCATCGCTCCTGGGAAACGCAACTCGCCCTTTTTCACATGATATCTTGCGAACCATGGATGAAGGGTATCAGACGGATCCCACACTCCTTGACTTCCGGAAAGCGTTTGACTCGGTGCCCCACTGCAGACCCCTAACTAAGGTACGAGCATTTGGGATTGGTTCCCAAATATGTGAGTGGCTCGATAACATCTTAAAGTAATAGAACCCAGTACATTGTCCTCGATGGTGAGTGTTCATCGGAGTAGAGGCTATCATCTGGAGTGCCCCAGGGAAGTGTGGAAGGTCCGCTGTTGTTTTCTATCTACATAAATGATCTTTTGTATAGGGTGGATAGCAATGTGCGGCTGTTTGCTGATGATGCTGTGGTGTACGGGAAGATGTCGTTGTTGAGTGACTGTAGGAGGATACAAGATGACTTGGACAGGATTTGTGATTGGTGTAAAGAATGACAGCTAACTCTAAATATAGATAAATGTAAATTAATGCAGATGAATTGGAAAAAGAATCCCGTAATGTTAGGACACTCCATTAGTAGTGTAGCGCTTGACACAGTCACGTCGATTAAATATTTGGGCGTAACATTGCAGAGCGACATGAAGTGGGCAAGCATGTAATGGCAGTTGTAGGGAAGGCGGATAGTCGTCTTCGGTTCATTGGTAGAATTTTGGGAAGATGTGTTTCATCTGTAAATGAGACCGCTTATAAAACACTAATACGACCTATTCTTGAGTACTGCTCGAGCGTTTGGGATCCCTATCAGGTCGGATTGAGGGAGGACATAGAAAAAATTCAGAGGCGGGCTGCTATATTTGTTACTGGTACGTTTGATCATCACGCGAGTGTTACGGAAATGCTTCAGGAACTCGGGTGGGAAACTCTGGAGCAAAGGAGGCGTTCTTTTCGTGAATTGCTACTGAGGAAATCTAGAGAACCAGCAATTGAGACCGACTGCAGTACAATTTTACTGCCGCCAACTTATATTTCGCGGAAAGACCACAAAGATAAGAGAGATTAGGGCTCGTACGGAGGCATATAGGCAGTCATTCTTCCCTCGTTCCGTTTGGGAGTGGAACAGGGAGAGAAGATGCTAGTTGTGGTACGAGGTACCCTCCGCCACGCACCGTATGGTGGATTGCGGAGTATGTATGTAGATGTAGATGTAGATGTATGGAAGTGATAGGAGGTCTAGTATTAGAGTCAGAATTTAGAAAAATCTTCTTAAGACTTAAGAGCAAATTAGGCCGAAGGCATCACAGGGTGTCCCACTCGAAAGAGGCCCTACGAACATGTTTAGTAATTCCACTGAAATTGCACCGTGTAATTTGTGACGTTCTGTGTGGCAATATTGTACTCTACAACATCGTTTGACTTAACAGTCTGTTTCCGCTCGTCGTTGTGTCTGGAACTCAGTGTTCAGTGTTTAGTGTCATTGTATCGCTATTCTGTCGAATAGCGCATGTTTCTTGTGAAATAATACTACCAGTTCCATTAAGACATGCCTGTGAATGTTTATTGAACATTTTGGTAACCTGCGTATGCCGTCTAAATGCTGCATATGGAAGTTAGTGAACAACATGGAGGGCAATGGAACGGTGCTAGATCTTCACTGCGGTGTACAACTATCACTGTCGGAAGAAAAAGTCACAGACGAGAAACAAGGAAGTTGGCCTCTGCTGAGAATTCTGATAGCCGTAAGCCTCAGGAATGTGGAATGAGACAGAGTACATGTCACAGAGCTGCAAAGAAAGCCGGCATCTATCCACACAGTTTTGAAGTTGTTCAGGAACTAAATGTCAATGACAAAGACAAACGCATTACATGTGGCCGTTGGTTTCACCAATTTATTGGTCAGAGGCCAGGAATATTGTAGTACACGTGGTTCAGTGATGAGGCGTAGTTCCCCCTCTCTGGCTATGTAAACTCACAGGCTAGGCATTTGTCGTGAAATGAAAATCAACATGCACTGGTCCCACAACCCCGGCATTCACAAAAGATTGGCGTGTTCTGTGTAGTATCACAGTGTCACATCATCAGACCAATTTTTTCAAGAATACTCCGAGAGGTGCAGTTTACATCTAAATGTTTGGGGAATTTATGGACGATGAAGAACTTACCCTCGGCTGTTGAAAACAGAATGGCGCCACATACCACACGACTCGTGTGACCATGCCTGACATCGAATCATTTTTCCCCAGCAGACTGGTTTTGAAAAGACTGTAGCCTCCAACGTAACCTTATTTAACACCACCTGACTTCTTCCTCTGCAGTGAGCCAAAAATGTGAGGTCTACAGAAACAAACCACAAAACTTGGAAGACCTGCGATAGAACATCATCCGTGAAATCCAGGCAGTGACACCAGAGGTTCTTGCCACAACATTGGAGAACCTGCAGCGGCGTGTTTAACTGTGTTTACAACTCAACCGCGCTCACTTTAAACACCATTTGTGATTCACCCTTATTTCCCCATAAACTAGGTATGACATGTTCATTTCATTTCGTGACTGTTTATGCAAAGCCTTTAATTGTCATGTAAATGTTTGATTGTAGGGCCTCTTTCGAGTAGGACACCCAGTATAAAATTCCATTGGAATTTCTAGAACCACTATGCGAATTGGCAACTAAACAACTATTCCGATTGGTGTGTGGAATTTATGAGACTGGCAACATACTGTATCATCCACCTTTCGGAAACTCATCATCCACTCTATTTCGAAGACGGTAAGAGGTGTAATAACTGTCACACAATCAGCTTAACAGCTCATGTATGCAAGTTGTTCACAAGAATAATATACAGGATAATGGACAAAAAATTGGGGAACCGTTAGACGACGATCAGATGGCTTTACAAATGTAGAGTCACCTGAGAGGCAGTCAAGCCGTTGCGTTTGACAATGGAAGGAAGATGAAGAAAAACTGGCATTCATTCATTGGGTCTGTCGTTCTGGAAATAACGTTCGATAATGTACAATGATGTAAGATGGTCGAAGTTACGAAGCAAGGAGGAATAAGTTATGGGGAAAGTTGAGTGACACACAAAATCTAGAACCAAGTGCAACGAATAGAAATGGGAGACCAAGAACGATGTTCTCGAATTAAATTGGGCGTAAGACATAAATGCAGACTTTCGCCATACTATTCAATCGAAGAAGCAATGACAGAAATAAAAGAGAGCTTCAGGAATGGGATAAAAATTCAGTATATTTATTAAGATGGTATCTGCTCTTTCGGACATGTCCGGAAGAACAGATACCATCGGTGACCATGCAGCACGTTAGAATGAAATTACAATGAAATGAACACCCTTAGCTGCTTACAAGTGTTGACATACGTCAACGGGGACAGATGGAAATGTGTGCCCCGACCGGAACTCGAACCCGGGGTCTCCTGCTTGCATGGCAGACGCTCAATCCATCTTTTTTTTCTCATTTTGTTCGTTTTCGTTCGTTGTATCTGCTCGGGGCGGACGTCGGAAGACACCCGTTTCAGTTCGTTGTTGATCCATTAACTCAGTTTTTTTTAATTACAGATGGCAGCTAACCCTCTGACCAAACACGCTGAGTTACCGTGCCGGCTGTCCATCTGAGCCACCGAGGACACAGAGGATAGCGCGACTGTAGGGATTTATCTGTGGCACGCCTCCCGCGAAACCCGCATTCTGAACGTATTGTCCCGCACTACATTCGTAGTGCCCCCGCCCATTATACTCATTACTGGCGGCGCGAAGAAGATGGTCCGAAAGAACAGATACCATCTTAGTATATACTGTATATAGTTAATGTTCACTGGCCACTTGACCATCATCTTCTTCTGTGCGAATGCACAAACAGTGCCCGAACTCTTCCCGGAATCGGCAACGCGCCGCGAGTAATGAGTGTAATGGGCGGGGGCACTACGAATGTAGCGCGGGACAATACGTTGAGAATGTGGGTTTCGCGGGAGGCGTGCCAGAGATAAATCCCTGCAGTCGCGCTATCCTCTGTGTCCTCGGTGGCTCAGATGGATAGAGCATCTGCCATGTAAGCAGGAGATCCCGGGTTCGAGTCCCGGTCGGGTCACACATTTTCGTCTGTCCCCATTGACGTATGTCAACGCCTGTAAGCAGCTAAGGGTGTTCACTTCATTGTAAAAATTCAGTGTTGAAAGGTAGGAATGATAAGATTTCCTGAGGACATAACTACCCTCAGTGAAAGTGAAGAAGATTTACAGGATCTATTGAATGGAATGAACAGTCTAATGAGAGGAGAGGAGGAGATTAGTGTTTCATGTCCCATCGCCAACAAGGTTATTACAGACAGAGCATAAGCCCGGATTATGGAAGGATGGAGAAGGACATCGGCTGTGCCCTTTCAAAGGAACCATTCCGGAACTTGCCCTATGTGATTTAAGGAACTCAAAGAAAACCTAAATCTGGATAGCCAGACACGGGTATGAACCTTCACCCTCCTGAAAACTAGCACATTATGCTAAAGACTGCGCTACCTCGCTCGGTCAAACAGTATAACTAGTATAAAATATGGTTTGGGAGTAAAATGAAAGAATACCAAAGTTATAACGAGCAGCAGAAATGAGAAAAAATCGAGATGTTTAATATCAAAATTGATGATTACCAGACAGACAAAGTTAAGGCATTCTGCCACCTTGTTAGCAAAACAATCGCTGATAGACTAAGCAAGGAAAACGTAAAAAGCAGACTAACGCTGGCAAACAGGGTATTTATGGGCAAGAGATGTCTGCTTGTCCCAATATACGGTTGAATTTGAGGGAGATATTTCCGAGAGTTTTCGTCTGGGGCACGGCGTTAAACGGTAGTGAGTAAGTGACTGTGGGAGAATCGGTAGACAAGTGAAGCTAAGCATTTGAGATGCCATTCTTTAGAATATCGTTGAAATTCAGTGGACTTATGAGGCGCAGAAAAGAACATTTAGAAAACACTGACAAAATGAAGGAATTTAACTGTAGGAGATCTATTAAGAGATCAAAGAATAACTTCATAGAAAACGATGACAAGAGAAAGGAACAGAATTGTAGGACATGTATTAAGAAATCAGACAATAACTTCCACTGTACTAAAAGTAGCTGTAGGGGGTAAAACCGTATGGTGAGGGGTAGATTGTAATACAAACAACAAATAACTGAGGACATAGGTAGCAGGTTTATACTCAGATGAAATGGTTGGCACAGTAGAGGAAAATGTGGCAGGCTGAATGAAACTTGGAAAAGAAAACAATAGCATGAACACCACATAAGACTTTCACAAAGAAAATAAATCAACATCTACAATTTCTTACTTAAAATCTATGTAAAGTACCAGATTACTCAGAAAAGGGAGAGACTGAACAGATAACGTTTTCACGCTCAAACAGATTACAGAGAAAACAAAGATCGTTCAAAAGGAAAATAAACACTGCATTTATAGACTTAGCGAAAGCATTCGATCATATAAGCAGAAAAGTCTTATGAAACTTATTACACGACGAACGATGTCTTCAGCTAATAATAAAGTTTTTAAAGAACCTATATAGAGGCCCAACAATGCTGTAGATTATGTTCTTAATATCTACATCGACGATATGCCTGAGATAGGGAAACAACTGACTCAAGCTTGCGATTGTCACGTGATATATTTTTAATACACTGCTTTTTGCAGACGGCCTCGCAATCGTAATGGAAAGCGGAACTCCCGAAAAATGATAGCTTTCTAAGAGACAAAACGCTGGGGACTAATGGTAGGATCATAACAGAAAACGAAGCAACTGAACAACTTAGTCACTTCAGTTACCTGGGTAGTATTGTAAGCTATCTGCACGTGCATGACTTTGACTACGAACTCCAGAAACATCATGTGATTTATGATGAACAGTTAATAGAACATTGAGAAATTAAGTTAGGAAATACACAAAAAAAAAAAAGGTTCAAATGGCTCTGAGCACTATGGGACTTAACATTTGAGGTCATCAGTCCCCTAGAACTTAGAACTACTTAAACCTAACTAACCTAAGGACATCACACACATCCATGCCTCAGGCAGGATTCGAACCTGCGGTCATAGCAGTCGCGCGGTTCCGGACTGACCGCCTAGAACCGCACGGCCACACCGGCCGGCGAAATACACAAAAATCAATTTATATACGATAATGTTCGCCACGACACTGATATTTTGAGGAGAAAATTGTCCAACTGGTTTACAGCAAGCCAGTATAGTCCAGGTGTCAGAGACGAAATTTCTAAAGGTGAAACGTTGCACTGTATTGGACACACTAAAAGAATAAGACTTAAGAACTTTTGATATTTGCTGTAAATGGGAAGATCAAGTCTAATTGGCAAAGCTGGCTAGAACGTCTGCAAAGACTGTCCCATACGAGAGCACAGAAATAAACCTTAAATTTCAGACCGTTCGATACAACGTCCATAGGAAGACCAAGAAAAAGATGCCTATGTGCTAGACCAGAGGCGGTATGAAATCTGCACACATGCAGCGCTCTTGCATGCGTGCAAACCTATGTCTTGTCCTGCACACTTTTTCCAGTATCCTGCCACACTATCTGAGCAAGAAAAGGACGAAGAACAAACCGGGAAAGCGTCGCATCCAGATGTCAACGCAATTGTGGAAGTTGTGGTTCTGAGCACTATGGGACTTAACATCTATGGTCATCAGTCCCCTAGAACTTAGAACTACTTAAACCTAACTAACCTGAGGACATCACACAACATCCAGACATCACGAGGCAGAGAAAATCCCTGACCCCGCCGGGAATGGAACCCGGGAACCCGGGCGCGGGAAGCAAGAACGCTACCGCACGACCACGAGCTGCGGACTGCAAGTTGTGTAAGTGAACAGCTTGCATACGGCTTGTTTTCATCTTACGTTTTTCTTTCAAAAACAAAGACCCCGTAAACAACGAAATTTTAGCATAATGTAAATATTTTTGAGTGCTGGAGACGTAATAGGATTTTTATCCGGTTCAAACTGACGGCATACTGTCAGATGCAGGCAATTTCGCAGATTTTCGTAACACAGGTTGCCACTTAATGGTGACTTATTAGTGTGGTCATCGAATAAACCGTTTAACACACATTTACGTTAACCGAAATATGGTAACATGTTTGCAACCTCATTGTGAAGACGCAGAAACTCTTTCAATTCTTAGACAGTTTCAACGTATAAGAATTTGTATTTTAAATGAGAATTATACTGCAGATCGATCAGTTCCATTTGCACGTGTACTAGGGCACTTTCAACTGAAACAGCAAACGTCACTAAAACAGCACAAAAACAAATGTAAGACTGGCAATGTCCTCAAAACATTTAAAGAACTACCATCGCAATTTTTTAAACGCCACAATGAATTCTCCAAAACTTTCCGTTAAGGCCAGTGAGCTTAGGGAACTGAACTGTGTCTTTTTTGTCAGAATTGGTCCCTTGCACTATTCGGTTTACTTTTTAAACTTATCCCGATCAAATCAAAAATAAATTGTTTCTTACCTCACAACGTCTTACTGTTTTCAGTGTGCAGTAGAGTCCACTTAAAGATAATATAATAATGCGTTGAACTTCAGAAAAATTACTGTTCGTGTCACCAATTTCACGAAGTCCTCCATGCCTGCAAATTTAATACAAAGTCGTCTTAATGTACAGAGCAACGAATCCCATTCACGTCGTCTGTCGATCGTTGTAATTCTTAACTCTTCCATCGTGACCTATATCATTACATTCTTTCTTCATGCTGTTGTAATACCATTCCACATCAAATTTGCGGTGTCCATCGATTTTGCGACAGCATAATAGATATTGAGAAAGCTCATCATTCTATCATTCCCATTAATATGTGAAAGCTCGTGGGGACTGATCTCTAGATTGCCTCTTTTTGTGCTAGACAGCCTCAGGACCTGTGAACTTCTTTTACATCACAAGCAAATAGCGAAGAATAAACAGCCCTGACACCAACATTCTGTCGAACTGAAGAACGTGGATCCGACCGAAAAAGTTCACCACATTGCTAAATAAAATGCTTCTCTATACCGAATACTACGAAGAAGGGCTCAGTAAAGTCGAGACTTACCAAGTAATGCCGAGACAGGCTGAGCGTCGGATCGCTCCCGTGCAGGACGTTGCAACCACGTGCAGCTTTGCATGTTGTGGCCGACCCTGCCCTAGACCACGATGAAAGAAGAAGAGACGAAGAAGAACTGGAAAGGATGGCTGTAACATTAAGGCAAAGCAAGGCCATGAACGCGATTTGCGTTCGATACACCAGCTATCTGCAGACAATGCATGCTGCTAGCCAGGGCAAACCTGTACGTGGTTGAGGTGAGGCTGTACTTTTAGTAGGTGGAGCTGGATGGTAGCTCCGTTTTCTTCTGTATCCTTTCTCTGGGTAGTAGCAACAGTCTGTTCGACTCTGGTCACATTTGTCCTTACAGTATACTAATTGTGAGCTTGTTATAGTCTGTTTAATGTTTTTTTGGTGTGCCATTATCCACCTCCTCATATGAACCTTTTTGTTTGTTTGGGAATCGAACTGATTGCCCTTCGTTGTTTACCGATAACACCATCCTGTTAGGAAAATTAAACCTTCATGTCTCTGTACACCTGTCGTGTCCTCCTACTCTTTCCCAGAAACGAAAGCTTCAGAAAGCATGGTCACTCGAGTTGAGAAGATTGATCTTGATACTAACTGATGGCAAGCTGTTCGGTTATGTATTGCTTTTATTCATATGCCCTTAACCGAATATGTTGCGAGGAGACTAAATGTGTAACGTAATGAACAGTATACACGGGAGCACAGATATCTGCCACAACGGCAGAAAAAAATTCACATGACGTCTCGTGAGAAAGATACCAGTATCTGTGAAATCTCTATATACTATTTAACAAAGGAGTAACTGTTACTATACATTTATGTTGTGACAACACAGCCTTACCATAAAATATTTGAAAATAACGGTTTTTCCGTTGCATGCCCTTTTGCTAAAAGATTTTGGAAGATGTCGATTATTATTTTCAAAGATGCTTTTGTACAATAAGAAGTTAACAACAGTACTGTGTCCCAGTAAGAATAAACGAATGAACATCACTTCTTGAACGAACTGACATATGAAGGAAATTACTAATAGGAATCTTTAGGTTTTTGTTTAAAATATGCAATACTAGTTACAGATTTTATTATATTAAAACTGAATTACATATGGGATTCTTTCGCGGACCTTTACGCTCTTATCTGAGCAATATGGCAAGAGATTCGTTTGCATCAGAGCAAATTCCTCTCTGTCCCACTCCATCGTTCGGCCACTTTCTCGAAATTCTTATCACTAGCAGGAACCCAACTCTAAAGTACACTCCCACGTTGTATTAGAGAACTGAATAACATATCCTCCTTCAGAAGACAGTTAACGACATATGTACTGAAGCAACAAAAAAAGTTCCACTGTCCTTCTACGCACTCGTTACCCTCTGTACTGCTCGCCTCCTGGAGCAGACATTTGTCCGTTAAACTTTCATGAAAGTGAACTTTATTTTCCGCGACAAACTTCGTTACGAGTTATGACTGTCAAAACTGAGTTTACAAAAATATTACGAAAAATATTAATTAAATGTTGAATGATCAAAGAACAAAGAACTGTTATATGAGACAGATCATATATATGATCATTGTCATTCTTAGAACAAATGCTCTGATGTTTTTTTTGTTTTTTTTTTTGTTTTGCTCTCACTTCTTCTTTTTCTTCAATTTCTGACGTAGCTTGAGCGTGCAGGAGACCAGACGCGATTGCTCAAAGTGCAATTTGGTAGTTTCAAGCAATAGATGAAATTTTACCTAATTTTGTACTCTCTTATTGTAGTATCTGCTAACCCCACAAGCCTATGCTTTAAGAAGTGTCTATGAATATTTTCAATAACACGCGAGAGGCGGCCATTTTTAGAGCAATAACGTTATTTCACTATATTTCTGAACTGATTAATAATATTCAACTTAGGCTTGTTTAAAAACTACTAATAATACACCTTCAGAGTGGATAAGTATTTTGTTTAATGTCAAGGAATTTTACATAAAAACATCGTGCCTATGTGTGCTGATGGAATCTGTGGCAAAGTCGATGTTTTATCAATTAAAAAAATATTTATCGAGAGAAGTTTCAAATAATACGTGGTGGTATATACAGCTGTTCATGCTAGGACGTAACCCATGATACCTGGATATTTTATAACAGAACTGTATTTGGTATTTAATAAAAAGATAGCCCTGACAGCTTATCAGCCGGATCTTATAGCTCTCCACTCCAAAGACAGTTTAATACATCGTGGTTCTCCAAAGACAGTTTAATAGATCGTGGTTCAAGTTTGTGCGTGTAGGTGCGATGTATTTTCTGATAAAGCAGATAAACAATAAATAGAATCATACCACCAAAGAAACTGCTATTACGGCTGTGCATGTTGCTTCAATTTAACGGATTTTTCAGAGGTAAAGCAAACTACCAGCACTTTAATTCCTTCAAGGTCCTCGCAGATTGTTTTCAGAGTGTATTTTGTAAGTTTCTTGTAACGTATTACGCAAACGATATTAAACTTGGCCTATGTCCAAAGATTTAATGTACACAAACAAGCTTTATCAGATTCATACGATACACTTCACAGCGTGTGTATGACTTTACAATGCATGAATACAATAAGACGATTCATACAGACAGACATTCTACGCGACACGACACGGTACACACTACATCTCTCTCGCCAACATAAGGCACCACAATAAAATATTTGTATTATATACAAATGTGTATTCTATTTTTCTTTCATGTACTTAACAACCAATAACGACGAGCGAGTACATGTACATTGCTGCATAAAGGAGAGATGTACGTAGAAGAAATCTGAGAACTGAATATGTCCTTTAAACTGAAAACCTGTCTGGTAACTGTCAAGGCAAGGAAACGAGGGTGTGCTGCTAAATTTCTGCTCGTTACGCAATTAGTAAGGGACGACCCAAGAAAGTGGACGTGTGGAAAGAGATATAGTAAGAGATGTTGAGGATACAAGTAATTTCGCGAGATACCATTTCATGAAAGTGATGAAGTTGGTTGTGAGATCCATGACTTGGAGCCAGGCAGGGCAGATGTAGATCGTAACGTGCAGGTTTCAGAATTTGATTCGGCACATAAAAGTATGGGTTCTGCTATAAGTATACAGCAAACTAGCAGCCAGCCAGGTACTTTAACGAAAAGTAAATTAGTTACAGCACAGACTATAAATGCTATGTCAATACCAGCAGTCGGAATGATTTTTACCTTACTCTTTGCTAAACTTGTTGAGAAAGAGAGAAACGGATAAGAGAAGAGAAAGACTGTTATTGGAATCAGTAAAGGAAACTATTAAGCACAGCGAAAGGGAACATGAAGAGAAAGATCTAATTTTGGAGAAGCAACGCGCAGAAAAGGAGCATTTACGTGAAGAGGAAAGTGAAGAGAAAGAGAGAGACTGGCGCTTTGGAGAGGAATTAAATAAAGTATTTGACGCGTGGAGAGGGGGGGGGGGGGGAGAGAAAGCGAACGCACTTGACGCGAAACTTGGGAGTTTGAGCGAAGCTCAGGAATGCTTAGAACAGAATTTTAAGAGCGTAGTAAAGACGGTAGACGACTTAATTGCTAACTTCGAACAGAAAGTGCAGACAGAGGTAGTTGCTGCTCTACAGCGTTTAAGTATTAATTGATCAAATGAGGAAAAGGAGCATTGCGATTTTCTCCCACGTAACACGCGTGATATGCAAACGGAGAGGACGGGGACAGAGAATAACGTAAAGGTATGCGGCAGTACGGTACAAAAAGTTAGCCCTTGTAACACCCGTCAATACGGTAACAGGCCAATTCAAAACATGCAGTATGAGAATGTTGGTACACTAAACTCTTGCTAATGCGGCCCTCAGTAGTCCCGCCTCTCAGTAGTCCGGCCTCTCAGTAATCCGGCTTCTAGTTGTTCAACCTCAAATGACACCTACAATAACGAAATTTCGTCTGCAATAGTGTTGTTAGTTAATTATAATGTTCAACATTCCTGTATACTTTGAAATTGTGGCTTTCCTTGTGGATCATTATCGTGGCTTCTAAAGGGAAACACATTGTGCTAGATCTCAAGCAGAAATTCGAAATTAGATGTAAACTGAACTGAGGTTCTTCGCAGAAAACCATTGTTTCTGGCAACAGTGTTGGACGAGCAGCTATTTATGACCAAATTTCAGCAGAAAAAGGGTAATCATAAGCTCACAGGAAAGTTACTATGAAACTGATGAAGAAGAGGACATAGGAGGAGAGAACATGAGGATATCTCAAACTGCTGGTGCTGAAGCTGAAGACGTCTTCCTGGAGTACATTATGCAGCAATCAGAAACATGGCTGGACCTATGAAATGCTTGTAAAGCCGTTGAGTGATAAAGCATACTAACGTCGCGTATCATCATGGTGACAACCAAAACTTTGGGAAATGTTTCATAGTGAATGTCAAGTGATACTCGAATACGTGTACACACTCAAGGACTAAGTTTTCTGTAAAAATGAATGTATCTTTTGATTTCATAAAGTATAATGCCTATGTGTTTATACAAAATTTTAGACACTCTCAACAATCAAGCACCTCCGCTAATCCAGCACCCATACGTGCGAGGAATGGCCGGTTTAGCAAGAGTCTAGTGTAATAACCCAAATGTGGCTCACAGCTCGTGCTGTGAAAATCATATTGTCGTTGCACCGCAGACACCTGCCGCGGTACCAACATTGGCTCATTTAAAACATGAAGAGACGTTATTGAAGGACAGCCAATTCCAAACGTTTCTGAAGAGAAAAAGACAACACATTCTGTCATTTTTATTAAAAGTTTTCGGAATGTGCTACCTAATCCGTGAATGCCAAAAGGTACTGTCTGTCGTTTCTTTCATAACGGGAGAGGCCGTTCTCTGGGCAATGGAGACAGCGGATAATTGCGAAACATTTAACGAATTTGAAAAGGCGTTTTTGGGTCAATTTTGGTCGAAGTCAGCCCAAGAGTGTCTTCGTAAACGAATTTACAATACGGATGTATAGAACCCACATCAGGGAAACCTACGTAGGTATTTTGAAATATATTTGAACGAGACAGTTTACCATGAAGAATCGATGTCGGCAAGGGACTCTCTGACAATTCTAAGAGGTAAATTGAGAATATAGACTAGAGAAAAGTTATTCCACGTTCCAGCACAGAATTTGACTTATTTATGGCTACACTTGATTCACAAAACTTGACTCAAGAGCATGCAAAACAGTATGTCACAGGTGATTCAGTGAAGCGCCTATTAGAAAAATAGAGCATCTGATTGTAATAGCCCATGAAAGAATGGAAATAAGCTACTAATAATCAAGGGACGTGGAAACATAACGATCACGATAATAGTACGAATAACCACTCAAATTATCACGAAAACGGAAACACCAATGGGAACTCGTTCCGTGGTAAGAAACATTATGTAATTTCAATCGGAAGAGGCGTAACGACAATAATTTTTCCAACCTATTCTACCCCAAGAACATGCATGGGAATAATAATGAAATTTCACAAGATAATAACTCGAACAATTGGCAAGGACACGTGTCCGCACCAGCTAACTCACTGGATGGCAATAGTGCAGATCGTAACCATCCTGTAAATAGTATAAACATTATTCCCATGCCGTGGTCAAGTCAAGCGCAGTCGTAGTTGCCCCTAGCAACTGGAGGTACCATAGACATTCCAGCCTCAACATCAGAATGTACGAATGATAGAAGTGATTGACGAACCGAAAGAGGGAACATTCCAGGCGTCAAACTCCTCAGGCCCTATGTAACCTCGCCGCAGTCGGTCATGGGAGCACATTTTGGTACTCTGATGCAAATACCTACAATAAAGTTCATCCGCTGTCTAAATTCAGTAAATGATAGGAAATAAAAGTAATCACTTTGTGTTTGTATTTCTTTCCTGAAACTGACGTACCTCATTATATTTTTGCATTTAATTTCAACTGGAGCTTTAAATTAGATATATTAATTACGAGTTAATTAATTTTTACATAATCTGTGTATTTCAAGTTTATCCAGCGCACCACAGTATAGGCCACTATATAACTGAATTAACAGCATGTGGCAGGATTTCTTCAAAAGTAAAACATTACAAAATACAGACTGACATACGAAAAAGGATTGTTACCAGCGCACGTGACCAATTTCTTCCACGCATCCCCACAGCGTTAACTGGTGTATCGGGCAAACGTTATGTCATTCATCTTGTTAGCATCATTTAGCACGGAAAATATTGTCAAATTGCATTATTACAACTTCTGAAAGTATCTACCATTTGTAGGACAAACAACAGCTAGAACAACAGCAAGGGTATCATTATTGTGGTTGTACATCAATTCGGATGACCTGAATCATCGTCTGCACTATTTCTTACACCTGCTGAAGGTTGAGTTCGGTGAATTTGGGCAGGGTAGTCGACTAATACTGCAAGGTCTTTGTTTTGTTGTGCCAAATATTAGCTTGCACAACCACTCATGGCAGCTGGTATAACTTCTTCGTGATGAGCCACATACGCTTTCAGTAAGTGGCTGAGTCATGAAGACGCACGAAATGTGACCGATACTCACAAATGGAACGTAGTTTCATTTCAACGACGTCTGTTCTGTTGACTTAAACAACTGTGCTGTGTTACCGAAATAAGTGTTACTAACATATGATCCAAATAGTTTCAGTCTTGTGGTCGTGACGTACAAAAGTAGTAACTAAGTATTAAGTTTCTTGGTAATTTGTTCTATCTACATGTCAGAGACATGAAACATCTCTCATACACAGTGTATCCCATTTATGTTTTCCATCCTAAATAAGATTTTGACCAGCAAATGTTGTTTTAGTACCATAGGGACATCATCCAGAATTCATTTCTCGTAACTTCGCTCAATACTGAGATGTGAACAGAACTAAGTCTTTTATAAATACCACATGGTATTCGGTATTTGGTTATATACATTTTCTCAAGCTCTTTTTGAAAGCGTCTCACTATTTATCATCCATGTTAACATGACATTGTAACAATGTAACACAAAATTGACTTTGACTCTGCTGTGCTCGCACAGAGTTCTCATGCCCAGGGAACTTAACTAGTCTACCTGCTGGCGCTGACAGTAGACTAATGGAAACACAAGGAAAGTGCACACTGGTTCAATCAACATTGTTCAATTGAATTTTTGTGTGCGTAAAATACACACGAAATAGAGGAATCAGAAATGCAACTCTTATGTGGAGAAGATAACTTTGCAGCAACAACAGCTATTAGCGTTTCCGTCTCAAGAGGTTCAATTCAGTTACAGAAGCTCTGTATGTTTTCAAATAGTGCATCTCCTACAGATAAAACCATTTGTTGATACACCAATAGTTTCAATACAGTGATAAATAATTTAAGAGAAAATCCAGATGTCATACACTGTGATCATTCGAGAAGTGAATCGCATTCAGCAGACTTTGTCACGTAGTTCACCTAAGTCTACAAGGCGTGCCAGCCGAAAGTTAGTTGTTCCTCGTGTGCATCTTTCGTTTTTCAGACCGTACAGGATTGAAGCGCTACAACCACTTCATGATGGTTATAAACAAGATCTTTGTTCAGTAGTGATCAATATGTCCAAGTCTATTGGGAGAAAGAAGCCATCAAACTAATCTTTAGGTGATCTTTCCTAGAAATCTAATCTTTAGGTGTTTCGCAGATGAAATACACTCCTACCACAGTAATATTTTTTTCCTAGGGTTGCAGACGTTAGATTTCACTCAGTGCCCTCTATGCAGACACTACCTTGGAATTGCATGTTCCAGTTTTAGTTGTAAAACATTTTACCTTTGCAAAAACGAACTACTTAAAAGCTATATTTCAGGATTTAATTGCACAACTTTAACTTTTTCATGCAGCTCGTTACTTCCATCACGCACCTAGCAATTCTACTGGTGTTCGTACTTGTTTTTCTGGGTTCTTTCATTAAACCACAAACCATTCTTACAGTCATTAGTCGTATCCTTGATATAGTTCCATCAGCCGGCCGGTATGGCCGTGCGGTTCTAGGCGCTTCAGCCTGAAACCGCGTGACCGCTATGGTCGCAGGTTTGAATCCTGCCTCGGGAATGGATGTGTGTGATGTCCTTAGGTTAGTCAGGTTTAAGTAGTTCTAAGTTCTAGGGGACTATTGACCACAGATGTTAAGTCCCATAGTGCTCAGAGCCATTTGAACCATTTTTTATATAGCCCCATCATTATGTTTTCATAGGTACATCTACCTATTCCAAGGCTAGATTTCCTGATTATAATTTGTTCACTTATTAGATGTTCACATACTTATTTAGGTCGGTATTTTGTTCGTTTCTTTATGGTAATAAACTAAATTACTAAATTGTTAAGGCTTTCGTAGCCACTTGTTGACGAACTGCCTATTGGCTTCTGTCCGGGTTCTTCGGCCGACGTTCATCTAATGATTTTTCTGACGTTTCGCCAGCATGAGTGGCTGGCATTGTCAAAGCTTCACCCTCCATTGCCAGTGGTGAACTGCAGCCGAGCTCGCGGCCGCAGACTATATGTACCTGGCGCGCCAAAGTCCGAGGGCTTCTCCGCGGTCATTTCCGGTGCGGTTCTCCTCTTGCTACCTGCGACGGTCGTTCGCTGCAGTACGGGAAGCCAGGATCCGTTTACCTTAAGGCTTTCCTCTTTCTTGTTTAAACTGTTCGCGTGGTTTTGTATTTCTACAGCTTCTCTGAACAAGCGCGTGTGATAGTGCTTCTCTACAGCCAGAACTTCCGTGTCGGCGAATTTTATTACGTGGTCGGTCTCATTCAGTGCGTGCTCTACCACGGCCGTTTTGCACGGCGCAGTATCCTGGCTGTTTCAGTTCGTATTTCCTCTGCCCTTTCACAAGGAAGGGTCCTAATGGCTGCTTCGGTGTTGGCAATGATGTCCTCCATAGGTATAGTTCTCGGGATGATAGTGAAATTCCCTCCTTTTTGAAGAACAGACACTTCCTCTTCGGTCAATTGTCGTTCAGTGAGGTTGACCACTGTGTGTGACATGTCGGGAATCGCCTTGTCGGTCTGCTTCCGGAATCTTTCAAACTTTTTCTTCTGTCGCTCGGTGCAGCGCTCGAGTTAGTTCTGCATGCTCCTGTGAGTGATGCTGTCAATCTTGTCCCAGTCGTCTCGATGCATTCTGCTACTTAGTTGATAGAAAATGTCCAGAAGTTCCTGATCCGTTCTTGCCAAGTCTCTCCGTGTTGTATGTATTCGCTCACGAAGAAAAGCTCGTTCCATTCTGTCGTAGATACGATGGGCTTGGGCGGTGGTGAATAGGCTCTTACATCTCAAGAACTTCGATGTAGCACATTCATCTCGGCACCGTAACAGACAGGCGAGAGAGGAAATCAGTCGCGCTTTCTTTTTCCGTCGTTGGTCAAGGCGTCGGTACAATCTGCAACTCTCCTCCCCGTAGAGGCGTAATACAAAATTGTTAAGGCTTTCGTGGCCACATGTTGACAAACTGCCAATTGGCTTCTGTCTCGGGTTCTTCGGCCGACGTTTCTATAATGATTTTTTCGGCCTCTCTTCTCCAGCCACACGTGGGAAAGACCGACACAAACATTAAGGACTCAGGACATTTCATTGAGAAGCCGAAGAAACTGAAACTTGCACCAAATGACATCCTGGTCAGCTTTGAGGTTGTTTCGTTATTTACGAAAGTGCCACTCAGTGACGCTCTGGAGCACATCGGTTCCATTTTCCCGCAAGACATCAGAAAGCTCTTCCATGCATGTCTCACCACGAGCTATTTCACGTGGAATGGCGATTTCTACGAACAGCTGGAAGGCGTCGCCATGGGTAGTCCTCTCAGTCCAGTGGTGGCCAACTTCTTCATGGAACAATTCGAAGGACAGGCACTGGACTCGGTGACTTGCAAACCTAAGGTGTGGTACAGGTACGTCGATGATACTTTCGTGGTGTGGAGCCATGGTGAAGAACAGCTCGGTGACTTCCTAAGACACTTGAACAGCTTCCATGCCAACATAACATTTACCATGGAAGTAGAAAAGGACAAGAAACGGCCATTTCTAGATGTGCTGGTCACAAGGGATGGCGAAAACCTGGGACACAGCGTGTATCGAAAACCGACACACACGGACCGATACCTCCACAAACTGTCAAACCACCACCCGAGCCAGAAAAGAGGCATGATTAGTACGCTCGTAACGACAGCAGGACGAATATGTCAGCCGCAACACCTCAAACGAGATATGCAACACCTGGAAACTGTCCTGAGGAGCACTGGGTACTCCACAAATTATATTAGAAGTGTAACAGAGCCAAACACTCGGCGAAGTAAGGAACCAGACAAAGAAATGTCGGGTACGGCCTTTCTGCCATACATTCCCAGAGTGACGGACAGAATCGGCCGTATATTGCGCAAACATGGCGTAAAGACGAATTTCAAACCGACAAGGAAGATCAAAGAGTGTCTTAGATCGGCGAAGGAGAAAAGAAACCCACTTGCAATGTCGGGAATATGCCGTATACCATACACATGCGGAAAAGTTTATGTCGGAATGACTGGACGATCCATTAACACCAGGATCAAAGAGCATAAGCGACATTGCAGGTTGGGGCACGTGGAGAAATCGGCCGTGCCAGAGCACGCACTGAATGAGACCGACCACGTAATAAAATTCGCCGACACGGAAGTTCTGGTTGTAGAGAAGCGCTATCACACGTGCTTGTTCAGAGAAGCTGTAGAAATACAAAACCACGCGAACAGTTTGAACAAGAAAGAGGAAAGCCTTAAGGTAAACGGATCCTGGCTTCCCGTACTGCAGCGAACGACCGTCGCAGGTAGCAAGAGGAGAACCGCACCGGAAATGACCGCGGAGAAGCCCTCGGACGTTGGCGCGCCAGGTACATACAGTCTGCGCCGCGAGCTCGGCTCCGGTTCACCACCGGCAATGGAGGGTGAAGCTTTGACAATGCCAGCCATTCGTGCTGGCAAAACGTCAGAAAAATCGTTATATGATCGTCGGCCGAAGAACCCGAGACAGAAGCCAATAGGCAGTTTGTCAGTAAACTAAATTGTTGAGGGACCACTAGTTTCTTTTGTGGTATAGAAAACCCAGTTCCTTAATATACTCTTGTGTGGTGAAGTTTCTGTAGAATCATACTTAATTGGGCCACTAATAGAAACTTTCCTTCAGTAAGACGTTTACGTTACGTGACATTGCTTTGCTCAAATTTGCGTGATCTCATTGGTAGCTTCCCTTCTCTATAGATCACTGGCGTAGGTTCCACAGCATACGAATGTGATATATTTAATATATCATATGACACCTCACAACAAGCCATTTTCCTGCTATTTTAAATATGAGACTTGTATTTTTCGAAAACCTAACCATTTAAACTTAGGTTAACTGAGGTGATGAAAAATCGTAATCGGCTGCAATCGTAGGTTGGAATTTGTTTAAGCAGCACAAGTGGTCTGATGGAATTTGTTGTAACTGTGTTATCACAGGATGGGTGTAAACTAATGATTTTTTGAATTTCCTGCCACTTTAGCCTCAGCTTTCTGCACTGTTTATAAGACGACAACTATGCAGGCTGTCCCAGTATCCCAGGTTCAGCCATCTTAGTTTATATACTTAGTACAAGCGATGTGTCAGCTTTGCAGGTTATCCCACTACCCTAGTGCCTGCCGTCTTGAATGTTCAGCCAATAGGACAATTGCCTGTGTATGATTTCTGAATTTCCCCCCAGTATACACTTAGTATAGGTTGCTTACTTCCGAAATGACGTCAGAGATGTGGGGGGAAACACTCGATTTTTTATTTCCCTCCAATGTACGAATTTTCTGCCTTTTCATGTACAGGGTCGGAGGGAGGTGGAAAGATTAGGAATATCTGGCAAGAGGGCACGATGATATTATCGATGACAACATCAGAAGTATGTCAACAATGCAGAGTGGTCCAGAACCAGCCTAACTACAGTACTAATAGCAGCAAACACAGTCATAAAAAGTTATTCACTTTCACATAGAATAGTTGAACAGCTACACAATAGTGAATTCGGGTCGTGGGATGTACCAGCGCAAATCAGTCAGTGTGTGCTTTCTGTGTCTATAGTAAGAAACGAGTTATACTTTATTTAAAGACAAAGGATGGTCTCAGGAATGACAGAGAGGAATGCCGACGAGAAATATTTGTATAGTGATAATGACTGAGATTAGAATGGTCAGTAATTTTAATTTTTATGCCTGATAAGAGCGTGTCGGATTTTGGAGCAAGTGAGAGCTTCAGATATCTTGAAATGGAGACTGGATTGGCATTTATTCGATAGCACCTGTCTTTTATATGATGGTCGCGTATAAAGAGCAAAGGGATGGCTCTTGCCCAATGACGAAATTATGGCAGAGAGGAACGATAAATAAATGTCTAATTTTGATACGTAATGAGATAATACTAAACGATCAATGTTCTGGTTCGCGTTCATCGAATGTAGTGAAGTCTTTTAGAGAAGTGTGTGAGTATTAGTGCAGATGAAGTACTATGAAAGGGATGAAAGTGAGAACAAACTTAGATTCAGTCTGAAAAAATCCTGTTAAGAGAGAAAAGACTGTATTGCAATGATGGCAGAGATTAAAGTATTTCTAGCCCCCATGTCAAGAGAATTAATATACGTTGTGAAACACTGTTGCTAATATACGGTAAAAATTCCACAAATAACATAGTTTCAAAAGAAACAAGATTTTCACACAAGTACGTTTTGTTCCAAATTGAGAAATCGTTAATTCTGTTTGTGTGCTAAGTGTAAAAAGAAACCTGTTTCTGGGCGCGTAAGTATATAGTCCATCCTGTTGAGCTCTGTCGCTGGATTCTGGACTCAGGTATTTGAATGAGTGGTTTTGACCACAATGACGCTTAATTCATCCCTTTGAGTTGAGCTTTATTGTACAAAATGATATGTGATTAGCTGCTTTTGATTTTTCTTATTTATTTTCGCTTAGTCAGAGCGACTTAGCACGTTCATTTCGAGGAGCAACCACGTGGGCCATAAACTTTTTGGTATTCGACTTGCATGATCCCGTATTTTGTCTAGAAGTTTAAGGGTGATCTTTCTGCCGAATTTATCATCATTTTAACCATGTAGCTGATATGTTGAAACTTCTGTCTTTGGTCTGTTAGATCACCACGTAGTGTTTAAATCAAACTAAATGCATTCTGAACTAATTGAATGGGTAGAGAAATTGCCTTCTGCGATCCTCCATACCCAGTTCACGAACTCAGGCGAACTACGATAGTTTCATGGCTTTGAACTTAGTCTTCAGGCGCAGATCCCAATCTGTTAATACTGCATCTTATTCCGTAATGCGAAAAATTGCCTGTGGTATTACTATCCGTAATAGCAGCGAGTTCTATTTATGAAATTGATTGTGTTCTGCTGCACAAAACTTGATCCTAAAGCTAATCTGATTCTCTCTGCTTACTCTTTGATGATCTTTCTTGTAATAGGTTATAGGAATAAATACAATCCTTGTGTGTGTGTTTTCGTGAATATGTGCATGTAAACCAGTTTATCTTCATCTTACCATGTCTATTCCTCTTTTTCATTAATTTCATATTGTGAAGAAAATGGTTCTCGGAGATCTGCTTTGCGTAATATATGAAGAATGCGAGTCAGTACCGTCAATAAATGTAGCTATATGTGATGAAAATGATTCCAAGAGATTTACTCTGGATTACTTTGGCCATGAGTTTTGATTATTTAAGTTCAAAAGAACACGACTTGCTTTACAAGTTAAACAAAGTAATCACGTAAAATGTTTGGCAACAACCTCCAAAATCACACAAAACAATAAATATTCCGCAAACATATTTGAAATAATGATGAAACGGGCTGTAATTTCGTTGAATTATAAATTAACGGCCAAACGAACTCGCTCTTGTTCACAGTGTACTTAGCTGATACCGGTCAAATTCAAAGTTTTCGCCGAAGGCGTATCTTGCAGCAAAAGCTAATGAGCAGCCTTGCTATAATTGGTCGGCGCACGGAATCTAATGGCGGCTCCACATCCTACACGGAACGCCACGAATCACAACATAAGTAAATACACCCAACCGAAAGATACGTAAAATAATGTGCTATAAGAGCCACAGTAAAACAAAAGAGAAAGATGCTGATAGTAAATAATAATGATTACTCTTAATCGTGGATTAACAATGTCAACATGGAAAAACTCTTCGTAGAAATTCCATTTCTTTTAATGAAACTAAATACTGAGAAAAGTTCGCTACGAAAGAAACAAAAATTACAGTTGAAAATATCTAAAATGTTTTGACTCTTTGTAAGGCGAAAACGCTACGCACTGCAGCTTATCTTTAGGTGGTCTGTGCGTTGTGACGTCGACGGTGACTTGTTGGTGCTGGCGGCGTTTTTAAAATGGCTCCATCAGCTGTGAAAATATAGCAGATACGTCCTCTTGCTTACAGCAGGATTCTCGCGGCTTTAATGTTATCCTCCGTATCGTTCTATTGACTACACGTCGGTTTCCGCCTCCGTAGCGTAGCGGTAGCCTTTCCACCTACCACGCAAGAGGCCCGGGTTCGATTCCCGGCAGGGTAGTGGGTGTTGTTGTGAATCCTTCATCATCTTTTTCATCATCATTGACCCGCAATTCGCCGAAGTGGAGTCAACTAAAAAGGACTTGCAATACGGCGGCCGAACTCCCCCGCATGGGGCCACCCGGCCAACAATGCCATACGATCATTTCATTTACGTCGGTGATCATTGCTGTAAAAACCCAAGTTCTTGTGTGTGCGATTACAACATTCTTTACACACTTACTCTTTTATCACTGTACCGTATACAGTATGAAAACGTTTTACCATTCACTTTAACTCACCGGTTGCGAAATGACAGCCCATCCGCTTTGAGCAAGCACTATTAGCGAATTTACAATTCTGGCGGAAACACTAGGCAACAACACGTCATTAGCAGTTTGAAAGTCTCGACGACGCCTGTTAAAGTTTTAACAAGCGCGGCAGTTCATTAAGCTGCAAACACGACAATAACTTTAATGTACATTAGTTTATTCAGCTCAGTTACATGCAGACGGTTCAGTTTTAGCAACTGTCCATGCTCGTGTAGCACTGTCACTGTTTTCGTAGCACTCCACGAACATCACAGTATTCACACTCACTGACATTTGGCTTCATAACGGCCACGTTGAAATACAGTTAAAGGCCTGGCAGAAAGACAAGAACAAGGCCATAAATTTTTCTGTGTTCCTGCCTAGCACGGTTACACAGACCACGCGCGTCCTCGCCATGACACGACCGTCGCAGGTTATACAACAATGAAGCAATTTACGTTTAGTTTCACAAGACGGCTTTCACAGAAACGTTACAAAGAATATTAAACATAAACTGAAATTTGGGTACTTATGTAAATTACATTCATGTGGCAATGTAAATAAAGCAGAAAACAGTTACATTTCATCGCACAAAACTAAACGAAAATATTTCTAAAGCATCAACGACATTTGTAGAGCGTAAAAAGGAAGAAAAATGAAAGGAAGAAGAAAAATTAATCTCTTCTAATGAGCAATATCTTGACAGTGTGAGAAGATTTGTAATTGGATTATTGTACCTAATGAGTCTTATTAATATGGAATAAAATTTTATGTCCCTGTTTGTGAACATCGGTGGCAATTCCCAGTCTTCATCGGATGAAGTGTGATTCTTTGTCATCATAAATTTCTGTCCTTGATAATACTACAAGTTTCCAGTCACGGTCTGGTTTCATATGTTAACTCCACTTCCTCGACGAAAACCTGGATATATATATCCTGAAAGAGGAAATTAAATAGCACATAAAAATTAACCCCAAGAGTAATTGTACCATGACATATTCCACTAAGTGCTTATCTTAATGCATTGAAATTATTTGTTACGCATGTCATTACCATTTTATCGACCAATAATAAATTTTGTGAAGTGAAGAAGGTGAACGATGAACGTGTCTTTTTCAGAGCAGTGTTAATAAGAAAAGACGTTTGACTTCGTCCCAGTATACAAAAGCAGACTTTATTAAACACCCCCCTTTCACGTACATCTCCACTGGGACCTTAGCATCGTTACCGTGTAAAGACTTTATTTACCATTCTTCTTTTATCAGTACTTTCTATGAGGAGGTATATGTTTTTATTTCAGGAGCTGGTTGTTGGAGCTGACTTGGCCTCAACATTTGTATCGTTAAAATGTGAATGTAGACATTTTAGGTAAGAAACTATTTTATTTGGTGTGCTCAGTCAAAACTAATAGAAAGAGCACTGCTGCAGGAAACACACAGTTTCATGCACCCTGCTGACAAGCAAAGGGCTGCCTAGCTTCTAACTTTTAAACAGCCTTCCTAGATTGAACCTCATTATTCATCGCTTCAGGACAGGCCGTGTTACTAAGAAGGTCACTCATGTGACTAAAATCCAATAGGCAGAACTACTCCGCGCTGTCACAAGACATATTGTGGTTGCTATGTTCATAATGAAGGCATTGTCTATTAACGTTCATCCATTCCGCAAAGAGAACTTAGCACTGGAAGATAACAGATATTGCTCGACACGTTAGCTTTTACGATATTCTGTGCTCACGGATGGCTACAGTTCTCTGCAGTACGTGAAGGGACCTGCATATGGTATCGAACTACTCGAATTATTCAGGACGGCGTCCATTTACGGCCACACCTGTGGCAATTCTGGGGACGCTTCTGAGTGCTGTAAAACAGAAATGACCAAGAGCCAGGTGCGTGGAAAGTGCATCTTAAGGGCCACTGCGATAGGGCCATTCTCTTTGCGCACGGCATCTGACGAACACAGCAACATGGAACTGTAGGCGCAGCAATTCTCATAAAAGGGTGCTCGTGCGTGAAGTAAAAACACGTTGCAGGATGTGTATAACAACGTTCCAGTTTCAGAATGCTGTAGAAAGAGAGCCACACCACTGCTAACAATGACGTCAAATTCGAACAGAATATTATTAATGCATGGAGAAATGTTCTGGAAAAAGAACGAGAATTAGGCCAATAGGAGGCGCTGTAAGCGTTAGAATGTGCATACCACCAGAGGCGCAGCACACGACTATTCCTCAGTTTGCGTCCGAGGCGCCCAAAATGACTGCCTCCATCTCCATGAAGGCTCGAGGGCTGCTAGTAAAGCTCTTGTACAAGAACGGCGACTGTGTACCAATAGCCCTGCAGAAGTTCCGGACACTGAAGACTATGAAAAAAGTCATTGGTTCGATATCTGCTAAATTTATGGAGAAAATGATTACAAAATTCGAAAATACAGTGCAACTGGCGTCCTCCCAGCCAGACTCATGTTGCATATCTTACCGAAGACAGCTAGGCATAACAAGGGTTGACCTTGTTAGCAGCCTCCCTCCAATTGAATGGCTCCAACTGAAACGAGGGCTGAGACTATGTATTGGGGACTCGGCAGCCAGCACTCATCAGTAAGGCATTTGTTAAGTGCCTTCCACGCGGTCAGCAGCGATGGGGTTGGCTACGTCAGTAAGTGTCGTGATTTTCTACCGCTATCAGATTTTCTAGTGACTTCTACAGCCTCACGTTTCAGTGGCTCTTTTCTGCTGGCCCAACACCTGAACATTTGACGTTGCGTTTTGCCAATCCCTCTTTAGGACAGTATGGTTCATCACTAGTGTTATGGTATCCCTCAGCTTCACTTGCGTGCTTGGGTGCTCGGTCGTTCTCCCAGGCTGCAATAGCTTCACTGTTTGCCGCATCTCGCTCTGCGTTTCCTTTTAGCCGGCAGTCAGTAGTCGTTGCCACAGGACATTCGTCTTCCGGAGCTGCCAAGGTAGAATCTGGACGAATTTTTAGAGTCTAACGGTATACTATCCTGGGGCATAACTCAATGGTAAAACGCCTTTGAGTTGTTGCGTGAATACGTTCTTTGAAAAGCCAATCCAACATAAATGGACATGGAATAGCAGTGATGGTAAAACTAAAAATTGAAATAGACTTCATTCACACCAACAAAAAACAGAAGTGCAAAGATGTGTCTGTATTCAAAAGATTCGGTCACGGAAGCTACCATAGGCTAGTTCGAGCGACCGCCATATTTGACCCCAAACTTGAACGATGGAAACTGATAAGAAAGCACACTATTCGAAGAACAGATGACCTAGGGAAACAGAAGGTATCATTTCAGCATTATCTGAGATACGATTTCCAATAGAAGATCTGAATTCCATAGAAGTATATGAACTCACTGAGATCGGTAGACTATTGGAAAAAGCCAGAACGTGAAAAGTTTGAAGACCAGCACGTCTACAGTATCTAAAATAATGAAACTAATGAAAAAGAAAGGCAAAATAGTAACAAGTAGACTTTTTTATGACTCATAAATCGTAATAATCAACGACATCCATTTTCTTTTTCTTATTTTTTTCTTTTTGAGTCATCAGTCATCTGACTGATTTGATTCGGCCTGCCACGAATTCCTTTGCTGTTCCAACCTCTTCCTCTGAAATTAGCACTTGCAACATACTTCCTCAATTACTTGCTGGATGTACTCCAATCTCTGTCTTCCTTTACAGGTTTTGCCCAATACAGCTCCCTGTAGTACAATGGAAGTTATTCCGTGATGTCTTAAAAGATGTCCTTTGATCCTGTCTCTTCTCCTTGTCACTGTTTTCCACATATTCCTTCCTTCTCCGATTCTGCACAGAACCTCCTCATTCCTTTCCTTTTCAGTCGATATAATTTTTGACATTCGTCTGTAGCACCACATCTCAAATGCTTCGATTCTCTTTTGTTCTGATTTTCCTACAGTCCATGTTTCTCATGCATACAATGCTGTGTTCCAAACGTACATTCTAGGAAATTTCTTCCTCAAATCATGGCATATGTTTGATACTAATAGACTTCTCGTGGCCAGGAATGCCCTTTTAGGTAGTGCTAGTCGACTTTTGAGGTCCTCCTTGCTCCGCCCGTCCTTGGTTGCTTTATCTGCCTAGGTAGCAGAATTCCTTAAAGTCATCTACTTCGTGACCATCAATGCTGATGCTAAGTTTCTCACTGATCTCATGTCTGCTGCTTCTCATTACTTTCGTCTTTCTTCGATTTACTCTCAGTCCATATTCTGTACCTTACGACTGTTCATTTCATTCATTACATCTTGTAGTTCTTCTTTGGCTAGTATAGCAATGGCATCAGAGAATCGTATCATTGACATTCTTTCACTTTGAATTCTCTTGCCACTCCTGAAGCTTTCTTTTATTTCCATTATTGCTTCTTCGATATACAGATTGAACAGTAGGGGCGAAAGACTACATCCCTTTCTTACACCCTTTTTAATACTTACGTTCTGTTCTTGGTCGCCCACTCTTGTTATTCACTCTTGGTTCTTGTACTTGTTGTGTATTACCCGTTTCTCCCTGTAACTTACACCTAGTTTTCTTAAAATTTTACACTGTTGAACGCTTTCTTCAGGTCGGTAATTCCTATGAACGTGTCTTGATTTTTATTTAGTGTTGATTCTTTTATCAAATGCGACAGAATTGCATCTCTGGTCCTTTAACTTTACTAAAGCCAAACCGATCGTCATCTACCACTCTCTCAACTTCCTTTTCCATTCTTCTCTATATTATTCTTGTAAGTAACTGGTATGCATGAGCTGTTAAGCTGATTGTGTGATAATTACCGCACTTGTCAGCTCTTGTAGTCTTCGGAATAGTGTGGATGATATATTTCCGAAAATCAGATAGTATGTCGCCAGACTTATATATTCTACACACCAACGTGGTACCGATTTGTTGCCACTTCTCCCAATGTTTTTAGGAATTGTGATGGAATCTTATCCATCCCTTTTGCCTTATTGGATCTTAAGTCCTCCAAAACTCTCTTAAATTCTGATTCTTATACTGGATCCCCTATCTCTTCCAAAACACCTCCTGTTTCATCTTGTATCACATTAGACATATCTTCCTCCTCATAGAAGCATTCAATGTACTCGTTCGCCTATCCTCTCTCTCCTCTGCAATTCCCGTTACACTCCTAATCTTACCACTCTTGCCTTTAATGTCACCGAAGGTTGTTTTGACTTTCTTATATGCTTAGTAAGTACTTCCAACAATCATTTAATTTTCGATTTCTAAACATTTTTCATGCAGCCATATCTTCTTAAATTCGCTGCACTTCCTATTTATTTCAAGCGTCAGCGACTTGTATTTCTGTATCCCTGAGTTTACATGAACATTTTTGTACTTTTGAATATCTGGCTACTGACGTTGTTTTCCATGATGACCTGGAATCCTCTGTTACCTATCAATTTAACAATAAGCTTTGTCACTTTTTGACACGGAATTATTTTCATCAGTTAATAGAGTAGGCCTTGTCTCCAGACGATGTCATAGGCTGCTGACAAGTGAATGAAGGCCACAGATGTTGGAATCCCCCTTCAACATGTGTTGTAAGGGCCAGGACTTGGTCCGCATAGCTTCTTTTGGAACGAAAGCCGGCTTGTTCTACTGGGATGGCCGTGACTATTGTCTGACGGGTCCTGTTAAGTAGTACTCGTTCCAGAAGTTTGTACACCATGCTAAGCAGAGCTACGGGCTGGTAGTTTTGCGGGAGATTTCCCGATTTACCTGACTTTAGTTCTTGTGGCATGTTTCCTGTATTCAATAGTGATGCGAAGAACTTTGCTAACAATATTTTCGTATATTTTCCAGACTTGATAAGAAACTGTGGGAGGATGTCATCTGAGCCGAGGGCTTTATCTGGTTTTGTGTCCTTCATTACTGCCGAGATCTCTTTGGGGGGTGATGTCGCATGAATATTTAGTGTCACATTGGCTGTAGCTTAGCTTTCTAAGTTCACGTCTATTGCGTATTGTCGTCTCTCAGTGGTTTACCCCTTTAGATATTTTAACAAGGAGCAAAGCAAATTTTTTGTGGGATGAGGGGTTTCTTTCTCGAGTGATACTGCTGTCTCCTCCTAGTTTTCGAAGCAGGGAACATACTTTTCTTCTGGATGCTTTAAAGCTCATAGCATGAGTAGTTTCCATCCACTTCTGTCATCGTGCAGTATCAAGGCTGTGTATGAGTTCTACTATTTCTCTGTCACCGCTGCTTTGGTAATCATTATACAGATCCTCACATTTCTCATCCCAGCCTGGAATGTGTTCTTTGTGATATCCTCTAGGAATGTGCTTTTTTGCTCTATTGATGACTGCTCCCACAAATCTTTTGTAGGTATCAGCAGATGGACGGATCCATCCCAGGCGTTTATCGAGCTTTTCAGAGTAAACTTTCCAATCCGCTTTTTGTAGGTTCCATCTGGGTCAAGGAGTTGAGGTTATCAATGGAATACTTGTGTCGATTTCTACTAGGACTGGTCGGTGTTGACTGTGAGAGAAATCTGGCAAAACACTTCGGATTGTGTAGACCAGCTGGTGATTTTCATTAGCTGTGACAAAGCATAGGTCTGGGTCGTACTCTCGATTCCAAGCTGCTGATCTGAAGGAACCGTGATCTTTAGAATCGAAAATGAGGTGGATGTTGTTTTCTTCTGCCCAGTTTGCTAAGGCTTGACCATTTGTATCGGCTGTTCTGTATCGCCATTGCGTGTCGCATCATTTAAAGTCTGCTACAGAGACATCGGGATGGCAGTGTCGCTGGAGAGCGTCTTCTGGCCATGCGGATCCTGGTTGTTTGTGAATGTTACTTATGACCAGTTCACCTATTTTGATTACCACACATTGGACATTTTCATGTGTGGAGTGGATATCAGGTGAGCGTTCTCTATTTTAATTTTGACATATGTGGCTACTCCATAGGCGTGGCGGTATGTTGCGCCAAAAATAACGTATGCTCGCATTTTTCCTCTGGAGCGTAGTTGATCTTCGTTATCTGTGTGCGTTTCCAGTAGGGCAACCATGTCAATGTTGTGGTTAGTCAATAACTTTTGAAGAATTTGGCATTTGCTTTTACTAATGTCCTCAATGTTCAGTTAGCATATTTTAATACTTGTTCCAAGTTTCCTAGATGCTTGGCCCTGAGAAGGGCTTTTGATGTGATTGTGAGTCATTTACTCTCAGTTATGTACTTCTCGAATAGCCAGGAGATCTAGAAAGATTGTCTGGCTGCCAGTTTTGTTGCCTTCTTAGCACCATCCAGGGGTCACGGGTGGAGCAGATTTCCGGTTTACACCCCTGGACGTGAAGCAACATCAACCTCCGGTCCATAAATAGGGAAGCTGAATGTAACACCAGCAGTAAAGCCCTGTCGCTGCGGAAGGAGTTTGGTGGGAATGGAAAAGATGCACTTGACATGAAAGTTGCTTGGTTCCTTTGTGGCGAGCGGCTATTCGAGTTTTGACTTTGATACTAAGTGGCCAACGGTAGTCTTGGTCAGCAATTGTGGTTAATTTGGATGTATAAACTTAGGCAAGAAGAGCTTGCGAGCATGTAAATTAGCCTCGGATTGAATATAAAGTTGCCTACAACCATCGTATCATTATTGACCCTGTTTAGTTAAATTTACGACGCCAAGAAGAGCTATATCAGGTCGTGGCTAACATCAAGAAACATGGTTGCTTTACCGCCAATTTTATAGCCACTGTAATTTGCCACCACCTTCAACAGAACTGTTACATGAACATGTACATTCAATGAACCAGGTATTACATATTGAATAACAGCTGTTATGCAACTTCTAACTTACGTGTGCACACCCGTGATTATCCGCAGTGACGTTCCTAGATAAGGCCTTTTCAAGTAAATTAATTCCGCGTATGCTGTTTTTGTGGAACTGACGATTTTGGCATTAAAACATTTCCCAGTTTTATGAACTTTGTGGAGTATGAAGTAAGGTTAATTTTCTGCAGAGTGGTAAATGATTTACTCCACATAGTTTTTCACCTCCAAGTTTGCTAAACTGTGTTCATAACGAAAACTTTTCTTTAAATAAGAAGCAACCATTAAAATAATGACAAAAATATAAAGTGTTTATAGCTGTCTGTAAGTAAAAGTTTTGAAAAGGCATCAGTATTGTTTCACTTAGAACAGATTTGTAAACTTGTAATTGTTTGTTCCTTTGCATATGTTGTTCCAACGTTGTTTTCAAATTATGTAGTCACTGAGTAACTTCATGTCCAAATTTCTGAAGCTCGTAGTAGTCAGTACTGTTTCATATCATGATCTTTTTCGTGATAGAGTTTCCCTACAATACTGAGAGTAACTGTGTTAGAAGAGATTAGTTACGGTATTAAGTGAGGTTAGTTTTGTAACGTGAAGTTATTCCTACTTTGCCATAAAACGTGATACCGCATTGGCAAATTACGCTGACGACCGCATGTATGTACAATTTCACTTTAGTTTCGTATTAGTAGAACGTCTGTTCAAAACCCGTTTGCTTTGCTGTTGTTACTATTTAACTTACTTCGCTATTACAAAAGTATAAATCGATTCCTGTCATTAGGTGTAGTCTCTGTCAGGCTACATCCTTCACAGAAGTTTGACGTTATCGGCGATTACCACCTTGGTAGTCTAATTTTTAGGTAGTCATTTTGTTGATGTGTACTTAGAGTTTTAAGCACCTAAGTAAGATAGATAGTCAGAGCATAGATTCCAAATATGGACTAATATACAAAAATTCAATTAACTGATCTTCCTAACAAATTTTAATAATTCAATTTGAGAACAAATACTATAAACTGTCTCTCAAAATTTTCAGCGAGAAACACTTCTACTGCCCTACAATTTTCATACTAGTAAGACCTCACTTTTGTCTAGTCAGAGCCGTGTAAACTCTATGAATATTGTTAGTATTTTTCCAGGGGTTACCTTAATACGGACGAAGAAAACTGATGTTCGATCTGTATCCTCATCCCTAAAATGCTGCGAAAATGCTTTGGTACCCTTCATCGGGTCCCAATCTTTCTTTATCTCAGCGTTCCTCCAGAGAGCTTTAAGAGTTTGACTAATAAAAAAAAATGTAAAGTCAAATGACTGACATGAAAGCTCTGCAATAAGAGTAAACAGCGCCACCAAAATTCGTCTATTCTGCGTGAAAGAAATTATCGCTCGAACGAGTCAACATACAAATGGAATGTGATTCCCTTGCTATCGAGACTATAATCAGAATGGTTAGTACACCCGTAAATGATGCAAGCCAGCATTTAATATGAAATCACTTCCACCAGAAGCTAATGTTTGTACCTACTAGCATAGCAGACGTCGACTTCAAGTCTGACACGTCAAGACAGTTTCCCTTATTATACCTCCAAGGAACCTTTCGTCCGAGTTCCCGTACGGACTGGCCAATCAGCGCTTAGGTTTTTTGCAAGTACGCTGGCTAGTAGCTTTTCAAGTACATTTATTGCTGAATGCTTCAAGCAGATTTCTGGATGGTGTTTAATTCGGTTCCCAAGAGCTCGTAGTTTTTGAAATTATTATTTTTATTGCTACCATTCGATGCGATTGTTCATGTGCATTGTCATACTACTAATTAATTCACGATCTGTTAGAACTGTGCAGACAGATTTTCATTGCAATCTTTAATTCGCTATGAATTGCGCAAGTGCACATCTGTTCATCTGCATGGTGTTGGCAAACGATTCGTGTCCTTGTGAAGTCAGTTGGTATGAGCCTACTTACGAGGTCGAACTTTTGTCATTCAATCCGAAACATTTCATTGGAATTTCAGTCTTACCTTCAGTTTAATTGGTTTAATGATTTACTTTGTGTTTCGCATCAGCCAGCCGGAATGGCCGAGCGGTTCTAGGTGCTACAGTCTTGAACCGCGCGAATCCTGCCTCGGGCATGGATGTGTGTGATGACCTGAGGTTAGTTAGGTTTAAGTAGTTCTAAGTCTAGGGGACTGATGACCTCAGAAGTTAAGTCCCATAGTGCTCAGAGCCATTTGAACCATTTTTTTTGTGTTTCGCGTCTAGCTGACTTCACGTAATAGCTGGTATGTTCCACTTGTATTCTGACCTGCCTTTGTGCTGCCAAGCGGTAATATCGCACCATGTGCATACGATTTTTAAGCAGATGTTTAAATTAAATTCAACTACTATATCTCATTTCAACCGTCCTCATTCATTTACTGAGTATTTAAGTGATAACTGCTCAACATTTTGTTCACCTCCATTTCGTGATCTTGTGTATTGAGACGCTATATTCCTCTTAGCTCTCTGTTGCATCTGAAAAATTGCATAAGTACTGAATAAATCAGATATTATATCGTACTTTAAAAGTTACCTATCCCCATTGTAGTGGATTCGGTTTCACCTATCAATGTAGGGGATTCTTGTTGAAATGACGCTGTGGCTCATCATGCTAAAGTGTATTTATTAGTGTTTCACAGGCTATCTCAAACAGAATATGTGTTTAGCACAACTTAGCAAACAACGCACAATTAAATTATTCCAGCTGCATCGTAATTCAGCCGATTTTAAGTCACATCAGTAACAGTTATTCACTGACTGTGACTGACATTTTATGCTTCCTCTTATTCAGTTGCTTATAGTAGTCTTCACAATTTTCCTTTGAACAATTAATGTAGAATGTGCTACTCATTTAACTTTCTTTGCTCATACGGAAGTCAGACTGCGTTTTAGATGTGTTTCTTGGGTCTTTACTAGAGTTATTAGAAGACTTAGCTTCCTTATATCAGAGCCAAATAGCTCTACCCGCCACAGGTTACACTATTTTCTTAGGAGAGCTCAACGCTTACAGGCTTGGTAATCGATGGTTCCGGCCATGTACTCTCCGAACATCTTGAAAACAGACACCTTATCTCCCAACGTTTTGCGCACATGGAAGATCATGTAGAATGTCACACCATATCCTGAGTATTGGGGCAAGGGGGGCACTGGCCAGAAGTACCTTTATCCATTATGGCAGCGATGACATCATCCAAGATGGCGGGCGTCACGTCATCTGATGACGTCATCCAATATGGCGGCTTTAGGTGGGAAGTTTGCATTTTGGCAGGAAGATAGGTCAACTGGGCTACCTCCACTAATCTAACCCCCTCCCCCAGAAAATGGCAGGAAGTTCAAATTCGATAAGTATAATGAAGCCTCTACTAATGGAAGAAAAATGGTGGGAAAGAAAGGGTACTTGGGCTACCTCCACTAACCTAAGTCGCCTCACCAACACCGTGTCCTAGGAAATGGCGGGGAAGGACTCGACCTCTGCTGTATGTAAGTCTTTATTTTGCATGCACCAGTCTTTATTTAAACATTTTACTGCAGTACAGCCATCCAGTGTGTTCACCACGTGGTCTGGACTCCAACTGGCCTAGTACACAGTACTGCCACTGGAGTGCACTCTCATTCGTGATGTAATCCAGGATGGCGGTCATGATGTCAGCTGATAATGGAAGTAGCATTATCCAAGATGAGGGAAACAGTGTGTTCACCACAAGGTCCGGGCTTAGAACACAGTAAAGCCACCAGATAGCACTGTCATCTGTTCCATGACGTAATTCAAGATGGCGGTCATGACATCAGCTGATGATGCAAGTACCATTATCCAAGATCACGGGAAGCAGTGTAATCACCATGAGGTCTCGACTTAGTACACTAACCCAACCGAACCTAACCTAAGTCTCGTTGTCACCTTGTCACCAGGACTTGAACCCTTAACCTTTTGCTTGAAGACCTAACGAAATCATCACCATTTTGAAATGCTAGTAGTTCTCATTTCTGTTAATGTATTCAAATTTGCATTGCAAAGACAAGGAGAAGAAAACTACATCTATTTATCATGACGGGAAATGCTTACTGCACTCACTCTCGAGTATAAAGCCTGTAAGCGCCCTCGAAGACAGTTGTTGTTCGACTCCGATATCCCGATATATTCCAGAACACAAAGGTTCTAAGAATATTTGCCCGCTCTTAACGCCAATGGTGAATGAAGGAGAGACACCGGCACTCCCAGTATATTAACAGATTGCAGGGAAAGCCACATGCCATGAAAGTAGTTCAAATTTCTTATTTAGCACCTGCCAGTTCGTAAACCACCATATTCTGTAAGAAAGAAAATGAATGTAACACTCAGAGAGTCAGTGTTAACTAAGAATTCGGCGGAAATGTCATTCAATTAAAAAAATTCTGTATGAATTAACCAAATACTTAGTTCGAGTGCAATTTTAATGATGTTTGATAACTGAATGTATCACTTGGAGATTCATCGATCAAATGAGAAGTTCGAGGTTTTCCCATTAGGATCGCGATCATCATTCATTCATGACGTAGCACCTGAAGCCCCAACCCATATAATGCAGCGATCCTATTGGCTACTGCATCAATGACGTGTTTCGACGTCATAGAAGCTATATATGCCCCACCACAACCGAACTCCACTCATTCAGCTTCTGTTCTTTTCTGAGTTTCTCTGAGTTCTACAGCTTGTTCCTCCGAGTTTCAGTGAGTTCTATCGCTTGTACTTCCATGAAGATGAATCATATCAGCAGCAGCAGCGACAGCAGCTGCAGCAGTAGCAAGCGCCTCCGAGGAGATGAATACCAATCACCTGGTAAGTACTTTTTCTGTTTTCAAATATCCGTTTGGGTCACAGTCCACAGACTGTTGTGTCCTTTAACGGATTGTGTTTGTGCTATGTGTTTAGTGTCCTTAGACCAAATGTTTTCTCTCTCTCTCTCTCTCTGTGTGTGTGTGTGTGTGTGTGTTCAATGTCTGCGTGCTATAGAAATTTTATTCCATACCAGATATTATAGCCGGTGTTTTCTGTCTTTGTAAATTCATCCCTCACATGCTGGCGGAGCTGGCCCATCAGCTAGAGTTGAGAAGGCTGAAACACAGCGCGAATGTAAGTACATTTGTAAAATGTCGTTGTTAGATGAAATAATTTGGTGAAATATATAGTGGTGTTCTATGTGCCTACATTGAGTTGTCTGAGACAATTTCTTTTCTTTTCTTTCTAGATGATTCTATGGATAGGGAGGGACTCGCCGAGGATGTGAAATATTCAGACCAAGGCTGCCACTGTGGAGGAAGAATCCGAAAGGCGCCGCCGTCTGACCCTTTTAGGCGGGGCAGAGGAGATACCAGAGTGGGTGGGAGACCTGGGTGAATGCGCTGTTGAGTTGCTCAAGCCATGGAGCCAGAGAGGAGAAGGTGAATATTTTGGAACTTTACCATCACAACAAATAATTACCATCATTTATTGTTATTATATATTTATTTGAACCTACATTATTAAAGTTTTTTATGTTACAGGCGTATGAAACAAAATACAGTGGCTATCTAGAGCAGTGGTTGTGGGGAGGGAATTGGTCACACTCCGCAGAGACATGAAGCGCCTTGTATAGTGCCGCTCACGGCTGCATGAGAGGCAGCAGGTGTGGCTGCAGCACCTGCCACCACACCGCCGCAAATCCTCTGGCATCCATGGACAACTCAGCTGACAGAAGAAGAAGGGCATCAGTCTCCCAAGTCTCAGGTCAGTAATGGGAACACAAGATCCCAGGAACCACCACCACAGCCCGGTTTTTCCCACTGTCCATCACCGCCTCTGCCCCCTCAGACAGTTCGCCCCTGCCATCAGCGGGAAGTATGTGTACCTTGGTGCATACCACTCCCTGCAGCAGATACACCCTCACAAGCCTCGTCATCGACGGGATGGCCCCTTAGTTGCAGCAGCAGTAATAGTAACATTGATTAATCCCCCATCCTAATGATAGTGAAGAACATCAGAATAATAGTATAATGACCCCTCTAGAATACACAGCAGTTGCTAAGTCTTTTGAGGGGCGTATCTAATTCACAAGGATTGAGAATACAGGAGGGAGTTATAGCGACCCTGTTGGGTTCTTAGAAGTGTGCCTCCCTGTCTTAGAGACCACACTCCTCAAAGTCCTAGACAATCCTAGATTTAACGCCATTAAATGCAGCGCAGTAATCTGCTGCGAGCTGAATCACCCCCCTAAACATCCTGGTGATGCAGAGGCTACAACTCTGCACTGTATATGGGGTGATAATGGCATTATTTCTCGGAGCACATCGATTGCTGAGTGGTATCATGAATCCACATTGAGTGCTGTTATGGCCAGGTTTTCGGAGATGGAAGTTAGAGGGTCAGCTAAAGAACTAAGCCATATACCACACCTTAACATCCATATCCATGATCCAGTAAAAATATGGTCTAGTTATACAAGCTCCCTAACGATATAGCTACTACACATGCATGCATTAATGTCGAAATATAGCACTATTTTAAGAGTGATATTAAGACATATTATAACTTCAGTGCTATCGAGTTCCCAGTCAAGATTCAGGATATACCTAAATTTGAAGTGCCGAATACCGGAATATTGGTTTAGGTGTATGGTCTGAAGAAGAATAATGACAAATCCGATGAACAGGACAAGCATACGGTAGTTGGACCCCTCAGTTTCTCAAAATTTGCAGGTGAGCGTAATCAGCATGTAAACTTGCTGCTCTTCTGTTAATGTGAAAATTACCACTATGTTCGGATCAAAGACATATCTCACCTCCTTTGTTTCCGGTTAAGTAACAGTGTAGAAAGCATATTTGTTTAAGAGGTCTGAATTATTTTCCATCAAACGATTATTAGCAATACATCTATTAGATTGTGCTTCCAAGGACCTGGTACGTGTTATTATGTCCACAAAGGAAAATAACTTCATTAAATTTCAAAATGCTTACCACCAGCAGCGATGTCTGTATGTTCTATATGCAGACTTCAAATGCTTGCTGACTCCTATTACTCGATGTGACGGGAACCACTTAACCTCACATACAACCTTCATACAAAAACACGTACCTTATGTGGCAGCATTCCAAGTTATATGTGGATATGAGTCTAAACTGAACGACTACGAGTATTATGTCGGGGATGATCCAGCGGTTTGGCTTCTCACTGAGCCTTAAAAACTGACATGGGAAGTTGATAAGCTCTACAGCAACAACACTCCCATGACCAAATCAAGGGTAGGCGGTGAATTGTATGAAAAGGCAGTTAGTTGTCATATTTGTGTGCTGCTGTTACACAGAAAAGCGGAAACTCCCCATAGAGATCATTGCCATCTTACGGGAAAGTTCCATAGTGCAGCTCATAACGCATGCAATTTGAAGTATACGTTACCATGGCACATACCTGTCTTTTTTCATAATTTGAGAGGGTATGACGTTCATTTTGTGGTTAAGCACTTGGCTAATTTCGGCATGAAGGACGATCAGGTCAGTGTACTGCCTGAAAGTGGTGAGAAGTACATTTCTTTCTCAAAACGAATGACGCAAAAAATTACGCTCCGTTTCCTTGACTCTTTACGATTTATGCAGACTTCACTCCAGAAACTCGTTGAAACCTCAGAATGATATGCGTATAACTCGATCTGCCTTTGCTGATGAGGAAAAGTTCCAACTAGCGACTAGGAAAGGAGTTTTCCCATAGGAGTATGTCGATAATATGGCAAAACTCGATAAAATCAGGCTTCCTGACGTATCTGCACTTACCAGTACTCAAAAAGCCGATGCCATAACTACAGCAGACTATGAGCATGCTGTGAACGTATGGAGGGAATTCAACAACCCCAGTTTGGGAGAATATGATAGTCTATACACAGAAACAGACGTCTGTTTGCTTGCAGATGTTCCTGAAAAGTTTCTGAGTGTGTGTATGGCCACATACTCTCTGGACCCAGACTTTTATTACATGGCACCTGGCTTGTCCTGGGACGCTATGTTAAAAGAAAACAGGGCACAGCATCGAACTTTTGTCTGTAGATGCAATGCTTCCATATTTTGAGGGCAGGATCAGTGGGGACGTTGCCATTGCATCCACAGGCATGCCAAGGCAAATAACCCACAGATGAGGGTCGGGTTTAATGCATCCCTTGATTCGAGTTACGTTATGTACTTAGATGTGAACAACTTATATGGGCACACCATGATGCAACCACTGCCGTTTGGTGGGTTTCGATGGGTGCCCGAAGACGAATTGAAGTGATTAGGTAGAAAAATAAAGGGTCTTGCGGCCAATTCTGATATAGGGTATGTGCCTGAGGCAGACCTCACATATCCCAATAACTTACATGGAAAGACAAGTGACTAGCCATTATGCCCAGAGCAACAAATTCCACAAGAAAGCACCATCTGTAAACTGATGGCTAAACTTTGAGATAAGCAGAGATATATTATTCATTATTGTAATCTCCAGCATTGCCTGAGCTTAGGGATGAAGCTTGTTAGAATCAACCAGGCTATGTCCTTCAAGCAATCCCCAAGGTTGAAGGAGTATATTGAACTAAATACCGAAAAAAGGGAGGTCACGACTAATGATTTCGAAAAAGAGTTTTATAAATTAATGAATAATTGCATTTTCTGGAAAACTATGCATAACGTAATAAATGAACGTGATATTTTGATTAGAACCACATGGGATGGTCGTTATGGCGTGAGAAAGTCTACTGCCAGTCCAGATTTAAGCATGCCACCGTTTTCAATGAAAACTTTGTTCCTGTGGGGATGTCGAAGGTTTTGGTAGAGTTTATGAAGCCTATTTATTTGAGGATGTGCATATTGGATATTTACAAATTCTACATGTACCGCTTCCACTACGAGTTCGCGAGACCTCATTTCATAGAACCAAAGTTGCTTTATATGGATACTGACAATTTTATCTACTGGATGAAGAACTGCGATCCATGAAGTAATTAGATACCATGGTAAAGTATTCAACACGTCTTCTTATGAGACTGATAATCCTTACAATATTGTTCCTAAGAACAAGAAGGTTATTGGTCTTTTGAAAGACGAGGCGAATGATTTACCGATAGTAGAGTTTGTGGGATTGAGGTGCACAATGTGTGCATATTGTACAACAGATGGGTGCACGGAGAGGCGGGCAAAGGGTGTTCAATGTGCAGTATCTCGTGCCCTCACAGTGGAAGACTACTTCCAGTGCCTGAACAGTAGCAGCGTTCAAGGCGCTCCTCCACATATGGTTCGGCAAACTAGTATTCAGTCATGAGATCACGTGGTGCACACTGTACTGCAGTCTAAAGTCAGACTGTCTCCTCATGACAGTCAAAGAGTCGTTTCTGAGGATGGGGTAGAAACCCTCCATTACTCACACTATCTACTTGAAGCAAAAGTAGGGGTGGGGGACTCTGATTGAGAGATAGAGACAATGAATGAGTGAATGGGATGGGGGCTTATGTATCAAATAGTATGGCTCTTTTATCATAGTATAATTACTGTTTGTGTGTGATGTGTGAGTGTGTGCATGAGTGTGAGTGTAAAATATGAATGAATGTGTGTGTAAATACATCTGGTTTATATAAGCACCATGTGCTGAAAAAACAATTAAAAATAAATACAAAAAATTATTTCCTTATATATAAGCACCATGTGCTGCAAAAAAATTATTGTCTCTCTTCTGTGATTCATATGTGTGCGTAAATAGAGTAGTGTTTAAGCTTCACCTACTCCTAGCCTTCCAGTCAAAGCAGTTTGAATTTCATCTAGATAACTTTCTTTAGTGTGGCTGTTTGGGTTGGATGCTTTAGAGCCACCCAGTTAATTGTTACTATTGTTAAAGTATTTCAGCTGTCTATGGCGGAAAATGTCTAGAGCCACCCACTTGAAAAATATTAACAGCTGCTCAGTTAAGTTGGAACCATCCAATTAAATGTTGTTATTAAAGTATTTCATGGGAAATGTCTTGTTGTAACATATATATATATATATATATATAGGCCTGGTCACGTTATGTTGGAGCCACCTAATTAATTATTTCATAGAAAATGTTTTGTTCAAAAAAATATTTAAAACTATCTAGTTAAGAAGGAGAACGTTAATTCATAGAGCAGCTGAGTTAAATATAGAGAGTTCGGGTAGAACTTCAATAGTAATATTATTTAGCGAATAAGTTAGTCTACACCACTGCTTTCGTTTTAAGTATGGCTCTATAAGGAAAGAAAAAAACAGTCCTTAGGAGGAACCTCCAACATGTGTTGGATTCTAGTAATAAGTTAAAAGTATCTCTGCGTTGAACCACATCAAGAACTGAACTGTATCTCCAGAACTATATATATTGCACATCACTAACTAAACTGTTAACTCAGGAACTGAACTGAATTGAATAAGCGAAAAACAATTAGTTACCGTACATCACTGTTGTCATTTTTTTAAAAAAAAGCCTAATCATAATTATTTTAGCTAAAACACTTCTGTGAACATTCTGCAGTCGCATCTGCATTGCACGTGAACATCTACAAGATGTAGCGCCTCTATCACACTATTTCAGAGAAATCACTGCAGGCTAGGGCACAGGAATGTTGAAGCCTATCTATTAAAACCACAGATACCGCTAGTCCCTTATTGGCAGTACACAAGGCTGTGGTAAGTAGGTCACACAGTTCTCTCTGCAGTCGCACGTCTACAAGACATAGTGCCTCTGACACATAATTTCAGAGAATTCACTGCAGGCAAGGGCGCAGGAATGCAGAAGCCTACCTATTAATAGCGCAGGTGCTGCTAGTCCCTTGTTGACAGCGCACAAGGGTGTGGTAAGTAGGTCACACACTTGCAATGGATTGCAGGTATAGAAGGAAACAGGTACAATATCATGCTTAAACTTACATGCTAAGGAGATAGGTGTCAAAAAAAGTAAAAGTATACACAGATTGTTAGGAAAAAATTATTTATTTTCATTAATCCAACTTAAAAGTAATTTTACATTTTGATAAGAAGATGCAACACAACATCATTTTTGATAATGGTTCAAATGGCTCTGAGCACTATGGGACTCAACTGCTGTGGTCATCAGTCCCCTACAACTTAGAACTAATTAAACCTAACTAACCTAAGGACATCACACACATCCATGCCCGAGGCAGGATTCGAATCTGCGACCGTAGCAGCAGCGCGGCTCCGGACTGGAGCGCCTAGAACCGCACGACCACCGCGGCCGGCTTCATTTTTGATACATGTTCTTGAGTCGATGGAGGGAAGGACACCCATAGAATTCCAGGTATTGAATAGCAGCAAACTTAAAGATGCGATGCATCCATGAGATCTTCTCCTTCCCCTTCACGTAGACGATTGTATCCGTGTGATCAAATAATTTAAGTGCAGTCACCACATCTTTATAGAGTATTCAAGGATCATCCCAATGAATTCCATGGTACAAATGTGTTAATCATTTTGCGCTCATCCACGTCTTAGCACACCTCACATACTTGAAAGACATTGGTGATGCAATGTTTGCTGAGAATGTCTCTATTATTCCAGCATCTTGTGTGTACGCTACAAACGCAACATCTGTAAATACGAACTGTCTACGCTCACCATAATAGAAAGCCTGAGTGTCCACAATGATGTTCACACCTTGAGACATCATTGAGAAATGCTTTAAGTATGGTGCAGCTCCATTTATACAGTTCATTGCTCAACACCAGTGAGCGGGCAGTAGTTGATCACATGGCCATGTAGAACTAGAGCATACGTAGCAGTGTGCTCTGGGGTTTATGTCGAAGATTCAAATTCAGCTCGGACATCTATAGGTCCAGACTTCATTATCTCGTTCTGTTGGGAGCAGTCTATTACAATGATCGGTGATTCAGCTGCAGATGTAAATTGTTACATCGGCAGAATTCTGAATTGATGTAGACTTTGGCATTAGTTAACTTGCTGTTGTCGAACACGGTGAAATCATTTGCTGTATTACCTCTTCTATCAGTCTGAAACGCAAGTATGACGAATATAGGGGTCTCTAGCTGCAAAGATGTTTTAATAGCCCACATTTGCTTGCTCCCAGTCGGTAACACTGGGTAGTCGAAAACCTCCCATGAGCGAAATGTCAGTGACAGAAATAAACGGGAATTCAGGACTTTTAAAAGCTTTAAAAGCTCCTCGTCGGTTGTACTGATGTGAGGCATTTTCCATAATACCTTCCTGATTTTGATCATATTCTTCTCTTGAGGTCCTTAAATGTATGAGTTATTGTCCGTAACACACCGCACCAGAATTAGCTCCTGTTTAGCGTTCATAATCGCTTGTACTCTGCAACTGTTCTATCATCTGGATCGTCTACGAACCATCCCGCATTTTCTTAACTATGCAGATCTGCGGGTGATGCAGAGATGTATGTTTTAAGGGCTGATGTTATGCCGACATTGCGTGTACGGTCGATCTCAGATGGCTTGAGTTCATAGCATATCTTTTGGAAGAGGAATGCTAAAGCCTTACGTGTGAGCTTGTATCCCACTGTATTGCTGCCATCGGTTTTCTTGAATTACCCCTTTAGATATATGAAACTCTTGCATGGAAGCGTGAGTGCGTCTTGGTGCTGGATGATAATCCTGCCGCCGCACGGGACTAGCCTAGCGGTCTAAGGCGCTGCAGTCGTGCACTGTGTGGCTGGTCCTGGCGGAGGATCGAGTCCTCCCTCAGGCATGGGTGTGTGTGTTTGTCCTTAGGATACTTTAGGTTAAATAGTGGGTACGCTTAGGGACTGATTACCTTAGCTGTTAAGTCCCATAAGATTTCATGAACATTTGAACATTTGAACAATGCTGATTTCATCATCTTTGTTAAATGTGGTTGAAGCGTAAGGTTTATGAGAGAAGTATTCCTGACGTATAATTCTCTCATCATACTCTACTGGGCTGGTTATACTGAATGAAGAAGTCTTTGCGCTGTTTCAGACCAACCGATTTAAGAAACTCGTAGTTCGCACATGTTATCACTTTGCTGTTCTGTAGCGAAGTGGCGTCCTGTGGATTGCTTGCACTTGTATTATAAAGTACGCCCATCCTGCCATAAATGTAATCGTACAACGATTTCCATACCACGAAAGTCAAGTTGATTATTCTGCTCCACAATATTCAGCTCCAAATAGTCCAATGTCTGAGCTGTCACTGGAAGGTATATTGCATTGTCAGGGATCTCAACAATCTTATACCCCGTTGCAACTGAGGGGTAGAATCCGTAAATAGTGTGAAAAAAATGGTTCAAATGGCTCTGAGCACTATGGGACTCAACTGCTGTGGTCATAAGTCCCCTAGAACTTAGAACTACTTAAACCGAACTAACCTAAGGACAGCACACAACACCCAGCCATCACGAGGCAGAGAAAATCCCTGACCCCGCCGGGAATCGAACCCGGGAACCCGGGCGTGGGAAGCGAGAACGCTACCGCACGACCACGAAATGCGGGTTAAATAGTGTGAATCAGACTATCGTTGAGATAGGAGTTCGTTGCAATGTTACACTCGACTTGGATCATGTTGATGGGGAGTATGTCCACAGCCTGATCTGACTTGTAAAATTTACTTAGATCGTTCTTCAACACCTGCCATTTTGTGAAACCCATCGGGTACCCTATTGAACCTTTCTGGTTAAAGTCAATTGTTGCATTTACAGTCCTTATTTCAGATTTTAGTGTATTGATATTTGCACGTAGTACAATACCTTTTCCAGATTGTTTTAAGACTTCGTTTAAATCATCGATATCGTATGCACCCGGTTCTATTTCCATAATGTCCTTCTCACCATTAATATACAGATGCAGATAGTTGTTAGTCTCAGTGCTATTGGGGATGCTGGAGGATATCACCAGTCCAATCAATGCAATAGTCCTTTCAACAACGCTCAAATCAGTTGGTGAAAAGTAATTAGCATGCAATATAGATCATCGTTCCTTTAACGTCAAAGTGTACGACATTGCATCTGAACCTTAACTGATGAAGTAATGTTTAAAGCTCCTCCTTATATAGCATTCTTCTTCTTCTTCTTCTTCTTCTTCTGTGTCAACGTCAAGAGAAACATGATGCACAGACGTCCACAGAGGTGTGAATTAAAGTCCTCATACAGCCGTTAATCGTGGAGCACACGTCTTCTGTGAGGGAAGTATCGTTCTAATTCTTCTGGTGGTTGCAGGTCACCAAATGAGTCGAAATAGTAGACGGCATCCGCATTTTTCATAACATATGATACCCAGTGGGTGCCGGGGCCTCCAGCAACATCCAAATTCACAATGCCGCAGTCACCAGTTTTCCACATAATCTTCGGTACTGTATCCTGCATAAACACACCACCGAATCAATTTCTAAAAAACTTAGGAAGATCAGTATTTGTGAGTGGTCGATCTGGGAGGACCGCTAATGGGCATTTTTATTTATGAATAGACCAAGTCTTTTCCTGTACGGTTTCAAGTATAGTCCTTTTCCGATCACTGCGGCTTCCATCGTGCAGTTATGTCTTCCTGCCTCTTCTAACTGTGATGATGATGTTTGGTTTGTGGGGCGCTCAACTGCGTGGTTATCAGCGCCCGTACAATTATCCAATCTTTGCTCAGTCCAATTTCGCCACTTTCCTGGATGATGATGAAATGATGAGGACAACACAAACACCCAGTCATCTCGAGGCAGGTGAAAATCCCTGACCCCGCCGGGAATCGAACCCGGGACCCCGTGCTCGGGAAGCGAGAACGCTACCGCGAGACCACGAGCGGCGGACTCTTCTAACTGTGCTTGGGAGTTTTGCGCGTTCTTGACGATTTGAGCAATAGCTGCAGCACCACCAGCGAGGGAACCTACCGCCGAGAGCACGGAGAGAGCCGGGATGAGAAATGGAATAAAACTGCCAGATGTCTTGGGTATTGGTAGAACTCGAGGTGCTTTAACCGATCCTCCTCCTCTTCTTCTTATTTTTCCCATATGTTTCTGCTTCGGTGCGTTTTTAGCTGCATACATCGCTGTCAGGATGCAGTTCCTCAAACAGCCCTGCTTCCCACCCTTGTCCTTCTTCTTGTTTAGTGCAAAGTGTAATATTCACAAATCGCTTCAAATACATCACTCCTAAACCCAACTTCATTTTTCCTCGCATGGTTTTATCAACTGCAAATGCTGCGATGCGTTGACCCTATATCAATATCCTTTCTTCTCCGTATCGTCTTAGCCTTTTCAGCTAAAATCCTATCTGCAGAGTGACGTCTTGATGCATCTTTGTTTGCAGCGTGTGCAATGTCATGTTCCACACATGCTTCGTCGAGCAGATTAACCACTTTATCACCTCGTGCCAAGCGTTCCTGAAGTTTTTCCCAGTTCCACAGTAGTTATACCCAGAGATCTGTACTTCCACTGACAGTTTCTCTAGAATACCACAACCTCCTCTAATGCGTCTCCTAGAACACATGTGATGCTACTGCGGTGGTTGCGGACTATGCGCCCCTGTTATATAGCAAATCGTTGGCATCAGTCCAGCTGTTTTGTTTAGCAGGAAAAGCAAGCCATTTGACTAGTGCTTTATTGCCACGACGTCTTATGACTCTCTCCACGAGAAAAACATCCGGTTCTGAGCTTTTCTGTCACTCCTAGGTGTAGAAGCAGCCTGCAATTTCTTCACTTTTACTATCCTTCAATATATAAGTTCTAGGATTCGTTCTTTACACCTTTGAAACTGTAAATATCTCAACTGATCAGTTCGGTAGGTATGATTTCTCAAATGCTGTCTTGTGTTTTGAGATACGCACCAAATCATCTGTATTAAGTTTCTGTCCGCGTTGAATCACAATTTTAATGCGATAGTACACCGTATCCATGAGTCCATTATCACGAACATCTATTGGTCTCATGTGTGTTGTGGTATGGTTGGTTCGATTGTACTGAGAATGTTTCTGGGAGGATATCTGTCTATTTGTATGAGCCGCGCAGGTTAAACACATCCAGATTCGACCTTTTATAGTTCTGTTCAGACGCTCCACGATACTTACCTTCAGGTGAGTGAATTTTGAGTACCGATGTATTCCATACCGGTCTTGAAATACCTATTGTAGAACTCCCCACCGTGTTCGGTTTGGAGGTTGTCTGGGCATCGATTCGTCCCCATCTGTAGCAAACGGTCAAAACATCCGTGATATTTCTACCCGTTTTTGTTTTGACAGGTAATGCCCAGGGAACTTTTGAGTATGTATCAATAACCATTAAAATATATATTAATCCACTATATTCATGTGAATATTCCGTCATATCTACAAGATCAACTTGCCACTGGTCATCCAAAACTTTAATTATGACATGCCTGCGAGGGTATGTTTTGCGTGCTGGTTTATGCATTTCTCCTACTACTGTCTTCATACTTATTCGATGATACGTCTATCTCTAAGCTCCGAGATCATTGAAACAACCTCATTCGAATGAGCTCTATTACCTGCAGCAGCGGATGCCATGAACAGCTGTAGTCGATCTGTTAGTTTTTGGGGTCATCATAATACACATACTGCGGCATTCGATTGTTCACTGCTTTATGCTCAATATCAGTACCGTCACAGCTGCTGCTGTTGTTGTTGTTTTCGGCTTCAAGTACTGGTTTTATATTGGTTTTATATATGTTATTGGTCAAGCTTTTCGCAATCTTATGTACACCAGTCATGTGGAGTATTTCACGGTACGTTTCCCTACCATTAACTGAATGATTTATAGGTTTTTTGGAAGGTCTTAAGAACATAAGAGTCATTAAGCTGAGTGTTCTCTCAAACCGCCTATCACCAATCTGTATTGTGCCATCAGTTACAGTTACAGGATGCATACAGAACATGTACGGTCTTCCCCTTCTAACGCCGAATGTTTTATTTATCTGACCAGGGGCGTGACGGATAATGAATTCGTCAATGACAACACCATCGTTATCGTTTTTTTATGTAATTTCTCACCAACTGCTTTCTGCGGTTGAATCACTTTCTGCTTCGTCGACATCTCGGCGTATACTAAACAGACATCTCCGCAGCTTGAGGCTTTATACATCCAGTCATTTTCCTCTTCCTCTTACTATGTATGTACCTGCTCCCCCTTATCAACAGCAAGGAACTCTACATCTGTTCTCCCCTCAATAGCCTCGATCTTTTCAGTTAACTTTCTTACAGACTTCATTAACTAACTCATTTAACGCGTTCACCATTCTCAGAAGAGTCTGGTATTACGACTCTAGCTCCCTACGCATACCTCCAACTTTATGCACAAAGTCCTGAACTTTCGCATCCATGTACAGGCGAATGTTCTGTATGTGTACACCCATTCTCTCGGGTTTATAGCTAGATATAATCGCGAATTTGTTCATGGTGCACCGTATACTGATGTACTAACCTCTCTAACCTGCTATATATGCAAAAACTCTTGAAAGTTTCACCTGTACCTACCCTCACTCAGTTTTCTTGTTTTATCAATAACGAGAAACCCATACTGTGAATGATTCCAGCAATCAGCACATATCTTAACAAACTCATTGAACGACATGTCAGTTCCGACATGTGCCTGCGAAATGTGTTTTAAATTAAGATTGTCTTGTTTGAAGACTATAATGAGGTTTGCATTATCGCTAACAAACTCTTTCTGGATTTTGGAATGTGTTTGGCCTATATAAAATACATCAGCACCCATATGACGACCGAAACAGAATAATTTTCGAATTTGGTCTTGGACAGCAACATTGTCAAATATGAAGACAATGTTTCGCTCTGCTTTTCTGGTGGAGCGATATCACCACTTTTACTGAATGTCGTGTGTGTACCATCATCTACACCGCACAATATATCCTGCAATAGCTGATACTTGGGTTCAAACAGTGTTTTTGGGAATACACTAACATGCTCAAATCGGACTCCATCTTCATGTGTTAGCAGCGTCATGAGCACATTAGTCTTCCCACAACTGGATGGACCTACAATAATTGCTCGTATGTTATCAGGAAGGAGAATTCTGTTCTTCTTCATCTTCAGGTCCTCTTTTGCATCTTCACAGCACTAGTCACCAACAACAAAGTCCTAGTGATGAGGGTGTTTCACCCTCCCTGCCATGATACTAACTATACCAGATAATGACAAGCAGTTGTCATGTATAGAAAGATACCCTTGAGGGGATAGTAATAGTATGTGTAGTTACTGTAACTCCATCGCCTAACTGACTGAGCTATATTGACTGCACAGGGAAAACATATATATATAAATATATATATATATATATATATATATATATATATATATATATATATATATATTACCCATAAATAGTAACTTCATCAATCATTATGTGAATAACTGATATAGCACTGAAGAAAATATATATTAATAATTGTAATAGTTTGACTATAATGTGAGAGGTATGATTGGGTGGTTGGTTGGTTTCGGGAAGGAGACCAGACAGCGAGGTCATCAGTCTCATCGGATTAGGGAAGGACGGGGAAGGAAGTTGGCCATGCCCTTTCAAAGGAACCATCCCGGCATTTGCCGGGAGCAATATAGGGAAATGACGGAAAACCTAAATCAGGATGGCCGGACGCGGGATTGAACCGTCGTCCTCCCGAATGCAAGTCCAGTGTCTAGCCACTGCGCCACCCCGCTCGGTGAGAGAGGTATGAAATACACCCTGTATTTATATATATATGTATATATATATATGTATGTATATGTATATACACACATATGGTGTTACAAAAAGGTACGGCCAAACTTTCAAGGAAACATTCCTCACACACAAATAAAGAAAAGATGTTATGTGTCCACATAACATATTTTCTTTCTTTGTGTGTGAGGAATGTTTCCTCGAAGTTTGGCCGTACCTTTTGGTAACACCCTGTATATATACATACACACACATACTCACATATACACACACACACACACATATATGTATGTATATATATATATATATATATATATATATATATATATATATATATATGTATGTATGTATCATATATAGGGTGTAATATTTCAGGAATATCATTACAACCTTTATGTATCTTCTTCTTTGCACCTGTACAGTATTTGGCAAATAAAGCTTTTTGATTTACGATAAATTCGGCATGTATCTCCCTCAAGCCAATAGATGTCTCACAGCACTCAGGTTTTTTACACACACATTTAATCAATTTCTCTTTCGGTTCAGCCTTCATGTGCAAACAAAGGTGTTGCTTCAAATCATCAACATGTACACAATGCACACGCAGGGAGTTTACACATTATTGTATGCAGAGTCTATGCTCGGCAACCAATGGTTCATTCTCTCCAATGCAAGACGTAGTGCAGAGTCCAGATCATATAACTTCATAACTAAGGCATGTCTTAGATAAACACAGCTGTCACCAGATTTCAGACGTAATGCACATTCATAATTCACTGTTGTGATAGAAATTGTCACACTAGTAAGGCAAATGTATGGGGGAGAACGAGTTGTATAACACTCTGTGGTCATCTTCAAATTGAAGTAGCTCTCTGCAGGACATATTTCGTCCCAATCGAAGTCAGGAATTGTCACTTTAATACCCCTTGATACATTTTCCATTTCCATTCTCGCATGCAAGCCCTAGACATGTTGTGCTTCTATGCCAATGTTTATACGTTTCATTCCACTGGGAGTTAAATTATACGTGGAAGTGAAAAGCATGGGTACACTCGATACCTTCTGATCCACAACATCTGCACTCTGTGGTTGCACTGCCAGAGGCATGTTCTGCTGGGATGGGTCATACGTTGGTGACCACTACTGTCCTCCATCTTGTCATTGTTTAGGGCCACTGGTAATGTTTGTTGGGCCAGGGGCAGATCGTGTGTCCTCATCACACAAATCCTTGAGTTGGACAGACAACAGCAGCTCCTTGCCATGCTCCAGCATTTGGGCTATGTGCACTATAGGATCCCACATGGCCCCTAATGGTTCAGGCGTGCTGGAGGTGGTTGCTGCCACAGGTCTAGAGGCAGCTGTGGGTCTCGACAAGATGGCAGCCGAGGTTGCTACAGGTTGGACATTACAGAGGTTGGCATGTTGGCACTAGACCCTGCTGGCATGGATGCATCGAAGGCTACTGCTGAACAAAGATGAGGAAGCATTAGACATGGACCAATACATGGAAACCGTGAATAATAATGATAATAATTATTATAATGCTTTGTGTTGTGGAATATATTGGAGCCGAATAACTACTGTCTTCGAGGGCAGTAACATGTAATATACCCAAGAGTGGATACAGTAAGCATTTCCCATCATGATATAGATGTAGTTTTCCTCTCCTTGTCTTTGCAATAGCAATTTGAATACATTGACGGAAATGAGGACTACCAGAATTTCAAAATAATGATGATTTCGTTAGGTCTCCCAGCAAAAGATTAAGGCTTTGAGTCCTGCTGACAACTGGACATAGATCTCATGGCAAACACAATGTTTCCCATAATCTTGGATGATGGTACTTGCATCATCAGCTGATGTCATGACTGCCATCATGGATTACATCACACAACAGACGACAGTGCTCTCTCGTGGCGATACTGTGTACTAGGCCTGGACCTTGTGGTGAACACACTGTTTCCCCCATCTTGGATAATGGTACTTGTGTCATCAACTGATGCCATGACCGCCATCTTCGATTATGTGACAGCTGAGAGTGCCCTCTGGTGGCAGTACTGTGTACTAGGCTAGCTGGAGTCTGGAACACGTGGTGAACACACTGGATGGCTGTACTGCATCAAATTGTTTAAATAAAGACAGGTGCATGCAAAATAAAGACTTCTGTCCAACACAAGTCGAGTCCTCCCCTCCATTTCCTAGAACAAGGGGGCAGTCAGGTGACTTAGGTTAGTGGAGGTAGCCCAAGCGCCATTTCTTTCCCACCATTTTCTTAGGTTGAGTCCAAGTGACCTTTCTTTACCACCAAAATTCATACTTTGCACCAATCCCTAGGAAGAGGTGGCAGTCGAATGACTCAGGTTAGTGGTTGTACCCCAACTGCACTTTATTTCCTGCCATTTTTCTTCCGTTAGTAGAGGCTGCATTATCCTGATGGAATTAGAACTTCCTGCCATTTTCTGGGGGAGGGGGTTAGATTAGTGGAAATAGCCTAATTGACCTATCTTCCTGCCAAAATTCAAGCCTCACGCCAAAGGCCGCCATCTTGGATGAAGTCATCAGATGCCGTCACAGCTGCCATTTTCGATGAAGTCATCGCTGCTATCTTGGATAATGGTACTTTGGGCCATTGTCCTCCTTGCCCCAATACAACCCTGCACTGTTCACGGAATTCTCCCTGCATGTGAGTAAACTTTCATAAAGTTTTTGCACTCTGTCTTCCATTTAGGTGTTGTGATGTGTTCAGGCTTTGACTTTCTACTGGACTGAGAGGTTTAGTCCTCTGTCTAGCGACAATTGCACATTACCTTAGAAGCTGTGCATTGGAATCCTTATCCTCCGTTTTTACTTGTAGCAAACAACGCAAGATCTGGAACTGGATCAAGGAACGTCTGTCTTCGATAACTCATTCAGTGCCCAAAATGCTGTCCTTGAATGACATACAATTTTCCGACATGGAGGTCTACCCTACATCTAAACATCATACCTACACATGGGTGAAGTGGACAGTTTATTTACAACACACTATCAGTGGGTAACCCACAAATAAGGCATTATAGATATTCACTTCAATATCAACTCAGGAACCTGCAACTCCTCTCAGAGACAAATGTGTGAAAATTTCTTTTTCAAACCTTGTTAAGTGCGACCTACCTAAGGCATTTATCTGTGTGAGTCAAAATATTCACCTACATAAATTTTTTTACAGAATTGATGCCAACTAATGGATAATATTGTAACTAGCTAAAAAATGAAGAAACTTTCATGTGACTACGTAGGCTTTCCCGGCATAATAGTCACATCAAGTACCTCTACGGGGAGGAGATGGTGAAGCTTGTACAGAAGTTAGATAAACTTCGGAGGAAGAAAGGAAAGCTGTTGAGTACACTCGCCTTCTTGCTGAGATGCCATGACGAAGGTATTATTCCTAATGTCGCCAGATTTATTGATTTTATTAACAGTAAGAGAGCTAATAGGATTAAGGAACGTGCAAGCCAAGCACTTTTAAGAGAACGCATTCGTTTTACCCGTAGACAGCTGGATATTGTTTCCAAAGATTTATTTTATTTACATTTGAACTTGTCATCGCAGTTTTCAAGGGATGTTTGGCAGTGGGTTGATGATTCCACGTGGGCACTATCAGATTGGACACATAGGAGCGCCGTTACCAAACAATCCTCGAAATTTTAACGGCTTCTTTCTCGTTCTACAGCATCAGAAGTGGATAAACGTCGGCGTACTGTGATTAATCTCTCTAACAAGGCGTTGGATGGGCCCACAGTGTCGATATTGGAGAAAGGTTTAAATTTTTCGCCCACTCCCAAGAGACTTCCTATCACAGAGTTCATTTGCTCTGTAGAACAAGCAGTACACAGCCTACCCGAGGATCAAGCAGAGGAAATAAGGCAAGAAGTGTCGCACACATTACGTCGGGCTCGACCAACGCGGGATAACATCTCTTCCGCAGAGAGAGCAGCCATTCGTTCCCTTAAGAATGATGACGAAGTAGTAGTTTTACTAGCTGACAAGGGGAATGCCACGGTTGTAATGACGCGGGATGATTATGTCCTAAAAATGGATTTACTTCTCAACGACCCGGCGTACAGAAGACTATCTAATGACCCCACAGAAAGGATCAAACGTAAGACACTTTCACTGCTGAAAAAGAGTTCGTTGTCAGATGATTTACGTAAGAAACTTCATCCTGGTGCTGCCGTTCCGCCTAGGTTGTATGGTCTGCCTAAGTTGCATAAGGAAGGGGTTCCCCTACGCCCTATTGTTAGTAATTTGGGTGCACCGACCTATAACCTGGCAAAGTATTTATCATCTGCTCTCAGTCCATTTGTTGGCAAATGTGAACACCATATATCCAGTTCGGTGGATTTTATTCGACGATTGGGATCTTTGAAGTTGAGTCCTTCAGATCTGTTAGTGAGTTTCGACGTGGTATCCCTATTTACACGAGTTCCTCTGGAAGAGTCCCTTAGTTTGATCGGTGAAAAACTGGACGAAGAGCTGGTGAAGCTTTGTCGTCATGTGCTGACCTCCACGTATTTTTTATTTAACGGTAACATTTTTGAACAGAATGACGGAGTGGCTATGGGTAGTCCTTTGTCACCCATAGTCGCCAATTTATTTATGGAGGACTTCGAGGTTACGGCACTGAGGACTTCAGCTTTGCAACCAACGTGCTTCTGGAGATACGTGGACGATACCTTCTTCATATGACCACATGGACGTGATGCTCTTAACAGGTTTTTGGACCACTTCAACTGTCTTCATCCCCGTATCAAATTTACTATGGAGGTTGAAAATGATGGGATGCTTCCATTTTTAGACGTAATGGTTTATAAAAAACCAGATGGAACTTTGGGACACAGTGTTCACCGAAAGCCGACACACACAGATTTGAGGGTGCACCTCAGAGTTGTCATCCACCACACCAACGAAGTGGCGTCCTTAGGACCTTGGTACGGAGAGCATATGCCATTTCCGACGCAGACAGCTTAACCCAAGAACTTGAGCATTTGATGACTGTTTTTAAGGAAAATGGATACACCGAGAAACAGATTCGTCGGGCTATGGAATTTGGACCGTCTCCGGAGGTGTTCGAAGAGGAACATAGATCTGTGGCCTTTCTTCCTTATGCTGGAGGCTTATCGTTTAAGATTGGACGAATTTTAAGGAGTTTTAACATCAAGAGTGTGTTCCGTCCACCCTCTGAGATTAGGGCTCTGCTCGGCTCTGTGAAGGATGATTTGGGACTTAGGAAACCCGGGGTGTACAAAATCCCGTGTCAATGTGGGAAAGCTTACGTTGGCCGTTCTATTCGCACAGTGAATGACAGGTGTGTGGAACATCGCCGTCACACGAGGCTACAACAGCCGGAAAAATCGGCCGTAGCAGAACACTGCCTAAATGAGGGACACAAATTGAAATTTGAGGAAACTGTTGTAATTGCCAACATTTCCGGTTTTTGGAATAGTGTGTATAAAGAGGCGATTGAAATTAGGTTGGCTGATAATTTAATCAACAGGGACAATGGGTTTCCTCTTAGCAAAACGTGGAATCCTGTATTATCTCGCATCAAAACTGAACGTTCATCGATGCGTCCTTGATTGCGATATATCGTTGCCAGCAGTGTTTCACTAAGGGCGGCGCCACCTCCCTGTTTTGGAAGCCAGAAACCGTGACGGGCGGCGCATGCGCCGTGTACTGAACGGTGGCGTATATAGGACGTCGAATTGCAATCTTGCGCCAGTTCTCAGCGGGACTCATCAGCAGAAGCAGCATTTCCTGAAGATGGCGAACAGTTGGATCGCCGAAATATCGAGTCAAGTTGATTTTAGGATCCGGCAGCAAACCCGAAGAGACTTTCAAGAAACTTTCAGTTAGTAATTGAACCATTGTAGTCGATAATATTATTCTGACTAAGAAGAAATCACATATGGGGTTCCTCAAGATTCAGTCCTTCGTATTTTGTTGTTCCCCATATTTGCAAACGATATTCCATAGAATTAGCTCTTTTTGCCAGTGATACTAATGTTGTTGTATTTGTTGTTGTTGTGGTCTTCAGTCCAGAGACTGGTTTGATGCTGCTCTCCATGCTACTCTATTCTGTGCAAGATTCTTCATCTCCCGGTACCTACTGCCACGTACATCCTTTGGAATCTGTTTAGTGTATTCATTTCTTGGTCTCCCTCTACTATTTCTACCCTCCACGCTGCCCTCCAATACTAAATTGTGATCCCTTGATGCCTCAGAGCATGTCCTACCAACTGATCCCTTCTTCCAGTCAAGTTGTCCTAAAAATTTCTCTTCTCCCCAATTCTATTCAATACCTCCTCATTAGTTATGTGATCTACCTATCCAATCTTCAGCATTCTTCTGTAGCACCACATTTCGAAAGCTTCTATTCTCTTCTTGTCCAAACTATTTATCGTCCATGCTTCACTTCTGTACATGGTTACACTCCACACAAATACTTTCAGGACAGATTTCCTGACATTTAAATCTATACTCGATGTTAACAAATTTCTCTTCTTAAAAAATGCTCTCCTTGCCACTCACAGTGCCGGCCGTTGTTGCCGAGCGGTTCTAGGCGCTTCAGTCTGGAACCGCATGACCGCTACAGTCGCAGGTTCGAATCCTGCTTCGGGCATGGGTGTGTATGATGTCCTTAGATTTGTTAGGCTTAAGTAGTTCTAAGTTTTAGGGGACAGATGAACTCAGATGATGAGTCCCATTGTGCTCAGAGCCATTTGAACCATTTGACCCACTGACAGTCTAAGTTTTATTTCCTCTCTACTTCACCCAGCATCAGTTATTTTGCTCCTCAAATAGCAAAATTCATCTACGACTCTAAGTGTCTCATTTTCTAATCCAATTCCCTCAGCATCGCCTGATTTAATTCCACTACATTCCATTATCCTCGTTTTGCTTTTGTTGATGTTCATCTTATATCCTCCTTTCAAGACACTTTCCATTCCGTTCAACTGCACTTCCAGGTCCTTTGCAGTCTCTGACAGAATTACAATGTCATCGGCAAACCTCAAGGTTTTTATTTCTTCTCCATGGATTTTAAAACCTACTCCGAATTTTTCTTTTGTTTCCTTTACTGCTTGCTCGATATACAGATTGAATAACATCGGGGAGAGGCTACAACCCTGTCTTACTCCCTTCCCAACCACTGCTTCCCTCTCATGCCCCTCGACTCACATAATCGCCATTTGGTTTTTGTAGAAATTGTAAATAGTCTTTCGCTCCCTGTATTTTACCCTGCCACCTTCAGAATTTGAAAGAGAGTATTCCAGTCAACATTGTCAAAAGCTTTCTCTAAATCTACAAATGCTAGAACCGTAGGTTTGCCTTTCCTTAATCTATCTTGTAAGATAAGTCTTCGGGTCAATATTGCCTCATGTGTTCCAAAATTTCTATGGAATCGAAACTGATCCTCCCCGAGGTCGGCTTCTACCAGTTTTTCCATTCGTCTGTAAGGAATTCGTGTTAGTATTTTACAGCCGTGAATTATTAAACTAATAGTTCGGTAATTTTCATATCTGTCAGCACCTGCTTCCTTTGGGATTGGAATTATTATATTCTTCTTGAAGTCGGAGGGTATTTCGCTTGTATCATACATCTTGCTTACCAGATGGTAGAGTTTTGTCAGGGCTGGCTCTCCCAAGGCTATCAGTAGTTCTTATGGAATGTTGTCTACTCCCGGGCCCTTGTTTCGACTTAGAGCTTTCAGTGCTCTGTCAAATTTTTCACGCAGTATTTCTCATTTCATTTCATCTACATGCTCTTCCATTTCCATAAAATTTTTCTCAAGTTCATCGCCGTTGTATAGAGTCTCTACATACTTCTTCCACCTTTCTGCTCTCCCTTCTTTGCTTAGAACTGGGTTTCCATCTGAGCTCTCGATATTCATACAAGTGGTTCTCTTTTCTCAAAAGGTCTCTTTAATTTTCCTGTAGGCAGTATCTATCTTATCTCTAGTGAGATAAGCCTCTACATCCTGACATTTGTCCTCTATCCATCTCTGCTTAGCCACTTTGCACTTCCGGTCAATCTCATTTTTGAGACGTTTGTATTCCTTTTTGCCCGCTTCATTTATTGATTTCTTATATTTTCCCCTTTCATCAATTAAATTCAATATTTCTTAAGTAACTTATGGGTTTCTACTAGTCCTCGTCTTTTTACCTACTTGATCCTCTGCTGCCTTCACTATTTCATCCCTCAGAGCTATCCATTCTTCATCTACTGTATTTCTTTCCTCCATTCTTGTCAATTATTCCCTAATGCTCTCCCTGAAAATCTTCTCAACATCTGATTCTGTCAGTTCATCCAGATCCCATCTCCTTAAATTCCGACCCTTTCGCAGTTTCTTCAGTTTTAATCTGGCGTTCATAACCAATAAATTGTGGTCAGAGTCCATATCGTCCCCTGGAAATGTCTTACCATTTAAAACCTGGTTCCTAAATCTCTGTCTTCCCATTATTTAATTTATCTGAAGCCTTCAAGTATCTCCAGGCTTCTTCCATGTATACAACCATTCTTCTTGATTCTTGAACCAAGTGTTGGCTATGATTAAGTTATCCTTTTTGCCAAATTCTACCAGGCGGCTTCCTCTTTCATTCCTTACCCCTATTCCGTACTCAAATAGTACGTTTCCTTCTCTTCCTTTTCCTACTATCGAATTCCAGTCACCCATGACTATTAAATTTTCGTCTCCTTTCACTATCTGAATAATTTCTTTTATCTCATCATACATTTCATCAATCTCATCGTCATCTGCATAGTTGGCATAAAAACTTGTTCTACTGTGGTAGGCGCATGCTTCATGTCTATCTTGGCCACAATAATGCATTTACTACGCTGTTTGTAGTAGCTTACCCGCACTCCTATTTTTTTATTCATTATTAAACCTACTCCTGCAATACCCCTATTTGATTCTGTATTTATAACCCTGTAGTCAGTTGACCAGAAGTCTTGTTCCTCCTGTCACCGTACTTCACAAATTCCCACTACATCTAACTTTATCCTATCCATTTCCATTTTTAAATTTTCTAACCTACCTGCTCGATTAAGGGATCTTATAGTGCACGCTCCGATCCGTAGAACGCCAGTTTCCTTTCTCCTGATAACAACGCCCTCCTGAGTAGTCCCCACCGGGAGATCCGAATGGGGGACTATTTTACCTCCGGAATATTTTACCCAAGAGGGCGACATCATCATGTAACCATTCAGTAAAGCTGCATGCACTCGGGAAAAATCACGGCTGTAGTTTCCTCTTGCTTTCAACCGTTCCAAGTACCAGCACAGCGAGGCCGTTTTGGATAGTGTTACAAGGTCAAATCAGTCAGTCAATCAGACTGTTCAAATAACTTACGGGGTTGCTGCCGGGTGACGTCGTCGAACACCGCCGATATTTCTTCAGGAGCACACCCAGCCATTCTCAAGGAACAGATGCAAGGAAGAAGAAATGTGCTAGCAAATTTAATACCTCGGTTCACAGAGGAGAAACAAGAAGACACCACACACAGAACAAGTTTCAACACAAACAAAGATAACCAACATCAGAAATATCGATAGTTACTATTAATCAACAGGTGAGGTAGCACTAATTCAGTCCCTCTGTTTTTTTATGAGACACAGAGCCGGATTCCAAGCAGCATTTAAGAAAAATCCACCATCTCTGTTAATAAGGCTGCTTGATAGTCTGATTTCAAGAGCTTCCTTAATAACACTATCCCAATAGCTGGAGGTGCAAGCCAGAATCTCCCTGTTGTTGTATTCCATTGGATGACCGATGTCAAGGCAATGTTCTGCAATTTGCTCTGCTGTTGTAAGCGTGTGTGACGCTTATGTTCAATACACCGGTCTTCCACAGTCCTGATTGTCTGACCAATATATGACATGCCACAACTGCAAGGAATACGATAGACCCCAGCCTTACGCAAACCAATATCATCTTTTACGGTCGCCAACAGGGCCTTAATCTTAGAAGGTGGTCGTAAAACACATTTCACATCATATTTCCGCAAAATACGGCCAATCCTGTGGGAAATGCTTCCTGCGTAAGGCAAAAAGGCCGTAGACTTAGATGCCACTTCGTTGCTATCGTCACTCACCCGTTGCACAGAAGGCTGATGGCGCAACGCACGTTTGATCTGCCACTCACTATAACCATTCTAACGAAAGGTGACTTCGAGATGTAATAGCTCAGCTGCCAAACTTTCAGGGTCTGACATAACGTGAGCCCTGTGAACCAAGGTACGAAGTACTCCTTCACACTGAGCTGGATGGTGACAACTATCGGCTCGCAGATACAAGACAGTGTGGGTAGGCTTCCTATAAACAGAATGTCCCAACGTACCATCAGTCTTCCTTTTGACCAACACATCAAGGAAGGGAAGGCATCCATTATTTTCCACCTCCATAGTGAACTGAATATTCGGGAGGATTGAATTCAGATGTTCCAAAAACCGGTTTAAATTCTCACTACCATGAGGCCAAACAACAAACGTATCGTCTACATATCTGAAAAAACACGCAGGTTTCAAAGTCGCTGACTCCAATGCACGTTCCTCAAAGTCCTCCATAAACAAATTGGCCACAATAGGTGGCAATGGGCTTCCCATTGCAACTCCATCAGTCTGTTCGTAGTACTGACCATTGAATAAAAAGTAGGTGGAAGTCAGGACATGTTGAAACAAATTTGTTAACTCGACACCAAACTTAACCTCAATTAGCTGCAACGAATCAGAGAGAGGAACGCGAGTGAAAAGAGAAACCACATCAAAACTGACTAAAATATCAGAGTCATTCAAACGCAATCCCTGCAATCGACGTAAGAAATCTGCAGAGTTCTTAATGTGGTGTTCACACCTACCTACTAGTGGGCTCAACAAACTAGTAAGATGTTTAGCTACAAGATATGTCGGAGCACCAATATTAGAAACACTAGTCCTCAACGGGACAGCCCCCTTATGTACCTTAGGGAGGCCAGTAAGAATTAAGACTCTTGATAGTACCTGTGACAAAGAACTTTTCTTAAGGAGCATATTTGTCTTTCTCTCCACACTCTTAGTAGGGTCAGCTCCAATTCTGCGATACGTCGAATCAGAAAGTAGACACTGCATCTTTTGAATGTAATCGTGCTTCTTCAACAATACGGTGGCGTTTCCTCTGTCCGCAGGTAAAATAACAATATCAGGCGTCTGCTTTATGTTCACTTAGAATGGATCCTGAACTTTAAAATGTTTAGCATGTGCAAATTAATTTTCAATGTGAATGTAAACTGACTCATTCCACAACTTTATAATGTATCGTGAATATCTTCCATGGAACCTGAAACTAACTAACTACATACCTTGTAACTGTACGAGCCGAGAGTATTGTTAACTGACTCGGAAGATATGTACAAGACAATGATCGACAAATGACTGTAATCTATAGCAATCTTCTTATCATTCGTTTTTACGTTTATTACCAAGTTTCTTGTTTTTTTCTGTTTTTAGTAATTCAAGATATTCGTAACGTACAACAATTCATTTTACTTTCGTATTCCCGGTGGGAAGTATGCTGTTTCTTATCAAGTTCCATTACTGCCTAACTGATATGATAGGAATCTCAACGGGTAGCTCATAATCTACAGCAAACTTCTTCTTTTGTCTTTGAAATAACTAAATAATGAGAACGTGGTAGCAAATGTTCTTCAGTATCTGGTTCACTTAACTTGGTGTCAACACGAAAGACGGTGAGAAGAGTGAGGACGGTTAGAAGGGAACGTTGGAATAATAACGCAATTTCATTCGCTAAGAGCATTTACCGCCAAAGGGAACGGTCTAGGGAGGGGTCCCTGTCCAGCCCACAGTTTTAATCTGCAAGGAAAGTTCCAAACAACGCACACGCCGCTACAAACTGAAAGAGTCATTTTCCAAGTTACTACACGTGGTGGCAATCGTAAGCAGCGCGTAAATTATTCCAGTCAGTATTTTCTTCTTGTACCGCAGCAGCAGACTAAAATTGTGACTGTGAAAGATTGTAATTTCCCTTCAGCTTGCTGAATGAACTCATTCCATCTTCAGACGAACATACACCATACCATGTCAACTCTTCACCAGCAGTACGTATTCGACCGCTTCTTCAATAAGCATCAGAATACAGCAATCCAGTATGTAAAGTTTCCAAGTAGTTTCCGGACTGCTATTTTGTTGGCTTCAGTCAATTGGTAGGATATCTTCCTGTATGCTGTCGTACTATCTCGAGAACTTGTTTAAGTTTCGTAAACGATGTGGCACGTACTAAGTTGGTAAATGCAATGCCCATGGCAGCAATAAGGATTACCCACAGCGCACGGGTGATATTTCAACATCCACAGATCGAACATTTATTAATAGTTGTTTGTGATATCTCACAATTGAGAATTGAGTTAGTATTTAGTGTTGAAATTCATTAAAATTTTCGAGCTTCGTTCCATGAGTACAGATATTTCTTTTTATGTGAAGTTAGCTGTCGCTATGCTCTTTTTACATTTAAACACCAACAAATGTAATTCTCGGTAGCATGAAGGTAAGAGAATAATTAGCGCTGTGCCGCCTCGCCCTCGTCCCGTTCACTGAGCCCATACTTTAACCCTCAAAAGCTGGTTTTGTTTCTACAGAGAAACTTCGTTTCTTAAATGGTGTTTCTGAGACACAGTGATACGGTACGTACAGCTTCAGCTTCACAATACTTCTACACCTGCATTAGGAATTAATTTGTTATTCCTTATTGAAGACTACACGTCAAAAGAATATGGATAGTGCAGATTCATGTAACACGACGTCTGCATGGACCGAATATCTGCCCGAGAACTCCATTGTCAAACGGATGTCAGCAGCGGAGAAAGCTGGGTGAGAGACCATAATTTACGCCATAATTTGCGGCAGGTTGTAGCCTGGTTCATTTTCATCCCATTCATCAAAGATCCTTTCCTAATCTTCTACAATGTCCTCAGTGTTACCGATCGAGTTGGCGCAATGGTTAGCACATTGGACTCTCATTCGGGAGGACGATGGTTCAAACCCGCTTTCGATCATCCTGATTTAGGTTTTCCGTTTTTTTCCCTAAATGGCTTCAGGCAAATTCCGGAACGGATCCTTTGAAAGGGCAGGGCTGACTTCCTTCTACATCCTTCCCTAAACCGATGGGACCGAGGGGACGTTGCTGTTTGGTATCCTCCCCCACATCTACCAACCAAGCAATCTTCAGTGCTGTAGCTCTCTGCATATGATGAACACATCGAGCTGTTTGCATTAATTTTCGTTTTTAGTTTCTTCGATCGGTTTTCCTGATCACTAGTATTTCGCCTTGGTCTCCTCTTTAGTTGCCGCCGAAGTGGCCGTGCGGTTAAAGGTGCTGAAGTCTGGAACCGCAAGACCGCTACGGTCGCAGGTTCGAATCCTGCCTCGGGCATGGATGTTTGTGATGTCCTTAGGTTAGTTAGGTTTAACTAGTTCTAAGTTCTAGGGGACTAATGACCTCAGCAGTTGAGTCCCATAGTGCTCAGAGCCATTTGAACCATTTTGAACCTCTTTAGTTCTTTTTTCCTCTTTCCTTTCTTTCGTTACCCTCTTTTCCTTTAAGTTTCCAATATTTTCATGTGCATGTAGTTGCCGCCTTCCTCTCAAAGTTCATCACTGAGAGGAACTTGTGTCTGCGCTGGCTTAGGAGTAGTAAAAAAAAAATGGCTCTGAGCACTATGGGACTCAAGTGCTGTGGTCATAAGTCCCCTAGAACTTAGAACTACTTAAACCTAACTAACCTAAAGACATCACACACATCCATGCCCGAGGCAGGATTCGAACCTGCGACCGTAGCGGTAGTGCGGTTCCAGACTGTAGCGCCTTTAACCGCTCGGCCACTCCGGCTGGCAGGAATAGTCACTTTTGAAATGGTAACCTAGGAAATTTTAGGTCTAGTGGGAGAGGATTCCGAAGATGTGTCAATGAAGGTATTTGACTTGTGCTCATGGCTCTTCTCTTTTGATGTACTTGGTATCAGTAGGTGTTTTGATGAGCTGTGAAGTGGTTTGTTGGGCTGTGTGTGAGATTCTGCTCTTCCACTTGCATGCACAGATATAGCTTACGACATGTAAGCATAATCTGGGACTACGGCCATCTTCAGTGAGATTATTCCACATGCCTAGAAGCAAATTTCATTATTATTCCAGCACATTCTCCAGACCTCTCACCAATTGAAAACGTCTGGTCAATGGTGGCCGAGCAACTGGCTCGTCACAATACGCCAGTCACTACTCTCGATAAACTGTGGTATCGTGTTGAAGCTGCATGGGCAGCTGTACCTGTACACGCCATCCAAGCTCTGTTTGACTCAATGCCCAAACTTATCGCGGCTGTTATTACGGCCAGAGGTGGTTGTTCTGGGTAGTGATTTCTCAGGATCTATGCATTGAAATTGCCTGGAAATATGATCACATGTCGGTTCTAGTATAAAATATTTGCCCAATGTATACCCATTTATCATCTGCATTTCTTCTTGGTGTAGCAATTTTAATAGCCAGTAGTGTAGCAAACTGACTCAGAGCGATTGCTTATATCCGCCACACACTTCTACGCTCCCTAGAAATACGATACAGTCCGAGCAACGGGCCGGAGCCTGAAGGGAGCTGCGTGCAAAACCAATGTAAACACAGCACATAGACCTGCCCCAGTACAAACGCCCTAGTTAGCGCACGGCAGAGACTGCTTTACAGAAAGCACGCCAGACGTGCGTACATGCTTCCGTTAAACAATACGCTCAGCTTCTCAGCGTCCGGTAGTGAACGGCAACCCTTGTTTGCCTGCTCCACAAATCTCCACCTTCAGGTGGTCAACGTTATTCTCCGTTGTACTCAGCGTTCTATTCTTGTCGGTCCTCCACTGCGTGTTCTATGATACTCAACGTTGACATATGACGTTACAGTATTGTGCAAACGTCACAAGCGGAAGAGCAGGAAACAGAGAATGTATATTAGAATGCTGAATGGGTAATTCAGTATCTAAAAGGATATGACAATATAATCAGGAGGGATTGGGATGTGGCAGGAGGGGACGGATGTAGGAGTGACGGAGGAGAAAGACTAATTGAGTCTTTCCCTAAATTTCAGTGGTAATAGTAAACACATTGTTAAAAAAAGCCACACGAGAAGGAGGAACACTTGTAAAGGCCAGGAGATACTAGAAGATACCAGTTGGATTACATCATCTTGAAACAATGATTTCGAAATCTGATACTGGATTTTAGGCCGTACCCAGGATCAGAGAATAAGATCTCAATTTTGTAGTGATGAAGAGTAAAATAAAGTTAACATAATTGTCCACATGAATCAACATTGAATGAAGTGGAATACTGAGTTACTGTGGATTAATGAGATGTGTTTAAAATTAACAGATGTTGTAAACACTTCCATGAAGATTAGGCACTTCAGTTGAAGAGGGATGTTCGTCTCTAAAGAGGATAGTCAGCGAAGTAGGAAAGACAAACTCGGGTGCAAAGAAGCTAACTATGAAGATTTCTTGCATAACAGATGAAATACTTCAATGTCTCGACCAATGCAGGAAGTACACCAATGTTCGACGAAAAAACCGGAATACAACAATATAAATAACTTAGAGATGAAATAAATAGTAAGTGCATGGAATTCAAGGTGCACGAAGAAACGTAATAAATCGCAAATGAAGTTATCGTCGCAAGGACTGACTCAGCGCATAGAAAATTCAAAACAGTGTTCGGTGAACCCAAAAGGAAGGGTGGCAATATTAAGAGTGCAATGCGAATTACTCTTTTATGCATAGAGGAGAGAGCGGATATGTGGAAAGAGGGTATCGCAGTCCTCTACGACTGCGAAGGACTTGCCTGATGACGTGATAAAAGAAAAAGTGACAGTTACTTTGGAATATATAAAACTTTAATATTAGAGTCAAAGTTTAACACAGCTGAGGACGACTTAAAATAAAATAATCAATCCTTCCACAATTTTTGGAATTAATAGGGGCAGTGGCAACAAATCTGATATTCAAGTTGGTATCTGGAGTAGAATCTGTCTGACTGGAGACATATCGTCAGACTTTAGGAAAAATATTGTCACACACTCACGAAAAGAGCGAGGGCCGATAAGTGTGAGATTACTGTGCAATCAGCTTAACACATCAGTACCCAATTTTTTGACAAGAAAAGAAGAATATAAAAGTGAACTGGTGTCCTGTTATATAACGATCACATTGGCTTTCGGAAAGATATAGGAACCGGGGAGGCAGTTCTGACATTGCGCTTGATAATGGCGGCAGCAGTTGGGAAAATCAATGGCACTACTTCTCGACTTAGAAAGAGCGTTGGCGATGTCAAGAGTGAAAAATGTTGGAAATTCTTAGAAAAATAGATGTACTTTGTAGGGAAAGACGGTTAATATACACTACGTATGAAAACCAAGACGTAAAACTGAGACTGGAAGGCCAAGAACGAAGTGGACCCATTGAAAAGAGTGTAAGGCATGCGCTCTTTTGCCACTACTGTTCAATGTTTACACCAAAGAAGCAATGGTGGAAGTAAAAGAAAGGTTCAGAAGTCAGATTAAAACCCAGGGTGGTAGGATTTCTGTGATAACGTTCGCTTATGACATTGCTGTCCGCACTGAAAGCGAAGAACAATTACAGGACATGTTGACTGGAATGATCAGTCTAAGAAGCACACACTGCGAGCTGAGAGTAGACCAAAGATAGACGACATGAGTGATAAACTTAAGGTCAAAATTGTTGATCGAGAAGAAGGTAAGTGAAAGATTTCTACAATAGAAGCAAACTAACATCCGAACAATAACAAGGAGGACGTAACCAGACCAACAAAGACAAAGAAAGAATTCCTGACCAAAACAAGACTATCGGTATGAAACATTTAAGGCAGAAATTTCTTTGAATACACTTCGCATTACATGGGTGTGAATCATGTATGGTGGGTAAACCGGAGTAGAAGCGTCTGTGAATCAGTATTGTATAAGTATATATTATATGGACGGATACGATACGAAAATAAGAGTTTACCTGCAGAATCGACCTGGAAGAATGTATGTAAAACATTGACAAGAAGGAGGGACAGAATGATACGACAGGTTAAGGTATGAGAGAATAGTAATTACCATGGTGTGGAGAGTAAAACTCTGGGGGAAAGAAGAAACTGCAATACATCCAACAAATAACTGGGGTCGTAGGGTACAACTGCTACTCTGGGATGAAGAGGTTGACGTAGGAGAAGAATCGTTGCGGTCGGCATCAGATCATTCAAATAACTGATGACTCGAGTAAAAAAGAAACAGTGATCATGTTTTGCGTCCTAAATGAAGTCAAACCATCAAAACATTTTTCACAATGCTCTATTGGTCTTTTTCCAACGGTAGAACATCATATATTACCTGCTATGTCGTATTGTACGTAGTCGAATGTTGATCTACGGTGGCGCACTTTACACATATTGACTAAATATTGGAAGTGGTGTGTTAAACGGCACTTTCAGGTCCTTGAGAATTTTTCTTCTGATAACTCGTAAGTTGGTCTTCGTTAAAATTTTGCAAAGACGTTCTGTAACCAGTACCTAAACGCAATGTAAGTTCTTTGATTTGTGTCTGTTTGAGAAATTTCGATGGAATTGAATTCCATCTGATAACTTCCACACGCTCTCAGCTAATCAGGTGGCTAGGCTGTTAGTTAGTCCATTCCCGCTTGTAGTATGAAACACACTTGAAATTATTAGTTATGTGAGCGTCTATTTGCGTCCTACAAGCACTACGACCTATCGAAAGCTAGATTTAAATTGAAAATCCAAGAGCCGTTTGTATTTGTTTAATGTATTCTATTATGCAGAATATGATTGAAAAAGTACTAGCAGTCGATGTCCCAAATTATCTCGATATCGACAGATAAAATACTATCTGAAAAAAAAAACAGCTCACCGGTGTATTACTATCCTGAAACCTATTTACACGGAAAGCAACTCTGTGATTTATTTCCACAAAGTAACAGAAAAACAATTTGAACGGGTGAATTTTTCAGTAGAAAATAAAAAAGACTGAACAATGAACACAATAGCTTTGTTGAGCTTTAGCCAGTTTGTCGCGAGATAAAGCACGAAAAATAACAAAAACGTAAACCGCATGTCATTTTAGAGTCCTACGTTTAATTTATACGCTAGGCTAAGTAGAAAAATATTTCATCCGGTTCTCAAGCATTGCTTAGCAATAGAACGCCAGTACTTACGTTTCAGGTCTGCCTGTTTCACGTAAATATCGTATACACCAAAACTGTGTTAGTTATGCCGGCCTGTATCTAGCATAGTTTCTTACACTTAAATTTTGTAATCAGGGAATGACTTCCTCTTTACCCTTTGTTTCCTTATAGCAAATATATCGTCAGAAAAGAAAGCAGTATGTCAGGAAGTAGAGCACGAAGAGGACATGATTGGGCAGACTTAGAACGACGAGCATAAATTGAGATGTGCAGTAAAGCTGTTAACAGCGGACTGTATCGGAGAGCCAGTACTTTCATCCCTCGTAAACGAAGACCTTGTGTAAGTAAGCCTCTGACTAAGAAGATTTGCAATTCAAATTAGGCCATTCACCCTTTTAAGAATACGATGCCTCTCAAATATGCGGAACTTCTCTCGTTTCCATGACTGCCGAGGAACTGTGGGTGGGCCGAAAAATGGAAAGGCAAATAAATAACCCTTCCTTTCGTCATAAACTGAAGAAGCCTTGACAAAAATTGTAGTAGGAAACCACTTTATTACGAGCGAGACGACAGTCCACCGCGAATGATAATACTATCGCATAACGGCTGCACCCACTCCCACGCCAAAATTTTTGGAAGCTATCATTGTTGACTTTGGTTCTAAAAATCGCATAATTTACAGATGTGCGATTGCTAAGCCTTTACTCATTTCAAGACGAAACATTTCACGACTAACACGAGTCTAAATGTAAAAAATCTGACATTGTATTATATGCTATCAATTGCTATGAAACGGTGAGTATGTACAACGGTGTTTTGTGGTTTATACGGCGTGCGGTAGAAATTATGTACAGAGAAAAGATTTGATGTTGCAGTTGTGGACTTCTGACACTCAAAGGCAACAAATATGTCCTTAAAAAAAGTGAAATCGTCTGAACTTTTCTCATTCCGAAACATGGGTTATGCTCAGGTACTTATTAAACTGAAATGATGTACGTAACAAATTAAAGACATAGTCCCTGTTTATTACGTGGTTCAAATGAGGCGTAATCAAAGAAAGACTGCTACACTCCAATTCCAAAGAGTTAAATATCTCTAACGCTAACAGCTTCATTGATTAGAGAATGGTGTAATCCACTCTCGCGTGGTGCATAACGATCACTCAAAGTATATCCTTGAAAATCCTATCGAATGCCTGTTCAGCCGTAGACTGTTGAATTTTGTAAGGTACCACAAAGGTACGTCTGGTTCACCTTATCCTCCATTCTCCTACAAATCGTGTAGTCACTACTACTGCTCTGGTAACTTCAGTTTTCCCAGAAGGAAAACTGGTTACACATTCAACCTCATTGATTTTTCTGGCGTGAGATGTCAAACGTAGTCCACAATAACAGCCATGTTTAAGTGATGACCTCTTAGCCAGGCCCAGTTAGAAAATATTTCTCCACAAAAGTGGCTTATCGTTAGGCACTCTTCCTTCCCCGTTTTCCTCTCTACACTTTTACCTTTTTCAGATTTCTCGGTTATACTGAAGGGTGGAATACAACTCGTCGGCTTTGACAATTGACGTCGTATTTTAATCATAGGTTTAATCATAGGTTTCCAGCCGTAGATATTCTGTTGCGAAGCGTAAAAATTGTTAACTGAAATAAATGAATGTGTTATTGAAAGACAAGGCTGGATATTATGTACGTTTTGGCGCCTGTTATAATTTAAATCACATTTTCGTTCCAATTTAATATGTGCTTATATTCATTCATAGCTATTTTGAGAAATTTTGGACAAATTTTACTCTTTGATGATCCTTTGTAGGCATGGTTGTATCTATTCCGATGTACATGGACGATTTGAAGGAAGCGTTAGGTGTGGATATGTTTTGTGAGATTCGTTTTTTGCATTTATGTACCGGGTGATCAAAAAGTCAGTATAAATTTCAAAACTTCATAAACCACGGAATAATGTAGATAGAGAAGTAGAAATTGACACACATGCATGGAATGACATGGGGTTTTATTAGAACAAAAAAAAATAATTCCTAGACGCGTGAAAGATCTCTCGAGCGCGTCGTTTGGTGATGATCGTGTGCTCAGCTGCCACTTTCGTCATGCTTGGCCTCTCAGGTCCCCAGACCTGAGTCCGTGCGATAATTGGCTTTGGGGTTACCTCAAGCCGCAAGTTTATCGTGATCGACCGACATCTCTTGGGATGCTGAAAGACAACATCCGACGAAAATGCCTCACCATAACTTCGGACATGCTTTACAGTGCTGTTCACAACATTATTCCTCGACTACAGCTATTGTTGAGGAATGATGGTGGTCACATTGCGCATATACTGTAAAGAACATCATATTTGCCTTGTCTTACTTTGTTACCCCTAATTATTGCTATTCTGATTAGATGAAGTGCCATCTGTCGGACATTTTGTGAATTTTTGTATTTTTTCGGTTCTAAAAAACCCCATGACATTCCAAGCATGTGTCTCAATTTGTACCTCTCTATCTACATTAATCAGTTTTCAAATTTATACTGACTTTTTGATCACCCGGTAGGTCAGCAGAAGTACAGGATAAACATTTTATGTCTGTCACATTTTTCGCCTTCGATAGTACCAGTATCCTATTCTTCGGCCGATGCTAAAATAAACCGGCATATGTAAAATTTGTGTCCCGTACTTCTGTTGACCCATATAGGTCAACTGAAGTGCAGGATCTGTTTCTGTCCTTTATAAATGGTTTTCTTGAAAGCCTGCGACTGTGAAAACAATGTGTGTCCTTAAAAATAACTTTCTGCTACTTGTCACGATGTTCTTTCATTTTGTTTTACACGACGCGTTTCGGGAAGTGATTCCCAATTTCAAAAAAATTGTTCAAATGGCTCTGAGCACTATGGGACTCAACATCTGAGGTCATTTGTCCCCTAGAACTTAGAACTAGTTAAACCTAACCAACCTAAGGACATCACACACATCCATGCCAGAGGCAGGATTCGAACCTGCGACCGTAGCGGTCTCGCGGTTCCAGACTGCAGCGCCTAGAACCGCACGGCCACTTCGGCCGGCCCCAATTTCAAGCGTGTATTTCTTTTTACTATGCCATTTTCCATAATGTTTTCGGTATTTAGGTTCTGCTTTGTTTTGTCGACTTACGGCAAAGTACATTGCAGTAAAGTCAACAAAGCAAAGCGGAACCTCACACAGCGGAATCATTACTAATGTGTGATGGATCCATTCCAATCTATATTTTCCTCTACAGTTTCTACTCTCTGCAGCTCCCACTGGCACCTAAGCTCTTTTAATTTTGATTCTTATACTTAATCCCCTATCTCTTCGTTACCGATTCCTGTTTCATCTTTCACGTCATCAGACACGTCCTCTTACTCATAGAGGCTTTCAACATTGTCTTTCCACTTTTTCACTCTTTTGTTCTGCATTTAACAGTGGAGTTCACATTACACAGTTAGTTTTGCTGCTCTCGCCTTTAATTTCACTTAAGTTTGTTTTGACTTTTCTATATGCTGAGTCAGTCCTTTCGTACACCACTTCTTTATCGATTTCTTCACATTTCTCCTGCAGCCATTTCGCCTTAGCTTCGCTTCACTTTATATTTATTTCATCATTATGTAATTTATAGTGCAGGAATCGTGTCTTTCCCTAAAAACTTTTGCATTTTCTTCTTTCGTCAATCAATTGACCCAAGGTTTCTTCGTTTATGTTTCCGACATCTGATGTCATTCTCTTTAGAAAAGTCAACTCCTCTTCAACTTAATTGCCTATAATTTTATTCGTTACAGCAGTATCCACATATTTAGCGATCTTCAATCACCTTTCATCCATCCTCAATACTTCAGCATCCCGTTTACTTCCACACTGATTCTTCCATAGGTTCTTTTGAACTTCAGCCTACTCGTCACCACTACCAAATTATATCTGAGTCTATATCTGCTAGTGAGTACACCTTACAATCCAGTACCGGATTTAGGAATCTCTGCCTGACCACGACGCAATCTAATTGAAATATTCCTGTATCTCATGGCCTTTCCAAAGTATACCTCCTCCTCTTGTGATTCTTGAATAAAGTTCGCTATTACCAGCTGATATTTACTGCAGAACTCAATTAGCCTTTCTCCTTTCTCATTGTTGGTACCATGCCCACATACTCCCGTAGCCCTTTCTTCTACTGCATCCCTTACAACCGCGTTCATGCTGCCATGATTATTAGATTTTCATCTCGCTTTATGGACTTAATTACACATCCAATATCTCATATACTTTGCCCATCCTGTCTCTGTTTGCGACTTCGATATGTATAACTGAACTTTTGAGTTGAGCGTTAATTTGCTGTCGATTATGATGACAACAACCCTATCACTGAATTGTTCACAGCGACGTACTCTCTGCAACACCTTCCTATTCATGATGAATCCTATTTCTGTTATACCATTCTTTGATGCTGTTGATCGTAACTTTTGGCGAACCAGAAAATCTTGTATACTTTCTCTTCTTGTATACTCTCACTTATTTAACAGCCGCTGCCTGATGTGGTATTCATTATCGCAGTGTCTACAGCTTCAGAGAGCTTCAAGTGTGCGTCGTTAATCACTTCCGTGTCTCATTTCTTCCCGCAACGGACATTCTGGAAGATTCTCTTAAACTGCAGTCTGCTCAGCATTACTACTAAATTGTTATCAGAGTCTATATATGCGTTTGATTGCCCATCAAAATCCAATATCTGAATTTGCTCCAAGAAGATATAAAACGCCTGGGATCGAATGGAAACATATTACCGAGGTTTCTTTCGGTCTCCCAGGTTAAATCTAACGAACTTTGGTGTCAGAAAGATATACTGTGAAAGGGAGGAAAAGTATGAAGTTGGCACAAACAGTAATAGATTTCACCACTGGAGAAATCATGTATTACTTCTGACCAACCGCACGAAACTGACGAAAAGTGGTTCTCACAGTGTACCTAACAGTGGATACGCAGGATTTAAGAGGATCTGCACACACAAAGAAGGAAATTAATCTCGGTCTGAGGCTGAAAATTGCCAAACATACTACTAGTGCACTTTCAGCTATGATAGGCGAGTTCATGTCTCTTCGAGAGGTTGAGCGGGAAGGATTAGCTGCGAAGCATTGACACGCTGAGGCAGTGTGTAGACTGTGTGTACAGAAGGACGAGCAGCGCTAGAGGTACCGGGAAGTGGCCTTCCCAGAAGAACGTAACAGCTGCATTGCACGACCTTAGACTCAATTTCCCGTCCAGCGATGTATGCAACATTTAGAGACTTATGCAAATTCTCTTCGTGGGCTACTTATGTAAATTATGTTAGTTATTCGGTTATCTCTGTGTCGTTTAATGTTAGAACAACTAGTGAGAAGTAAATACTTCAAGGACATGTCTGTGGACGGCATCATAAAGCGTACAGCGAAAGGGTCTGTACAATCTTATGAAACAGCTTGCAGTTGCTCCTTGCAACTGCATAAAGAAAGCAGAGATTAACCCGCTTGCTATTTACTTCCTGAACTGATTGTACATTGAACACCACTTGTCGGCACAATGAGGGCAGAGGAACCCTCACTATCTTCTGTGGGTGACACCGCACTAAGCTGCTCGATGAACACTTGTCCTGTATCATGCAACTGCTTTCAGGGATAAATTAATGACTAGGATGACTCCCAACAAGTACAAGTTCCTCTGAAAGTCACCAGGTAATTATTTAAAACCATTTTAATACAAATTAATAATGCGTTAGATATTTTACTGTATGTGGTTCCATCCCGCCTCTTTTTCCTTCAGGTAATCTAGCTCTAAATTCTTAAATTCAGTCATTACTGCTTTCTCTTCAGAAGTATATTTTGAATCTCTCTTCGATTAAATGATTAAATTTGTGTACGATATTTGTGAGATTCACTTCATTGTTTGTGAGTAATGCAAATAATGGTTCAAATGGCTCTGAGCACTACGGGACTTAACTTCTGGGGTCACCAGTCCCCTAGAACTTAGAACTACTTAAACCTAACTAACCTAAGGACATCACACACATCCATGCCCGAGGCAGGATTCGAACCTGCGACCGTAGCGGTCGCGCAGTCATGCAAAATCCGGAGTAATGTCATGCGATATAGAAGAGAATTCCCAACACGGCCTGAAGTATAAATAGAAAAATTCAAGGGGATCAGATTATAATGATTAGGTTTGAAGAGGACATAACCCATTTGGACGTACGCGTAGGTGACTTACAAGACCTATTGAAATAATGGATGACAAGTTTACCAGGTAGTACGGCTCAGTTATAAACAGAAGAAAGATAGAAGTGATGAAGACTAGTAGAAATGAGAATAACTAATTACTTAAAATTGAAATTATGAGCTACATGGAGGCCGGCCGGAGTGGCCGAGCGGTTCTAGGCGCTACAGTCCGGAACCGCGTGACCGCTACGGTCGCAGGTTCGAATCCTGCCTCGGGCATGGATGTGTGTGATGTCCTTAGGTTAGTTAGGTTTAAGTAGTTCTAAGTTCTAGGGAACTGATGACCAATAGTGCTCAGAGCCAGCCAGCTACATGGAATTCTCCTGTCAAGGAGCATAATTACACAGGATGCTATGTTGTAGAAGAGTGAGATGATGACACCGTTGTTGTGGTAAATTTACACAGAATGGCCGAAGCTAAGAACTTATCAGAAAGAAATTGGTACTAGCGAAGGAAATGTTCAGCAGTGAAGCTGGTATAGTGATATAAGATACACATATGGATCTGAGGTAAATGTTCCGAAAGGTATATTTCTGGAGCACAGTGTCTATGGATATGCTAGTGGTTCTTCGAAAATCGAGATAAGTAGAAAGTGGAAGCATTTGATATGTGGTGCTATAGAATAACGGCAATAATTAAAATGGACGATGAAGTACGAGGTGCATTCAAGTTCTAAGGCCTCCAATTTTTTTTTTTCTAATTAACTACTCACCCGAAATCGATGAAACTGGCGTTACTTCTCGACGTAATCGCCCTGCAAACGTACACAGTTTTCACAACGCTGACGCCATGATTCCATGGCAGCGGCGAAGGCTTCTTTAGGAGTCTGTTTTGACCACTGAAACATCGCTGAGGCAATAGCAGCACAGCTGGTGAATGTGTGCCCACGGAGAGTGTGTTTCATTGTTGGAAAAAGCCAAAAGTCACTAGGAGCCTCGTCAGGTGAGTAGGGAGCATGAGGAATCACTTCAAAGTTGTTATCACGAAGAAACTGTTGCGTAACGTTAGCTCGACGTGCGGGTGCGTTGTCTTGGTGAAACAGCACACGCGCAGCCCTTCCCGGACGTTTTTGTTGCAGTGCAGGAAGGAATTTGTTCTTCAAAACATTTTCGTAGGATGCCCTTTGGAACACAATGGGTAAGGATTACGCCCTCGCTGTCCCAGAACGTGGACACCATCATTTTTCAGCACTGGCGGTTACCCGAAATTTTTTTGGTGGCGGTGAATCTGTGTGCTTCCATTCAGCTGACTGGCGCTTTGTTTCTGGATTGAAAAATGGCATCCACGTCTCATCCATTGTTACAACCGACGAAAAGAAAGTCCCATTCATGCTGTTGTTGCGCGTCAACATTGCTTGGCAACATGCCACACGGACAGCCATGTGGTCGTCCATCAGCATTCGTGGCACCCACCTGGATGACACTTTTCGCATTTTCAGGTCATCATGCAGGATTGTGTGCACAGAACCCACAGAAATGCCAACTCTGGAGGCGATCTGTTCAGCAGTCATTCGGTGATCCCCCAAAACAATTCTCTCCACTTTCTCGATCAAGTCGTCAGACCGGCTTGTGCGATCCCGAGGTTGTTTCGGTTTGTTGTCACATGATGTTCTGCCTTCATTAAACTGTCGCACCCACGAACACACTTTCGACACATCCATAACTCCATCACTACATGTCTCCTTAAACTGCTCTTGAATTTCAATTGGTTTCACACCACGAAAATTCAGAAAACGACTGATTGCACACTGTTCAAGTAAGGCAAAAGTCGCCATTTTAAGTATTTAAAATAGTTCTCATTCTCGCCGCTGGCGGTAAAATTCCATCTGCAGTACGGTGCTGCCATCTCTGGGACGTATTGCCAATGAACGCAGCCTCATTTTAAAATAATGCGCATGTATCTGTGTCTTTCCAGTCCGGAGAAAAAAAATCGGAGGCCTTAGAACTTGAATGCACCTCGTACTTACGAGAATAGATGAGGAAGGAACTCATTGATGAGATCTCTACTCAGTATACAGTTAACCAGTCATTGGAATGAGGAGAAGAGAGAAGTATAGTAAAGACAGGCAAAGACTAGCACAACCGTCCATGCATGTCGTGGGGAGCATACGATATGGACTGACGGCCGTGCACTCTCAACCAGAAGCATCATTCCGATGCCGTATGGAGGTAAATGCGGTCAGCACAAGGTTCCCCGATCCGTTTTTAGGTTTTCATACTCTGAAGTCGCTATTTCTTATTGAAGTGACTCCTCAGTTGATATCGTGGCACTGACTGTTCTCGCCAAGGTACAGTCTCAAGTTCTCTGGACTGAACGGACAAGATTAGTACAGAAAGTATATATTATAGAGGACGTTCGGCGTAATAGTTAGGTAGCGACGAAAAGGTAAGCATGGAATCGTAATAGTTGGAGGATAGGCCGATGTCTACAAATGAGAAAAAGGAGTTGAAAAAAAAAAAAGATCGTTAGGCGTAGCGGCGACACAGTGCAGTCATGGGATCGAATTACTATTCTGAATATGACACTTTTGTAATTCAGATAGCTGGACAGATGAGGAACGAAATGAAACAATTTAATGGAGGAAAATCTACAATATTTTTCGTTTTTCTCAAGTGGTCTCTTCCTAAGAGAAAGAGCAAATTTTTTGTTGTCATATCCTTCGAAGACAGTATGTAATATTAGAAGAAACTTAGTCAGGGGCTGCAGTCGATGTTCTTCGATGAGTTCATTGTCTGCAACTAGAGCGCCTCTGCAGGCTGAATGCCATAGTAGTAAATATTAGCTTCATAGCTGTATGGTCGACGTGAAAAGTTTTGTCACTGCTTTGCGAGGTGAACGTAAGCTAAGAACATACGAGATGATAGAACAGAGTTCTACAGCGTGTAAGGTCAACCCCGTTATTTTAAGTTATACTCCGTATGCCCCAGGAAAGGCAATCAATATGGAGCAGAACTTATTAAAAAATTATTTCGAATGCGAAGGTGAGACGGGATGCTGCGTCTAGGAAAACAAATTTCATATGGTATTAGTATTTGATAAGAAATCATGATAAATTATTCATTACATTGTTTATTATTTTCCATTAGCTTCGTTCAATATATCCGTCCAGGCCATGTATAAAAGTTCTGATCTTAATGTATCCATTACCATTACTCCTTTTCAGATCATTACAGTACCCTCCTACGTGCATTTGCGTATGCTTATGTTAATGGCGGATCGATACTCTCGCTATTCACGCTGCAGTCTGTTAACCAAGGCAGACAATCCAAGACTGATCAGTAACAAAGTTTGTCCTACTCTGTCGAAGGGAGAAACTAAGAAGACAGGAATCGATCCGCACGCTATCTTATCTGTGGTTATATCACAATTCGAGGTTAATGGCTGAATTATTACGTCATTTTATATTTAAAAAATGTAGGTATACAATTCATAGCCACGACGGTCGGTGGAAAATATGTGTGATGTTACAAGTGAAATAAGTCTATTGCGTCTCTTTTATAGATTGTTTCGACTAAGCTGGAGTAATTCCAATGAGCAGTCCTTATACATCTTCCATGCAGTCCCCAACTGTCCCCATGCTTTTTCCATATTTTTGGAGCCCGTCGATTTGCTTCAGACGAAGAGGAACACGCCTGTGTACAATCATGGTTCAGTAGGCCACAGTAAACATTTTTTCATGAAGCTACTGACTTTCTTCTCTCACAGTGGGATTAATATATTAACAGTTATGGCGATTACTTTTGAGATAGTGAATTGCTGACTTACTTTTTTCCAAAGCCACGCTGGTAGCCATGTCACGGTTCTCTCGCCTCCTCACCGTCGGAGGTTCGAGTCCTCCCTCGGGCAATGTGTGTGTGTTGTCCTTAGCGTAAGTTAACTTTAGTAAGATTAAGTTGCGTATAAGTCTAGGGATCGATGACCTCTGCAGTTTTGTCCCACGGGCATTTACCACAAACTTACGAAAATTTTTCCAAACCTCGTTTTCATTTTACTACCTACAACACGACGGGGTCGGGAACAAACCAGTTATTGACTCCCAAGATCACAAAAAATTTACATCAGCAGTAACATCATTCACTTTTCGGAGAAACTTCCGACATCTATGACATATCGGAGTAATGGATATTTTTTTAATGTTTCTGGAGACAACTTCATCTGGTGTACATTAAGATGTCGCGTGAGAGAACGAGGTAGGCAAAATTCCTGCAGCAAACGTAATATTTTAAACTATTTCCTAAACCTTCTAATATACGTTCTTAGTAAATATTAGTGTTTCACTTTGTTGGGAATGTGGATGTGGTGTGGATGACGAAATAAAATACGATCTCTCTCATTGACTCGCCGAAAATCAAAGTTCTAAACTGCTCACAAGTTCTGTATTAGCTCGGAGCCTCCACGTGCTACTGCACGAAAAAAATTGCCCACGTATTACACAACATAAACACTTCAATGGGCCCCCGTAAATGTGGTTGGACTTACAAGTTTGGCTACGTTTCGTCTATGGGGCACCAACTCACATTCATTGCAGTTTACCCAATGTTCCACAGTGTTATTTAATATACTTGCTATGCAAAAATCACAGACGCACTCACATATTTATTGAAGTTTCACAAACTCGAGTTCATTTGCAATAAGAGCATAGAAAAGTTGAAAGTTATAGTTCACAATAAATTAATTTCAGAGCCTGACCGAGTTTAGTACGATCTTGGAAGAGGATGAATAAATCACGATTAATTGTGTGAGTTATCTTTAAAAAATCGTATAAGTTCCACTGCATATCAAAACACAAATTCTACGATGGCTACACACTGAAACATAATAAGTGCGGCTTGTATCACATGCTACCTGAAATGTACCAAGTTCTTCAGATACCGAAAAATACCTATGTCCGAAAATTGGAACACTGAATAATTCACGCACGTGAACTAGCGGCTATTTCACAGCTCATCATATACAACTTTCTCCTACCATACACTAACTCAGTATGACCGCCTCCAATGGCGCCCGACCATAGATTCCCCTAAAAATGGTTGCTGTTCTCCCAGGGAACCTAGGTCAAGCACCACTGAAGTCAGTTAAAATACTGAACGTGAAAATTTCTGAAATTCTTAATTTTAACCTTTTGTACATATATATCAAAACGCACAGGAATTGTCCGAGAAATATTATGCTGTTATCGATTTCCTTTTATCCATTATATTTGTTCATAACAAGAATTTCTATCGTTTTCCTCCATTCTATGATTTAAAAGTGTAGCTATTAACAAACAATTTAAATTATACATTAAATAACTTCGTATATCTCAAAAATTACAGTACTTCCACTGCTTTTAATGACTGTCTTTTTATTTAGCAAGGAAAGCTATTTTTATTTGTGTGAAATCCACTTTTAGGCCTCTCATTTGAATATGTGAATAATTTCGATAGATATACTATCACAGTCCGATATAATTCTGCGATGTAGACACCTCCTTTGTTGCAATTCGATAATGCGTTGCCGACATATCACTTTTACAATTCAGGAATTATTTATAACATTTTCTTTACAATAACGTATAAACTACTTGTAATGCGGACTTCCAAGGCTCGTCTTAAGACGCGTAATCGAACATCTTTCCCGCCTGCTGGCTCTTCAGTGACACATATGATTCAATACTTATTGGGGTGAGGACAGCACACTACATCAAATGGCCCATGTTAAAGTTCAAAAACGTTTTTGTTCTCGCCATTCGTTTCCTTTGACTGTTCCTCTGTTGCTACTTGCACCAGGGCAGAAGTCTTGTACTTCGTTGGCTTATACCTACAATCATGCCTACGTTTCCTCCATAACGTCCCTTTTGTCGTTTTCCACAATTAATTTCTGTCTTTCCTGTTCTGAGATAGATGTACCTGGTGGGAAACTCACTGCCTCAGCTATCAGGTTGGCTGCCTTCTCAAATTCATAAATCCCCTTACTACTATTTACACTCCTGGAAATGGAAAAAAGAACACATTGACACCGGTGTGTCAGACCCACCATACTTGCTCCGGACACTGCGAGAGGGCTGTACAAGCAATGATCACACGCACGGCACAGCGGACACACCAGGAACCGCGGTGTTGGCCGTCGAATGGCGCTAGCTGCGCAGCATTTGTGCACCGCCGCCGTCAGTGTCAGCCAGTTTGCCGTGGCATACGGAGCTCCATCGCAGTCTTTAACACTGGTAGCATGCCGCGACAGCGTGGACGTGAATCGTATGTGCAGTTGACGGACTTTGAGCGAGGGCGTATAGTGGGCATGCGGGAGGCCGGGTGGACGTACCGCCGAATTGCTCAACACGTGGGGCGTGAGGTCTCCACAGTACATCGATGTTGTCGCCAGTGGTCGGCGGAAGGTGCACGTGCCCTTCGACCTGGGACCGGACCGCAGCGACGCACGGATGCACGCCAAGACCGTAGGATCCTACGCAGTGCCGTAGGGGACCGCACCGCCACTTCCCAGCAAATTAGGGACACTGTTGCTCCTGGGGTATCGGCGAGGACCATTCGCAACCGTCTCCATGAAGCTGGGCTACGGTCCCGCACACCGTTAGGCCATCTTCCGCTCACGCCCCAACATCGTGCAGCCCGCCTCCAGTGGTGTCGCGACAGGCGTGAATGGAGGGACGAATGGAGACGTGTCGTCTTCAGCGATGAGAGTCGCTTCTGCCTTGGTGCCAATGATGGTCGTATGCGTGTTTGGCGCCGTGCAGGTGAGCGCCACAATCAGGACTGCATACGACCGAGGCACACAGGGCCAACACCCGGCATCATGGTGTAGGGAGCGATCTCCTACACTGGCCGTACACCACTGGTGATCGTCGAGGGGACACTGAATAGTGCACGGTACATCCAAACCGTCATCGAACCCATTGTTCTACCATTCCTAGACCGGCAAGGGAACTTGCTGTTCCAACAGGACAATGCACATCCGCATGTATCCCGTGCCACCCAACGTGCTCTAGAAGGTGTAAGTCAACTACCCTGGCCAGCAAGATCTCCGGATCTGTCCCCCATTGAGCATGTTTGGGACTGGATGAAGCGTCGTCTCACGCGGTCTGCACGTCCAGCACGAACGCTGGTCCAACTGAGGCGCCAGGTGGAAATGGCATGGCAAGCCGTTCCACAGGACTACATCCAGCATCTCTACGATCGTCTCCATGGGAGAATAGCAGCCTGCATTGCTGCGAAAGGTGGATATACACTGTACTAGTGCCGACATTGTGCATGCTCTGTTGCCTGTGTCTATGTGCCTGTGGTTCTGTCAGTGTGATCATGTGATGTATCTGACCCCAGGAATGTGTCAATAAAGTTTCCCCTTCCTGGGACAATGAATTCACGGTGTTCTTATTTCAATTTCCAGGAGTGTACTTTATTCTGTATCTCCTCCTCAATCTCCATTTCATATATTAAGTAGTGTGGCATGTACAACTAGCCACGAAACCATCATCGAGTGCACTTTTAAATTTTATTATTTTCCTCCCTCCCCCTCCCAAACAGTACATAATTACGACATCTGATTCCTACAGTCTAAATAGGTGTCATATTTACTCAAGAAATGAATCCTGAACACCGATTCTGACTCAAATTTGGGACCTCCACGAACACATGACTAAATAATTCCCAACCAATAATTACATCTGTTAACACCTCCTTTCTTATTGGTTCACTGTAATTTCCGTGACATTTTTAATTCTAACTTCCATGACTGAAAGTTCAACAGATTCCTGGTTCTTAAATTCTTCATAAAAATTCTCTGCCACCCCACATACAGAACGTCCAGTGTACACCAGAGCAGTTTCATAAACCATTATCACTTGAGTATTTATTAGTGGCTGTACTTTCTCAATAATATCATTCTTCTACACCTACATCTACGTGATTACTCTGCTGTACACAACAAAGTGCCTAGCAGAGGGTTCAATGAGCTACCTTCAAACTGTCTCTCTACCGTTCCACCCTCGAACGGCGCGCGGGAAAAACGAGCATTTAAATTTTTCTGTGCGACCCCACATTTCTCTTATTTTATCGTTTTCTCCTTATCTAGGTGGGTCCGAACACAATGTTTTCGCAATCAGAGGAGAAAACTAGGGACTGAAATTTCATGAGAAGATCCCGTGCCGGCCGCGGTGGTCTTGCGGTTCTAGGCGCGCAGTCCGGAACCGTGCGACTGCTACGGTCGCAGGTTCGAATCCTGCCTCGGGCATGGATGTGTGTGATGTCCTTAGGTTAGTTAGGTTTAAGTAGTTCTAAGTTCTAGGGGACTGATGACCACAGCTGTTAAGTCCCATAGTGCTCAGAGCCATTTAGAAGATCCCGTCGCAACGAAAAATGCCTTGGTTTTAATGATTGCCAGTGGTATTGACGTATCATGTCTGTGGCACTGTCTCCCCTATTACGCGATAGTACAATACGAGCCGCCCTTCTTTGAACTTTTTCGACTTATCCGTCAGTCCCACCTGATGCAGATCCCAAACCCCAGAGCAATACTCGAGAATGGGGCGGACAAGCGTGGTGTAAGCAGTCTCTTAAGTACACCCGTTGCACCTTCTAAGTGTTCTGCCAATGAATCGCTTTATCTATGTGATCGTTTAAATTTAGATTAATTGTAATTGTAATCCCTAAGTATTTAGTTGAATTTACAGCAGTAAGATTTGTGTGACTTACCGCGTAATCGAAATTTAGCGGATTTCTTTTAGTACTCATGTGAATAACTTCACACTTTTCTTTATTCAGGGTCAATAGCCACTTTTCGCACCATGCAGATATCTTGTCTAAATCATTTTGTAATTCGTCTTGGTTATCTGATGACTTTGCAAGACGGTAAATGACAGGGGTGAGGACAGCATACTACAACAAATGGCCCATGTTTTAGTTTAGAAACGTTTTTAGTCTCGCCATCTGTTTCCTTTGACTGTTCCTTTGTTGTTACTTGCGCCAGGGCAGCAGTCTTGTACTTTGTTGGCATATACTTACAATCATGCCTACATAATCTGCGAACAATCTAAGATGGCTATTCAGATTGTGTCCTATGACGTTAATATAGATCAGGAACAATAATGTGCCTATAAAACTTCCTGGGGGAACGCCTATTATTATTTCTGTTTTACTCGATGACTTTCCGCCTATTACTGCGAACTGTGACCTTTCTGACAGGAAATCATGAATCCACTAGCACAAATGAGGCGATATTCCACAGGCAAGCAGATTGGTTATAAGACACTTGCGAGGAACGGTGTCGAAAGCCTTCTGGAAATCTAAAAATATGGAATCAATTTGACATCCTCTGTCGATAGCACTCATTACCTCTTGAGTATAAAGAGCTAGTAGTGTTTGACAAGAGCGAAGTTTTCTGAATTCGTGCTGACTATGTGTCAACAAATCATTTACTTCGACGTAATTTATAATGTTCGAATACAGTATATATTCCAAAACTGCACTTCAAATCGACATTAGAGATATGGGTCTGTAATTCCGTAGATTACTCCTGTTTCTCTTTTTGGGTATTGGTGTGACTTGGGCAACTTTCCAGTCTTTAGGTACGGATCTTTCTGTGAGTGAGTGTTTCCATATAATTGCTAAATACAGAGCTATTGTATCAGCATACTCTGAAAGTAATCTGACTGGTATACGATCTGGACCGGAGGCCTCGCCTCTATTAAGTGATTTAAGCTGCTTTGCTACATCGAGGATATCTACTTCTATGTTTCGCATCTTGACAGTTGTTCTTGATTGGAATACAGGAATATTTCCTTCGTCTTCTTTGGTGAAGGAGTTTCGGAAAACCGTGTATAATTACTCCGCTTTAGTGGCACTGTCATCAGTGACTTCACCGTTGTTGAAGGTTTTGATTGCTTCTTGTCTCTGGTGTGCTTTATGTGTGACCAAAATCTCCTTGCATTTTCTGACGGATTCTTAGAAAGTGTTTCGTTGTGAAAATTATTAAACGCCTCACGCATTGAAGTACGCCTTATATTTCGAACTTCTGCAAACCTTTGCCAGTCCTCTGGTTTTTGCGTTCTTTTAAATTTGGCATACTTTTCTCGTTGCTTCTGCAACAGCGATCTGACCCGTTTTGTGTAACATGGGAGATCGGTACCATCACTTATTAATTTATGTGGTTTATATCTCTCAACTACCGTCGATACTATCTCTCTGAAATCATTCCACATCTTTTCTACGGTTACGTGATCAGATAGGAAGGAGTGGAGACTGTCTCTTGAAAACGCATTAAGAGCATTTTTATTAGATTTTTAAATAGATGTACTTTGCATTTCTTTTTGATGGTAGTAGGTGTTACGGTATTCAGCCTAGCAGCAACTGCCTTGTGGTTACTAATCCTTGTAACCGTCATGATACTCCTTGTTTGTACAGGGTTATTTTTTGCTGAGAGGTGAAGTATGCTTTCGCTACCATTTACGCTTCGGGTCGGCTCATGAACTAATTGTTCAAACTAATTTCCTGAGAAAGCGTTCAGTACAATTTCGAATGACGTTTCATGCCTGCCGCCGGCTTTAAACATGTAATTGTTCCAGCATATCGAGGGAAGATTGAAGTCACCACATACTGTAAATGTATGAGTGGGGTACCTATTTGAAAAGAGACTCAAGTTTTCTTTGAACTGTTAAGCAACTATATCTTCTGAGGGATCGGTAAAACGATCCTATTAATGGTTTGTTCCGATTGTCAGGTATAACTCCTACCCCGTACTGTTTCGCAGGAAATATCTACTTCAGTTTCACTACAAGGTAAACTACTTCCGACAGAAATAAATACTCCACCACCAACTATATTTAATCTATCCTTCCTAAATACTGTTAGGTCGTTTGAAAACATTTCGGTTGTAAGTTTCCTTTAATTTACGTCTGTGGTCACAATGTTTTATGTTTAACAAATTACCAGTTTCGGTCTTTAATGACCATCGTCAGATCTGTTTCATAAAAACCAAGTCCTAATGTACTGCAGCCATAGTTTTACTGACAACATGACTCGTGCATGTGATGTGATATATACGTATTTGACGATGCTGGTGCTGATTCCGCATTTAACGATGCCACTATGGCTGCAGTACATTAGGACTTTGTTTTTATGAAACAGATCTGATGATGGTCATTAAAGACCAAAACTGGTAATCTGTTGAACGAAAGAGATTGTGACCATAGACGTAAATTGAAAGTAACGTATTACATATACGTGTCTCGGTGTTTTTTCGAGCCGGCCGGTGTGGCCGTGCGGTTAAAGGCGCTTCAGTCTGGAACCGCGTGACCGCTACGGTCACACGTTCGAATCCTGCCTCGGGCATGGATGTGTGTGATGTCCTTAGATTAGTTAGGTTTAATTAGTTCTAAGTTCTAGGCGACTGATGACCTCAGAATTTAAGTCGCATAGTGCTCAGAGCCATTTGAACCATTTTTTGTTTTTTCGAGACGATGTCGCAGCTTGTGAAACATTTCGGTTGAACTTATTTCCGTACCTGTAACTATTTGAGCTGCAGTGCTTTTTATTACGGCTTGGAGCTCAGGTTCTTTCCTAACACAACTACGAAAATTTACAACTACAATACCGACAGATTCTACAACTACTTTGCTGCTTTTTACCCGCTACCTTTTAGTTGGACGCCCTTTCTGTGGTTCCCTAAGACCCACTAACCTTAAAAAAACCGCCCAGTTCCTTCCACGCATTCCCCACCACCAGTGTAGCCCCTTCCTGTGTGCAGTGGACTCCTGACCCATTAAGCAGAACCCGGAAACCCATCACCTGATGGCGCTAGTCACGGAATCTGTCACAGAACCGCCTGAGTCTCTTAATCAGACCCTCCACTCGGTTCTGCACCAAAGGACCACAGTCTTTTCTGTCAACGATGCTGCAGATGGTGGACTCCACCTTAGTGTCACAAGCTAGGCTGGCAGTCTTTACCATTTCCGGTAACCACCCAAAACCAGAGAGAATCTCCTCCGATCCAAAGCGACACACGTCATTGGTACCGACATGGCCAACACCTGCTGTTGGTTGCCGCCGTGTACTCTTCATGGCATCTGGAAGCACCCTTTCCACATCCGGAATGACTCCTCCTGGAATGCACAAGGAGTGCACACTGGCTTCCCCTCCTTGGTAGCCATGTTCCTAAGGGGCCCCATTATGCGTCTGACGTTGGAGCTCCCAACTACCAGAAAACCCCCCCATCTGTGGATGCCCAGACATTGTGGGCCGAGAAGCTCTCGCTGCAACACGGTGGACGACTGCATCCGGCTCAAAGACTTCGTTAGCCACAGATAAAGTCCGAACCCTGTTCGTCAAACGAACCAGTAAGGCCCTATGATTGGTCCCTCGAAAAGCCTTTCGCTGCCTTCCAGACTTTGGAATTATCTCCACTCGACCACAGGTGAGTGATCAACCTTAGTGCAGGAAGTACCTGGGGCGGCCACAGCAGTGGACCGATCGGGGGACATGTGGGATGTGCTCGACGTCCCTCGCATACCAGCATCTGACCTCTCTACAGCGATGCCCCGTGGCAGCAGCCTCAAGCTAGGTGATGGAAGCCAACACAGCCTGGAGCTTTGAGCGAAGGGTCAACAACTCAGCTCGCATCTGTACACAGCAATCACAGTACCTGTCCATTACTGAAGTCGCTCCTGTTTGAAACTCGTAAAAATATGTAATAAACGAGCGGTTTAATCGTCTTATTAGCAGCAGGAACTCGCAGTGCTCTCTCACGGACATTCAATTCGTTTTTACCTAATAGGTCCTCCTCTATCTCAAGTATACAGTCTTTAGCAATAGTAAAATGTTCTATATTATCATCCCCTGCAAAAGCCATTCAAAATTTTGAAATTCCTACGATCAATCCCCCTAGCTTACCAGCAGCCCTATATTTCTCATTCTCCCATGTCTCTGGTACTAACTGCTGGTGAAATATAACAAAGTTAGTCTGTTCATCAACATCATTATCATGCTTAATGAAAAGTATGTGCTAAGGTCTGATCAGGGTAGATCCAAAAAATAAAGTCGATAGTTGCCAACCGCAAGGTGGAATGAGTATAATATCTTTGAGTAGGAGGATCTTTGATGGTTAAGAGAGCAGCACACGTACAGTAAAAAACATGCTAGTCTCAGCTAGATGCCCGGACGAAGCAGACGTGTGGTGACAGCTTTAAGGTAGGATTCGCGCTATGCAGTTTTCAAGTTGAATGTTGAGAAAACTTTAGCACATTAATGGGAGAAGCTATAAAATGATTTCTAAATGGGTTTTGTTAGATAACAATCGGAGTTAGGATTTTTATGTCCAAGTTTTTGATGCAGTAAGCTTTTTGTAAAATTTTTTGTAGGAGTGTAAGAGTTATTCGTGCTACGAAAATGCTGGAAATGGTAGTTTTTGTATATGACTTAAATTGAGAGAGAGAGAGAGAGAGAGAGAGAGAGAGAAATCAACATTGTGTTTAAATTTAACAGCCTGAATCATAATCCACATCCTTTGCTTGTACTGAATATGAAAATGAGTAGTAAAGTAAAGTTGCCCACCAAATGAAAGAACATATAGAAAATGTAGCTACTATGCAATATACGTGTGCAGTTCATGGTTTGAAATCGATTTTGGTATAACTAAAGTTATTTCAAATGACTAATTCCATACCATTGCACAACTGGCATTATTCAAGTCAAGATATAATATCATTAAGTAAAAATCAGGGCCAAAAGTTAATTTTCCAGTACCATATTAATGCCATTGCAAAAACGACATTATTCTCGTAAACTTCATTGCTGAGTCACATACATATTTCATTACTGGCAAAATGGAAGAGTGCACAAAACAAGTTTGCCAACGCAGTCAGATGCAGGTTAGCTGAATAAATATCTTGGAACAATTTTATCTTTAATACTTTCAGTAATTAAAAAGGAAACAATTTTAGGTTAGATACTTTCACTTTTAAAGATAATTTTGGACATGATACTTTCATTACCCTTCGCCCATCCATTCAGTATTTAAATCACTCCCACCTATAACCATTTGCTTGAAATCACTGGGAATGAAAAAGGTTTTAATTTCATCCTCATCCTAACCACTACCACTATCTGTACCATTACGATCTGGATCATCATTCCACACACATCCTTTTCTTATCATAAACACATGTTTTGCCACAACTCACTCAAAATCTGTATCCCCTATGAATATCTCTTTAATTGCAACTTTATACTCCTGATTCCCTTTATTTGATTACCTAATTTACCTAGTATAATAATGCTTGCTTAGCTTGCAGTCCTTAGGTGCCCAGTTCTGAAATACTTCGCCCTGGCTACCAAATCACTTATATCAAAATCACTTTTCCGTTTATTCTCCCGAGCTTCCTTAAGTAAATGTCCTAATTTATTTTTTCGTTCAGAACAGCTGCAACAAAAAGGGCATCACTGTATTCTGTTGAACTACTCATAGTTCTATCACAACATTATCCAATGCAGCCCTATTGTGCACATTACAACCACAATCAATAAAAATATTTAATGGAGGTTCTCCAGCCTGCTCATCACTATTATCACTCCCTCCACTAAAACATGTACCTCCTCCACATCTCCAACCATAACAACACCAGAAACAGGCACTAGAGCATTTACATAGTTAATTTACATAGTCAACATAAACTTCCACTGGAGTAGTCGCAACTTCACCCAAATCAATGTTGTCCATGTCTTCATTCACACATTCATTCTCTTCCTCACAATACACATTCACTTTTCCCAGTTTCACAGGTGATGCATTTCCTTTACTTAACACAGCTGCTAAGCCTACTCTATTCATTTCACTGTCTTCCAAATTGTGATCTCTCTCATCAAACAAACCCCGCAACATTAACGTTCACCCATTGATTCCTGGGTTTTCCATCAAAAATTCTTCTTTAAACTTCCCTCTTGTCATACAGATTAAACAACTCTCCAAAAAGCTCATTGTGGCCTACGACAGCCTCCATACCGCATACACTTTCCTCCCTTTATCCCTCACTTTCATACTTATTTTGAAATCCAATACTTTTCCTATAACTATTTTCCTGTAGCCTGATGCTATAGCTGTCACAATGTCTTGTTCCAAATCGGACCCCAGTTCGAACATACCCTAGTTTAAAGAATTCTGTTTCTGTTGCCTTGTATTATTCATCCCACACCCTTATCTCTATCTGCCTGCATTGACTTTCGCTCATGACCCCCCCCCCCCCCCACCCTGACCTGTCTGGTTCCCATTTTCGTCATTTTATGTTTCTCTGTTTTCTTTCCAATTTTCATTTTGATTTCTATCCATGTTTCTGTTCCGCCTACAGATTTCATTTTGATTTATGCCTCTTTTTTAATTTGGGAGATTGTTACCCCAACTCATTGTCCCTTTTCTCCCCATATACCTGTCATTATTTTCTGCATCATTACCCACTGAGCCGAACTTGTAGCACATTGCCAGGTCCATCGTTTCAATGAAATCCAAAAAGTTTGCACTAGAAGCAGTGGGGCAATGTGTAAGTTCCCACTTCACATTCTATGCTAATCTCCTTCTCAAAGGAGAGATTTCAGTTAACACTCTCAGTGTTCTGTTTAAATGTACTAACTTCCTTAGTCCTTCCTGAGAAAATTCTCACAACAGGAAAGTAAATAATAATGTTACCATATTTAACGAAAATAGTGGTGGATTAAAGAAAAAAATAGGTTCTCACAAAAGTAAAGTAAAAAATAATGTTACCATTTTTCACCAAATTATAATGGGATTGAATAATAAAGTAGATGATCTCCTGGTTTGTTTAGATGACATTGAATCTGATAATATAATAGATATACTATGCCTATCTGAGCATCACATTGTGTCTGATATGGGAAAGATAAATATCAGGGGTTATAAACTAGCTGTACATATGAGAAGAGAGAATAAAGTGAGAGGAGGAGTTGCGATATATGTCAAAAGTTATCAGTGTGTTAAAAGCTTGGATACAAAAAGTTTTGTCTGGAGCAACATATAGAAGCATGTGCCTATCAACTTAAACTGAAGGAGGGCTCTTTTATAATTGTAACAGAATATACATCCCCTTCGGGAAACTTTAATTTATTCCTGGAAAACTTGGATGCCATGTTGTGCTATCTGTCAGATAGGGGAAAGCAAAGTATTATTTGATTCACTGAAAGAGTGTAATAGAAACAATGACCTGGAAGGCCTTTTAGTTTGACATCTCTCATTAATTTTCCTACTTGGGTAGTAAAGGACAGCAGCACATTGATAGATAACACTTTTATAGACCAAGATAAGTTTAAAAACATAATTTCTTGTCCTGTTGAGAATGGCCTTTATGATCATGGTGCCCAGCTACTTACAGTATATGACATAGCTCCATTCAATAATTCAAAACTGCCTTCCAAAGTTGTGCTTTCAATTAATGACTCAACAATTAGAAATTTCAGAGAAAATCTTCAGCAGTGAGACTGGGATGAGGTGTACAAGGAACATGTTGCTAATTTAAAATATAACTTATTTCATGATACACTTGTAAGAGAATTTGAAAACTGTTTCCACAAGAAAGTAGTAAAATCTAATTATAAGAAACCATGCAAAAAACCTTGGCTTACTAAAGGAATAAAAATATCTTGTAACCACAAAAGGGAACTGTATCCAACAACAAGAAAGAGTAATGACCCGGAAACAGCCAAATATTATAAAAACTACCGTGCAACAGAAGCATGTGTATCATGTCTGAGATTAATACCTCTGATAACAAAATCAAAACAATTTGGAATATTATTACAAGGGAGACAGGGCAACCAAGTGTACAGGGTGACGGCATTACCATCAAAGTGAATGGAAAGTTGACAAACAACAATCTGGAAGTTGAAAACATTTCGAATATTCATTTTTTAAATGTAGTAGAGAAAATAGGATCTAAATGTTCATTAGAAGAAGCAAGGCAGTTAATCAAATGGTTCCGAGCACTATGGGACTTAACATCTGAGGTCATCAATCCCCTAGACTTAGAACTACTTAAACCTAACTAACCTAAGGACATCACACACATCCATGCCTGAGGCAGGATTCGAACCTGCGACCGTAGCAGTCCTTCAGCAAGGCAGTTAATGGAGGAGGCCTTACCCACACCACTTGATACAATTGAAATTCCACTCACCTCTCCTTGTGTAATTAGGAAGATATGAAAATCTCTCAAGAATATAAGCTCACATGGAATTGATGGTATTTCCAGCGGGATACTAAAAGCTTGTTCCCAAGAGATAAGTGGGATTCTTAACCATATATGTAATAGCTCTCTGAAGCAGGGTATTTTCCCAGATAGACTAAAGTATGAAATTGTTAAACCACTGCATAAAAAGGGGGAAACATCTGATGTCAACAACTACCGCCGAATCTCTCTTCTGAGTGCCTTATCCAAAATTGTTGAAAAAGTAATGTATTGTTGAGTATCTTCACACCTTTGCAAATATAAAGTTTTGACAAAATGTCAGTTTGGTTTCCAGAAAGGTTTTCCAATGGAAACGAAATATTAAATGCTCTGAGCAACCGGAAGTAACCCGTTGAGATTTTTTGTGATCTCTCAAAGGCATTTGATTGTGTAAATCATGGAATACTTCTAGATAAGCTCAAGTACTGTGGTATGAATGGGACGTGGCTCAAATGGTTTAAATCATACCTAACTGGAAGAGCGCAGAAAGTTGAAATAAGCAGTTCACATAATATGCAAAAAACTGGTGATTTCCCAAACTGGGGAACGATCTACTATATATATATATATATATATATATATATATATATATATATATATATATATATATATATATATATATATATATATATTAATGACCTGCCATTCTATATTCACGAAGATGGCAAGCTGGTACTTTTTGACGATGATACAAGTATAGCTTTTGAAAATCACGAGCTCTATCTTCTTATCTCGTGTTTTCTACTGAAATCCTCATGCTTGTACTCTTGTTAATTTTACTATTAGAGAGACCGCCTAAACTTTATTTTTTTTTCTATTTGGTTCTGTGCGCAACAAATAACTTACTTAGACTTTCTGCTGCCACTGCTTGATCTGCTGCATTCCATTATTTATCAAAAACATAAGAAAAACTATTATTCATGCTGAGTGCAATGCATGTTCTGTATGGCTGCTCCTGCTGTTGCTGCGGCTGCTGCTGCTTACTACAACTATAATTAATTCAAGAGAAAAGGTTTGGTCAAATCTCAACGTGATAAATGATAACCCAAACAAGTAATTCCTTTTTTCGAAAACTATATTCTGCAATCGATTCTTTCTAATTCAATTAACAAAACGCTAGAAGCTCTTTGAACAATCGCTTCCTACGTAAATCTGCCTCCAGTGGCATTAAAGCAGTATTACAAATTAATCAAACTCTTGAGACAGACTGAAATACTTCTCAATTAAATACATAGTGAAACAATCCCCTGACAATTACAAAAGAAATCACGACAAAAATCAATACTTAATCTATTCGCCTAAGAATGATTTCCCTTAAGAATTCAACTACTATCATTATCAAAATTACCGTCTGTTGCTACACACATACACAAACCCTTTTCTTTAAATTAATAAGCGCGCTGCAAATTATAAAAAATATCAGCTCAATACCAAATCGTGTGTCACTGCTGGCGGACACGGCAGTATGGCATCTCGGCGACGACCCCTCGCCCAACACATATGCGCAACACAGCAGGCGGGCTCCTAGACTGACTTCCAAACTGCCACTAATTAACCCGTGCGCTGCGAAGTGGGACAACAATATCTTAGATACCAGAGCATGTGTATGCGCGCTGTAGCCAACCTTTAAATCCTAAGAGACTATTTCCAACTCTCACTATCACACCCAACAGACAAGAATTAACCGGCGAAATTGTAAACGATGATTTTCAGAAAATCTTTAAGTAGTTTTCTACAAATGGGCTCCCATTAAACTTTGACAAAACACAGTACATACAGTTCCACACAGTAAATGGAATCACACCATTAATAAATATAGACTACGATCAGAAATCGGTAGCTAAGGTAGAATATTCAAAATTTCTACTTGTATGCATTGATTGGGGGGGTTGAACTGGAAAAAACACGCTGAAGATCTGCTGAAACGTTTTAATTCAGCTACTTATGCTATTAGGGTCATTGCAAATTTAGGCGATATACATCTCAGTAAATTAGCTCTGAAGCATTCACTAAAAGATGGACAGTTACTGAAACATTCACTAAAAAACGGAAAGTTATTGTCCCAATGGGATATAAGAGTGAACAATATTTTCTGCTATAGATTTGGCTGAGTGAACTAGAGACATTAGTGTACTATCAAACTTTTTGTTACATTAAACAATGATGATAAACCATCAATTTCAGAAAAACGGTACTTCACACAAATACAATAAGAAATATTTCAATTTAAGTTCCTTCAGCTAGCTACAGTTTGATGTAAAGGAGAACGCTGACAATAACTTGATATTCACGGAAATTTAAAAACTTAGCACTCCACGCACTCCTTCCACATGATAGAGCTATACAGATAACTAGATTTCTGTTCAGCTCTTATAACATACAAATACAGCTATTATTTTATGATAAATATGGGTGGGCTTATGTGGATAATACTAATAACAGTGAAACAACGTTCTGTAGCATCACATTTTTAAGAAAAAAATCATACTTTCCTCTTAATCTCACTGTCTTAATCTTTGCCTGAGTAATGAACAAATAGTTCTCTGTCTTCAGTGAATATTGATTGGTGGAAGACAATCTTCTTGCTCTGAAGCATTAATGGGCCTGCAATCCTAACATTTTCAGTAAAAGGTGGAAAATTGTTTTACACTGTTGTGGTGTTTACGCGAAGAGGCATTCCCAATAGAAAACAGAGTGTAAACATATCTTCTGCTATTGATGAGATTGGGACATTATTGTTTTGTTAAATCGTTTTGCAACATAAATAATCGATGTTTCGCCAAAAAGAGACACAGCTGTTAATGCAAATTGTACACGCAAGTGGCGTGGTTTTTCGATTTTGTTAAGTCTGTTATGGCACTGTCTGCTAAATAAAATGAAGTAGTCCTTTTGGCTACTGCAGCAATTGTAACTCACGCCAGACAAACAAGACAAGACGAATCGTCATTTTAATGTGCCCGATTTACATAACACGACGGAATTCACGAAGTACTGAAATCGAATGCATATTAGTAGAAATAAACAGTATTGTTTAAGTAAACAGGGAAATAGTCTCACTTGTCCGTCATATGCTCCAGTTTCTCACGTACAAGACTGACAAGACAAAGTACGGCTTCCTTTGATAAGCAAAATCTGGATGTAAATTCGGAATCAGTGTCGTCACTCTTTCTTTTCCTTCCTTATTCTCATGCACAGTTCAGCTAAAATCTCGTTGCTGCTGGTTGCATCTGTCTCTATCCCTGCCATCTTGAAAAGTTATTCCTCAGTTAAGCTCGCTAACCGGCCAGAAATCGCCGGTTAAGTTATCTCGAGTGTATTAGCTGGTTACGTGTTCTTCTTGCCAAGAGTTTTTGAATTGCGGAGTGGTAAACTATTGTGTCAATGACTTGCAGATTGTCCTGTATGTCTAATTCGATGTAATCAAACGCATCTATGCCGAAAATATTTATACTCGTGCTCTAGCGAACTACAGTAAAAGATACTTCTGTAGTTGTGTTTCTGTATTTTGCATTTAAGTGGCATGTTGTAAGCATTGTAATGTTGTCGCCGTCGTAGGCGGTGAGATGCAGAAACTAATACTTGGAAAGGCGGTTGGCCATTTTTTTCACATGCATCGAAGTTAAGCAACGTCACAGTATCTCCGGTATCTAGTTGAAAAGGCACTGTGTGGTTACAAATTTGCAGTGTACTACACACTTCACGGTGTGTTCTCTGAATATAAGTGTCCATTCCAAGTTGCGAAAAACCACTCTGTTTCTACATGCGTACTAGGGCGCTGTCGTGAATTGAAGATTGGGAGAGCCCGTTTAAAGTGTGTGGTATTCGCTTTGAAGACGTGTGTGCTTTTTGTGCGTCTTCGCTTGCAGGAGAAGCCACAGAAACTGGACATGAAATGTCATTTTTCCCCACTGTGCCTTATTCCCGCGTGAAACTGAGGAGGGCTTTCTAGTCTGTTACAGGAAGGCAGGTATTTTCCGTGCGATAGTTAGCTTGTCTGAATAAGAAATGCTACAGATCAAATCTGACAGCATTTCACACATGACCTCGCTCTGCGTGGAGCTGAAGCACCAGAACTAGTGTTTCGCCGGCGCGGCAGATGACCTGTGTACTACTTCCGGCCTTGTTTATGCTGTGCTGATTTGTTAGAACTGTGGCCGTAGATGTAGGAAGGGCACGGGTTGTTTATCTCAATTGAAGGGATAACTGGTAGACAGAAGTCTTGCTCAGCTAAATCTTGAACGTCGCGTGCATCTATAATACTACACATTTCTCTTAGGCTAGGGTTGCGATGCTAGAATTTCGGCCCTCAGTTTCTGTTCTGATAGATTCAGAAAAGTAGCGTCGCGAAGCATTTCATCCTGATAAGCGGCGTCAGAGACTCAATTAAATTTGCAGTCTCTAGTCATGCCCTGAAATTCTGCAATCAATTCTTTATAGGTCTGATCATTACGACGTTGCGTACGGAAAAATTTATACCATGTTGCAGCATTGTGCATTTTACTCTCAAAAATTCGTCTAATCATTCAGTTATGACCTCGCAGGGCTAGTTTTGGGGCTCACTGAAGCGATGTAATTTCACTAATGGCTGGCACGTGTACACTCTTACACATGCAAAAAAAAATTCACAACATAATTCACATGTGGTTCTGTAGATGTCGAAGTGTTGTTGCTGCTGTGTTACGTACTCTTTCCATATTTCCTTCTTCACATCGAACTGACGGAAGAGTGGAGGCGGCAGCTGATTTCTGTCTTTAGTTTCCGACGTCTTTTACTACTGGGCTGCTTCCTCTTGTACGAGGCAAGAAACAGCTGACACCTGTTATTTGCTAACTCTGAAAATGAACAAGAGATGATAGACGCTGCTCTGCCCTTACCTTTTGCTCTCCCTCGTTTACCACGATTCCTTAAATATCTCATCTTAAGTATTTTAATTTACATACTTCTACTGAATATACACACGCACACAAGAAGAATTCAACAGAAAAAAAACTCTTGCTCCGGTGTCCAAACCTCCTTGTTTCACTAATCCCATCCTCGTCGAAAATATGTTGTTACTTCTTTTGCACGCTTTGTGGTTCCTTAGTGTAAAAAGGAGAGGGGAATAGAAGTGCTTCGTGGAGAGAGGGTTCATATTTTAATTTATACTACATCTAGTATCAGATACGAAAACTAATACACAATTCTGTTTGCTGTAAGTATTGTGTCGATTGCTTACAGCAGATCTGAATATTGAAGTATACAGGGTGGTCCATTGATAGTGACCGGGCCAAAAATCTCACGGTATAAGCATCAAACGAAAAACTACAAAGAACGAAACTCGTCTAGCTTGAAGGGGGAAAGCAGATGGCGCTATGATTGGCCCGCTAGATGGCGCTGCCATAGGTCAAACGGATATCAACTGCGTTTCTTTTTAAATAGGAAACCCCATTTTTTTTACATATTGGCGTAGTACGTAAAGAAATATGAATGTTTTAGTTGGGAAACATTTCTCGCTTAGTGAGAGATGGCGCTGTAATAGTCACAAACGTATAAGTACGTGGTATCACGTAACATTCCGCCAGTGCGGACGATATTTGCTTCGTGATACATTACCCGTGTTAAAATGGACCGTTTACCAATTGCGGAATAGGTCGATATCGTGTTGATGTATGGTTATTGTGATCAAAATGCCCAACGGGTGTGTGCTATGTATGCTGCTCGGTATCCTGGACGACATCATCCAAGTGTGCGGACCGTTCGCCGGATAGTTACGTTATTTAAGGAAACAGGAAGTGTTCAGACACATATGAAACGTCAACCACGACCTGGAATAAATGATGATGCCCAAGTAGGTGTTTCAGCTGCTGTCGCGGCTAATCCACACATTAGTAGCAGACAAATTCTGCGAGAATTTGGAATCTCAAAAACGTCGGTGTTGAGAATGCTACATCAATATCGATTGCACCCGTACCATATTTCTATGCACCAGGAATTGCATGGCGACGACTTTGAACGTCGTGTACAGTTCTGCCACAGCGCACTAGAGAAATTACGGGACGATGACAGATTTTTTGCACGCGTTCTATTTAGCGACGAAGCGTCATTCACCAACAGCGGTAACGTAAACCGGCATTATATGCACTATTGGGCAACGGAAAATTCACGATGGCTGTGACAAGTGGAACATCAGCGACCTTGGCGGGTTAATGTATGGTGCGGCATTATGGGAGTAAGTATAATTGGCCCCCATTTTATCGATGGCAATCTAAATGGTGCAATGTATGCTGATTTCCTACGTAATGTTCTACCGATGTTACTACAAGATGTTTCACAGCATGACAAAATGGCAATGTACTTCCAACATGTTGAAGCAACAGGTTGAAGCGGTATTGAATAGCATATTTCATGACAGGTGGATTGATGGTCGAAGCACCATACCATGGCCCGCACGTTCACCGGTTCTGATGTCCACGGATTTCTTTCTGTGGGGAAAGTTGAACTGTATTTGCTATCGTGATTCACCGACAACGCCTGAGAACATGTGTCAGCTCATTGTCAATGCATGTGCACACATTAAGAAGGCCAACTACTCGCTGTTGAGAGGAATGTCGTTTCACGTATTGCCAAATGCATTGAGGTTAACGGACATCATTTTGAGCATTTATTGCATTAATGTGGTATTTACAGGTATCACGCTGTAACAGCATGCGTTCTCAGAAATGATAAGTTCACAAGGGTACATGTATTAGATTGGAACAAGCGAAATAAAATGTTCAAACGTACCTACGTTCTGTATTTTAATTTAAAAAACCTACCTGTTGCCAACAGCTTGTCAAAAATTGTGAGCTATATGTTTGTGACTATTACAGCGCGATCTATCACAAAGCGAAAAAAGTGGTCCAACTAAGACACTCATATTTCTTTACGTACTACACGAATATGTAATAAAAATGGGGGTTCCTAGTTAAAAAACGCAGTTGATATCCCTTTGACCAATGGCAGCGCTATCTAGCGGGCCAACCACAGCGCCATCCGGTTTCCCCTTCAAGCTAGACAAGTTTCGTTCTTTGTAGATTTTTCGTTTGGCGCCTATTTCGCTTGATATTTGGCCCGGTCACGATCAATGGACCAACTTGTATATACATACAAAGAATAACAATTCATTCAGTCTTCAATGCAATGCAATGCAATGACTAATCCATATATGACGAGCCCTGACCGTAATGAAAGTCTGTAAATGTTATGAAATGACAAACACACAAAATGGACTCTGCCGTGAAGTTTGAAGTGAAGTCGACCCGCCGCTGGAGCTCCGGAGTGGGGCTAGAATGGTGAACGCTGGCCGGTCTGTTTTAGGGTAGGCAACGTGGTCTATGTTCTCAACCATAAAGGCCATGTCAAAGGGGGAAAGTTATGCAGCAATTGCATGTCTTGTTTTGTGGGTCCGTGGCGCATCCTGGAGATCCCCACACTGGTCCTGCATCCAACCATGTACAAAGGGTACACATAAGTCAGGTTAAACCTACTAATATTGATTGTTTTATTTTGGTTTCCCTTGCTGCTCTCCATCCCCAAGAGCTCACTTTGTGGGCGGGGGCCGGGTAAGGGGGAATTTGAGCCATGCGCCGACTTCGACAGCTCGGGTCCGGTATTTATCAGTTAGAAGGTCTATTGTTTTCTCTCTAGTCAAAGAGAGCAAGTGGCAGGTGAGAAAATGATGGAGTGCAGTCGGAAGATAGTGATTATGGTGGATGGTGCGTCCGGTGGAATGTAGGGGCTTCCTGGAGAGTAACTGGCAAGCAATGCCGGCGCACTGTTTTTCTGGTGTGAGCGTTGGCGGTATGAATTCTCTGTGCAGAGCAGTCCGACTGCTGATGTGCAGTGCTTCGTCAGCCTAGTCCAGCCCTGGCTGTACTTGTTTGCGCACGTACCCATGTTCGTCCCGGGGAGTTCGGCCCAATTCGGTGAAGCCTTACCTGTTGCGTCCTTTTCTGCACTATATGATCGGATGCCTTTACCACATGATTTCGAGGTTCACCGAGTCAACAACTTCTTCGGGTTCCTTGGTCGGGCAAAGAGTCCAGTTCCACTTTCTTAAGTTTATTGTGAGCCTCATTTTTATGCTCCATCGACTTGTCTACACTGCCTTCTATTGGTTGTGTCTGTAGCAGTTTGTAGACGACCTTTCGCTTGGCTTTACAGTTTATCCTGCAGTACTTCTCCATTTTCATTTAATGTTATTGTGAAAGGGTTTGCGACATGGAGTAATTGGCTTATGTTTATAGTATGTGTTTTTAAATTTTTCTGGACGCCTAATTTTATGTCAAGTGCAGAAAGATGTTTTCGTCATTTAATTTTAAGACCAAGAGGTCTGTGCCTAATTCTAAGTCAAATCTTGTCCCTACGTTTGTCCTTGGGGAAGATATCCGCTTTACTTTCTGGGACTAAATTGTTCCTTTCTGCCGGTAAATTTTTTTCCTACCCCTTAGGTATCACAATAACATCTAAGAAAAATAAGTGGACTCTTAAGTGATGCTCACCTCTGTTAAATGGTATGTGAACTACGATGGACACAGTTCCATGAAAACAACTGAAGCTCTTAAGAACGTCTGATTTTATCATTAAGATAGACCATACTTTTATCTTGAGCAGTGGATGCTACTTTGATGGCTGGTTCTGCGTTTAATAAGACGGGCGTGATATTGTTTCTACATTTAAGATACTGGTAGTATTGACCTTTGGCCGGTTACAGGTCCGGGTTTAAGTGTGTATCTCGCTCAAACCTTTAAACTTTAACAGGCATCACGAGGCAAGTTAACTTGCAGTAGCGCTCTAATTTTAATATTAGTTACTGGATTTTCTTTGCAGCCAGGGCAAGGGCTTTGGTTTTATGTAACCTGTTCACTGCTTAAGAGAGCTTTGCTGTATACGTTGTTGTCACAGGGGATCGGGTCCCAACATCCACGTCTGAGGTCTGTTGTATGTCTGCGGGTTTGAGCTGCGACCTGACGTTTAGCCGCTCTATTAATTTATTGTAATTTTCAGGTCATGGTGTGCCTCGGTACGACTTTCAACGTTATTGATACTTAATGTTTTGATGAACTGTACATTTTTTGTCAAATATCTTAAGCGAATTTTTGCTATTTCGTTTCTAATAGTTCACATTTAATTCCTTTGATTTCGGGTGTAAGCTCAAGTTTAATCTTTAATGTGTCTTTTGTATTTGAGCCTTGTATTGTTGGTTAGTAAATTCTTTGTTGAGTACTTGGTAAAAAATGATGTTCAATAGTTTTCACCATTCCTTGTTCTAGGACCTGTTGCTTGGTGGCCTCGAAAGATGCAAGTTCTTGTTGCCTGTACCAGTTTCTACGAATCAAGGTAACTATTCGTTTCACTCGCAACCATTTCAGCTCTGCACTTAAGTTTCATCTGCATCCTCAAGGGCATCCTGTACATTCTGTAAATGTACATAACATCTGCCGATTTCCGTCAAATTCGGGTAATCTCCTCGTGGTGGCAGTTTACTTTTATTCTGATATGGTAAACGGTACAGGCTAGGCCAGGTCGACTACATGCAATATATGTTATATTGTGATTGTAATTATTTTTCAACATAGACTAATTACATTAATATAATGACCAGCAGGATTGAGCAACATGCTTTTTATGCTGAGCATTGTACGTTTTCTTGAGTCTTGGATATTTTTCCCTATTTTAATTATATTTGACACTAAAACTCTACACTCGGTTAAATAGCAGAAAGCCTTATTCTCAATACTTGCTTTAGCTGTTTAAAGAAAGTCACAAAATGCTGTCCTTCAGACATCACTGAGCCTGACTACACGTTTTCTGTCAAAAGTTATCGAAGAGTTACCAGAAAAATTATGTGAAGGTTGGAACAGGGGTTTTCATCTCATGCCAGCTGTAACATGACAGCCTGTTGCAAAGGGAAGAGACCCTTTGTCCAATTACAGACACGTGACCAAGACGCACTGGCAGCGGTTAAGATCGGGTCGTGTTCGTGTTGACAGCGCAAGTCAGTTTGACAGGAGCAAAACGAGAGCCAGTTTCACACTATTCCCCACAGATGAGGTTATCTGTGGTCTTCAACAGGCCGCTAAGTTCATCGTGGGACCGAAAATCCGTCCGTTGGGCATCACAATGGCTCCTCATTTCTTATGGCCGCTTTTCGCATCCAGTGTAAAATTAAAGATTACCCCAAAATTAGTAAATATTGAATCGCATGTTTTCTGCTAAGACATGTACTAATCAGTGTGCTGAACAGTTCACCTCATATCAATTGTTTCAACAAATGTTTTAAAATAGATACTGGAGCCAAGCAAAGCAGAGTAGGCTACAGAATGAATTACAAAGGTAGTAAATATTTACTATCTTTATGAGATTAGATTCCCCCCATGAACAATAGACCTTGCCGTTGGTGGGGAGGCTTGCGTGCCTCAGCGATACAGATAGCCATACCGTAGGTGCAACCACAACGGAAGGTATCTGTTTGGAGGCCAGACAAACGTATGGTTCCTAAAGAGGGGCAGCAGCCTCTTCAGTATTTGCAGGGGCAACAGTGTGGATGATTGACTGATCTGGCCTCGTAAAACTGTCCAAAATGGCCTTGCTGCGCTGGCACAGCGAACGGCTGAAAGCAAGGGGAAACTACGGCCGTAATTTTTCCCGAGGCATCCAGCTTTACTGTATGGTTACATGATGATGGCGTCCTCTTGGGTAAAATATTCCGGAGGTAAAATAGCCCACCATTCGGATCTCCGGGTGGGGACTACTCAGGAGGGCGTTGTTATCAGGTGAAAGAAAACTGCCGTTCTACGGATCGGAGCGTGCGCTGTAAGATCCCTCAATCGGGCAGGTAGGTTAGAAAATTTAAAAAGAGAAATGGATAGGTTAAAGTTAGATATAGTGGGAATTAGCGAAGTTCGCTGGCAGGAGGAACAAGACTTTTGGTCAGGTGAATACAGGGTTATAAATACAAAATCAAATAGGGGTAATGCAAGAGTAGGTTTTATAATGAATAAAAAAATAGGAGTTCGGGTAAGCTACTACAAACAACATTGTGAACGAATTATTGTGGCCAAGTTAGACACAAAGCCCACGCCTACGACAGTAGTACAAGTCTATATGCCAACTGGCTCTGCAGATGACAAAGAAATTGAAGAAATGTATGATGAGTTAAAGAAATTATTCAGATAGTGAAGGGAGATGAAAATTTAATAGTTATGGATTACTGCGATTGTAGGAAAAGGAAGAGAAGGAATCGTCGTAGGTGAATATGGATTGGGGGGGAAGAAATGAAAGAGGAGTCCGCCTGGTAGAATTTTGCACAGAGCACAACTTAATTAGAGCTAACACTTGGATCAAGAATCATAATAGAAGGTTGTATACATGGAAGAAGCCTGGAGATAGGTTTCAGATAGATTAAATATTGGTAAGAAAGAGATTTAGGAACCAGGTCTTAAATTGTAAGACACTTCCAGGGGCAGATGTGGACTCTGAACACAATCTATTGGTTATGAACTGTACATTAAAACTGAAGAAACTCCAAAAAGGTGGGAATTTAAGGAGATGGGACCTGGATAAACTGAAAGAACCAGAGGTTGTACAGAGTTTCAGGGAGAGCATAAGGGAACAATTGACAGGAATGGGGGAAAGAAATACAGTAGATGAAGAATGGGTAGCTTTGAGGATGAAATAGTGAAGGCAGCAGAGGATCAGGTAGGTAAAATGACGAGGGCTAATAGATATTCTTGGGCAACAGAAGAAATATTGAATTTAATTGATGAAAGGAGAAAATATAAAAATGCAGTAAATGAAGCGGGGAAAAAGGAATACAAACGTCTCAAAAATGATATCGACAGCAAGTGCTAAATGGCTAAGCAGGGATGGGTAGAGGACAAATGTAAGGATGTAGACGTTTATCTCACTAGGGGTAAGATAGATATTGCCTACAGGTAAATTAGAGAGACCTTTGCAGAAAACAGAACCACTTGTATGAATATCAAGAGCTCAGATGGAAACCCAGTTCTAAGCAAAGAAGGGAAAGCAGAAAGGTGGAAGGAGTATATAGAGGATCTATACAAGGACGATGTACTTGAGGACAATATTATTGAAATGGAAGAGGATGTAGATGAAGATGAAATGGGAGATATGATACTGCGTAAAGAGTTTGACAGAGCACTGAAAGACCTGAGTCGAAACAAGGCCCCGGGAGTAGACAACATTCCATTAGAACTACAGACAGCCTTGGAAGAGCCAGCCCTGACAAAACTCTACCCTCTGGTGAGAACATGTATGAGATAGGCGAAATACCCTCAGACTTCAAGAAGAATATAATAATTCCAATCCCAAAGAAAGCAGTTGTTGACAGATGTGAAAATTACCGAACTATCAGTTTAATAAGTCACAGCTGCAAAATAATAACGCGCATTCTTTACAGACGAATGGAAAAACTGGTAGAAGCCAACCTCGGGGAAGATCAGTTAGAATTCTGTAGAAATGTTGGAACACGTGAGGCAATACTGACCCTAACACTTATCTTAGACAAAAGATCAAGGAAAGGCAAACCTACGTTTCTAGCATTTGTAGACTTAGAGACAGCTTTTGACAATGTTAACTGGAATACTCTCTTTCAAATTCTGAAGGTGGTAGGAGTAAAATACAGGGATCGAAAGGCTATTTACAATTTGTACAGAAACCAGATGGCAGTTATAAGAGTCGAGGTACATGAAAGGGAAGCAGTGGTTGGGAAAGGAGTGAGACAGAGTTGTAGCCTCTCCCTGATGTTATTCAATCTGTATATTGAGCAAGCAGTAAAGGAAACAAAAGAAAAGGTATTAAAATCCATGGAGAAGAAATAAAAAATTTGAGATTCGCCGATGATATTGTAATTCTGTCAGAGACAGCAAAGGACTCGGAAGAGCAGTTGAACGGAATGGACAGTGTTTTGAAAGGAGGGTATAAGATGAACATCAACAAAAGCAAAAGGGGGATAATGGAATGTAGTCGAATTAAGTCGGGTGATGCTGAGTGAATTAGATAAGGAAATGAGACACTTAAATTAGTAAAGGAATTTTGCTATTTGGGGAGCAAAATAACCGATGATGGTCGAAGTAGAGAGGATAGAAAATGTAGACTGGCAATGGCAAGGAAAGCAATTCCGAAGAAGAGAAATTTGTTAAAATCGAGTATAAATTTAAAAGTCAGGAAGCCGTTTCTGAAAGTATTTGTATGGAGTGTAGCCATGTATGGAAGTGAAACATGGACGATAAATAGTATGGACAAGAAGAGAATAGAAGCTTTCGAAATGTGGTGCTACAGAAGAATGCTGAAGATTAAATGGGTAGATGACATAACTAATGAGAAGGTATTGAATGGAATTGGGGAGAAGAGGAGTTTGTGGCACAACTTGACCAGAAGAAGGGATCGGTTGGTAGGACATGTTCTGAGGCATCAAGGGATCACCAATTTAGTATTGGAGGACAACGTGGAGGGAAAAAATCGTAGAGGGAGACCAAGAGGTGAATACACTAAGCAGATTCAGAAGGATGTAGGCTGCAGTAGGTACTGGGAGATGAAGAAGGTTGCACAGGATAGAGTGGCATGGAGAGTTGCATCAAACCAGTCTCAGGACTGAAGACCACAACAACAACAGATTAGATTAGATTAGTACTTGTTCCATACATAATGGATACGACACTTCGTAATGATGTGGTACGTGTCAGGTTAATAAAAGGTGTCTATATAAGATTTTACATTACACAAAATATGACATGATACTTAATTTTTTTAATATTTTGTTGGGGGTTGGGGAAATTACCCACTTACTATATCCAAAAAATCTTACAATGAGTAGAAGGAGTTGCCATTATAAAACTCTTTCAATTTCCTTTTAAATTCTATATAGCTATCTGTCAGACTTTTGATGCTATTAGGTAAGTGACCAAAGACTTTGGTGGTAGCATAATTACCCCCTTTTGAGCCAAAGTTAGATTTAACCTTGAATAGTGAGGATCATCTTTTTTCCTAGTGGTGTAGCCATTTACAGTGCTATTACTTTTGATTTCGTTTGTTGATAACAAATTTCATAAGAGAATATATATATTGTGAGGCTACAGTGAAGATCTCTAGCTCTTTAAATAAGTATTTACTATTAAAAACAGTCTTGATCACGATTTATTTATTAAGGTGACCAGATTCGACCACTACTGTGGTCATCTTCAGACCATTGAGTAGGAACCTCTTTCTGCTGGAGAATAATGTTTGGTTAATTAAAATTACAAAGTACAGATAAAATATATCCTAAAAGGCTTAATAATTTTAAAAAACAAAGGACAGAAGAGTGAAGATGCCAAAGCAGGTCATCTAAAAGCTCAAAGAAATGTTTTTCTTTGAATTGAAGTTGTTCAATTAAAACAGATATTGGATTACTTTTGTGAAGTGCCAGTAGTGATTCTTCAGCAGAAAGAGGTTCCTACTCAATGGTCTGAAGATGACCACAGTGGTGGTCGAAACCGGTTACCTTAATAAATAAATTGTCATCGAGACTGTTTTTAATAGTAAATATTTGTAACTCATTGCTCACTGCCACTCCCATAATGTATTCAGAAGGCTGCATATAAGTGTCTGCAGGATGATATTGGATGATCTCCAGCAATTATTCTGATTACTCGTTTTATGTGCAATGAACACTCATTTACTCAATGATGAGTTACGCCACAATATGATGCCATACGAAAGCAGTCCACCACTTAGACTTATTCCCATAAACATGTCAATTATTATGTTTACTCAAGCTAAATTTAACACAGTGAAATTAATAGGAAAGTACTTTTTTTAAAAAAAGACAGCTACAGCAGATAGCTGTTGTATTTCTCAGTTATTATTACTATCCACGTAACTACATACATATTTATCATAAAATAATTATCTCTGCATGACAAGAATATAGGTACATTTCATTCAGTTAACAGGAATCTTTAGTAATTGGATCTACGCAATCATAACAGTGGAAAGACTGGCAAAAATTATATTTTCCAAATTTCTCTTTAATTGTCTCCTGTCATTCTTTTCTTAGTTTCAGAAATGACTCTGTTCTACCAATGAACCAGCTGCTGAAGACATCACATATTTTGCTTCTGGTGATTTCTTTCTGTCGATTGGATACTTTATTGGTATTGGCAAGAGGACAGCCAGCATGATTATTAAAAGGATGTGTATGACATTGGACAACATGTCCAAGAGAGCGTATTTTAATTACTTCAGCTCTCTGATGTAATTAAAATAAAGTAAACAAATTTATATTGATTAATATATTTTTATTCTGAAAACATTTCTATTAATTGATCCTAATTTTTAGCTTCACTTTATGATGGTTTTTCTCCCTTCTCTAGTTCTTGTCAAGGTACCTTTGAAGCAGCACATTCTGCAACTGTGCTTATTCTTTCACATCTGATAACATGTACTTTTATTCTGCAAACAAAACTGGCAGTTCTCAGCTGAGATGACAAACAAATAAGGAAGAACACAGTGAAGGTGCCAGGCCTCTGGTTACTTCCCCCTTCCCTCCCAGATTACATACAGGTGCTACAGATGATTTTACAACCCAAAATTATGTATCAAACTGTTTATCGACCATTTATACTGTGATAGAATAACAGCAGCCTCCAGTTTAGTATGTGCGATAGGTACGTTTTCACCCCAAGATTATAGAACAGTTAATGGATGCTTATTATAAATGTTGACATCTTATTCTTGATATATACCCTCAACATAATTAATAATCACCACATCAGAGATAAATGAATTATATATATCCAAGAACTGCAAAAGCGGGTGCACAAATAGTGTTCAATAATTTAGCAATGGTATTTTCTGTATAACACCCACTGCTGCTGTAATGAATGAATTATTCTAAGACTTAAATACAATAGCCAGCTAGACAGTAACACCTTTCAGAATTTTCAATCAAATCAAGCTCCATGATGTGTATGTTGTCTCAGTTTGTTGGAGAGTCTATAAAGCCCAACTATTTCACAAAGAAGATCGCCTTTCACAGTTGCTTCTATTTATGTGCCTACTTACAGTTCAGGTCATCATTTATCCTACAGCTACATTTGATGGAATACTATCGTATGGAAACGTTGCATCTGAATCGAAGTGACTTTGGCGTCCATCTGTGACGATGTTCATGAGTTTTGGAACTTACAATACACATATGGGGGCCACCGATCTACAGCCCCTGCTGCCTTTTCCGTGCTTAAATTTACGTGTTTCTTTCTTTACATAATAAAAATAATAATTATAGTAATCGTTCGTGTATTGTAACTGCTCTGTCCATCTATGTGAAGTTGTTTGTGAATGGGAACTGTTGCATACTTTTTCATATCTTTTATCGGAAAACTAGTAAGATTTCTTTCTGGTCAAATAACAAATACCTGATCAGTTAACTAAATACAAGATATGTACCCTACCAATTTGGTTAAATGTTTTGCACTAATATTTTCACCGAATGAAGCTGCAACAGTTTTCGTGTTTTCTACTATACTCTTGAACTCATTCACAGTATACACCAACCTCAAGGTGCCATCTAATGAAAAGTTTGGCGATCTGGAACTTTTATCATTCATGTTCAACACACTGTTTCTGTAGACGACGACTAAATAAACATGAAATGACGTACCCGAAAATACCCTGAGTGCTCTTCAGTTGTTGCCAACTCGACATGAACGCTATTCCGGGAATAACCAACTGAGAAATAAAATGGCGACGTACAGCGCGCACACCAAGTTAAGTAGTGGATAGCCTGTTCCTCGGTTACCTAGCCCTGGATCTATCCCGAGATTGTACAATTGGCCCTTGTGACATGGATCCACATTTGTTCGATAGTACTGTGCATGAAAAAGATCTTCACGCCGACATTACGCTGAAAGCTAATAAGCAACCCAAATTTTGCAGCGCACCACCTGTGACGCAAGCATACGCGACGAAGTTGCTACAGAAAGTTAAGGACTAGAATGCTTTGGTGTCTTAAAGCCTATTTCAACAAGTCATGGGAATAATCCTTGATCATTATCCATAAAAAATCAGACGATTCGTCTTTGTGCGAATTTCAAACGCATGGTAAATTCAAAGACAGTAATTGATTGCTATCCGTTTCCATGACTTGAAGATATTTTGGATCGCCTAACAGCAGCAAAATTGAAGTTACAGACTTCTATCTTCAATTACCGTTGGAGAAAGAGACAAAGAAAACTTTTCTAGTGAATAATCATGCCGGTTTGTTGGAATATCCACGTCTATCGTTCGGAAGTGCTGCTGCGAGTGCGTTGTTGGAAAAATTTCTCGAATAACTAACGTGTATCGTACCTTCTTGTTTTAATTATCTTGATGACACAAACGTCCTCGGACAAAAACCACAAACACAGCGACAACACCTTAAAAATTGGGACTGCCTTCTCCCATATCTCAGTAAGGCTAACCTCAAATGTAATGTACAGATTTTTGAAGACAACGATTAAATACTTAGGACATATTATCGACGTGGTGGCTCTCTTTCTTCGATAAAACATTTGCAAGCACTTCAGAAATTCGCATCTACTAAGAATTTACGTGAACTGCATCCTGTCCTCGGAAAATTGACTTATTACGTAAAGTTCATTCCTAATGTGGTCCAAATTTCCATGCCTCTCAACCATCCCAGACGTAAAAATGTTCCGTTCAATTGAACAAAATACGGTGATGTAGCTTTTCAAAGATTGAAAAACGCACTTACTTGTCAACCTTGCCTCATGTGCTACGACCCACTCAAACCACTTGTACATGTTGTAGATGCTTAGTCCCATGACTGATTTTATCACACAAAAGTGGCAAAACAGAAACCCCAATGAATTTCTTTCCAAAACATTGAACAGTACTCAGATTAATTATAGTGAACTGGAGAAGGAAGCCCTGGCTGTAGTATATGGTGTCACATTTCATAAATAAATTTCTCGAGAAAATTGTTCCTGGACAAGGACCATAAGCCATTGTCTGCACTGTTCCATTGTTCGGAACAAGTTCCCAACCGCACTGCACAAAAGATTCAACATTGGTCGCTATTATTTTCAAATTACCAGTACAAAATTCTATATCACCCAAGGGTGCAACATGCTTACCAGTAGGCGAAGATAACCATTCGATGCATCAGAAGCTTCTTGTTTACATATTGATTCTTCTGATTTGCAAGCACTATATTCTTTTCCTGTTAGCTCACAGCAGATCGCACGAATCAGGGAGGGTGACCAATCACGAAGATTGCTAAAGAGCTACACTTGCAAAGGTTGTTCGTTCTATCACAAAGCTATTCTTGATCCCTCAGTGCGAAGATATTTTATGCACCGCAACAGTTTGTCTCTTCTTAATGAAGTGATTCTAATTGAAACGCCTGATAACAAAAAAAATGGTTCAAATGGCTCTGAGCACTATGGGACTCAACATCTTAGGTCATAAGTCCCCTAGAACTTAGAACTACTTAAACCTAACTAACCGAAGGACTTCACACACACCCATGCCCGAGGCAGGATTCGAACCTGCGACCGTAGCAGCCCCGCGGTTCCGGACTGCAGCGCCAGAACCGCACGGCCACCGCGGCCGGCGCCTGATTAACAGATAAGAGTGTTAACCCCACCTTGTTGTCACAGGTGAGCAGTTTGCACTAAGCAGCTGGCGCTCCAACATTGTACGGGGTTTGGTTTACATAATCAAACTAAACGTGTGACGCCACGCTATCGCGCATGTGTGGAGAAGCAAGCCGCTCGTCACCAAGAATTTTTCTCCTGGACACATTCTGATACTCCATGGCAAAGCCTCCAAATGGACTTTTCTGGTCCCTTCAGGTGAACATATTGATTGATTATCGTCAATGCCTACAGCAAATACCCTTTTGTTATTCGAATTCATTCGACTAATGCCGCCAGCAGTATAAAGGCTCTTGCTTCTGTATTTTCTCTTGAATGCTTGCCGAAAATAATAGTTTCTGATAATGGACCCCTTTTTTCTTCAAAGGGGTTGGCACAGTTTTGCAAACAAAACGCAATACAGCATTTCAGGACATGGCCGAGTGTTTCTAGGCGCTTGAGTCTGGAATCGCGTGACCGCTACTGTCGCACGTCCGAATCCTGCCTCGGGCATGGATGTGTGTGCTGTCCTTAGGTTAGTTATGTTTAAGTAGGTCTAAGTTCTAGGGGACTGATGACCTCAACTGTTAAGTCCCATAGTGCTCAGAGCCATTTGAACCATCCAGGACAGCATCATCCTCGTCGCAGTCTAACGGCGAGGCTGAAAGTTTCGTTCGAACATTGAAGAGATAAATGTCAAAACTCCTAGCTTGACATTCACGCCTTACTGATGTTTTTGAGTTCATATCGTAGCTGCCTGCTGCTAACATTTTGTCGACATAACGTCTGCATGAGAAAAGGCATTGGACTCTTTGCCAGTATCAGACTTCAACATGAAGTTTGACCCGAACCTCAGAGTTCAATACCGAGTGTACAAGAAACCACATTTATGGGAAACGACGTTGTTCTCTGATAAGGTCGCTGAATGTAATATGATATTCGGGGCAGTGCAGGCACGCACTAGCGCTATCTAAATCAGCCACGGCTCCGTCATTTCAGTGGTCCTGCAGAAGATCAAACCGTTTCAGATTTCTTCACTGGCCGGCGTCCGGCCGCCGTGCCACAGCCACGCCCGGCCGCCGCAACTCAGCCTCCTCGGCAGCTGACTGAGCGCGTGCCCGCCTGCGACGCCACTCCCCTCATCACCTCGGGAGCATCGGTCCCATTCTAAGGCGCTTGGCATTCTTGGCACGGACATTACCGCCACCAGTAATTCATCTACTTCATCCTTAGAGGGAACATCGTAAACTACGGATTTGAAGTCCTGCACCCGGTCGGACAAATGCACAGTCTACACTGGCAAGCTATAAATTTGTGTGCGAGTGGCTGTAGTATCTGACAAGAATAGGACATTCTTTTCTAACTCTACCAGTGAAGCGGGGCAACTCGCTAGCCCAGTGCTAACCTGGCATCTTTGCTCCTTCGTTACGTGAACAGGAAATGTGATGCTGCACGGAGACGCACGCATGAATCACTGACGGCCCTGCAGTCCCAACTCACACTTGAGAAGCTCCTTCTGGGGGACCCACACTCCCATCATTGCAGGAAATTCCATATTGCACAGGGTACCTGAAACAGTTCCAAAGTAATACCAAATATTACACAATAAACGACCAAATAAAAAAGTACATGATAAACAAATTATGTTGGGCAAAGGTAGGGTGAAACTAGAACTTGACCATGCCCTTCTACGAAAACTAATACAGGCAACACGAGCTTGTAGTTTAGGACACCAAACAAGAAGTCCTAGAGGAAGAACTGGGGGAAAATTAATGAACATCATTCATTAACAAATAATTTGTACAGCATTTGTTAACCAACACGGCTGATCCCGGTGGAGGTTCGAATCCTCCCTCAGGCATGGGTGTGTGTGTTTGTCCTTAGGATAATTTAGGTTAAGTAGTGTGTAAGCTTAGGGACTGATGACCTTAGCAGTTAAGTCCCATAAAACTTCACACACATTTGAACATGTTTTGTTAACCAACAAAAAAAAAAACAGGTCTCAACTAAAAAAAGAAATGGATTTAAGATAAAACTCGAGCTTTCAGACTAAAGAAAAGGCATTAATGTAAAATATCATAAATGAAATACTTAAGATATTCCTTAAAGATTTTTCGCAAGAAACAACATTCGTCAAAACGCTAAATATTAAGAATTTACTTCTAAAGTCGTCCCAAGGTACACCAGAACCTGAAAATTACAGTAAAACAACTGAGCGGTCCCTCGTCAGGTCAGTGCACAAATCCACAGACGGCACAACGGACCTCAGACGTAGACATTGGTACCCAGCCTCGGAGACACCGCTGGCCGCTGTGGCCGAGTGCTTCTATGCGCTTCAGTCTGGAACCGCCCGACCGCTACGGTCGCCGGTTCTAATCCTGCCTCGTGCATGGATGTGTATGATGTCCTTACGTTAGTTAGGTTTAAGTAGTTCTAAATTCTAGGGGACTGATGACCTCAGATGTTAACTCCCATAGTGCTCAGAGCCATTTGAACAATTTTCGATGACACCAAGCCGAGAGAGGATAGCTGGTGTACTACAACTTAAACAGCCAAGCTCTCTTAAGCAATGAACAGGTTAAATAAAACCAAAGCCTCTGCCCCAGCTGCATAAGAAGACCAATAACTAACATTAAGTAAAGATTAAAGCACCACAGAATGTTAACTTGCCTCGTGATTCTAGTTAAAATTAACAGGTTCGAGCGATATACACACCTAAAACCCGAATTACTACTGTCTAAGGATCGATATTCCTATTATCTTAAATGTAGAACCAATATCACCACTACCTTAATAAATGCACGACCCGCGTTCAAACTACCTTGCCTAACCGAAGATAGTCTCGTGCTCTATTACTAGCTTAATGAGCAAATCAGAGGTCCTTAAAGGCTTCAGCTGTCCTGTTTCGTACATGAGCCTTTTCTGTTGTAACGTCTAGTTTATCGAATCTCCCTCAAGGCAGGGCAACAGGACGCGATGTGGGCCGCGTTAACGCCACCTGTAATAAAAAATACGGCGCCGCATGGCCAGCGGCAGGGTACGCTGTGAGTGTGCAACTTGTCGAGGCCCTCCGCTTTAAAAGAGTAAACAGCACTGCATCGCTTAAGCTGCTGCATGAGTATCATGGCCGATCTGGCTACCTGTTGACAATGGCTGTAACGTGAAAGACACTGGATGTTTACTGTTGTCCTCATCGTATTGCCCCCTATTTAAAGCTGTTGCCCAGTACATTGATATGAAAAAAGCAGTTACCGTTTGTTTAACTTGTAATGATTGTTCTTGAAGTGGATCACTCAGCCCCATTACTTGCAGGTAGCTAAGGGCTCAATTGCTAGTAAGTAATCTAGTCTTACTTGTTATTACCGGCCTGGAAGCTTTCTACTATAGGTATAATACGATACAAATTCAAATCATTTTAAGTTTTACTCAGTATGTTTCAATTTTTGGATAGTTCTACTGACATTTCTAAGTATAAATAATTCTGTATGGTTTGTGTAAGTTTGTCTTTTTAATGGAAGTGTATTCAGAGAGTTAAAAAGAGCTTCTCTGGCTCTGTTTTGAATATAATGAAGGAAAAAATCGTAACAACAAAAAGTAATTAGTGTAGAGCAATCAAATTTCGGGATTACATTTGTCTTGGTAACATATTTAAGTGATTAAAATTGCAAGATCACAAGTAAATGTAAGCGGGAGATAAGCTATTCGTAATATCAAATGCTGGTACATTAACACCCGGTGTAACCACCAGAATGTTGATTGTAAGCGCGCAAACGCCTGTGAATTGTGTGTTACAGGTGCCGAATTTCAGTTTGTGAGACGCAGTTCCATGTCTGTTGCATGTGGTCAGTCAATACAGGGATGGTTCATCTGGTTGTGAATGATGCTAGAGTTGTCATCCAAGAATTTCCGATGTGTGCTTTACGAGAGACAGTTCTAGTAGTCAAATAGGCCAAGGTAAAATGTCGACACTCTGTAGATTACGTTGGACTATGACAGTTTTGTCTGGGCAAGTGTTATGCTGTTGGGAAACACCCGCTAGAATGTTCTTGATGATTGGCAGCACAACAGGTCGGATCAAAAGAGTGACGTACAGATTTATAGCCAGTGTGCGTAGGGTAACCACAACAGTGCTGTTTCTGTCATACGAAATCGCACCCCATATCGTCACTCCAAGAGTAAGTCCATTGTGGCTAGCACGCAGTCAGGTTGGTTGTTGGCCCTCAACTGACCTACTTGAAACCAACACACAGCCATCAATGGCGCCGAGGCAACTTTCACAACAGACCTCCATTATGCTTTCCAATGAGTCTCGCAAATGGCGGTGGTTTGTGGTTAGTCGAATACACAATATAAGTTGCCTGACTCGGAGGTGTCCTTGAAGTAACCGATTTGTATCGATTGTGTCATTGTGATGCCAACTACTGCTCAACTTGCTGCTGCAGATGCAGTACGATGTGCCACGGCCATATGCCGAAAACGATCTCTTTCCTCCCAGTAGTGCTACTTTTCCTCCAGGAGTGCGGTATTCTTGCGACTGTAGGTTGTGACAACCACGGCTAGCAGTCATATACAGCGGCAACATTCCTGTCAAGTCTTCTTGCAGTGTCGTAGAAGAACATCCGTCTTCTCGTAACGCTCTTGCACGAAAGCGTTCAAACTCAGTGAGATGCTGATGACGGTTTCTTTGTCGCCTTAAAGGCGTTCTTGACTAACATAATCTCAAGCCCACCCCATTAGCCGTGCGGTCTGACGCACTGTTATCAAGGCGCGAAGGCGTGACGGTCCCCGGCACGAATCCGCCAGGTAGATTATTGTCGGGGGCCGGTGTACCGGCCAACCTATGGATGGTATTTAAGGCGGTTTTCAATCTGCCTCGGTGAATCCGGGTTGGTCCCCCTTATTCCGCCTCACTTACACTATGTCGGCGATTGCTGACAAACACTTTCTCCACTTACGCGTATACCATAATTACTCTACTACGCAAACGTTGGGGCTACACCCGTCTGGTGTGAGACGTTCCCGAGGGGTCTACTAGGGGCCGAATCGCAAAGTAACCCTGGGTTCGGTGTGGGGCGACGGTGGGGTGACTGGACAGCTCTATTCTGTTGTGGGGTTGTGAGCCATTGAGGCCTTGTGGACACTGAGGGCTACGGCGGGGACATAGCCTCTCCGAAGTTTCTAGGTCTCCAGTTCCACACAGTACAATACAACATCAACTCACCAAGTCAGCTCTCGAGGGTGACTAACGCTCACGGTCGTTACAGCGTGTATTTGAATCAAATCTGATTTGCATCCACACAGTGACGCTACTATCGCCACTGTAATGCGAGTAATATACCTCTGAACAGATATCACTTTTCAGATGTAGAAACACGCCTACCAACTTTCGTTTATGTCGCACAACTTCTTCTTGGTGTTGCGAGTTTTCTTTCGTTCAGTGTCTTTAAAGAGCAAGTCTTATATTATTCAGTATTTTGAAGTAATTATTAGCACTTATGCCAATACGTGGATGCAGATTAATCTGCTTTTTGGAAGGAATTTGAAGTAATATCCCAATAGGTATGCGCTAACGCTTTTTTCTCGTTTTCTTCGCAACTGTCCCGTTATCCTACTGCCTCAATAATGATTCAGAAATCAAATTATGTGATGGGAGGTGTATCTTGGTGAGGGCACAGAGTGTAATCTACCACTGACAAACAGGAGAATGAAGTCAAGGAAATAAAGGAAAGTGTACGTGGAATAATGAAAATTTAAGACAGAATAAGATGAAATGACAAGAAGCTCTTACAGCTTGTGACCCACTCTCTCAGTTCAAATAACACATGCACAGAAAACAATCACTCTCACTAGTTCACGTGAAATTTGGATTCGTATATGTCACCTATAGAGAAACTACAAAGCCATCACCATTGGTGTAAGAAGACAAAAGAAAAAAAAAAAAACAGTAAATTCTCGATGCGCACCCAAAGTGTGCACCAGATACCGTTTACATAGTTTGTGCAGAATGGCTGTTGCACCACGTGATAGGCTGATGCTGCTACTACCGACCCGTTTAGCAGTAGTTTAACACGGTTCACTCTGAAATTGTGTGTATCTGAACAGATTACAACAGCTTCCGGGTCACTCATCGATAAAATTATATTTCTGGCTGTCTCTGTTTCTGTTGTTTTCAGATCAAAGTCTAATTACCAAAGTCAAAGACGTGATATACACATTCACACTAACGCTCTCCTCACCAGATACTCACTCACAGTGTAGTTGTCCCCTTAAAGTGCTTATAAATGATACGCCAAATATCGACAGCAAATAGTGAAGTATACATGACATATCACTTGCAATGGAATTAAAATATCAGTACGTGTGGTCAGTCGAATACACAATATACACTCCTGGAAATGGAAAAAAGAACACATTGTCACTGGTGTGTCAGACCCACCATACTTGCTCCGGACACTGCGAGAGGGCTGTACAAGCAATGATCACACGCACGGCACAGCGGACACACCAGGAACCGCGGTGTTGGCCGTCGAATGGCGCTAGCTGCGCAGCATTTGTGCACCGCCGCCGTCAGTGTCAGCCAGTTTGCCGTGGCATACGGAGCTCCATCGCAGTCTTTAACACTGGTAGCATGCCGCGACAGCGTGGACGTGAACCGTATGTGCAGTTGACGGACTTTGAGCGAGGGCGTATAGTGGGCATGCGGGAGGCCGGGTGGACGTACCGCCGAATTGCTCAACACGTGGGGCGTGATGTCTCCACAGTACATCGATGTTGTCGCCAGTGGTCGGCGGAAGGTGCACGTGCCCGTCGACCTGGGACCGGACCGCAGCGACGCACGGATGCACACCAAGACCGTAGGATCCTACGCAGTGCCGTAGGGGACCGCACCGCCACTTCCCAGCAAATTAGGGACACTGTTGCTCCTGGGGTGTCGGCGAGGACCATTCGCAACCGTCTCCATGAAGCTGGGCTACGGTCCCGCACACCGTTAGGCCGTCTTCCGCTCACGCCCCAACATCGTGCAGCCCGCCTCCAGTGGTGTCGCGACAGGCGTGAATGGAGGGACGAATGGAGACGTGTCGTCTTCAGCGACGAGAGTCGCTTTTGCCTTGGTGCCAATGATGGTCGTATGCGTGTTTGGCGCCGTGCAGGTGAGCGCCACAATCAGGACTGCATACGACCGAGGCACACAGGGCCAACACCCGGCATCATGGTGTGGGGAGCGATCTCCTACACTGGCCGTACACCACTGGTGATCGTCGAGGGGACACTGAATAGTGCACGGTACATCCAAACCGTCATCGAACCCATCGTTCTACCATTCCTAGACCGGCAAGGGAACTTGCTGTTCCAACAGGACAATGCACGTCCGCATGTATCCCGTGCCACCCAACGTGCTCTAGAAGGTGTAAGTCAACTACCCTGGCCAGCAAGATCTCCGGATCTGTCCCCCATTGAGCATGTTTGGGACTGGATGCAGCGTCGTCTCACGCGGTCTGCACGTCCAGCACGAACGCTGGTCCAACTGAGGCGCCAGGTGGAAATGGCATGGCAAGCCGTTCCACAGGACTACATCCAGCATCTCTACGATCGTCTCCATGGGAGAATAGCAGCCTGCATTGCTGCGAAAGGTGGATATACACTGTACTAGTGCCGACATTGTGCATGCTCTGTTGCCTGTGTCTATGTGCCTGTGGTTCTGTCAGTGTGATCATGTGATGTATCTGACCCCAGGAATGTGTCAATAAAGTTTCCCCTTCCTGGGACAATGAATTCACGGTGTTCTTACTTCAATTTCCAGGAGTGTAAGTTGCCTGACTCGGAGGTGTCCTTGAAGTAACCGATTTGTATCGGCATGGCCACAGCCATATGCCGAAAACGATCAGCTCTTTCACACATAAACCTACAGCGCATATAATCCGCTTAAATACTTCGTGTCATCTTAATGTTAACCACCCATGAAGGCAGAACTTAGTGTACCACTGTATGGGATGTGATAATAGTTTTTCAATAATAATTTTATCTTGAAATCTTCCATTGATCAGGCTTTGTATCAAAAAGCAATATGGGACTGTGAATTCACCTTCATGCAAGATATTTTTGTTATTTATTTCTTCGCAAACTACTTTCAGTGACAATATTACCATCATCAGTGGGTTTTTTAACTCTAAAACACGAAAAAGTAGCACATTTATGAACATTTTAAAACATTAATACATGTGTACTGTTTGGTTCCAAATAATGATTTTAGTGAATAGTTTCATATCTCGTATACTTTACGTAGTAGCATGGTCCTCACAATTTTTGCCGCTGTTTCCGGCAGTTTTTCGTGTTTTTTGTAGGCGTTTTCGACGTCATACATCATGTCATCTGCAACTGTATGAGTGACTATTAGTGAACAAATAGGAAAACATAAACTCTTAAAAAGCGTCAAACGCATCTTCACACAGAACCAGGCAAAAAATGATACAAACGAATCCTAACGAATCTTCCGAAGGTCCACAAATCTCTTGTCCCAGCCAGGCCAGTTGATGAGTTCAGAGAAGCCCCATCTCGGGAGACTTGAGGAGATTTTGAAGTGTCTCCCCATCTAGGAAGTTACATGCACACGTCGATACTGGAAACATACACATAGGAAAACAGAAGCCTCAGAAAGACAGGAGACATAATAGAGAAAATTATGAACATAAACATCGCCCCCCCCCCCAGCAAAACTTGTATCTTTCGTCATTACATCCATGCATATACACATACGCACAGATGAAACTATAACCATTTTAGAACAATAGGTAAAAACCGAGAAATTCCCAGCCATACAAATAAATGAAATGTCATCCATTTTAGGCTAATTACAGAACACATTATTCAACAACATTGTAAAACAAGAACAGTACAAAATGAGATACTAGAACTGAAATGTGAATGACATAATCTGTCTCATAGATGAAACACGAAATAGCATAGAAGAGCTTTTTTACAGTAACAAACACAGTACATCCACAAATCCACTTCACGATGGAAACAGACAAAAAACTAAATTTCCTGGATCTTAAAATTACCATAAACAACAGTCAAAGTGGATTTTAGGTCTCCAGAAAACCCACATCCCCAATAACTGTGATCCATAGCTCGTACAACCACTTGAAAATGCATAAATAAGCCAGTTTCACACACATGCTCCACAGCATTAACAGAACACCTCTTAAACCAGTAAACTACACACAGGTATTGAATATAATCAAACAGATTACTGTTGGAAACGACTGCTAAACAGACACCATAAACCGGCTCAAGAACAAGGGAAATGTGAAATATGACAACAGTGGCCACCCACTCAAGAGTTCAACCAAAGGATCTCAAACCCAGAACCAGAACACGTAGACAATACAGCACATCATACCACACTAGGAAAGACAAACAAATGGTATGCAGTAATATACAATAATAAAAACAGCACATGGAACTGGAAACATGTAGAAAAAGCAGGGAATTTAGTTAGGACTCAGAACGAACAACACAGTTCTATAAATACTAACGCCAGACAAAAGAACATCAGACAAATTCAGCAATACTGGAATATACCGACTCACATGTAACCACTGTCAGGCTCAATACACAGGATAAACAAGAGAAACTTCCGAACAACGTACAGAGTGAGAGCTCTAAAGAGTGACAACACACATTGCACTTTCACAGAACACCTAATGCGTAAAAACTGCTACCCCACTGACATCGAAACCGATCTACACATTCTGAAACACAGAAACCGTACAGAATGAGAGCTCTAAAGAGTGACAACACACATTGCACTTTCACAGAACACCTAATGCGTAAAAACTGCTACCCCACTAAAATCGAAACCGATCTACACATTCTGAAACACAGAAACGGTCACACTGGAAACTGACAGTAGAAAAATAAATACAAATGGCTGTAGTGGAAGGGAAAATAGAGTAAATGAAAACACTGCACTTTGTTACAATACACTCCTTACCGTTCTAAGAGAACTGAGACAGGACACAGTGCACGAAAACAGACAGCCAAAATCACTCCATCACACACGAACACATGCATAAGAAACAGAAGTCGTCAGAACTCCCACAACAATTTTCATAAATTTCTCGCAATATGTGATACCTTTCTCGCTACAAACGGAACAGCAAGGTTGAGTAATGTTTTGGCCTACTAACAAGCGGCGAAAGTTATGTCTCCCTGTGTGGAAAAGCAGCTTCAAACACTTGAAAGAACTTGAGCACATGACAAACTATGTAACAACATAGTACACACCAAAACTATATCCACGACACTACCACAATTTCAACGGTTTAACCTGGCATATATAACCTCATATTTTGATATTTGGTTGTTAACAGACACTCATGCAGTTGCAGATGACATGATGTGTGATCGAGCGATGTGGGGCAGTGGTTAACACGGTGAACTCCCATTCGGGAGGACGACAGTTCAAACCCACGTCCGATTATCTGATTTAAGTTTTCCGCGATTTCCCTCAATCACTTCAGACAAATGCCGGAATGGTTCCTTCCCTAATCCGATAGGACCGATAACCTCGCTATTTGGTCCTATCCCCCAAATCAACCCACCAACCATGGTGTATGACGAAAAAAAAAAACAACAAAAACAGAAAATATTTCGGAAGCAGTGGCAAGAATTGTAAAAACCATACCGTAGGTATGGTATTATGATACTTTTCACAGAAAACAATATTTGGAACCAAAGGGTGAACATGTAATAATGTTTTACATTGTTTACAAGTATGCTATTTTCGCATGTTTCAATATTAAAGACCCAGTTGACGATGATGATTTCGTCAATGAAAGTAAATAAATAACAAAAGTGTTTAACTTCAATGCTAGCCCACATTCCCATATTGTTGTTTTCCATATATAGTAGTAGTACAAGACTGTCTAAAATTTGATCACTTTTTACCGGAAAATGGCAGGGTGTCATTAAAGTTTTGTCATGTACTGCAAGTGATGAAACAAGTCTTTTATTTTCGGTAGTAGTTGTAGATAAACATTCTATGCAAGATATACATGTACAGTAAAGTAACGGCTGTAGAGTATATGTTCACAAATGAATTGTTAATTTCCTTTCGCTATTTCTCTCTCTGTCGAGATATCACACAATGCACCTCACCTAATCATGTCTTAAATAATTTGGTCAAGGAAATGTTTTTCAAACTTTAAATTTAATATTGTGCTGCATAATTTTGTGTTCATTTTGCATCTATCCCGTATTTGCAGTTGATAAACTGGTATCAAAATATTCCACTCACGAAACGTTTTACTCCTCTGTTTATGAACTATGAATGTAAATCACCTGAAGTATTAGCAAAAGTTGTCAATGGGATTGAGGCTGATATGTGTGGCTCACAATTAACTAAAAAGTTCTGTAACTTAGCTAATTCAGCTGTATTTTTATGTAATTACATTTCGATTGGAAGTGTTAACGTAGTACATAATTTCATGTTTTCTATGTTTGGTGGAAGACTATTAATATTTAGAATACCGCTTAATGAAATTTGTTTAGTCTGTTACTTGGGCGAATCAGATTACGTAGCTCAGATGTCCCTCTGTTTGCACTATAGAAACAATCATTTTTGTGCAGCTATTAAAGACAGTACATCAAAGTGAATAAGTAGATCTGTTGAAGAGGTACTACACCAATTATAAAACAGGCGAAACTCACATAGAGATGAAGACAAAAGTGATTAGAAAAAGAGGAAAAACATAAATAGAATGCAAGGAATTCTACCTTATCTGAGGCTTTCAACAATGACTCTAAGGCTGCAGATGTATGAATGGAGTCATTGAGCAGGAAAAGGAAATCTGAAGTTATTTTGGCAATATTTCGTTTCCTTAACGAGAAAAAAAAGGTAATCAGGTCACTGTATAATCTAGTTGTTGATATACAGAATGATTTTGCATAAGCACTTGGAGTATGAGGCTGCACAAAAGTTACGTTAGAATCTCTTGATCTATTCTGTAGCGAGATTGCTGAAGTACAGACCCTACGATCATAGAGTAACGCTAAAGTAGGCATAGTCTGTAGTAGTCTCATCCATTTGTAGCCACCGTAGCTCGTGTAGCATCCACGCCCCTATTTTATAGTCGATAAAACATTTTTTTATTATTTTTTCAAATATGAGATATGATGAGAGACAAGTGAGTTGTCAGAGAAACAGTTTGGTTTTGCTAGTGCAGAGACAGTTAACAGCATCTTCACAACCCACAGAAAGCAGTGACAGCCATATCAGCATATTTAAAAAATATATGTATTAAATATTTTCAGGTATATCATAGGATTGTAATTTATTAATGTATTGTCTTATTTTATTTCGTGTATACTGCTTGGAGTGCAAATGATGAAAGCTATTAACTGGAAGAGAGACTACTAACCATGAGTTAAAAATAAGTTTTAGCGGCCATTGGATCATCACAAGCATGGGCGTTAAGATAAAAACATTTGTTCATGTTCATACATCATAGGCCACACTCAATTTGTGATAAACGGGGGTAGCGTTTTGCTCGTTAAACTTCATTCAGTAAGTACTGCAGCCTTATGAATAGCTACCATTGCATTGCAGCTGCGAGAAAAAATGATAGTTAAACCTGAAATGTCAATATCATAAAGTAGAGTTTATACCACTTAGTTTATGGACATTAGCAACCTATGTGTGTTAGTAAATAGTGTTCTCAATTTCGCAAAGTATTTTGCATCACACAGTATCTATACTTGGCATTATTTATGTATGTATAGGTTACAAGTTTTTATCAGTTTTTATTCTCATTGCCATTGTCAATAAAGAAAACTTGTTGAAATGATTAGGCGAATGAAACAGATTAAGCCCACTGAACGTATTGATGTTAATGTAGATACTGATGCAGTATCAGAAAGGTAAAGTGAAGAAATAAAGCACACTTTAGTGAAATTATTAGGTCATAAATCAGGAATTAATGATGAAATTTTAACAGAATTACCAAACAAAAATGAAGGCGAGGATCAGTCTGAAATAACAATCGTCAGACAAAAGTGGCCGAAACGACAGAGTAATGTAACAGAGCTGGGTGCGAACCTGGTTACATTGTCAACTCCAACCCTGTCTGGTAGTAACTTAATAAAACTTCTGTTCCAAAGACTTAATGTTGTGGAAGAAGAACATAGGGAAGCTTTGGCTGTAAAAGAGCAAAAGCAAAACTAGGAAGAGATATTAAAGGAACAAAAACGTGAGCTCAAAGAGCAAGAACGAGAAAGAAAATTTCTAGATTTAATATATAAGACATTTGTTGAGAGAGTCAAAGATCTATTCGACAAATTCAGTCGAATCTTGGTTGAACGGAAGAAGGCTAATGTCGAACTGTTCAACAAAGAAATTGATATTGTCAAAAGCACTATTAAGCCTGTGGAAGATGTTCCAGTTCGGATTGATACTATGCTACAGGAAGTTAATACCTGAGGTAAGCAGTTTAAGAGCTTGGCCATAACTGTGAATACATTACAGGACAATATGCAAAAAGATACCGTATCCCAAGTTCGTAAGGAAGTGGCTGAAGTCTTATGACTAGAAAACCAGAATATCGAAAGGCCAGCAATGAGGTGTAATGTATGGAATTCACCTGCGAGCTCTTCAGGGACACCTAGGGAACGTGTTGTACTGCAACAGGTTACGCCACAACGTAGGCCGAATTCGGAAACCAACTATATGTGCTATCATAAGGGTGCAACGCAGTTTAAGAATAATAGTACAGTACAGTTAAACGCACTGATGCATTACGAAAGCCTTATCGAGCACCGCCCTGTATCATGTATTCAATGAAGCAATGAAGACAATAAACGGAATATACAGCCAGTAGTTTTCATTCGAAACTTTACGAGTATACTACCAAAAACATGGACAGAGCAACAAAAGATACTTGTAGTCGGTCATATTACTGAAGATGCTTCTTCTCTGTGGGCACTTGATGACGCTACAATATGCAAGAGTTTTGACGAATCTGAAAAGGAATTTTCACAGCAATTTTGGTCCGCGTCTATCCAAGAAAGATTGCGCAAAACAGTGTACAGTGCCGAAATGTATAATCCAAAGATGGGTACGCTAAGGAAATACTTAGAAAAATATATAAATATGGCCCGTCACTGGGATAAGTCGGTAGCACCTAGAGAGTTGTTGAAAGCAAGGCTAGCAGTCACTATTTGTCAACAATTATTTTATGTCCCTGATGCTGATATAATTCACTCGTTAGATATAGCACAGGAGGATGTAATAAAATCTGCTGAAGGTATTGCCAATGATAACAATAATAATAATACCCGTGGAGACCCAGGAAAAGAATAGGCCTCAGGTATGTTCTGCCAGTCGTAAAAGGCGACGAAAAGAACAAACTACTAATAGGGTTAACCCCCCCCCCTTTAGTCTGATTAGTTGGTTCAGGACAGAACTAATGAAGCCTCGGACAAGCGCTGTCAAGGTCGGGGACGACGCTTGAACCCTATGCCCGCCCACAATGGTATCGACACTGCTAGCCAACTGAAAAATGATTTAAATCCAGATAGAGGTGTTTTGCAGGATATGCTTCCTGCAACCACCCTAGAAGGAAAACAAAGACAGAGGATGAGATGGTCAGATGAAGTTACCGACACCTCATGTTCTGTTATTACGAAGCATCAAACTTAGGAACAAACACAACTGGATACAGATCACAAGTATACACAACATTTATTACCAGATACCCAGAATTAAAATTTTTAACAGAACAACGATTAGCTGATCGGATCTGTGTAATAATCAAAAATAACAGTCAGAATTAGAAAACATCAAACAACAAGTACAACAAATACTAGAACAAAATAATGTGCAATCAGAAGAAGAAGAAAATACAGTAATGGACTCAAATGCATATCAACAACACCTCTCAGCTGCTAAGGGTTTAGATTTAATTACCATTTCATTCTAGAGACATTGCACGGTCATCAGTGTTATCTGTTCTTTCGGGAACAGATACCATCTTCACATAGAATTTCATTTGTTCATATTCCAACATGAGCAGTTTCGGAACACCGATGGCAAAAATTAAATTTCTTATCGGTGAATGGGCAGCATCACATTCACGGTTGAGCTCCATAGTCATCTGCTGCTGACTGTATTTAAAGATGAAGGTCCCACGGTCGAAATCTATTATTGTCTCCTTCTCCCACATAGAATCTAGTCCTAGTAAGACCGGTACTGAAAGATACTCTGCTAAAAGGAATGTGCACGCTATGGCTCCAATTTGTGTTTGAATTAACAATCAGAGGAAAACGAAATCTTAAGACAGCCACCAGAACAAGCACAAATAGAACATGAAGTGACACACATGTTAGATATAGAAGAAAAATTTCAGCTGACATATATAGAATACAAAGACACAAATACAGACGTTAGACCATTCTTGCATAGACGACCAAATAACCCACAAATCGAAACAACAATAACAACTATCAACACAATCATACACAACAAAATAAATGAAAATACAACTATGGAAGAGTTACAACTACTGATTTACATAGGAGCACTCACTACACTAAATATACACACTAGTCAGAGATCAGAACCAATCAACACACAGAAGAAACCCACAAAACTAGCATGGCAACACAGGCTACAGATCAGAATAGAAAAACTGAGAAAATACATCGGACAGCTAACATAATTTATAAGAATGAAATATCACACAAAAAAACGAAAAAGGGTTAGGTAAAATCTCACAACAAGAAGCGATAGACCAGTTAGATGAAAAGAAGCAGAAATTACAAGCTGGGCCAAACGACTTAGAAGATACAAAAAAAGAAATTTTACCAGACAATAGTAAACACACACATTAAAATAGACAAATCACCAAACATAACAGACATGGAACACTTCTGGAGCAACATATGCTCAAACCCGGTACAACATAACAGGCATGCACAGAGGATACAAGCAGAAACAGACACATACAAGATGATACCACAAATGCCTGAAGTGATAATTTTGCAACATGAAGTCACCCAAGCAATTAATTCTACTCACCATTGCAAAGCCCCTGGAAAAGATAAAATAGCAAATTTCTGGCTAAAGAAGTTCACCTCAACACATTCACATCTAACTAAATTAATTAACACTTACATTTCAGACCCATACACATTCCCTGATACACTTACACATGGAATAACTTATCTGAAACCTAAAGATCAAACAGACACAGCAAACCCAGCTAAATATCGCCCCATAACATGCTTACCAACAATATACAAAATATTAACTTCAGTCATTACACAGAAACTAATGACACATACAACACAGAACAAAATTGTAAATGAAGAACAAAAAGGCTGTTGCAAAGGAGCATGAGGATGTAAAGAGCAACTGATAATAGATGCAGAGGTAACATACGAAGCTAAAACTAAACAAAGCTCGCTACACTACGCATACATTGATTACCAAAAAGCTTTTGATAAAGTACCCAACTCATGGTTACTACAAATATTGGAAATATACAAAGTAGATCCTAAATTGATACAGTTCCTAAACATAATAATGAAAAATTGGAAAACCACTCTTAATATCCAAACAAACTGAAATGCTATCACATCACAGCCAATACAGATTAAGCGTGGAATATACCAAGGAGACTCATTAAGTCCTTTCTGGTTCTGCCTTGCTCTGAACCCTAGTATACAACATGCTAAATACTACAGATTATGGATACAATATTACTGGAACATACCAACATAAAAACACACATTTCTATACATGCATGATCTAAAACTACTGGTAGCAACAAATCAACAACTCAACCAATTACTAAAGATAACAGAAGTATTCAGCAATGATATAAATATGGCTTTTGGAACAGACGAATGTAAGAAAAATAGCATAGTCAGGGAAAACACACCAAACAAGAAGATTACATACTGGATAACCACAGCGACTGCATAGAAGCGATGGAGAAAACAGATGCCTATAAATATCTAGGATACAGACAAAAAATAGGAATAGATAATACAAATATTAAAGAAGAACTAAAAGAAAAATATAGACAAAGACTAACAAAAATACTGAAAACAGAATTGAAAGCAAGAAACAAGACAAAAGCTATAAATACTTATGATATACCAATATTGACCTACTCATTTGGAGTAGTGAAATGGAGTAACCCCGACCTAGAAGCACTCAATACACTTACACAGTCACCGAGCGAGGTGGCGCAGTGGTTAGCACACAGGACTCGCATTCAGGAGGACGATGGTTCAATCCCGTCTCAAGCCGTCCTTATTTAGGTTTTCCGTGATTTCCATAAATCGTTTCAGGCAAATGCCGGAATGGTTCCTTTGAACGGGCACGGCCGATTTCCTTCCCAATCCTTCCCTATCCTGAGCTTGCGCTCCATCTCTAATGACCTCGTTGTCGACAGGACGTTAAACACTAACCACCACCACCACTTACACGATCACAATGCCACAAATATAGAATACATCACATACATTCAGCAACAGAAAGATTCACATTAAGCAGAAAGGAAGGAAGAAGGGGATTTATCGACACAAAAAACCTACATTATGGACAGGTAAACAATTTAAGAAAATTCTTTCTAGAACGAGCAGAAACTAGCAAAATACACAAAGCAATCACTCATATAAATACATTGGCTACACAACTACAATTTCATAACCACCTCTACAGCCCTTTAGATCACATAACATCAACAGATACGAAGAAAGTAAATTGGAAAAAGAAAACACTACATGGCAAGCACTCGTATCATCTAACACAGCCACACATGGATCAAGATGCATCCAACACATGGCTAAGAAAAGGCAATATATACAGTGAGATGGAAGGATTCATGATTGCAATACAGGATCAAACAATAAACACCAGATATTACAGTAAGCATATTATTAAAGATCCCAATACCACCACAGATAAATGCAGACTTTGCAAACAACAAATTGAAACAGTAGATCACATCACAAACGGATGTACAATACTAGCAAATACAGAATACCCCAGAAGACATGACAATGTAGCAAAAATAATACATCAACAACTTGCCATACCGCATAAACTAATAAAACAACTCATTCCCACATACTAGTATGCACCACAAAATGTACTGCAGAATGATGAATACAAATTATACTGGAACAGAACCATTATAACAGATAAAACAACACCACATAACAAACCTGACATCATACTCACCAATAAAAAGAAGAAATTAACACAACTAATCGAAATATCCATACCCAATACAACAAATATACAGAAGAAAACAGGAGAAAAAATTGAAAAATACATCCAACTGGCTGAGGAAGCCACGGACATGTGCCATCAGGATAAAGTTGACATTATACCGATTATACTATCAACTACAGGAGTCATGCCACACAATATCCACTAGTACATCAATGCAATACAGCTACATCCAAACTTATGTATACAACTACAGAAATCTGTAATTATTGATACTTGTTCAATTACCCGACAGTTCCTAAATGCAATGTAACATATACCGTACAGTTAAAAGGAAGTCACGCTTGATCAAGATCCGCGTCACTTTCCATTTTTAACCAGACATAACGTCTGAGAAAGAAAAGAAATAATAATGGAATGGGAACACATCGAACAAGATCGATAACAGTCCTAGGAACAATAAAAGTAAACGGTTCCATAATGGAGTTAATAATAATAATAAAATGAATTATGGATCAAAGGTAGAATAAAACAGTAACAACAGCAATCAAAACCAACCTGTATCGAATAATGTTGACAGGATGATAACGAAAATGTAAATAACCGTTTTAATAGTAAAAGTAGAACCGAAAAGGGCAAAGTAGGCCACATAAGAACAACCCGAACAACATGCGATCAGGGCTAGGATAAAATGGTTCAAATGGCTCTGAGCACTATGCGATTTAACTTCTGAGGTCATCAGTCGCCTAGAACTTACAACTAATTAAACCTAACTAACCTAAGGACATCACACACATCTATGCCCGAGGCAGGATTCGAACCTGCGACCGTAGTGGCGCTCAGTTTTAGAATGTAGCGCCTAGAACCGCACGGCCACTCCGGCCATCAGGGATAGGATACTGGCAACAGCCAGGTCCTAGTGGTTGGAACCCGCAACCAACAAACGCTTCGCAATCACAGCCAATAAATTTTATGCAAGCTGTACCCATGCCGAATAACCATTATCCACAACGGTGGAATCAATCAGTAACACCATCTTCCACTACCTACCAACAAAATGCAAGGTAGTGTAATGCCACCTGTGGAGGAACCACACAATCAGAAACCTTCAAACTAAAATCGGCCCCTGTATGCCTTCATCCGGTGACCGAGCCTGCAAATGAAGGCGACAGGTCGAACTATATATGATGAGGTACCAGGATGGTAAGGACATTTGTGAAGAATTTGTCGAAGAGCCCACCATTCCGGACAAAGAGAAGAAAGAAATAATCCAAGCAGGAATAACTACAATTATAAGTGACGTGACCACCACAATGCTTCATGATTCCGGAGCGAATGTTTCATTTATAAATATGCAGTTCTATAAAAGGATGTCGCAGATTAGAAAATAACCGGTTTTGCCCGTTTCATACTGCAAAGTTGTTGGTGCACTAGGACAGAAGGCCCAAACAACAAGTTCCAGACTCAAACCGAGATTCAAACACAAATTGGAGCCATAGCGTGCACATTCCTTTTAGCAGAGTATCTTTCAGTACCGGTCTTACTAGGACTAGATTCTATGCGGGAGAAGGAGACAATAATAGATTTCGACCGTGGGACCTTCATCTTTAAATACAGTCAGCAGCAGATGACTATGGAGCTCAACCGTGAATGTGATGCTGCCCATTCACCGATAAGAAATTTAATTTTTGCCATCGGTGTTCCGAAACTGCTCATGTTGGAATATGAACAAATGAAATTCTATGTGAAGATGGTATCTGTTCCCGAAAGAACAGATAACACTGATGACCGCGCAACGTCTCTAGAATGAAATGGTAATTAAATCTAAACCCTTAGCTGCTGAGAGGTGTTGTTGATATGCATCAGTGGGGAGAGCTGAAAGTGTGTGACCCGATCGGTACTCGAACGCGGGATCTCCTGCTTACATGGGAGATGCTCTATCCATGTGAGCCAACGAGGGCACATAGGATAGTGCGACCGCAGGGGCTTATCCCTTGCACGCTTCCGTGAGACCCACATTCCCAATTGTCCACAACCTACATTCGTAGTGTACCTAATAGATATTTGCCCATTCACTCATTACTCGCGCCGCCAGACTAAGCTGACGAGTCCCGTAAGAGTTCGGGCAAAGTGAGCGCGTTCGCACCGAAGAAGGTCAATGACCGGGTAGCCTTTAACTATATGAAGATGGTATCTGTTCCCAAATGAACAGATACCATTGATGACCGTGCTTCTCTAGCATTAAATGGTAATTAAATCGAAACCCTTAGCTGCCGACAGGTGTTGTTCTTTCGGGAACAGATACCATCTTTATATAGTTAAAGGCTACCCGGCCATTGACCTTCTTCTGTGTGAATGCGCACACTTTACCTGAACTCTTACGGGACCCGTCAGCTTAGTCTGGCGCGAGTAAAGAGTGAATGGGCAAATGTCTATTAGGAACACTACGAATGTAGATTGTGGACAGTTGGTAATATGGGTCTCACGGAAAGCGTGCAAGAGATAAGTCCATGCAGTCGCACTATCCTCTGTGCTCTCGGTGGCTCAGTTGGATAGAGCATCTCCCATGTAAGCAGGAGATCCCGGGTTCAAGTCCCAGTCGGGGCGCACATTTTCAGCTGTCCCCAATGATGTATATCCACAACACCTGTCAGCAGCTAAGGGTTTTGATTTAATTACCATTTTAAATGAAATTCTGTCCTACACATCAGGATAATGCGACACTTAATTCCAAGACTATCAGCGACACTATCAACGAGAAAGTAAATGAAGTTACAAACATTGTGAAATTTCAAGCTAAAAAATTGACAGAGTTATTATCTAAATACCCTGCAGTATTTGCAGATAAGCCTGGCATCATGAAAGGATGTGTATATGATATTCAGGTATATCCACATAAGAAATATTGTGAAGCATTTTACTCAGTCCCCTGGACAAAAAAGGAAAAGGCCATGAAAGAGATAAGAAAGATGGTGGACGGAGGTCAAATTGAGGCATCCAAATTCCCTTGTAGTAGTCCTTTGCTAGCAGTAAGTAAAGGAGATGAAAGTATTAGACTGGTTCTTGACAGACGGGGCATTAACAAAATTATCGTGCCTGTGCGAGTGGGATGAGCACATTGATCTATTGCAAGATATTCTAAGTAAATTTGTCAAAAGGGGAGTCACAGTAAGTTTAAAGAAATCAAAATTTGCTCGAAAAGAGATTAAATTTCTAGGACATATTATTTCACCTGAGGGTATCAAAGCTTCAAGCTATGGTTTAGGTGCATGTCTGTTCCAAACTGAACAACAAGAAAACGAACTGGACATAAGAATGATAGGATTCACCAGTCGTATATTGACGAAATGTGAACGGGCGTACACTGTGACAGAACTGGAAGCTTTGGTTGTGGTCTTAACATTTAAGAAATTCCGCTGTCTATGGGAAGCATGTGAATGTTCTACGCCACCATCAGGCATTACGTTTCATGCTTTCTTTTAAACCGCTACACGGGCGTTTAGCTACACAGACTCTGGCACTACAGGACTATGACTTTGAGGTAAGACATGTCCATGGGCCAGATAACGTTGTTGGGATACTCTTTCGAGATTGCCACAAGGATTCTTAGAATTCGCAGCAATAGTGGAGAATTCTACGGAATTTAAAGTTTTATGTAATAAAAGTCCTGACGTATCGAGAAAGATACACGGAGATGTGAAAAAATCAGGAAAAGTCACAGGATCCTATGTGGAAAAACATAAGGGAGATCCTAAAACAACAAAACGATAGTGTCTTACATCAATGTTAGCCGTTACACGATAAGATTTTATTTTATAAAACAAAGGATCCAAACAGTGGATGTTGTGTGTGCCTCTCTACAGAACAAGTAATAGCTTTCGACACCCACTTTACAAGATGAAAAGTCCCTGGATAACTGATAGATATTCGATTGTGTGGTGGTACGCCATGAAACGTCGGAGTTAACTCTGAAAGTTGTCGAGAATCCTCTTTTTGCTACTGTTCCCGCAAGGTATCTTGATTGAAATCGAAGCTACGAGACACTATGACTGCATCATACTGGATTACGGTATGAGATTTATCAACATCAACTCGAGGCCAAGCAATTGTGCCTTTTTTCTATACTGCTATAACAGGTCCTGCAGTTCTCATGTCCATTATTTCCTCAAAAAGTTTTCGAGGATGATTTTATATGTTTGCTGCCCGCAAGGTAGTGTTTTCTCCCACTAAGTAATCACTTCCCACACACAAGCTGCTGTGGCAATTTGATACACAGTTGATTTACGTTCCCGCAAATTGTAAAAGAAAACCCAGTAACGTTTGTTGCACAAATGGCACTTGGCCTCGAGTTGTGTCATACTAGAAGTGACCTAAGAAGTACATTTGCTGCTATAAATGAACTGCAAACGAGGACGTTGTACTTGTTATGACTTTGATGGTTTGTGTTGTGTGGTAAGAAGAAGTTCTCCGGCTCGCTATACTCTCTCTCTCTCTCTCTCTCTCTCTCTCTCTTTCTTTCTGTCTCTCTCTTGTGAAATGAAAAGCACGCAGTTATGGACACTGAAGCAAAAACCTAAATAATTTAGATGTTAAATCTGTATGACATATACATAGAAGTAACTTTTTTTCAGGCTAGAAAGTTTTGTCTTGTTATGGACTTTCCAATTCTGAAGGCACATAGGCAGCTTCCCCTCTATCGAACAGAATCCAAAGTTGAGACAGCTATTTCTAGATGATGTATAACGAAAAGTTGCACGTGTGGTCTATTAGGGGCGTCTAGGTAGCGCAGTGTGTTCGGTCAGAGCGTCACTGCTCTTTGTACTAAAAATAAAATAAAATAAAATAAAACTTAATGAAGTAATAGGAGATGAGCTTTAAGAGGTGTTATGCGATCGCCCACCCTGACCTAATGATGGGAACGGTGACGAACAAAATGTATAATAGAAATCCACGCCACTATTTTATTGTCGATAAAAGATTTATAATTTTTTAATGTGTCCTATCGTGAGAGACTAGTGTGTTGTCAGAGATACAGTTTGGTTTTGCTAGTGCATAGACGGTGTAACACTATCGTCACAAGAGTGGAAACAATGATATCTTTTAATTATAAGAACAATTATTATGATCACTGATTTTTGTTGCACTTTAATAAGCCGCCTATGTATGGTCTGGTATTATTACTATTATGTAAACTACCTATTGTAAATTACTGGAGAAAAATAGAGAATAATGTTATTCAAGTTTATCTCATATTTTCTGTAAGAATATTACTAACCTTGATCCTGTGCAGTCCGTCTTTGCTTTGCTATGGACGAGATGCTATGCCGCCATTAACGGTAATATATTTACATGATTTTATTGGCAAGAGTTACAGTTTTATTTCAGATTCAAAATGCTGAGAACAATTATTTAATGCTCATTAATGTTTTTTTGAAATCGAAATCAGTTATTTTCATGTGGGCCTAATCGGAACAGATCCATTCTGTGATACACCAATGTTGATTTATCTGCCGCCATTTCATGAAAGCTTTACGCAGCGAGTTTAAAATGTCGAATAATTCAGACATATATATTCGTCACTGTAAAAAGAATCCAAGTAAAGATAACTTGATTGTATATCAAAATATATGCTATGGGAAACTATTTTAACTTCAACCATCTTTTGCTAGTGTCGGAGCATAAAACATTCCCAGCTAAAGCCCAGTAATCATTTCAGTAAAATTCGCCGATTCTAGTGTTGTGTATCTCCGTGTTATAAAATTGAAGTGATATTCAAGAGTGAACCAATTTTATAGGAAAGTAGTCAACGAACCTAATTGAATAATTTTAAACAGATGGTACACTTCTTTACAGACAACATATGAAAACGGTTGTGTTCTTAAAATTATTTCACATTCAAGCTCATGTCATATCCTAGCCGGGTAATGCAGTAATTGGCTTACAATTTAGAACTGTAGACATATTTAAATATTTATGTTGGTCGCTGCTAAATTTACGCATTCACAACAGGGTTTAAAAGACAGCACATTCTCTACAGAAAAGGGTAAAGTTACCATACAAAGACGTGTTGGTAACGTGTCTTACAAAGGAATTCAAGGTTACGTCGAGCCAATGGGAGCTATCATTTTTAAAATCTAACTGTGTCACGACGATTGAAGATGGACGAAATTAGCATCTTAGTCATGCCCTTTGGGGTGTCTCTCGGAAGAGTTATTAAGCGCACACAGTTCCTCTGTATAGGTACATTGATAGTGATGCAAGGTTAACAAGTTCTTCGTAACTGGATTGATTTGGGGTTCGCTTGCATGTCTCTTTTTTCCATACGAAACAAAGCCACATGTTTCTCATTAAAAAAATTTCGAGTTCCAATCAACTAAATTTAGCTTGTCACTTTGTGGAGGTGTCTACTGAAAGCAAAATGCTTTGATTGATCAATTACCCATTAGGGATAATGAGCAAAGTCCTCAGCAACCTGAATCCCGAATTTCACAGGCCCTGTTACTAGCTCGTTAAAATAAAAGGCGAATCAGGGAAAACTGGTTCACAAGCGTATCGTAAATGTTATAAGATACCACTGATCACAGCCCGCAATTGCAGAAGCACGGTATTCACAACGTGACGCAAATTTTGTCGTACTTTTTGGACAAGTTATATGAGCGTAGGCTACGGCATTATTCAAAAGTAAATTAACATACAACTGTTGTAGTATGGACGATAAATAAAAACTGAAGAATGTGACGGAGAGTATTGTACATTTTCGCAGCAGAGATAATAAAGAGACTAGCCATGAGCAGTGATAAATACAAATACTGAGAAATGTTTGAATGTGGTTGTATATTGTCCTGGTTAGAGTTAGCAGGGTCACAGAGAATTTCACTCCTTACTTACATACGATATTAATGCGACCAAACATACATCCAGAATTTGTCCATTGAATTGTACCGATTGGTTTGGTACCTGTTACCTCTGGTAATCAACGATTCTTTCTCGTATTATTTTATGTGGTTGTTTTCGTGCACAATGTCTGAGTTTGTTCTAGATGTATTTTTATACTAAATTATTTACTTTTACGTTACATGTGGATAATGGAGGATGAGTACTGTGAATAAATGGTGCCGTCTGAATTAAGCTTTATTGGCGTATTTTATCGGCCGTAGTCTATATGTTAGGTAGGCCCGTAATTTTCAACTAAGGTATTCTGTGCTGCACGTAAAGAGGAAGGGGTGCCCCTCAGCCAACAACTTTCATCTTACTTATTAATGTTTCTGTGTATCCTTCACAATAGGAACTACAACAGTACTACGTATAACATTCGCAAGCAAACACAACGAAAAAAAAACTTTAAAAAATTTTATTTACATATATAATATTTCTGCTATGATCTGGAAACTTACGGCGATATTCTTAATCATATCCTTCCCTTATTTCTCAATTTTCGTTAATAAGTTATTGTAGTCCTCCAGATGGTTGGGACCTGACTCAGCAGGCTCATTCACAACTTCCATTTTAATAACTCAATGTTGAGCGTTGACGATAAATTCACTGTTAAGGATCTGTTTTCAAGACCTCGTGTCTACAGTCAGATGAATTAAGAAGTAATTCTTTAGTCAGAATCAAACTATTGAACAAAGTACTTCTAACAACACGTATTTATCTGCTTGCAGTTTTTTTTAGCATTTCAGTCTAATATTCTACCTAACAACTTAACCTATTGATTACTTTCATTTTTAATTCGAAAAACAAATCGGGGTCTGAGAATGGCAACGTGACAGAATGAAGAAACAGGTACTGTTAGGCTGTTTTAGTTTTTTGGTTTATAAAAAATATGAACCAATAACGAAAAGCTAATAATGTGTTTTGGCTGCAGAAGCGGCACATCATTCCTCGACATACACATAGATAAGGAGAATATGAAAAACATAAATAGTAGAATCTACATTCGACAATTTTCAAGCTAAGAAATAGCTTTCGACACCCACTTTACATGATGGAAAGTCCCTGGATAACGGATACATATTCAATTAAATGATGCTACGCCATAAAACGTCGGAGTCAACTCTAAAAATTCTCCAGAATCTTCCTTCTGATGTTGTTCCCGCAAGGTGTCTTGAATAAAATTGAAGCTGCGAGAAATAAAATCGAAGCAGCGAGACACTATGACTTCATCATACTGGATTACGATATGGGATTTCTCAACACCCACTCGAGGCAAAGCAATTGTGCCTTTTTTCAATACTGCTATAACAGGTCCTGCAGTTCTCATGTCCATTATTTCCTCAAAAAGTTTTCGAGGATGATTTAATACGTTTGCTGCCCTCAAGGGGTGTTTTCTCCCTGTAAGAAATCACTTCCCACCCAAGCTGCTATGGCATTTTGACGCACAGTTGATTTACATTCCCGTAAATTGTAAAAGAAAACCCAGTAACGTTTGTTGCACAAATGGCACGTGGCTCCGAGTAGAGTCATACTAGCAGTGAACGAACAAGTAAATTTTCTCCTATAAATGAACTGCAAACGAGGACATTGTACTTTCTGTGAGTGCTGTCTTGACTTGAAAGTGAAGGACGACTTTGATGGTTTGTGTTGGGTGGTAAGAAGGAGCTGTCTGGCTCGCTATACTCTCTCTCTCTTTCTCTCTGTGTCTCTCTTATGAAATGATAAGCACTCAGTTACGGAGACTGAAGCAAAAACCTAAATAAGTTAGATGCCAAATCTACATGTCATATAGAAGTAAATTTTCTTCAGAATTGAAAGTTTTGTCTTATTATGGGCTTTCCAGTTCTGAAGGCACAGAGGTAGCCTCCCCCTTATCGTACAGAGTCCAAAGTTGACACAGCTACTTCTACATGATGTGTAAGGAATGTGTAAGGAAAAGTTGCACCCGTGGTCTAGTAGGGCCGTCACCGTAGCGCAGCGTGTTCGGTCGAAGCGTCACTGCTCTCTGTGGTAAAAAAAAAAAAAAAAAAAAAAAAAACCGAGTGAAGTAATAGAAGATGAAGAGGTGTTATGCGACCGCCGAGCCTGACCAAACTACGCGAACGATGGCGAACAAAAAGAAGAAAGCTGTGGTAGCTCTGTTTAGTAGAAATCCAAACATTTTGGTTCCAGGATGGAAACTAGCCCCTGCTTAGGTTTTGATCGTCAGCAATAGCGGCATAACAAGACCCCCCAAGAGGGATCATTGCCGACAAAATTTTATTAAATAAATTTTTTATGCATAATGTTCGCTTGGGCATACTTTGGTGGAAGGTGCTGGCCGGAAGACCATGGTCGGCACATTCCTGCAACGTGCTCCTCGGTCAGACTCAAGTCCCACGGGTTGGTTGCGCTGACGGGGCTACACTACTAGCAAGGTGCGTTGGCGGAATCAATCCTCCAATCAGAGACTAATCGTGTGATCACGTGGGGACGCGGCCGGGAGCGGCGAGGGCGGCTTGGAAACAGCTCCGCGCTCTCTTAGCTTCTGACCTCGGCCCCGAGTAGTCGAGTAGTCGCTCCTCTAGCCTCTGCCTCTGATGAGCAGACGGCAACCCCTCTTGGGGCTGCTCGGCCCTACGTAGGCAACACTGTATCATCATTACAAGAATAAACTGGGTCCATTCCACTTCATTACTTTTCATTTTACAACGCCCTCCGCTCCTGACCTATATCTTGACGAACAAGTGGTGTCAGAAGTGGGATGCGACCCACATTACGGCTGTAAAATCAACTTATCAGTTGAGTATGAGTACTACGAAGGGGCCGAGGCTGAGCAAGTAAAGGAAACTAGACCGAACGTGGCGAGGCTACAGCGCGCCATGCGCGTGCCAGCCGGTCGCCTGCGTTGCAGAATGTGCGTGGCCGCGCACTGGCGCGCCACAAGCGTGACGCAGTTCGCCGCCGGACGCGAGCCGAGGAGTGTCCGCGATGCAGTCCCGCTCGCCGCCGCCGCCGCCGCCGCCGCCGCCGCCGCTGTCCGTAGCTGCCACGGGTCACCGCCTGCGCCAGGGTCCGGGGTGCGGCCCTCGCGCCGCCCCGACGTCGCAGCTGCCCGTGCTGTCGCCCGCCGCCTGCTGCGCCCGCACGTGATCAACGCGCCTGCCGCCGCTCGTCGACACCGCCGCCGTCCGTCGTCTGCACGCCACCAAACAATGTAAGTCGCTAGCGACGCTACGGTGGTGTAGATGCCCACACTATCGTAACATGCCGATCACCAGGCAGCAATCGGAGGCAGGAGCAGCCGGAGAGGATGAAGACCCCCTCTTGGCGCTGCAGTCTCAGTTAAATCAATTAATTTTAACTAACGTGGAGCTTAAGCAACAGATATATGATCTTAAAATGGCTTCTCCGCAATCTAATGTTGCTAAGCAAGTGCTAGTGGAAGAACAGCCGAAGCAGGTGACTCCACCACTCACTAGTGCAGAATCACCTGTGGCAGTAGCCACCTCTACTTTGGTGCAGAGCTTTCCAGCAGTAGCGTTTATTCCGGCGTTCGCTGGAAAACCGCACGAGGATATTCTAACGCTTGTCCAGAATATCCAGGACATCGGAAAGCTTTGCGGTTGGCCAGATGAATTTCTCTTAAACGTGATGAAAATGAAACTCACCGCTGAAGCGCGGAACTACGTGCAGTCGGTCGAGAGCTTGAAAAATGCCCCTACCTCCCAGTCCCTTGCAACAGGGTTGATTGAAAGGTATACAGACAAACGTGGTACTAGTTACTATCGCGACTTGCTTTCCACCCTTAAGCAAAAAACGGGTGAAGATTTAGAAGCATTCGCGGACAGGATTAGAAGCGTCGCATGCCACACGTACGCACTAAGTGCCAGTTCTGCTCGTAACGAGGTTCTGTTGGAAGAATCAGAATGTCGTGCGATAGACGTGTTTATTCGTGGCATAAACCCTCAAATAGGGGCGAAATCAAGGTAGCTTCCCCCCGCACCTTACACGAAGCCGTGCGATTAGCACTCTTGAGAGAGGAGGCGAGTCGATTTGTGGCCGTCTCCGCGCGGCAAAGCGAGCCCCGACGTGTCTTTTCGAACGATACTGTGGCCGCTGTCATAGACAAGGACATGTGGCAGAGCAATGTCGCGTGCCATATTGTCATCAGTGCAAGAACATGGGTCACCAAAGCGTGCATTGTCCAAATAGTAGGCCACAACCGCCTGCAAATTCCTGGCGAAATGCAAACCAACCACAGAATTCGGGAAACGGCCGCGGGGCAGGAAGTGCCACTCCTCCCGGCCCCCGTTAAAAATAGTGACCCCCCTAGCTTATAAGGGAATCACGCAGGTGGCAAGCGTGGTTGTCGATGGTGTTAGAGGCCGCAAACCAATACGCGTGCTAATTGACACAGGCGCACAGATCAGCTTGGCATCTTTATCCAAGAGAGATAAAAGGACATTGCAACCGCCGCGGTACCGTATCAGTGGTATTGGTCCCGGCATAGTGAAACCTGATGGCAGCTGTTGCGTTGAGTTCATGTTGGACTCCACAGAATATGCTTTTACGATGGAGGTTGTACGAAACAGGCGCACGGATTACGACATCATCCTGGGAAGTGACTTTCTGCGTCATTTCCAGGGGGTTATTGACTATAGGTTAAATACCGTCCAATTCGGCGACAACGTGCACCGTTTTGGACGTGACTGCACGCTGCGGGCGAGCGGAGCTGGGAAAAAAGGATCCGTTTCCCAAGTTTCGGAGTCTCCCGTAAAGATGCTAAAAGCCGATAATCCCGTGGAGATACCAGAAGGCACAGGAAAGATCATTTGGGTGCCTGTCGGGATACGTGAATCCGAAGAGGTTCATTTCTTGGTTGATCCACTCTGCCAGAATGAAACTCTTGACCAGATGCAGGTCCACGTAAAACGTAGCCTGTGCAAAGCGCTGCAAGTACAGAAAGAAAATTACGTACCCGTGTGTTTAGACAATTTTAGTCACAAGCAAGCTTTAATACCGCGTGGTACAGTATTAGCCAGCTTACAGGTTATCACAGAAGATGAGTTGCCAATGAGAACCCCTTCTCTGAAAAAGAAAAAGACTGCTGCCGCCTCTCAACACCTTTTGACAATCACGTCCCATCTGACAGATAGTTTAAAGCTAAGCTTATTCACCTCCCATTTCATGAAAAAAAGCTAATAAATGAAGTATTGAATGAGTATCCATGGTTGTTTGACGACAGGAAATATTTACCAGCAACAGATGTAATCCAACAAGAGATTCGAACCGGAAATGCTAGACCAATAGCTCAAAAAGGGTACCGAATTCCCTACCATCTTCAGTCAGTGGTAGAGGAAACTATACAACAGCAACTAGAAGCAGGAATAATACAACCCTCTTCTAGTGCGTGGTCTAGCCCAATTGTAGTCGTTCCAAAGAAATCTATGGACGGAGAAAAATCCTATCGCCTCTGTGTAGACATGCGAGTAGTAAACAAAGTTACTACTCCAGATCATTATCCATTACTCCGGATCGATGAAACACTCGATCGTCTGGGCAATTGCCGGTACTTCACAACATTAGACATGCGCAGTGGGTATCATCAAATTCCAATTGCTTCTCAAGATCGAGCTAAGACAGCTTTTGTAGTTCCTGGTGGCTTATACGAATTCTTAAGGATGCCTTTCGGGCCTCGCAACGCGCCAGCAACCTTTTAGCGATTTGCAGATCTGCTATTACGTGGGTTGAAACCTACTATGCGCCTTGTGTATCTTGATGATATATTTTCAAAATCCATTGCTGAACATGCTGAACATCTACGCAGTGTACTGTTGCGCTTGCAAAATGCTAATTTAAGCTTAAAATTAGAAAAATGTTCTTTTGCTCAATCACAAGTGCAGTATTTAGGTCATGTCATCAGTTCCAGTTCCAGTCAAGCCAGATCCACGATTAACTGAAGCAGTAGACACTTTTCCTTTTCCAACTAATTTAAAGGAATTACAATCCTTTCTTGGCCTTGCAAATTATTACCGCCGTTTTGTTAAAGATTATGCTACTATTACCAAACCACTTACTAAATTGTTGAAAAAGGATACTCCTTTTGTTTGGACGGATGAATGTTCGACCGCCTTTCAAACAGTGAAAACTATTTTAACTAGTTCACCTCTACTTGTTTACCCAGACTTCGCTGAACCTTTTATTTTATCTTGTGACGCATCTGATTTTGCTGTGCCAAGTGCAAGATGGTGAGGAAAAACCCGTTGGGTATGCCTCTCGTCAACTGAATAAAGCAGAAACTAATTACAGTACTACAGAAAAGCAATTGCTTGGCCTTCTTTTTGGAATTAATTATTTTAGATGTTACCTTTATGGTCGCAAGTTTACAGTTCTTACCGATCACTCTGCTCTGCAGTGGTTGTTGAATCTTAAAGACCCTAGCAGCAAACTACATTATCCCAGTTGTCCTTTCAGTTCAATTTGTTATCGTCAGTTTTAAAACTAACACACACGCAGCCTAGCAGCCAGCCCCAGGTGGCCAGTGTAACATGTTAACGTTGAGCGTTCCGACTACTTACAGCGTTATTATTATACATCATTGTGTTTTTATTTTCCTGTCAATATATGTCATTGTGTTTAATTATGTCATTATGCTAGCGCTAGTGATTTATAGTTCATGATTTTCATTTTATGTAGTGTTATGTACTTTGCGCACAAAAAGTGACGCTATTTATGCATGTATGCTATTCTAGCTTCAGAGCTATTTGTATTGCTTGAACAGTCGACATTTTCCTAGTACAGCAGGTCGCTAATAACGCGGCTGATACTTTTATTCCATGTATCGCAGGAAACCCATGTGCCTACACTAATTCTTATTCAGTTAGACGGACGCCCTTAGGCCCGCTGAATCACGGTATCGCAGATAGCTCCAATACACTGCCTACCCCTCAATTATTAGACAGGTTGCCTTAGCACTGTCCGCAGGTTGCTCCATCGCCCTGCAAATTATATAATCATCAATCCAACTGCAGATTGCACTAATGCACTGCTGAACTTATTAGTCGAGTCACTCGCAGGTAGCTCATTCGCACCGCGAACTTGTACTTACACGTCACCGAATCCTAGGCTCCTCGGTTGACCACAAACCAATTCATACATCAATTACCGTGAGACAATTTGCGCTCACACTACGCCTTTGACACTCAACCACGAATGAACTGAGCCCCAGACGCTCTTTTATTACATTTTATACAACGCCATTTTCTTCTACATGGCAATTCCATTGCAAAATCATCGGATTCTGCCAAAGATTCAGATACCGTTCCAGAAATGGCAGCCTTTTCCGTTGCTGAACGGATTCGTTGCTTTTCACCATCTGACATTGCAAACTGCACTTTTAAGAACAATGTTGTTATATACACACACTGTCGGATTCTACTGACGTAGTCCCTTATGCAATTCGTCAACCGACTAAAAAACAGCATCCCCTGACGGATTTCGTATCCGATTCGGAAGTTTATGTTCGGGATATATTCCCTTTATTTTATTTCTTGTCAATTATTATTACTTCAATGTCATGTTTTATTGTTATCAATTTATAGTTATGATTAATGTTAGTACACTTTATGGTTATACGCTATTTTCGTGTCATATTCGGTATTCCCTTTTAATTTTCATTGTTTCTCGACTGGAAGTATCTCTGATAGCACCTATTGGCCTTCAATTCGTATCCGCCATCAGCTACCATTAGTCACACATTTACACAACACTTCATACGCCCAATAACAACTTACAACACACTCACACTGTTCATATCCACACTACCTTGGTGTAACTTGTTGATGTTACCAGACCTCTATTGTCATATACTAAGTACATGAACAAGGCTTTTATCGGTTATGCCCTCCGCTCTTCGGCAGGGGAAAGGGAAGTACGTTCATAAGTACGTTATGTTCTAGCAATTTCTTTTAATCAACAACGTAATCAATTTACCTGTTGAACACTTAAGTTGTTCTGTTAAAATGGAATCAAACGTCTATGTGACATCAGCTATTCGTTTATTATTGCTTTGCAATAAACTGTTACTATTAAGTTGCACTTACAATGTCTTAGTCTCGGACGCAGAGCCACTGGCGCTCTCCGACGCTGTTATCTGAGCTCAGCACTCTGCCGGCTCAGCGCTGATAAAGCTGCGCTGCGCCGCCTCCACTGCTTCACGCCCAGCCTCTGTATTCACGAGCAACAGACTCGCTCTCGCTAACAATCATTTCCGACTACAGTACAGTTAATCTCTCTATTCACCACATCCGTAAGTAAAGATCCTATGATTATTGAGTTAACTTGAGTTGTCCTACTCTCATTCGGGTTTTCTACAGCAGAAAAACCACTCAATATTATTTCTGAAATTTATGAAGCACTTCACCTGTCTCGCCATGTCGAGCCTTAGCGGGGTGGGTGCCCCTGCGTAGTGGCCAATGCGTGGGAGGTGCCTAGGCTGTGCAGGTTTACACCGCGATCACAGGATTCCTTCTCATTTTATTCATTTTTTAAAAAAAAGAACTTTCTTCGTACAAAATCTCAAATTAATTAACGACACTTGGCCTTCGTCCCGTAGCAGGTTGAAAAATTTTTCCAGCGAGTTACGCTTAGTCTGCGCTGCGTAGTACTGCCTCCGCGTTCAGCGTCTTTTTTGCTGACGCGTGACTGATCAGCGGATACTCAGTGTTGAATTACACCATTGTCTTGCCGCCTTGCTACCCCCACGGCTGCCAAACTGTTGGTTTGCCTGCCGTGATTCTACTTCGTGGCCTTCTTCATCAGTAAGCGTGACTGAACTGGTCCATCGTCGCTACTTGCCAGGTAATTATGGCTACAACGTTGTACCCCCTCTGTCATCTCTGAATTACTCATCAAGTAAGCCAGGAAATTTTACTTGTAGGGTCACTAATAGTTTCTCTCGCAGTCGACCATTATCAACATTGGAAGCTGTCAATTTATCATCCGCAATGGGAAGCATGTTAATCTCAGTGGTTGTCATCGTCGCCGTCAAGGCGCCTCCATTTCACGTCTACCCTTCCACATCTGGCGTGCTTTTTGGACGTCGTCATAATCTGGTGCATACTCCACATTATGCTAGTGTGTTAGCTGATGTCAACTTAACACTATTAGAAGAGGAATACCGTGCTTTATATGATACAGCTCAGCAATTGTCAAAATATGAAACCTTCTTGACGCAGACGAAGGAACATGAGTTTCTCCAATCTTTGTGGGAAGTGACTAGAATTATTTCAACCCTTCGAAGTCAGTTGAACAGTATTAGGGATCCAGTACCACGGCCTCGTTTCAAACGAGCCTGGTTGCCCGTTGGAGGTTCATTATTAAAATCTGTCTTTTGGACTCCTGACGAAACAGACGCAAAACGCTGGGATTTGGACACACAGCAAGCGCTTTCGGAAACACAAGTTAATCACGAAGTGTTGGTACATCAACAGGTGCGCCTGACACATCTTGAGAATAACCTGTTAGCCACAACTAGACAAATACAAGTTGTAGCCGACAGATTAACACGACACTATGGTGCACTTGAACAATCCTTTAACCAAGAGTGGACTCATCTTCGCTCGGGATTACGTAATCTGTCTATCACATTGGACATTGTGAAGACCACGCAGATTCTTTTATTTAATACACACATAGCACAGTTACACGTGCACATGTTACACTCGGCCATTCAACTCGGACTGCAAGGAAAGCTTAGTCCACATCTGCTACCCTCAGAGCCCTTCTTGCACATCCTACACAATGTGTCGTCGCAAATTTTGGCCCCTAAACAAATGCTTTATGCCGTGCGGGAAAGCAACCTTCCCTTTTACTATGCTGCGTTGGAGGTCCGACTTACCCGTAATTCGGACGGTATTCGCATGCGAATGAGGTTGCCAATCACGTGCGCAAATTGCGAATACGAGTGCTATCAAATATACACTTTTCCAGTCTCTTGGGCTATCCTTCACCACCATGTTGTTTGGCAGACTCAAGAATTTTTAATAGTTAGTCGGGATCGACAAACTCACGCCACTCTCTCTCGCGCTGAACTATCCAGTTGCTTCCATACAACACATTACTTATGCTCCACGCTAATTTTACACACTAACACTACTGAGTGCGAGATGTCACTGTTTTTAGTTGAAACTACTACACCTCAATGTCCTTGTGTTATAGTCTCACTTCGTCAACCAATAATTCAGCCTGTTGGCAACAGTTTTCTGTTCGCTCTTCCACAGACTATCACCGCCACCCTGGTGTGCCACCGTTCAATGTCAGAGACTGAATCGTACCGGGTAACACTGAATAATAGTGGCCTAGTGTATAATACACTCCTGGAAATTGAAATAAGAACACCGTGAATTCATTGTCCCAGGAAGGGGAAACTTTATTGACACATTCCTGGGGTCAGATACATCACATGATCACACTAACAGAACCACAGGCACATAGACACAGGCAACAGAGCATGCACAATGTCGACACTAGTACAGTGTATATCCACCTTTCGCAGCAATGCAGGCTGCTATTCTCCCATGGAGACGATCGTAGAGATGCTGGATGTAGTCCTGTGGAACGGCTTGCCATGCCATTTCCACCTGGCGCCTCAGTTGGACCAGCGTTCGTGCTGGACGTGCAGACCGCGTGAGACGACGCTTCATCCAGTCCCAAACATGCTCAATGGGGGACAGATCCGGAGATCTTGCTGGCCAGGGTAGTTGACTTACACCTTCTAGAGCACGTTGGGTGGCACGGGATACATGCGAACGTGCATTGTCCTGTTGGAACAGCAAGTTCCCTTGCCGGTCTAGGAATGATAGAACGATGGGTTCGATGACGGTTTGGATGTACCGTGCACTATTCAGTGTCCCCTCGACGATCACCAGTGGTGTACGGCCAGTGTAGGAGATCGCTCCCCACACCATGATGCCGGGTGTTGGCCCTGTGTGCCTCGGTCGTATGCAGTCCTGATTGTGGCGCTCACCTGCACGGCGCCAAACACGCATACGACCATCATTGGCACCAAGGCAGAAGCGACTCTCATCGCTGAAGACGACACGTCTCCATTCGTCCCTCCATTCACGCCTGTCGCGACACCACTGGAGGCGGGCTGCACGATGTTGGGGCGTGAGCGGAAGACGGCCTAACGGTGTGCGCGACCGTAGCCCAGCTTCATGGAGACGGTTGCGAATGGTCCTCGCCGATACCCCAGGAGCAACAGTGTCCCTAATTTGCTGGGAAGTGGCGGTGCGGTCTCCTACGGCACTGCGTAGGATCCTACGGTCTTGGCGTGCATCCGTGCGTCGCTGCGGTCCGGTCCCAGGTCGACGGGCACGTGCACCTTCCGCCGACCACTGGCGACAACATCGATGTACTGTGGAGACCTCACGCCCCACGTGTTGAGCAATTCGGCGGTACGTCCACCCGGCCTCCCGCATGCCCACTATACGCCCTCGCTCAAAGTCCGTCAACTGCACATACGGTTCACGTCCACGCTGTCGCGGCATGCTACCAGTGTTAAAGACTGCGATGGAGCTCCGTATGCCACGGCAAACTAGCTGACACTGACGGCGGCGGTGCACAAATGCTGCGCAGCTAGCGCCATTCGACGGCCAACACCGCGGTTCCTGGTGTGTCCGCTGTGCCGTGCGTGTGATCATTGCTTGTACAGCCCTCTCGCAGTGTCCGGAGCAAGTATGGTGGGTGTGACACACCGGTGTCAATGTGTTCTTTTTTCCATTTCCAGGAGTGTAGTTCAAGATGTGACGTATTCGCTGCTTCTATATCAGCTCAATTGCACTCCACCTTTCATGTCAGCATTCCCACATTTACGTTATACCTTCCTGAACTCTCTTTTAAACTCCATCACCATGAGAAGCTAAAGAATGTACCGAATACCAATGATTCAGATCTACTCCAATCGATCAATCATCTCCTTACCCAGGAACATAACCAAGTAGCTCTTGACCGAGTGGCCTCATATATTGGTGATTGGCACCAAACCAAGCGATTAACCACCGTTGTATTACCCAGCGCTGGTTCGGTAATCATCATTGTAATGATTCTGATTATAGTATCCTGGATACTCTGTAAAAGAGGGTTTTGCAGATGTTTCACTTCCTTCCGAGAAGTAGTACCACCCCCACAACCTGAAGGTGAATATCACACCAGAAACTACCTGCCAACCTTGGTGCATGCGATCAGGCATGACCCCCCCCCCCCCCTTAGAATTAAGTTGTAGTCTAGGTGTCAGGTCAATGAACTAATTTTGTAATGGATTTGTATTTCTATGTAAAGTCTATGGAATCACAATTTAACTGTCGAGTCTTAACCCTCATGTAAGTCATTTTGTTTTCTCTTTAAATTTTTGTCATTTTGTAATGTTCTCATTCACCCACTTGGGCAATTACCATTGTAATCCTAGATTTAAGAACTCAAAGTAATATTACGGGGAAAAACCCCCTTGTGACTGTTAGGCCTGGGAGCATTCTCTCGCCCCCATGACGGTGGAGTGTTTCAGTGTGCTGTGCTCCGGTGCCCCTCATCATCGCCTGGGTACCCACCACCACTGACACCGCCGACACACACTCACAGCATGGCGCCGCCCCACTGCCGTCGCACCAACTTCACAAGTTTGTTATTCAAGAGCCTTTCTTCAGGCCCTTCAGGCCACTTTGTAACTTTTGCACATATTGATATTTATACTATGTTATGGATGTTAATTTCTGGGACCCTTCATAATGATCGTATATTTTTTAAATGGAATAATCAATTAGAATAAGCTCATTCATTTTCATCCAGAGAGTCTTCTTCGGAAGGGGAAAGGATGTGCAGAGAGGAGACCCCCCAAGAGGGATCATTGCCGACAAAATTTTATTAAATGAATTTTTTATGCGTAATGTTCGGCCGTAGCCGGCTTGGGCATACTGTGGTGGAAGGTGCTGGCCAGAAGACCATGGTCGGCACATTCCTGCAACGTGCTCCTCGGTCAGACTCAAGTCCTACGGGTTGGTTGCGCTGACGGGGGTACGCTACTAGCAAGGCGCGTTGGCGGAATCTATCCTCCAATCAGAGACTAATCGTGTGATCACGTGGGGACGCGGTCGGGAGCGGCGAGGGCGGCTTGGAAACAGCTCCGCGCTCTCTTAGCTTCTGACCTTGGCCCCGAGTAGTCGCTCCTCTAGCCTCTGCCTCTCTGATGAGCAGACGGCAACCCCTTTTGAGGCTGCTCGGCCCTACGTAGGCACCACTGTACCATCATTACAAGAATATACTGGGTCCATTCCACTTCATTACTTTTCATTTTACAACGCCCTCCGCTCCTGACCTCTATCCTGACGAACACTGCCATTCAAATTGTTAAAGAAGGAGGAGGAGTGAACAGAGGTTCAGTGCACTCTCTTGCTCTTGGGGTTTGGGATACTGCTCACAAAATTTATTTTCCCTTTATTCCCTCTCTCTCTCTCTCCCCCAAGATCGCATACAATGCAGATAAAAAAGGCACATCATAATGTCTTAAATGATTTCGTCAGTAGACTACCTTGTAGTCAGATACAGATTCCGAAATATGATCCTGGATTGTAAGGAGATATAGACTAACATCACAATTTAGTAATGATGACGAGTAGCCTTAAGTTTAAGAGACAACTGCAGGATGAATCAAATTGCGAAGAAGTCGAATACAGAAGCACAAAGGAATGAAGAGATACGTTAGAAGAGGTCTGAGGCTACAGACACTGCGATAAAGAATAGCTCAGAAGGCAGTTTGATTGAAGAGGAATGGAAATCTCTAAAGAGTGCAATTACGGAAATTGCAAAGAATAACATCTGTACCAGGTAAGGTAACTGCGAAGGAACCGTAGGTAACAGATGAAATACTTTTGTTGATCGGCGGAAGAAGAAAGTAGAAGAATGTTCAAGGCAATTCATGATCGAGGAAATGCAAGTCCTCAGAGATGAAATATATAGAAAGGGCATGCTAAATGGCTACACGAAAAATATGAAGAAATACAAACCGAAATGATTAACTGCTGCCCTGATGCTGAATACAGAATAATTGAAACAACCTTCGGTCGAATTAAAGAAAGGGTGGGTGCATTAAAAGTGCAATGGGAGTTTCACTATTGAATGCAGAGGAGAGAACATATAGGTGGAAAGAGTACACTGAAGGTTTCTGTGACGGGGAGGACTACTCCGATGACGTGATGGTAGAAGGAACAGGAATTGATAGGATAGCGATTTGATATCCAGTATTAGAATTTTGCCGCCGGGATTGGCCCACCTAAAGCAGTCAAATATTGTCTTAACTCCTGAAACGACTTAATATTCTGCAGATCCTGCTGTTGCAACCACTAACGTCTCTCTTGGGGCAGCTTTCGATGGGCAGGGCGGTTTGCTGTTGTCACACCGTTGCTTGTGTACTCTGCCTGGGCAGTCAGTTCGTGATTAGAGGGGTCTCTTCCGCAGACGGATTACACGCGGCTCATAACCACTAACTTTGGACGAATTAAGGTCAAATAAGACAGTATGGACAGACAGTATTCGATCAAAGTTACTAATACCATCGGGGGTGTAGGGGAGGCGGGGGGGCACAGGAGGAAGTGTCATCAAAGCTGACTAGACACGTTGGTGTGTGTGTAGAATGTATGCGACTGGTGATAATCCTTCACCCTCTGGGAGAAACATCATCCACACAATTTCAAAGATAGCTCATCTCGACATCCGATAGAATTATTGCACAATCAGCTTTACAACTCAATGATCCAAGTCGCTTACGATAACAGTATGCAGGCAAATGGAAAAAAAATTGACGATAGATGAAGTTCAGTTTGGCTTTAGACAACCTAAGGGTACCAGAGAGGTAGCCGTGACATTTCGATTGATGATGGAAGCAAGACTGACGAATAATCAAGACACCCCCTAAGATCTCTTAACCTGGAAAACGCGTTCGACAGTGTAAAAAAAGTATAAGGTGTTCGATATTGTGGACAATTGGGTTAATCTTTAGGGAATTATGGATAATACACATATGTACAAGAACCAAGAGCGAACAGTGAGAGTGGAAGGGCGAGAATGAAATGCGTGGATGAAAATGGTGTAAGACAGGGATTTAGTTTTCGCCCCTAATGTTCAATCTATACATATAAAGAGCAGTGACGGATATAAAAGAGAGGTTCAAGAGGGTGAATAAAATTCAAGGTGAAAGGATGTCGATGATAACATTCGGTGATGATACTGCTATCCTCAGTGAAAGTAAAGAATGTTTTACAGGATGAGTTGAATGCAATGCACAGTCTAATGAGTACAGAACATATATTGACAGTAAACTGGAATATGATTATGGTAACGTGAAGTAGCAAAAACGAGAAAATCGGAAAACGTAACATCAAAACTACTGAACACGAGGTAGATGAAGTTACGATTTCATAATATAAAGAATGAAAATACCAGTGGCGGAAACAAAGTTTATTTATCTTGTTGCAGATCGATTTCGACCGATATCAGTCGAAATAGATTTGCTACAAGGTAAATAAATGTTTCCGCGACTGGTTGCTACATTCTTTATAATTTTATATTCCACGGTCGCTGCAAAGAAAGGGAACCTTATGGAGCCCAACACTCAAAAGTTACGTATTCCTGTTACCTCGAAGGCAAAATAACCTACAATGAACTAAGTTATTTCTGGCCTAGAGAAGTCTATTACTGTCGAACGTAGTTCTTAGTTTGAGAAAGAAATTTCTGAGGATGTACCTCATGAGCACAGAATTGTATGGTAGTGGGGCATGGACTGTGGAGAAACCGGAACGGAACAAAATGAAAAGATTTGAGAAGCGGTACTACAGAAGAATGTTGAAAATTTGGAGGACCGATAAGGTAAGGAATGAGGTTATTTGCAGAATCGGCGAGGGAAGGAATGTGTAGAAAATACTGACAAAGAGAAGAGACAGTATGGAAGAATATCCGTTAGGGCCTCAGGGACTAACATCCATGATACTAGAAGGAGCATAGAGGGCAAACAGTGTACGCGAAGACAGAGAATGGAATTAACTCAGCGAATAACTGAGGATGCAGTTTGCAAGTTCGACTCTGATATGAAAATTCTGGAACAGGAAAACAATTCGTGGCGCGCTGCATCACACCAATAACGAGGTTGACATCTAAAAAAACTGGTCCAAAATAGGAGTAGGCCAAGGAAAAGTATCACAGATTTTTAAAATATTTTATATAAGGGACACCTTGTGTTTAAGTACACTCTTTGACATAAAACTCGACCCGTTGCCGGCCGCTGCAGAGGCTAAGTCCCCACCGACGGTTACATTGGACAAATAAACTGACCAACTCGCTAAATCTGCACAATCTGGCAACACCGTAGACTGCAGTACTTCTTGGCGGAAGTCTTGTCACATGTTCGAGAAACCATAGGCTCTTTGCGTTTGTGGTCTAGCGGTAGCGTCCGTTGTTTCTGTCCACAAAATCTGTCGATCGAGACCAGGTGGCGCAAAAAAATTTGATAGCCTCTTCTGTCTGAATGCTGAAAACGTGAATGTAATGGTAGCGCAGATCAATCTATTTCATTTTCTGACACACCAATAACACAATTTTATCCAGTAACCATTTTGTGGCAGGTTTTTTGCAGACTGTCCTCCTCTGGGCACCGTGGGCGACAAAGCTCCAGGATCCATTAGCTGGCTGCCAGCGCTGCACTCCCCCGTTCTTTATCGAAAGCGCCTGCTACCGCTCATTGCTTTTGATAATTTAAAACGCTCCACAATAAATTTCTACGGTTTCCATTCACGCTCGAAAGCAATGGAGACAGACGCCCTGATTAGTAGATGATTACTGTATTACATTAATCGGCAAGAGCTGAGTATAGCACGGCATTAATTTCATAGACTGGGACGAAATTAAACCACCTCACTACATTCGATGAATTTATAAATGCTTCATACCTCGTTTCTTTTCCTTTCAAAAATAATTGTATTTGTGCAACTTTTGGCCAATACTCGCATGTTTTAGTCAAGCCAGAGTGAGCGTCTGTGGCGTAAAGTGTATTACAGTTTTTGTTTCATTCCTGTTGGTGAGCATAGGAGTTCCATGTATGGACTCATGAAGTATTTAAGGTTGATCGGAAGTGATGGTTAAGGTCGTCAGATTCAAACCAGAAAAAGTTACCGTTTTTGAGGTTTCAGGGAACGGAAAGGGATTGCTAACGCCGGTGTCAGAAAACGTCTACAGCTAAATGCTACTGCAAAAATTTTGAAGAGAGGAAGTATGTTAATCAACGTGTTCACTTCATAAACAACCTCCTGAAATGTTAGACCTATATGGCGAACATAGCTCAAATTCGTATCGTTGATAGTCGGTTTGAATCTTTTCAGAAACTAGTTCACAGTGAAGCATTTTGGCATTTGCAAACATAATTTGCAAACATAATTTACTAAGTCGAAATTGCACGAAGAATTATATGTAAAGGCATTCTTCAGATTTCGAAAAATGAATTTTTAATAGCAGTTTGCAACTCCATTAATTAAAATGGGAATTAGAAGATCGGTTTCCGCGGCTTTTACCGAGATTGGAATTGCCATCTCGTATAGCAGTAGAATCGCAACGCGCAAGGGAACCACTTCTTTTCCCGATATAGTTCGCTGCGTTTGGTCTGGGCGGACGTCACAAGACATCCGTGCAAGCTGATCGTTGACGGTTTCACTCAAGTTTTTTATTTATTTATTTATTTTTTTTATTACGGAGAGCACACACCCCTCTGACCGAACAATCTGAGCTACCGTGCCGGCTCCACTAAGTTAATGACACACTCGCGGTAACAGGCGGACTACAGTCATTGCGATGGTGCCCTAGCCGTAAAACGCAACATTAAACACACAAAAAGGTGTAAATTATGTGAAGAACGCCGTTCTTGGAGTCCAGAAATTAAATATTCCTTCTAAGTGTCTCAGCTTACAGTGGATTATAACATATGAGTCTTCGATGTGGAAAACGAAGGCCAAGTGAATTTAGCAAGGTAATGCCGGGCTACACCCGAAAGTAAATGCGCTATCACTGTGTTGACAAATACTTCCAACGACGCTGCCAATTCTTAGCTCTCCTACGAGGCAGCTCTTTTGCGAAATGCTTGTCGTGATTGTCCGATATGGTTTGGTTTTTATGCGGCGTTCCCCCCTGATAGTTTCTGACGTCGCCTTGTGGGCTATGTATAAAGCATGTGAGATAATTTTCCGTAACGTTCACAATCATCTCAAAATACAAGCGAAGTAAAAATACATTGAAAGCTTATTTGAAATGAATATAATATGAGATATCAAATGCTTTGCACCTCGATGTCGAATGTGTCCACGGTCAATCTTTTGCAGCATACATATAGAATATTATGATTATAATGAGAATGAAGAAATATGTTGGTAGGGATGGAAGCAAGTAGAGACGCAGTCAAGAAACATTCGATTTCTCATGGCATTCATTTCATTTGAGATTTTCGAAGAGGTAAAGCGGGATATTACTTTCGTTAACACGAGAGATATGCCGCACACTAGATAACGAGGAAGTTTGCGTCTTCATATGTTTCCTCTTTGATATCTGTCCTCTCATTATCAACTTTATGTATCTCACTTCGCCTGCAGCGTTGATCACGAGGTGCCGAAGTGAATGAGTGTATTCTGCATGACGTAACATACAGTATTCCCTTCTTTCATAGCCACTCTGCACGTACATCGACACCAAACAGGGATGTGAAAACTCTTGTGAGTGAGAGAATGACAGTAATAGTCGTAACAAGAACAAGCAAAAAACAATGAATTAAGTTAACTATAATGCAGAACGAGAATGGCTGTGAAAACAAAAATCTATAAAAATAGGTTGATTGTTGAGTTGGCGCTATGCAAATATCTTCTTAGCATTTTGTTACTGAATTTAGTTCTGGATGTTAGCAGAGAAAAACGAAAATTCGGTACTTCTCGCTAGTGTAATATAATGTGAACCAGCAACTACACTTTCCTTAGAACACGACTCAGGCAGGTCCCCAAGTAGCTACCAAGGCACTGCTACATTCTGTTCCCTGACATTGCTCTGATGACGGTTAATGCAGATAGTTCCGATTATGAAATACAAAACGTATTGCAGCGTAGTTCCTACGATCGTAATATTAACTTTGCAATGTAGATGGCACTTGAACGTGACGACTATCCACATTACTCGTCAATATAAAAAGACAATATTATGGGAATTGACCATGGTCCCTCGGCAACAATCCTGAAAGAGTGTGTGTTATATCCTAGCCAGTAATGCCAACCGAGCCCGCTGCCAAAAGGTTGGCAGCATCAAAGTCCGGACGCCGTCCGCATAAGCAGCGCCAGCGATACAGGAAATCGGCGCAAGTCTGCGCGCGCCACCGCTGGCTTCTGGCTTCTTAAGCGCTGGAGTCGCGAGCGCTAGGACAATTCTGTATTCGCCGCTCAGTTGTATACTCGCCACCGATTTGTGTACTTGCTAGTCAGTTGTGTGTTCATCGCAGCAGAGTTGTTGTTTGTCGTAAGCCGACGCTGACCTAGCCGCTCCGACTCGAACTAGACAGATTTCTGTAGACACGGAGTTCACTACTGTGTTTCTGTATCTTCGTTAATAAAGATAAGTACCGACTTTTATTTAATCAGAGTGTTTGGGTTTTCATCTTTCTGTTCACTGTTCCAGCGGACCGGTCGGCCCGCTATTAAAAGTGTGGCGGTGACTTCGTAAGCCATTTCTACAGCGAAGTGTTTGTCGCTACGAAGGCCGCCACAAAAGTGTGAATGACCACAGGCGTGCCAAACACATTCAAAACGTCGGCCAAGTACCAAAAACAGTACCAATATGAAGAAAGCACATCAGATCAGAAAGGCCTCACTGCTATCCACTGCCTGTTTCTGTCAGCCATAGTGGAGCTGCGCTGCCAGACGCCAACCCGGTAGCAGATTGCACCACTGAAATCTACGAGTGAATTGTGTATTTATACTGATCAGTTTCAGTGAAATTTGTTATACATGATTAGAATATCAGGTCTTATTATGGATAGTAGTCCAACACATCGAAGTGATATGGTGGATTCACAAAGAAAAATGTAATGTGAGACTACTGAAAAAGAAAGGAAACAGTGAGAAAATTCTCTGATGTGCCTTTTCATACGTTTTTATCTCCGTTGATACCATAGTTAATACATCAATAACAAACTCGTTTATTGCTTCAGTAACTATTACCCTCTTGTTTGACACCGAGATAATGTAAACAACACAAATTCGTGTCACTGACAGTTAATTCTAGTCTCTTCAGGGATTTAGTCTTGTTTTGTTGTTGTTGTAAATTGGTATTCGCGAAGAATACAACTGTCGCAAATCCTCAGAGGTTTCCACGTTACATATGATACGGAGAGTGAAGAAGAGTCTCTAAGTTGTGGCCTTCAGAACAGCAGTTGCCGTGCGGGGTGGCAGCGTGGTCTTGGGCGCTGTGTCACAGATTTCGCGGCCGCTTCCGCCGGAGGTTGTAGTCCTCCCCAGGGCATGGATGTGTGTGTTGTCTTTAGAATAAGTTGGTGTAAGTAGTTTCTACGTCTAAGGACTAATGAACCTACCGGTTTGGTCGCTTAGGCATTAGAACTTAAAAAAGTGCAGTAGTGGACGGAATCGATAAGATAAAGCTTTTGCAAAAAATGGAACTAATGAAGAAAACAGCTACACTTATATAAATTGAGCACTTGACTGCAGCAGTGCCTTGTTCGCACTGGAGTAAATACTGCCCTTACCATAATCGTAGCTGACGTATACAGCTCGCAACGTGAAACATGAGAGTACGGCCACCTTTTGTTTGAAGCGACCATTTTGAACTGAAATACGTTTCCTAACTCAAAACCACTGCTTCTGTGGTAATTATTCACAATATTTGATCGATATGACAAGAAAACATTAAATGGGTGTAGCAGATACGACACAGTGTCACAGCCGTAAATCATCCTCATACCAACACAATAGCAAAAATAAGACGTACGACATTGTGAGTCCTTGACTACGTTAGTGTAGAGTAGAAAACCTAATTGTTAACCCTTTGAGTAATATTCCCATGTCAGTGACTCGTATCATGGTCAAAGCCCATTTATTACCACTGTTCATGCTTACCGACTATTACATACATCATCAAATAACAGCAGGAAAGGAGAGAAACACTTTCGGAGTAGACGTCTTGATAATTGAATTCATTTGCGGATGTTGATGGTTTTCTTTTTCAATAAAGTTATTGTTTCTATTTCCAGACAACATTTCATATCCTTCTTACTTCTGCCGCAGCAGTTACTTTGTTGCCCACATGGAAACCACGCCTACAACTACCATCCTCTCATTTCCTCACCTAATACCATCTGCAGAGCCTTACTTAATTTTATTACTGCTCATTACCCTTTTATTAAAGGCCGGCCGGAGTGGCCCAGCGGTTCTAGGCGCTAGTCTGGAACCGCGGGACCGCTACGATCGCAGGTTCGAATCCTGCACCGGGCATGGATGTATGTGATAGGTTAGTTAGGTTTAAGTAGTTCTAAGTTCTAAAGGACTGATGACCACAGAAGTTAAGTCCCATAGTGCCCAGAGCCATTTGAACCATTAAAGGCTATACGCCAAGGAAAGAGAAATAACATCAACATGTAATGTTTACCGTGATGCAATCAGGAAATTGCGTTTATAAAAGCGCTCAGAACCGCTGAACGAGCCTTTGAATTTACAGCACACTCCAGACCGAATGAAAGAAAATAATATTAAGAGGAGCAAGTTGACCATAGCGAGCGTTGTGAGGGTTTGATGTAGTGGCGTGAAGTTGGACCAGTTTCCGTCGAATTTAGTTCCTGATAGACCAAAATGTGGTCTTGACCATATCGAGCGTTGTGAGGGTTTGATGTAGTGGCGTGAAGTTGGACCAGTTTCCGTCGAATTTAGTTCCTGATAGACCAAAATGTGGTCTTGATACAAAAGCATCCGTGTACTCATTTGGGAACTACTTCCAGCGTGTAATTGACAATATACCTGGTCACGTTGGGTAGCGTTTCGCTTGCGGCCATCACTACTTTTCAGCCCACCCCTTTATAACGCACTGAAATGTTTTCGAACTTTTATCATTGTTTCCTACCTCAGAGATTTCCTAATCGTGTGTTAGGCACACCGTAAATTAGACACCCATAAACCTCTGACTTGCTATAGAGCATCAAATCATTTGAGCAGCGATTCGAAAATACAAAAGATCACTTCTGAAGAAAGGCCTGCTGGCAGCAAGTCCTGGAACACAACACTGTGAGCAGTAACAATGCCCGTGGTTTACGCCACAAAATGCAGAAGTGATTTATGTGCTTTTCGAAAAACCCATTTCATGAATGCTTTGGACTCTGGTAGCGTATGGGAAGGGTGTTTTAGTGACGATAAAAAGTCGGGTAACGCAGATTTCACTAGTTCCGTTGGATTTGGGAATGGGAGTCTCTTTTTGGGTAGTCGAGTGATGTGATCATGGTGAAGACCGACTGCTATTTCTACATCACAGTGGCTGCCGCAGCTTGGCTGGGCACACTGCTCATCACGTCACATGCTGCGAATGGCTGGGTCAAGAGGGCGCAGTGTTTTTTCAACATGTTACTCAAGTAATAAGTCAAATGGATTACATGAATATTATAAGTGGGACATAAACGTTAATTTACCTTTTATTGCTTTTTCATGGTCCGATTTAAATGAACAACAGCTTTGTTTAATACGATCTAGTATCTTGCCTTGCCGTTTCCTTCTTAATAGTGATTCTTGACAAAGTATTTTAACGAAGTTTATGTTTTTGTGTTTCAGATAACTGAAAAAGATATAGTTTTAATTTTTCAGTCTTCGGTTCTCCACTGAGCTGTAAATGGTTCTCTTTACAAAACGCGCGGTAACGTCAGAACGGCAACAGTCGCAATGTAGTCGCAGTGGAATCGAGAGAATAGGGTGCGCTTGGTTTGCACTGATTGAACATGACAACTACTCGGCATCAGAAGCTGGAGAAAAGAGTGGAGTACCGGCAATAACAGCTAGACACTGGTGGAAAGAATACCAGGAAAGGGGATATACAGAGCAGAAAAGAGGAAGTGGCCGGCCCCGTGTGTCCACTGCAGCAGATGATCAACATGTTTTGGGGAATATACTGTAAGTAGGCTGTTTAGGTTTTTATGTTGGTAACGCCACGTAGCACTCTGTATGAAAATCACTGACTGTGCTGTGTGCAGCCTGTGGCTGGTTGGCATTGTTGCAACATTCGCTATTGTATTGTTGGGCAGTTGGATGTGAAGAGCGCCTAGCGTTGCGCAGTTGGAGGTGAACTGCCAGCAGTGGTGGATGTGGGGAGAGAGATGGCAGAATTCTGAGAGCGGACGATCTGGACGTGTGTCCATCAAAAAGAGGAAATTTGTAATATTGGATATCATGAACTGATATATGTGATGACTTTTGAACATTATTAAGGTAATTACATTGCTTGTTGTATATCAAAATCTTTCATTTGCAGCACACATTGTAGTTAGTGCCTTCAGTACTTAGAATCTTTTATTTAGCTGCCTATATTGTCGCTCCCTGTATTGCAGTAGTTCGAGTAACGAAGATATTTGTGAGCTAAGTGAATCATGTTATTTTTAGTCAGGGCCATTCTTTTGTAGGGATTATTGAAAGACAGATTGCGTTGCGCTAAAAATATTGTGTGTCAGTTTAGTGTTGATCAGAAAAAGGAAAGAGAGAAATGTCTGAATACGTTCAGTTCTGCTAAGCTGCTTGAAAATCAAATAACGTAAGAGGTTTATCAGCATAGTAATTCACTAATTTTTCTAAGGCGATGTTTCAATACGTGCTAATCCATTCCTCAGTTGCCGTGCCCTCATAGAGATAGCTCAGTTTCCCTGAAGCGGAAAGACCGTTACGAGCAAACTGAAAAACGCCGGATTATATTGTCGGAAAGCTGCTATAAAGCAGCCATTGATCGACTATCAGAGGATTGACCGCATGGCTTTGCAGCAGACTGGATTAGAGTAATCTTTTCGGATGACAAAATATTTTCTTCCTGTAGCGATGCCCCTGTTCAGGTGAGACACGAAATTTTCTCCATAAAGTTATTAGTTTAAGCGGTTAGAGACTTTACATTTGTAGTAGGCACATAATAGTAAATAAAACAGTTGCATATATCATGATTTTAGCAGTTCGTCCCTCATCTGATTAATAAAAGTGACCTCTGAATTTGTGAATATTTGCATTAACACGCAGATGATTTTTGCGTTAGGTATACCGCCCACGAGGACAACGCCTCCAGCCAATGTATCTCAACGAAAGACAAAGAAGTGGACGGCTCTCCGTCGTTGTATGGAACTTTATCTCGGCTCATGGGACAGGTCCTCTCTGGAGAATCAAGGGAATTCTCAACGGCGAGGCCTACATTAACATACTGAATTCCATTATGAAGCCGAGTGCTAAAATGCTGTACCCAGACGGTGAAACATATCTTCTGCAGGTATGAACAGTGGACGTGTGGAACTGTTAAGAGTATTTCCGATTTTTCCTACGATTTATTCATTGATAAGCTCTACTTCTTGTTGAAGCGACTACTCTGCTTTGTTAGTCACATAATTTTGATTTCTCCACCTTATTTTGTTATTGATGGCCGTGAAATATAGCTTTCCCGGGCATCATCTTAGTTTCTTCCTTAGTGCCTCGTTCCATAATTGTATGTGTAAGGTATACGCCGTGCATAAATAACTGATATATATAAATTTCATTTTCCTACTTACCTTTCCTCTTCTTAGGCTTCTCTCCACAGTTACTTCTTATACGACTCTGCGATTCATTTCTATCTCCTTCTACCTTGTTTTGGTCAGTTTCCACTATACTCAGTATCATGCTACCTGTAGGTGGACCATACATTATTTTTTTCAGATTCCATCTTTCACTTCCAAAGAAAAGAGTGCTCCACATCATCCATTTTGCAGTGTGTTTCTATATTTCTATCACCTGTATGTTTACTTGAAAGAACATAAACGGTTTGGTAGCGCTGTTCTTCGCTTTACTCTTTTTCTCTAGGTCACTTCTCGTAACTTTGAATATAATTGCGCAGTAACGACCACATGTAAAATTAAAATGTGTTCAATGTTTCGTAAGTGTATTTCCTCACCTCCTGGCATGGGTGAATGATAACACGTCTATCACACAGAAGAGGCGAGGTCTGTATGACCTAATCCCAGGTCGTTCGCGCTCGTTTCTGCCAGTCACTTTGAGATGGGAAGTGCGTGATGACGGGGCTAGGAATCGGAGAGCGAAATGACTGGCGACTTGGTTTGAGGATCCTGGTGTCTCAACCTAAAGCAGTTCACCCAAGTGTGCTTTCTGTCAGGAAATATCGTCATCGGAATGTGGGCAGCTACTTTTCTCATCCTTTGAAATTTCGAGGAAAATACACAGTTGTTCATGGGTTAGAGCTTTCTTTCTCGTATAAATTTATCTTTATTCCTCCTTTACATTCAATTTTTATATCAGCTGACAACAGCTTGCATTGTCTTCATTAACAATTATATGAGAAAGAAACAAATTGTTTTCATGTTTAATATTCCCTAGGCACATGCAAATATTTGAATTGGGTTACTATTTACAGATTTTATGATCTTAGTCATAACAGCAACGTCGCATACACGAATTGCTCTTTAGCAATGAGCATTACATAAAGATACGTACTCGTAGTGGTATTTTTCTGAAATCAGCCTGTAAGAGGTCCAAGCAGATGTAATTTCGATGTTTTGCTCACTCGCTGCCTGCGATATGTAAGGTATAAGAGAATCTCAGACCAGAGAGCAGTGTTGACTGCAGTAGGAACTGTGTAGCCGTAGCAGTATGTTGTTGCTAGCGAGCAGTCTGGTCTGGTGTATCGTGTTGGCTGGGCCGGTCGTGGTGCAGCGATGCCGGAGCCTGAGCATTATTGTATAAGGTAAAAAGCAGCCTCGCGCATATGTGGTATTGTTATCTCAAGTCCCATGTAAATGTTTTTAAAAAAATCTCTAATAATAACCTTTCTCATAAAAAGTAACTTTTTAACAATCATTAATTTCTAGTTAAAGAGTTTACTAATATCTCAAATCAATGATCATACCGATTATCGCAAAAGAAAAATCAGTTGTTTCCTTTCATAACTGACAGATCTATCGGCCAGCATTGCACAGGGCTGTGCCAGAAAAATTTATTGTAAGAGCAGATATATATGCGTTATCCGGTGACTTCATTGAGGTAAGAATTTTTCTTTTTTATTGAGAATGATCTTTCAGGGCCATGACGAAGCACTGCTGACGTCCAAAATTTACCAGGTTAAATTCACAGTCAATTATTGAAAAGTTATAAGTGAGCGACAATTTAATTGAGAGGTTAGTTACATTGTATTATTACTAGGTTACTGAATTTACTTTTTTGTTGGGACGTTACACTGAATGCGAACGACATAATTATAATTTTTACTGTTGAGAAGTTTAGGAATTTTTCTGTTTTGAGGTTACACTAGATGTGAAAGAATTTTGTGTGGAGGTTACACTTGGCGACAACCGGCCAGGATCGTATTTCTTTGTGACTTTCTGAGAAGTAGTCAGTTATATATCTGCTCTTAGTTACTCAATTTTAAATGTAGTTTGCATCTGGCGCAACGCATTTGCTAACTTGTCACTCTATCTTTCACAGGTCATCGGCAATTTATTGCTCTTTGTTGTAATTGTATTTGTTCCATTTTTGCTTTGTCTGTATTTTATTTTGTGCTTAATTTTGATTTGTGAAAATGCCGCGAAAAACTGTTAACAGTACATCACGATGTGCAATGAGTGAAATAGCCGACTCGAATAATTTGACCGATCATACTAGTGACAGTCAGTGTAATAGTAATAATCCTCTAGTTACAGATAATCAGTGCGTGCCGATCACTAGTAATGATGTTGATCCTAATGATGAACAAACAAATTCAATTATGTCCACAGTAAATGTAACAATTGATGACGTGGCACGTTCCATTACAATGAACGCTGCCCAGTTTGACACACCCGATTTGCAAAATTTGCATAGTGAACAGATAAATTTTTCTCACGAAGATGAAGAATGTAGTGAAAATACGTCAGATTTATTTGATTCCGAGGTAGTGACCCACAGTGCACATCCTATTAGCAAACCTTTTCGTGAATCAGACAATGACCAAATGGTTTCACAAAACGTAACAAATGCAGATACACCATCACACAGTACAGAGTATAGAGTCGGTAATTTTGGCTTGGATCAAGTTGTAGCATTATTACTACAATTCAATGAAAAACAAGACAACAATTACAATCGACTCAATGAATCGAACAAACAACTTTAATGAAAATCTCAAACAACAAATTAATGAAAGTCTCAAACAGTGGAATGATGAGCAAGACAACAATTTCAAACAACTTAATGAACAGATTACAGACGTTGCCATGCAATGTCATGATACTAAAGAACAATTACGTGAGGAAATTGAGGCTTGTGCTAGGAACAATAGTGAAGAAATTAGATCTGTGGCACAAGAATTAAGTATACACATGCAACCACAACTAAATTACTTAGAGATGAAATTAGTGCAGTCACTAAACAATGTTCTGAAAACGCAACACAGTTACGCGACGAGCTTAAATTAATGTCATCAGAACTTTCACGCACACTGGATGCGAAAGTAGACACGAAATTTGACCAACAGAACAGCCAAATTGACGAACGTTTTAATCACCACCTACAAAACAGTGAAACGCGTTACCGTAAATTTGTACAGGAACAGAACAAAGTAAAGAAACAAGTCTTGGAAACAATTACTGCACAGAGACAGGAAGATAAGCGGAAGTTGTTTACGAAAGCAAAAACATACGTAGACAACAATATTGCTACAGTATCAGATGAAATTAATACTATCAAACAGTTGAACACCGAATTGCATGATGAAATCTCCGATCTTAAACAAAAACAGACACACAAACATTAGACTTTCAGACAATGACCAACAGACTTGAAAAGTTGGAACTAATACAGGATCCCGATGCCATCAAAGCAGACGTTAAGAAATTGAACAAAACCACACGTAAAATACAAAAACAAATTAATGCTTGTGGTACTAAAAACGATGATCAGGTAAAATCACTGACTGAAAAATATGATGAATTGGCCAGTCGTATTGATGTTATCGAAAATAATAATGACACCAAATCAGACGATACGTCACCAGTTTCGCTTAATCAAACACCTGAATTCCAAAATTTACAGCAGACGATCAGTGAGATAGGTTCGTCCAATAATACATTACGTAGAAAATTGTCATCTTTACAGCACGAATTGATGGAGATGAAAAATATTTCAGCCTTTAACATATCACAGCATACGCCACTTTCCGAACATTTGTCAGACTTACACAGCCAGTATAATTTAGGTAATTTACAGAGAGTACGTGAGTTAGATTCCGAACAGTCACAGACAAACAGATTATCATACAACCCTGAACCTGTTCATACATACAGAGACGATATTTTTGATTACAACCACTTTCTATCCGTGAGAAAATTTAAGGTATTTAAAAATAACAGAACACTGATTCACCCCTTGGATTGGATACAACAATTTAGCTTTGCTTTTCCACCAACTTTGCCTGTAACACACAAACTTGAATTTATTTGCAGTTTATTGGAAGGCGAACAGGCAACTCGTATGAGACCGATCGCGAGACAATGCTACTCCGTAGAAGAATTTCAGAATGCTTTTCTATCAGCGTATTGGTCGAAGACGACACAGCGCGGAATCAAGGATCAATTAATTAGTTTACCGAATTAAGAAAACTCAAATTTTTCCACTGTCACGCAATTTTTTGAACACATGGTCCAACAAAACCAGTACTTAAGTGAGCCATACAGTGAATCTGCACTTATCCAATTACGTATTTCTAAATTACCACTATCGTTAAGAGTATCACTTTTAACAGGTCAGCAGAAAGAAAATATTTCGGCATTCAGAGATCTGTTACAGCTTTTGGAAATTCAGCAATCGGATAATTCCTTCATAAACAAAAATTTTTCACATCATAACCAAGGCCAACCAACATACAGTAATTACTATCAGCCAAGCTATTTCAATAGCAAAGGTAATAGACGATCCAGTAACGACAACCACCAGATCTTTAATAACAGACAAAATTTTAATTATCAGTTTCGTCAAAATTATCAGCAACAGGAACCACATTTTGTTAACAATAGAGGTTTTTCCCCACAACAACAACAAATCCAGCCGGTTAGCATACCTAACCAACAATGTAATGTGCAAGGTCAACCAAGCTTTAATGTTTCGCCGCCTACACGTATAGCGTCGGCTCCGCCAAATAGTAACGCACAGCAACAAGGAAATCACTACGTACAGAAGACACATCATTTCAATTCCTATCGCAACGCGCCGTATAGCAATGTCTATCATGAAAGACATAAAAGTAATGAGCAAAATTTTCAGCGTACATTTAATAACAGTCGGTCTTACCAGCAGCAGAATCAACCACAACAACAGATTATCATGAATGAACCAGACAGTCGGTATCATCCCGAACGTAATACGTCAGGAAGAAATAACAGAACAGTTCAAATAGTTGAAATGCCACAGCATCCTTCCGCAAATAACAGCACGTCAGAAAGAATTTGACTAGATACAGTACAGGTTGCATCTTCAAGCAACGTAAGCACTACTTTTGACACGCAGAATGTTGTTCACGAAAATATTATTACTTTTGACGACATCCGAGACACTCTTATGCAGGAAAAACAAGTTATTCAAAAAACCATTTCCCACCCTGTCATTGAAGTAAAGATTGGAACTTCCAAATTTTCAGCAGTAATCGATTCTGGATCACACATGTCAGTTATGAATGAAGAAACTTTCAACGAATGTAACAAAGCGAATACCTAACCTACGTGACCATTAGGCAAAACTAAAGTAAAAGGAGCAGTATCTGGTAAAGGAGTAGATGTAAAGTTACAGACACACTTATCATTTTGCAAGTCATACGTTTCACTCAAATTTTTGGATTGTTCCCTTATTGACAACAGATATTATTTTAGGTACGAATTTTCTGGTACAACATGACGCAATTATTGACTTTCAAAATTCCTATTTAATGTTAAAGGATGAAAATGTACAACTGGCATTAGAATTTCCGCACTCTTTATCTGTAGAAGAACAAACAATTAATCGAACAGAGGTCATTTCTACATCGCGTTACATAGACTGTCATTTGACATTGTTCACAGATACGTACGTACACAATTATAATACACCAGACGAAGCCGACTATGACGTTATACAAATGATTTCTGATAAAGTAAAACAAAGAAGTGCAAATACAGACGACGAACGTACTCAACTACGCAATATTCTTTTACAGCAAGCTCCAGTTTTGACAACATCCCTGGTACTATGTCCGGTTTTATGTATGAATTTCAAGTTGAACAGCTCACGTTTAAAGCCAAACATTATCCCATTCCATATATTCATAGAGAACAGGTTAAGAAAGAATTGCAAGCTATGCTTGACCAAGGAATTATTCAACTGGCAGTTAGTCCGTACATAAACCCGCTCCATATTGCTAAGATAAAGGATGGTTCACTTCGCCTCGTACTTGATTTGCGTCACATTAATGACATTATTATTAATGAAACAGATCGCCCACAGACACTAGAAGAACTTCTAGAGAAATTTCATGGTACTGCTATTTATTCCACGTTAGATCTGAAATCGGGATTTTTGCAAATTCAGCTCCATTCGAACTGCCTTTGCCCAAAGGCAGGTGCAATATTTGGGACATATAATAAGTAAAGAAAGTGTCAAACCGGCTCCCCACTTGATCACAGCCGTAAAGGAATTTCCAACCAGCTATTTTTAGGCTTTGCCAATTATTACAGACGTTTTTAGTGATGCTGTGCTGTGACTTTCTTTGGATCATTAATCTTTAACAAAACAAAATATATTATGTTCTTATTCTTCTGGATCTGGCTTTCTATTAAAGGAACATTTTTTCGTTGCTGTAACTCACTATAAAGTTCAACATATCTTCCTTACTTTATAGTTATTGAAAAGGTTAATGAAAATTACTTTGCTATCAATACTGATGTTACAGTAAGCAATTATTGTTCAACATCAAAATTTTGCAGTGGATTTTTGTTAACAGTAAAACACCAATAAGTACCACGACTAACATGAGAACATGAGACTATTATCGGAGAAAAAGATGTTTTTACTATAAGGTTTGCCAGACCAGAACTACGCACAGCAAGATTTCTTGTGTGTTATGAAGGTAAATTATCTTTTTACACTGTTAGTAATATATTATCAGCAGCCCGTGTCAACCTGTCAAACACATCATAAAATCTGCTGCTCTGCTCTGCAATTACGAAAGCTGAAAGAAATAATTTTACTTCACTATTACCTGCCCGCTTCTTTGCGGTATGATAGATTTCATTTAATGCAATTTGAATGCGCCGCGGCAGCGGCTCGTTCGTTCGTAGCGCAGCTCTGCACCACGAATAATATTTAAGTAACTGAAAATGTCTTAAAGGGATGGGATAAAATACCAGGCAAGCTTATTACAAATCATAATGCAAGGTTTCACTAAGTAACTCTACTCAAAACCCAAGGCTATGTCTAATGACGTCCCTCTCACAATCTTGACAAAAGAATGCTACGCTAGCGTACAATAGAAGGTCACAGGCTATCCTACTCACGTAACTCCAAGAAGACGACAGAGAAATTAATATTCGTTTTTAACTATTTATACTAGTCACTTATTCTCATCTTTGTTTGATATTTAATAAGCATCGTCTGTGGCGGTTTCAGCACTCGCCCTCACAGATATTATCTAAATAATAAAAAAACAGTACATAATTCTATACAGGAACAAAACATGACACACAATGTTTTCTCTTTATTACATACTATGTCTTTTGCTAAGAGACGTTACAATGCCCCCTGGCAGCAATTGACTAACGTTAAGAATGTTCGGCAATATGCTGCCACTAACGTCCGTTTTGTCATTGTTTGCCACCTTATTTGGAATATTCACTATTCACTTGTTTGCTCTTTTGCACTATAGTTTTAATTACATTCTATATGGTTTTCTCACACTTTGCGAGGTGACTGTAAACCTACTCCCAGGGTCATTACAGTTTTCTGGCTCCCCCATTTGGGCTATGTGCGGTCAGAAAACCTGGGAAAACTGCGCCGGAGACATAGTCATCTCACCTGGTTTGTCGCAAAACGCAGTCTGATTGTTCATCAAAAAAGGTTGGAATTTATCAAATGTTCACAGATAACAAATGTTATTTATGACAAAATGTTAAACTTTTAGTCCCCTTGTTGAAAATGTACCTTCTACACTCTTTGACATTCGTGGTAATAAATGTGTTCCGTGTCACACTGAAAGTCAATCATTAAATAGTTTTACAGTAGTGTAATGGATTGTCTCTACACTTACTCACGACAAATGTTCTACCATGGTATGGCATTCGTGTCAGTTTGCTTCACTAATATGACGAAAACATATAACATATATCATCGAACAAATGAATATTTAGAGTTTATACACAGTAAACTAAAGAAATAATGTTTGTCACGTAATTTCGTGTCCAATAAATCATTTTCATATTAGTACATTAACAGCGTAGTTGGTAATGTTCGGTTGAATGTCGACAATGTCGTACGGAGCGGGCAGCGCGAAGCAATTGTTGCGTAGCGTCGTCTGGAACGCGGCGTGCCAACGACCACTGGGGTCGACGACCTGCTTGCCGTAACAGCGACAGCGTGTTGGGGTGGCGCCCGCGCGAACCGCGCCGAACCATTCACCAATGTCGGCGTGTTGCAGCTGTTTCCCGCGACCAGCTGGCTGGCGGCACGGCACCCGTCTCTGCTTCTCCGCATGGCTCCCCTTCACAACGCATGAAACAAATATTCCACAACGGTGTACTGTCTTTAAGGATACAGATTATTAGCTGTGGAAGAAAATGCAACTTGGTTAAAAGCGTTTATTGTTCAGTGAGCCGTCGTTTCGGTGGTATGCACAGGATGTTTTGGCGTGATAACGAGTTTCTTCTGGCTTCACAAGTGAATCGCATTGTGACACTGGTATTTAGGGTTCGTCACACGAACGTTGTACTACACACTTTCATTTGTTCTCACGGTCGACACGCTGCCAGAGCGTCTCTCAACACGCGAAAATGTTTCGGTTCACACACAGTAAATGTTTCCGTCGAGCGATGTTTGTTTGATTCGACTCCAAATGGATCACTAACTACCGTTTTTACACACAGTAAATTTATTGTTCGTTGAGCACTGCACTATGACAGTTAGTCACTCAACACTTGACTTATTCCGACGTATATATTGGTCAGATACAATAGTCATTTTCTGTCCCTGCTTCAAACAATATACCGTTCTTTCCTAGATTGTTTATGCACACAGTTTATTTTTAATGCATATCAACTGTTCTTAACATAATCACTCTCATTTACATTGAGTCCATTGTGTTTACCATGTCATTACACACTTTTAGTATTGTTACTAGGCATATATGGCTTTTTTGTAATTATTTAAAGGTGTGTGATTTTTGGTACATAGTTTTCTTTTCCTTTTCCGGTGTAGCTTGCCAGGTTATCACCCATCTAGCAAACAGATTTTACCATGTGCATGACAGCTGGACTTGGGCATATTGCTCAATAAATACTTCATTTAGTACTAGTATTTTTTTAATGACTTGTCCTACAGGACTACAGTGTAGTTTCCGCATTGATTGAATTGATTCGCGTACCGCGTAATTAATATTCAAGAACGTGTACCAAGTACACAGGCTTCAATTGAAGCATCGATACATACCAAGCGTAGGTTACACGGAACGGGTTTGTCTTTGATTGAATTCTGCTCCAGTGTCGTTCTCAGATCACTATTGGCAGTAACGTTATATCACATAATTGTTTCGTACTACAAAGTCATTTTTAATCCAGTAGAGACTGTCTCTCAGGGTTCCTTAATTCTAACACAATTACAGCTGTTACATTACTATATGAAATCTCATCATTAATTGTACTTACTTACTACAAATGAAAAATGATTCAAGAAATTATTCATATTTTGTCAACAAAAAGATTGTTCATTGCTTGATGAACAAATAGTATTTTAATGACACTAATTGTGTGTAAACAAAATCTTCAATTAGCACGCTATTGCTCAATTTATTGATTCTACTTTCATGCTATGCTTACTTATTTACGTCTTGCTTTCTCAAGATTTTAAATACACACAAATTCTTTCTTAAAGCTAACATACTTACACTCTAAAACACAATTGAAATATTCTTACTGCTACTATTTACATCTGATGGCTCATTGAATAAATAATTTTACTATTACATTCTAACATCTTTCGAATCTCTTTAGCCACTACTTCCCTCCTCGACCAAGGGATGGAGGATGATGCGTGACAGTACGCTTTGTGGATCATGATCTCTATGTGATAGTGGTACTCCTTGATTATTCCTGGTCGGTCGGTAAATACCGTGGTATATTCGATTGCAGCTGTGTCAACTGTTGCTTTTGTATGTTGCTTAGACTTTCAGATTCCTGTACTTTGGTATGAAATACATCAACATTTGTTTCAAAATTTCTATCTTCCATACTAGGATAATAGAGATCCGTCACATGTGAATAATCATCTAGGTGTAGTACCCAGGGGTTCCTACATTTGATATTAATTCGGTTGCAACCTAGCACAAGTACCTCCTTCGATTTCATCATAGACAACTCAATCCTCCTACCTTTATTAACTATGCTTAGTTTTCCCGAGGAGAAGTCGATCACTGCGTCCCTCTCACGGAGAAAATCTACTCTCAGAATGCAGGCCACCTTTAACCCTTTATCAATGAGGAACGAACTCACTATGGCTTCGCCCTCCTTACAAATCTCCACCTGCACCTGGTACTTAACTAATTGGCTCTGTGCACTTATAGCTCCAGACACCCTGCAGTTATTAACCGGGAAAATCGGTATGCTACGTCCCGTCCCTAGCGCTTTAAACAATTCTGTACTCATTACAGTCACTGAGGCACCTGTGTCGATGATTATATTCACTGCAACATCATTGATTTTCGCTTCTATTATGGCTTGCACATTTTCGTTGCTATCTTTCTTACATTCATGCGGTTCGGTCAGTAGATCTTTATCCATACTGATACCGTTGTTGTATCGCAGCATACGTATTCCAAGCATATTATTGTCATTCGTGTTGCTCTCACTCCACCCCTCGGCCAGCGATGGAGAGCATATCGTGGACGATTCTAGTTTGTTGGTTGGCTTGCTTGCGAGGTACTTGGGCGGCTATTGTCCGCGACCTCTACTATGTGTACGATTTGATTTGTAGGCCGCCACGACTGCGCAATAGGCGCGTTTTGCAGTGGTGGTCTGTTGTTATCGTACCGGTCATTACCTTGCCGTTCTGGGCTTGGTCGCTGATTCTGATTCCAATTACGATTACTGTCGCTGTAATTGCTATGCTACTGACCTCGCGCATTTTTCCAGCGGTTGGTCCCTGGCAGTCCGGAATCGTACCGGTCGTCAAATCGATGCCTTTTATTATGGGACGGCTGCCCATACCCGTTCTGACTTCTACCATTATTACCATTTTGCGAGTGCTCTTGCCGCTTGTTACCGCCCCCACCATTTCCATGGTTGCGGTTTTGTGCACTATTATTTCTGTCATCTTTACACCCTGATCCATTGTTCCGTGAGAGATCACACGCTGCTTTTGCGACTTCCTGGATTAAGTCTATTTAATCTAGAACAGACAGGACATGTTCCATGTCGTTCTCTGGTACGTGTATTAGTTTCTCTTTGATATGAATGGGTAAATGTGATTTTAGGAGTCTTATTATGTCTCTTGGTGAGATAGGCTCGTCCCAGTAGCGCGTCGTGTTTATATACTTCTCGAAATACCGTCTCAGATTCCCAAGACGGGGTGAGTATGGTTCGGGATTGTATACTTCTTTTCTTAGCCGCTGTTGTATACAAGGCGACCAGTATTTCGACAAAAACGCCCTTTCGAACTGTTCATCCATCATGCAGCTGTCTGCTACTTCCGTAGCCCACAACGCTGCATCACCCTGAATGTATGACATTACGTATTGAATTTTCTGTGCTGCATTCCACACACTAGGCAAGATATTTTTAAAGCTTTTTATGAATACTACTGGGTGTACTGACTTCCGTTCAGTAGTAAAGTTTGAAACTGCCTGTTTTTGATCAAACTTTCTTCAACCATTATTTTTGGACTATACTGGTTTGCTCCTGGGACATAGGCTGTGTGCTCCGAACCGAAGCTACAGCTCTTCGCATTATCGCCTAAAGATTCACCATTGTTGCGTCGCGTATAAGTTTGTGCGTTTCTAAAAACATTGGCTGTTGGCGACATAGTTTCACGTTCAAGATGTATGCTGCTATGTGCTAAACCCTTTTCCAATTCGGATATCCGTTTGCTAATATTCACTTGCCACTGCGGAATATCCTCATTGAGTATTTGTTTAATGGTTTGCACGTCGTTCTGTACTTGACTTTTTACTGCGGTACTGAACGATTCGGAATCTCTATCTGCCATGGCAGTTTATACCTTAGAATTAATATTTTTGTCGATCTCGCTCTCCTTCGCTTCTAGCAATGAGCTGAATTCGGTTTCAATTTTAGTCGCTTGTTCGTTCCACTTCTGCTCTACAAGCTGTGTGGAATCTATTTCTAGCTTTTCTAATCGGTTGGCCAAGACACCTATCTCGTCTACAACGTTAGTGTTTGCTATTTGCAGGTTGTTGACCTGTACAGTCAACTCCTGCACGGCCTTAGGTATTGACTAATAACTCTGTTTCATACAGGCAATCTCTTATTTCATAATTTCTACCGATTGCACAAGTTGCTGATCCCGCTCAGCTTGCTGGCGATCCCGCTCGGCTTGCTGGGCAAGAAACTTTACCTCTAGCTGGCGATCTCGCTCAGCTTGCTGTGCGAGAAAGATCTCAATTTTTTCGTCCTTTTCAGCTTGTTGTTGCGCAAATTTTGACTGGTAATCCAGCACGCGCTCTAATATCGCCTGATGTGAATACCCACCAGGCAGATTACCACTCTCTGGTTCCTGCTTTTTAGGGGGTGGTGCAATTTCTTTATATACATCTCCTTGAGCACTGGTGGGCGGTGGCACCACTTCCTGTGCCCCCGCTCCCGCATTTTCGCATGGTATATCCTCAAAGAGAGTACTTGTACTGCTTAATGCATCCGTTTCTATATTTCCTGCACTAACTAATGGCTGTTCCTCAGTATCCATATTGCTCGTACGTTGACTACGCAATTTAACCATATTCATAAATTACCTACTGGAACACAGGATCTGACAGTTTTGCCACTTGCACACAAAATATGGTAATTTATCTACAATACACTGCACACTAAAAATTACTATCTACACTCAACTTTGCCCTGCCATAAATACTAACGTCAAACTACGCACACCACTAGCGATATGAGATCACTTCACTGGAGTTAAGCTTCTACAAAAAGGACAACTACACTGTAGTCTTACCTTTAGTTTATCTGATTTCGGTGTTCGGCTGCCCCCGGATTATGTAGTCGTTACAGTTTCTCAGTACTATCAGGATCTTTTCCTCTGACTCGCTTGCAGTGGTGCGTTTTTTCGTGAAAGAATGTTTGTACATTCATTAATACATGGCATTAATCATGAGACGCATACATACATTTATCACTAAATACATACATGTATATAACAATAGACAATGAAAGAAAACACATAAAACAATTATTATTATCGTGGCCACTGCAAATTTGGCCACCCGTTTCTGGGCGACAGCTTCGCTGGCTCTATTATTATTTGCTTTGTTTTATTATTACTCGTGTAACAACTAATATATGAAATAAAATATGTTACTACGAAAAGAGCCCTGAAATACCTTTTAGTGATGCTGTGCTGTGACTTTCTTTGGATCATTAATCTTTAACAAAACAAAATATATTATGTTCTTATTCTTCTGGATCTGGCTTTCTATTAAAGGAACATTTTTTCGTTGCTGTAACTCACTATAAAGTTCAACATATCTTCCTTACTTTATAGTTATTGAAAAGGTTAATGAAAATTACTTTGTTATCAATACTGATGTCACAGTAAGCAATGATTGTTAAACATCAAAATTTTGCAGTGGATTCTTGTTAAAAGTAAAACACTAATAAGTACCACGACTAACACGAGAACATATGCCTATTATCGGAGAAAAAGATGTTTTTACTATAAGGTTTGCCAGACCAGAACTACGCACAGCAAGATTTCTTGTGTGTTATGAAGGTAAATTATCTTTTTACACTGTTAGTAATATATTATCAGCAGCCCGTGTCAACCTGTCAAACCCATCATAAAATCTGCTGCTCTGCTCTGCAATTACGAAAGCTGAAAGAAATAATTTTACTTCACTATTACCTGCCAGCTTCTTTGCGGTATGATAGATTTCATTTAATGCAATTTGAATGCGCCGCGGCAGCGGCTCGTTCGTTCGTAGCGCAGCTCTGCACCACGAATAATATTTAAGTAACTGAAAATGTATTAAAGGGATGGGATAAAATACCAGGCAAGCTTATTACAAATCATAATGCAAGGTTTCACTAAGTAACTCTATTCAAAACATTTAAACAAATCAATTAATTACACACCTTTCCAAGGCTATGTCTAATGGCATCCCTCTCACAATCTTGACAAAAGAATGCTACGCTAGCGTACAATATGTCACAGGCTATCCCACTCACGTAACGTACTCGCTTCGGCGGTACATATACTAAAATTATAACGATACAGAGAAGATTAGCATGGCCCCTGCGCAAGGATGACACGCAGAATCGTGAAGAGTTCCACATTTTTGCAGTCTACAATGTGAAGGTCGCCGGAAGAGACATGTACAAGATTACACTGCGCTCAGCAGACGACCACCGACGTGTGACGCAGGAGGCGTATGAAAGGGCAATCCCTTTTTTCACTCACGCCACCACACCAGACCGCGTCCTGAAGATCGTCATCCGCCATCTGCCCTTCAACATGGAGCCGGATCACATTAAAGAAGAACTTGAAGAGCTCAGTGTCAGAACAGTGGTCAAGATGAAGCAGCCCAAATCACGTGACTACATGCCCCTGTTCCTAGTCATCGCAACAGATACAATCGAGAACAGGAAGCTCTACCAGCTCACCCGACTCGCCAACGTCTCGGTGACCACAGAAGACTTGCGCGCCAAGAGAGGCCGTGTTCAGTGCTGCCGATGCCAGGGCATCAACCATGTCGCCCGGCATTGCTCCATGCCTGAAAAATGTGCGAAATGCGCCGGTGCACACCCAGCGAAGGACTGCCCCATCCCCCGGAAGCAGCAGCCAACGTGCGCTCTCTGTGGGGGCGCTCACGTTGCCAGCTACCGCGGCTGCGAAACTTGGAGGCGCGCCAGTGCTCGTCAGCGAGGCCAGCCAGTCGCCGCGAAACAGAAGAAGTCTGCTAGGCTGAACCTGCAATACACCCCGCAGCGGTTGTCGCCAGAGGACTGGCGCCCCGCCGACCCAATAGCGACGACGCTGACCATGAAGACCCACAAGCACGTCGCCGCAATGAAGACTCACAAACCCGCGATCTTTTTGAAGACGCAGAGGCACGACATCCACTACTGAACTGCGCCACTCCACCTGTGCAGAATGCGTCGGACCCGGAACCGGGCCCCTCCTCTGCTGTCCTAACCGCGACGTCTGGTGCACGCCCCCAACGCCGCGGAGGCCGACGCAAGATAGTGGGTCGCACAACCAGCGCTCCTGAAGAAGCCACGTACAACGGCGAAGAGGTGGCCACTTCCATCGGCGCCAGAGAAGATACGGCTCCTGCCGCCTCCGCCACGGACATCGCAAGTTTGATTACTCTACTCACCGCACTTGTGGCGAGCACAACAAAACTGCTTGATGTCCTCACGCAGCACCTGACCGCTGCACAGAAGATTGCCGCACCGGCAGCCACCAGAAGCTCCTCCACATTCATTATGGGAAGTGTTAGAGGACTCACGGTCGTCGCGTAGAACACCCTCTGTCTACGCACACAAGCTGGCGAATTTCGTCAATTCCTTCGTGATGAAGCCGTGGACATCTGTCTGCTCAGCGAAACCCACCTTAAACCAGGCATTGCAGTCAAAGCGCCGAACTACTCCTGTTACCGTGCTGACAGGCCAACTGCCGGTGGAGGAATGGCCATCTACATACGGAATGGGATCCGTCACCACCAGATTCAACTGCCGCCGCTCGTGACTCTGGAGGCGATCGGAGTTGTCGCGCATACTTCAGTGGGAACCATAACCTTCATTGCCATCTACAAACCGCCGTCGCATCCATGGATAGATGCGGTCTTAGAATCTCTTCTCTCCATCGGAGGCAAGCTGTTCATCGCTGGAGACTATAACTCCAAGCACGTCGCTTGGCATTCACGACTAACCAACAGAGACGGACGCCGCGTCCTACGAATCGTGGATCGCAATGACGCCGTGGTAGTGGGTCCCTACGATCCCACCGTCTACCCCGTTAATGGACAACCGGACATCGTCGACTTTGCGGTCGTGAAAGGCATTCCGCACCGGATCCTCGCATCGACACGGAATGTCCTCTCCTCTGACCATGTGCCAGTTGTTTTTGACGTCGACCTCGACCCACTGCAGTTACCCAGGCGTGGAGTGTCACTCTCTGGAGTCAACTGGGATCTCTTTCGCAACACCCTGACCGAGTCCCTCACTGCGATGCCCCTGTGGACGAAGCAGAAGCTGAAGATTCACTCCTCCACTTCACAGACGCCACCCTCGCCGCAGTCAAAGAAGCGGCTCCGCCCAGACGCGAGCGCCAGGACCAATCTCGACAGCTGCCCCCGATCTCCTTGCAAAAATTGTGGAGAAGAACAGAGTGTACCGCGAATGGCAGCTTACACGGAACCCCGCCACCAAACGGCAACTCAACCGTATGCGGCGCGAAATCACGGTGGCTGTGGACAATCACCGCAACCAGGAGTGGGCTAACCGTGTGACGACTCTTCAGCTTGACGACGGATCTGCCTGGAGGACCACGAAACACTTACTGCGGCGAACGCAGCGTATGCCGCCTCTCCGAACTGCAAATGGAATTGTCTGTGAACCAAACGCGAAGGCTGACGCCCTCGCCGATGTTTTTGAAGAGAACTTCAAGCCTGTAGAGTATCCACTGGACGCAGAACATGAAGAGATGGTCGCCGACCGGCTCCCTCGCTATCTGGAAACGGAGGGCGATGATGACATCGAGGCCACAACACCTGAAGAAGGCTCGACGGCTCTCAAGGCCCTCAATCCAAAGAGAGCTGCTGGCCCCGACGACGTCTCCACTGCCATCCTGAAATAACTGCCTGAGGAGGCCTCCACTCACCTGGCTGCAATCTTCAACAAGATATTTCGCAAAGGTCACTTTCCCCTGCAGTGGAAGCACGCTGAGATTGTGGCTATTCCTAAGATGGGAAATGATCTCCGGCAGCCGAAGAGCTATCGCCCAATTAGTCTGCTGCCTGCCATCTCGAAAGTCTTTGAGCACGTCTACCTGAAGAGGCTACAGCAACACGTCACCGCCGAAGCTCTACTCCCTGATGCCCAGTTCGGCTTCCGTAAGGGCCACTCTACGGAGCACCAACTTCTCCGTCTCGTGGAAGAAGCCTTTGATTCCCTGGAGAGGCGCGAATACTTAAGCGCAGTTTTCCTTGATGTCTCGCGCGCTTTCGATAGCGTCTGGCACGATGGGCTGCTCTTCAAACTTCTCGAAATGGGGGTCCCTGGATCACACATCCGTCTGCTAAAGTCCTACCTCGATGGACGGACTTTTCACGTCCGTGCAGAAACTGGCTTGTCAACAGTCCGTCCCATCAGAGCAGGCGTGCCACAAGGGTCGGTTTTGGGGCCGATCCTGTACACGCTCTACACGGCTGATACGCCAACGGTCCCTCGTGTGCACCTTGCACCTTACGCCGACGACACTGCGCTCTACTCACGAAGTATGAGCGCGGACACACTTCGCCAGAGGTTGCAGCACGCCGTTGACACCCTCGCCGATTGGGACATCAAGTGGAAACTGCTGCTCAACGGAGCCAAGACGCAATTTTTCATTGCAACCCGTCGTATCATCCCAGCTGCTCTGCCCCCAATCGTCGTTGGAGGCAGTCCTGTCTACTGGCGACCGACAGTGCAGTATCTTGGGCTCACCATAGATCGCCGCCTCACCTGGGGCCCACACGTGAAGAGCGTCGTAAACGAAGCAAGGGGTCGACTTCTCAAGCTCTTCCCCCTGCTCAACCCGACGTCGACTCTTCCTCCGCGACTGGGCGTCACGCTGTACAGGGCGCTAATCCGCCCTGTCTTCGATTACGCGGCTGTCGTCTGGGGGAATGCGGCAGATGAACACCTGAAGAAACTACAATCTCTGCAGAACAGGGCCCTGCACCTCGCGCTGCACCAACAGAGGGACTTCCCATCTGGACCACTGCACGACCTCGCTGAGGTCCGCAAAATTAAGGACCACATCCGTACAGTTGCCCGCGGCTTGTACGAAAAGGCGCGGCAGTCCGAGAATCAGCACATACGCTCACTGGGGCAGAAGATCCAGCGTAATGCCAACACACGCTGGCCCCAGCTCCTTACAGCATAGGCTGTCACTGAAGAAGAAAAAAGAGTGGGAAAAACAAGAAGCCAATCACCACTAGAAGACGCACGGCCAGAATTAATAGGAGGCAAAACATGTATACGTTGTGAACTCCGCATTACTCGAAGACCGAAGTATCTTCGCGAAGAAGCCACGCACTCACGTAACTCCAAGAAGACGACAGAGAAATTAATGTTCGTTTTTTACTATTTATACTAGTCACCTATTCTCATCTTTGTTTGATATTTAATAAGTATCGTCTGTGGCGGTTTCAGTACTCGCCGACACAGATATTATCTAACTAAAAAAAAAAAACAAAAAAAAAAAAAAACAGTACATAATTCTATACAAGAACAAAACATGACACACAATGTTTTCTCTTTATTACATAATATGTCTTTTGCTAAGAGACGTTACAGCAGGTGCAATATTTGGGACATATAATAAGTAAACAAGGTGTCAAACCGGCTCCCCACTTGATCACAGCCGTAAAGGAATTTCCAACCAGCAATTTTTAGGCTTTGCCAATTATTACAGACGTTTTGTGAACAATTATGGTACCATTGCGAAGCCCCTAACTAAATTATTGAAAAAAGTAGTTAGTTTTATCTGGACCAAGGAATGTGATGAAGCAATGCAATAAATCCAACATGTTTTAACTAGAGCCCCTGTACTAGCGTATCCCGATTTTGAAAAACCATTCATTCTGTCAGTACTGTCACTAGATGCCTCCAACTATGCTGTAGGAGCCATTCTGTCACAAGAAATACAGTAGATGGTGAAGAACGACCAATTAATTATGTGTCTCGACAGCTTAACAAAGCAGAATCGAATTACAGTACCACTGAGAAGGAGCTTTTAGCGCTCATGTTTGGTGTAACTTATTTCCGATGTTATTGGTATAGGAGAAAAAAAAACTACTGTCATCACTGATCATGCCATGTTACAGTGGATGCTAAACTTAAAAGACCCCAGCAGCAGGTTAACTCGTTGGGCTTTAAAACTGAGCGAATTTCAGTATGAGGTAAAACACAATCCAGGCAAGTTGCATCAAAACGCCAATGCGTTAAGCTGGAAAGTCAGAGTGATTGTAACTAATGATGTTTCTATTGAAGAATTTAGGGAATCACAGCAAAGAGATGTTGAATGTCAGAAATATGAAACTTTGCCTGAATTTCCTGTTGAAGATGGAATTTTGAATCGAAAGACCCCCTAGGGTAAACGAGTGGTCATTCCACAAGAACTACGTCCCAAAATAATAGCACAGAGTCACGATAACCTGCAAGCATGTCATAATGGTTTTCGTGCCACCAGATGCTGAATAGCTGCCTATTACTTCTAGGAATGCAGATGACAGGACGTGCAAAAGTATATACAAAATTGTTTGCCTTGTGTTAAGATACCATTGCCACCTCGGACGAAAGTGCCCTTACAGCTAGTACCAGAAGCCACTTGTTCTTGGGCTTTAATAGCAGCAGATATTGTCGGTCCTTTCCCTTTGAGCCCACAAAATAACAGGTACTTTTGTCCATCATAGATCATTTCTCTAGGTTCTTAATTCTTGTTCCCATACCAGATATGTCTGCAGAAACAGTACCTCGTGGATTCGTCACCCATTTGGTGTTAACCTATGGAAGTCCTGAAGCTATACTTACATATCAAGGCAAGAATTTTATCTTCACATTGTTTACAGAAGTCTGTCGATTGTTGCGAATCAAAAAGTGGAGAACGACGCCGTTTCATCCAAAAGCAAACGGACGCCTGGAGCGGGTCCATCGCAGTTACAGATATGCTCTCTTACTATGTCAATAAAAATCACTGACTGAGACAGGTATGTCCAGTACGTTACGTTGGCCTACAATAGCTGTTTCCATAAAGCTACAGTATACTGCCCTAATGAAGCGGTATATGGCCACCCTATGAATTCGCCTTCTGAGATTGACAAACTGCCCCCGTAATTAAATCCAAAGACATGAAAGGTTTGGCCCCACGTCTTAAAGCGATTTGGAAGAAAGTAAGAGGGAATAACGTAAAAGCCACTGCTCAACAGTTAAAGAGGGATAATCAGAAAGTAAAAATGTCCGAGTACGAGGTAGGGGATCTAGTAATGTTACACAATCCAGAAGTTAAAAAAAAGGAAGAACAAAGAAGTTTATATCTACGTATGAAGGAACTTACCGTATCACATGGCTTACCTCGCTGGTAAATGCGCAGGAGAGCTTCTGTAAAGTTTGGAAGGTAGGAGACGAGGTACTGGCAGAAGTGAAGCTGTGAGTACCGGGCGTGAGTCGTGCTTCGGTAGCTCAGTTGGTAGAGCACTTGCCCGCGAAAGGCAAAGGTCCCGAGTTCGAGTCTCAGTCGGGCACACAGTTTTAATCTGCCAGGAAGTTTCATATCAGCGCACACTCCGCTGCAGAGTGAAAATCTCATTCTGGAAACATCCCCCAGGCTGTGGCTAAGCCATGTCTCCGCAATATCCTTTCTTTCAGGAGTGCTAGTTCTGCAAGGTTCGCAGGAGAGCTTCTGTAAAGTTTGGAAGGTAGGAGACGAGGTACTGGCAGAAGTGAAGCTGTGAGTACCGGGCGTGAGTCGTGCTTCGGTAGCTCAGTTGGTAGAGCACTTGCCCGCGAAAGGCAAAGGTCCCGAGTTCGAGTCTCGGTCGGGCACACAGTTTTAATCTGCCAGGAAGTTTCATATCAGCGCACACTCCGCTGCAGAGTGAAAATCTCATTCTGGAAACATCCCCCAGGCTGTGGCTAAGCCATGTCTCCGCAATATCCTTTCTTTCAGGAGTGCTAGTTCTGCAAGGTTCGTAGGAGAGCTTCTGTAAAGTTTGGAAGGTAGTAGACGAGGTACTGGCAGAAGTGAAGCTGTGAGTACCGGGCGTGAGTCGTGCTTCGGTAGCTCAGTTGGTAGAGCACTTGCCCGCGAAAGGCAAAGGTCCCGAGTTCGAGTATCGGTCGGGCACACAGTTTTAATCTGCCAGGAAGTTTCATAGACATAAGAATTGGCAACCACTGTTAATAGAAGTTAGAATGTCACACGTTAATGGAAGTGAATGAAGCTTTTGTAATCATTTTGTGTTATGCCATTTAACATCCCCAGTAATGTTGTCACAGCAGGCGAGAATTGAAAACACAAACACTTATTGGTAATGGAATTAAGGGAAAAGGTGTCCACGCCAATAGAACACGCAAAGTTACGATCAGTTAATCTTGTATATTTCATTAGGACTCACACTTCATCTGTTGATTTAGTGAGCAGTGACCAGATCCAGCTGTTAAAGCTTTACCATAAAAACATGATAGTAACACGCGTTCGTAACTGCCAGCAGACCAGTGATAACATACTGCCAACTACCTGCCATTGGAAATACACTCCCTTATATATATGTTTAGGCTGAATCTTCACACACCAATAATAACGAGAATATGTACACTCTTTGACATAAAACTCGACCGGCGGCCGGCCGCTTCAGAGGCGAAGTCCGCGCCGATCGCGACATGGGACAAAATAACTGGCCAACTCGCTAATTCTCTAAGTCCGGTTATCTGCACAATCTGGCAACATTGTAGACTGCGGCACTTCCTGGAAGAAAACTTGTCCCAAGATAGAGAGACCCTAGGCTGATTACGCCTGTGGTCTAGCGGTAGCGTGCGTTGTTTCTGTTCATAATGTCAGTGGATCGAGAGCAGCTGGCATAAAATATTTTTATAGCCTCTTCTGTCTGAATGCTGAAGACGTGAATGTAATGGTAGCGCAGATTCAATCTATTTAGCTTTGTGACACACCGATATCAAAATTTTATCTAGTAATGATTTTGCAGCAGATTTCCTGCAGACTGTCCTCCTCTGGACGCCGTATGCGGCAAAGCTCCGGGATCCATTTGCTGGCTACTGGCAACGGCCGTGGCGACAGCAGCGGCGCTGCACTCCCCCGTTCTTTATCGAAAGTGCCTGCTACCGCTCATCGCTTTTGATGATTTAAAACGCTTTATTATTAAATGTTGCTCCACAGAAAATTTCTACAATTTCCATTCACGCTCAAAAGCAACGGAGACAGACGCCCTGATTAGTAGGCGGGTAATCGGCAAGAGCTGAGTATGGCCCGAAATTAATTTTATAGACTGGGACGAAATTAAACCACCTCACTACATTCGATGAATTTATAAATGCTTCATACCTCGTTTCTTTTCCTTTCAAACTTAATTATTTGTGCAACTTTTAGTCAATGTTTGGATGTTTTCGTCAAGCCAGAGTGAGCGTCTGTGATGTAAAGTGTATTACAGTTCTTGTTTCATTCCTTATGGTAAGTCTATGCGATAAACTGTGTGAATACCTTGCAATGCATGCTCTGTAGCAGTGCAGGCACACTGCACATTTGGAGTTCCATGTATGGGTTCATGAAGTATTTATTGTTGATCGGAAGTGATAGTTAAGGTCATCAGATTTAAACCAGAAAAATTTGTCGTTTTGAAGGTTTCAGAGAACGGAAAGGAATTGCTAACGCCGGTGTTAGAAAACGTCTACAGTTAAATGCTATTGCAAAAATTTAGAAAATGGGAACTATATTAATGAACATGTGCACTTCATAAACAACCTTCTGACATGTTAGACCTATATGACGAACAAAGCTCAAATTTATATCGTTGACAGTCGGTTTGAATCTTTTCAGGACCTATTTTACAGTGAAGCACCTTGGAATTTGGAAATCAGAAATCCATGATATTAACTTAATTTACTAAGTCGATATCGGACGAAGATTGATGTTTAAGGGCATCCTTCAGATTTCGCATAAGAAATTTTTACTAGCAGTTTGCAACTCCATTAATTAAAATGGAAAATAAAAGGTTGTAGTCAGCGGCTTCTACCGTGATTCGAACTTATAGTACAAACACTGCAACGCACAAGGGAACCTCTGACCTAACGACACACTGGCGGCCAGAGGCGGACTATAGTCACTGCGATGTTGCCTGAGCCACAAAACGCAACCTTAAACACACAAACAGAGGAGGTGGAGATTACTGTTTTAACGTCCCGTCGACAACGATGTCATTAGAGACGGAGCACAAGCTCGGATTAGGGAAGGATGGGGAAGGAAATCGGCCGTGCTCTTCCTAAGGAACCATCCCGGCATTTGCCTGAAGCGATTTAGGGAAATCATTGAAAACCTAAATCAGGATGGCCGGGCGCGGGATTGCACCGTCGTCCTCCCGAAAGCACACACAAACAGGTATTACTTATGTGAAGAACGCCGTTCTTGGAGTCCAGAAATTAAATATACTTTCTAATTGTGTTATCTTGCAGTGGATTATATCGTACGAGTCTTCGATGTGGAAAACGAATGGCAAGTGAATTTAGCGAGGTAACGCCGACCTACACCCGGAAGTAAATGCACTATCGGAGTGTTGACAAATACTTGCTACGACGCTGCCATTTCTCGGCTCTCTGACAAGGCAGCTCTTCAGCGAAATGCTTGCCGTGATTCTCCGATACGGTTCTTCAGAGTGGAGACGCGCGCGCACGTTTGGTTTTTATGCGGCGTTCTCCCCTGTTGGTTTCTGACGTCGCCTTGTGGGCTATGTATACATATGAGACATTCAATTATCATTAATCCAGAATGATACAAGTTTCAGCTTCCGGCGTGGAAGAAGGCTGTTGACGCCGACATTATATCATTTCAACGTAGGGAAAGCAAAACGGATCATTCAATGTTTCTCATTCAACATAAAGCATGTGAGATAAATTTCCGTAACGTTCATAATCATCTAAAAATACAAACGAAGTAAAAATACACCGGAAGCTTATTCGAATTGAATATAATGTAAGATACCAAACGCTTTGCACCTCGATGTCGAATTTGTCCACTTGCAATCGTTTGCAGCATGCACATAGAAGGTCATGATTACCACGAGAATGAAGAAATATGTTGGTAAGGATGGAAGCAAGAAGAGACGCAGTCAACAAATATTCTATTCCTCATGGCATTCATTTCATTTGACACGTAAGAAGAGGTTAAGCGGGAATTTACTTTCGTTAACACGAAAGATATGCCGCACATATTGATAACGAGGAAGTCTGCGTCTTCATACGTTTCCTCCTTGAAATCTGTATGCTCTATTATATACTAAGTAGCCCGATCATTGTTTCAGTAATGTTACCCTCTTGTTTGACCCCGTAACGATGAACAGATTCCAACTGCATATCTCTGCGTGAAAGTAGCTGTTCGAACCCTTCCTGGGTTGTTTTTTGTGTTTTATTGCTTGGAATTCCTGAAGCAGACCACTGTGCCTTCCCCCCTCGTGGGTTAGGTCTCAAAACTAAACCGCTTTGTATCCAATGGCATAATTTATTCATACAGCATCAGCATAAGACTCTTGCGAGTGAGAGAATGACAATAACAATCGTAACAAGAACAAGCAAATAATGAATGATGTTTATTCCAACGCAGAACGAGAATGGCTTTAAATATAAAAATCTATATCTATATCCATATCTATTGATCTTTGAGTTGGCACAATGCAAATATATTCTTAGCATTAAGTTACTGAATTTAGTTCTGGATGTTTGCAGAGAAAAGGAAAAGTCGGTACTTCTCGCTAGTGTAATATAATGTGAACCAGCAACTACCCTTTCCTTAGAACACGACTCAAGCAGGTCCTCAAGTAGGCACTGCTGCATTCTGTTCCCTGACATTGCTCTGATGACGGTTAATGCAGATAGTTCCGATTATGAAATACAAAACGTATTGCAGGTTAGTTCCTAGGATAGTAACGTTAAATTTGCGTTGTAGACGGCACATGGACGTGACGACTATCCATATTACTCATCAATATACAGGGTGTTTCAAAAATGACCGGTATATTTGAAACGGCTATCAAAACTAAACGAGCACCAATAGAAATACACCGTTTGTTGCAATATGCTTGGGACAACAGTACATTTTCAGGCGGACAAACTTTCGAAATTACAGTAGTTACAATTTTCAACAACAGATGGCGCTGCAAGTGATGTGAAAGATATAGAAGACAACGCAGTCTGTGGGTGCCCCATTCTGTACCTCGTCTTTCTGCTGTAAGCGTGTGCTGTTCACAACGTGCAAGTGTGCTGTGGACAACATGGTTTATTCCTTAGAACAGAGGATTTTTCTGGTGTTGGAATTCCACCACCTAGAACACAGTGTTGTTGCAACAAGACGAAGTTTTCAACGGAGGTTTAATGTAACCAAAGGACCGAAAAGCGATACAATAAAGGATCTGTTTGAAAAATTTCAACGGACTGGGAACGTGACGGATGAACGTGCTGGAAAGGTAGGGCGACCGCGTACGGCAACCACAGAGGGCAACGCGCAGCTAGTGCAGCAGGTGATCCGACAGCGGCCTCGGGTTTCCGTTCGCCGTGTTGCAGCTGCGGTCCAAATGACGCCAACGTCCACGTATCGTCTCATGCGCCAGAGTTTCCACCTCTATCCATACAAAATTCAAACGCGACAACCCCTCAGCGCCGCTACCATTGCTGCACGAGAGACATTCGCTAACGATATAGTGCACAGGATTGATGACGGCGATATGCATGCGGGCAGCATTTGGTTTACTGACGAAGCTTATTTTTACCTGGACGGCTTCGTCAATAAACAGAACTGGCGCATATGGGTAACCGAAAAGCCCCATGTTGCAGTCCCATCGTCCCTGCATCCTAAAAAAGTACTGGTCTGGGCCGCCATTTCTTCCAAAGGAATCATTGGCCCATTTTTCAGATCCGAAACGATTACTGCATCACGCTATCTGGACATTCTTCGTGAATTTGTGGCGGTAGAAACTGCCTTAGACGACACTGCGAACACCTCGTGGTTTATGCAAGATGGTGCCCGGCCACATCGCACGGCCGACGTCTTTAATTTCCTGAATGAATATTTCGATGATCGTGTGATTGCTTTGGGCTATCCGAAACATACAGGAGGCGGCGTGGATTGGCCTCCCCATTCGCCAGACATGAACCCCTGTGACTTCTTTCTGTGGGGACACGTGAAAGACCAGGTGTACCGCCAGAATCCAGAAACAATTGAACAGCTGAAGCAGTACATCTCATCTGCATGTGAAGCCATTCCGCCAGACACGTTGTCAAAGGTTTCGGGTAATTTCATTGAGAGACTACGCCATATTATTGCTACGCATGGTGGATATGTGGAAAATATCGTACTATAGAGTTTCCCAGACCGCAGCGCCATCTGTTGTTGACAATTGTAACTACTATAATTTCGAAAGTTTGTCTGCCTGAAAATGTACTGTTGTCCCAAGCATACTGCAACAAACGGTGTATCTCTATCGCTGCTCGTTTAGTTTTTATTACCGTTTCAAATATACCGGTCATTTTTGAAACACCCTGTAAAAAGACAATACTTTGGGAATTTAGCAGGATTACTCAAAATGAATTCTGAAATTGGGTGACTGACCGCACAGGTGCTAAACGTCGTCAAGAGTATACGATGTCCTAATCGCATTAGGAATATGAAGATCGTCTTCGACAGCTCGCAACTTTCACATTGCTGTCTCCACCCTACTCCAGACAGCTCTCGGTGGAGTTGCACTACGTTGCCGATGTTATGGAAGGCCTTCAAACCGACAACAGACCACATATTGAAAAATACAAGCGAATTCTCTTGCAGCGTAAGCTTATTGTAACTAATCTAAAAATTATTGGAGAGGAACATTGTCCTATTCAAAAAAAGTAAAATGTTACACACTGTTGACGTCAAACGGACATTATCTATGTCCTGTCTTGTGTCCAACTCATCTATAATATCAAGTGTACTATGAAAATGATTATATATAATGGATTATAAGGTAATGCATTGATACCAGATGGTGGGGGCCGGCCGATGTGGCCGTGCGGTTCTAGGCGCTTCAGTCTGGAACCGCGTGACCGCTACGGTCGCAGGTTCGAATCCTGCCTCGGGCATGGATGTGTGTGATGTCCTTAGGTTAGTTAGGTTTAAGTAGTTCTAAGTTCTAGGGGACTGATGACCTTAGAAGTTAAGTCCCATAGTGCTCAGAGCCATTTGAACCATTTGAACTATTTAACACAAAATGACATTAAAAATTTAAGTTATTCACGAGCAGCTAGTTGAGAATGTGTATGAACATTAAATGACACGACGAACCGTCTTGTTCTGCATATGGATTCAAACCTAGGTCATGCAGACTAAGCAAAGATTTCGTGACTGACGGAAACTAACAGTCATTCCTGATTAGGCATACAGAGAGTGATATACCTCGATTTTAGACAGTATCAGTTAGCAAATATCAACTTTAAATTGCATAACGCAAACATTTTTAACAGACGCGAATTCCTACCCAGCATCTATTGTCCCTGTTAACGAACTACGAGAGATGTTAAATATTGCTTCTTCACAAGTAACTTACTTGAAATGCCATGAGGTAAAGCTGTGTGTTGGACACGGATTCGAACCCGGAACCTAATCGGATTGCTATCGAAGCACAGTCAAATGTGACATATCGGAATTTCGCGGCAGTAACTAGATGTTTTAACCGAAATGACGAGACGAAACATTAATTTTTTACTTCCCAGGACTCCAACCCGGCACATATCGCTGTTATATTCTAGAGAAAACTAACGTTAAATATGGGTTTGTTGCACCAGCAGTGACATGTGAGCATGTTTGAACTGAAATAATATGACGAAGAGTTCAGCGCTCACTGGGAATAGAGCCCCACACATATCGTTGTTGACTACACACAAAGAGACGTCAGCTACCGAAGTTTTCTCCACCAGCTGCTCAGAATAGCATCTTGAACTTACAGTCATCTCGCAAATATTTCTGTGTCTCACTGGGAGTTAAAAACGTCGGATATCGTTAGTGTTGACAGCGAATGAAAATACATTAAAAATCAAAATTATTATCCACCAGCAGATAGGTGTTCTCATGCTAGAGCTTGATAATACATAATTAAATCTTTAGTGCCGGGCCAGGATTCGATCCCATTCACGCATAATATGTGAAGGTGTTGAGGAATCTGCAGTTTTGAACAAACAACAAATTGTAGCCGAGCTGCATTGCCACGAATGGATCAAGTTCCGCGTTAAGGGCGGTCTGAGTTGCATTCCCAGTTCAGAACCAATTTTATCGACATACAGAAGCTCAAGTAAAAGATGGAATAAGTGTCCTGTGACCACACATAGCGTTTGTGTCGTCACTTGAAATAAATAACTAGTATAAGAAAGGTTACTGGTGATAGAGTTTCTACATGTCGCCACTCCAGACTTTATTGTGGTTCAACCTACCGTCTACTTGGTAAAGAAGGAATATCATCTTTAATGTGAATTTTCAGACTACGCAGCCATTATATCTCCTTCACTTGGTGTAGCCAGGAGAGAATGGAATCTGTCTCTCCCTATCTAAAATCATTGACAGAAGTGGGAATCGAACCCAGACCATAGGTATAACAACCTACCATCCGTCCAACAGACCACGAAATCCTTTTCTCTGCGAGTCATTTTTCTATCGTAACGCAGTTGCGCCACACTGGATGAGAATTCTGACACACAGGCTCCCTGTAGTAATTTGCAGCATGTTCAGTAAATTCATTTACTTGGTTGACCGAATCACCATGAACTAGCTGCCTCGGCTATCCAGTGCCTACATTCGACTATTTTGTAATCACAGAAATAAAATCACGTTACTGCCACCTACACACAACTGCCAACATTGTAGGATGCAGAAGATTAAATAGGAAGTGTTTCTTTCCACTTCAGCTATTCTATTGCGCTATCCGTTACTAGAAAACGTCGTTCAGTCCAAAAGAAAAGCTGTAACTGTTTGTCTCTCAGAAGGCAAGACCTGGCCATATGCATAATCTCACAGTGCTGTGGAATCCAAAAGTTCTGGAGGAATAGTTGCCGAGCTCTGGAGCTGTTGTAGCTACGTGTCAGCTTGTAGCATAGATAAGATGTCTCGAGTTAGAATACATTCAGTGCTACATTTTTTAAAACGCAATTCTGCTCTCTGCTGAAGTTATCAATCTAATGGAACTTTGAACATAATTCCCTTCACTTCTCAACCCAAAGTAGTCGCATGTGGAAAAAGGACTAACTACTGTGACATTTTGTTATATTCAGGTTTAATAGACAGCAAGCAGCAGATGCATCTCGAAGATGTGCAGGGAGAGCGCATCGTGCCATAATATGTCAGAAAAGTATTTTCTACATTAGCCGTCGTGTGGTAGTGATATTTTATTCTTCTTCAAACTTTGATTGACAGCTTTAACTCAGAACAAATTTTCTACATGCATGTAATCAATAAACTGCATGTGCATTGTCAGACTGTCATAGGTAAGATCAGAGAATTCGCATATATCGTTGATGATTAATTTCTCTCTCATGTTTACTATTGTTTTAACAACACTAAAGGAAACCTTACGAAAATTGTGCACTGTATTATAAGAAATGAAATAAAACTAACCATGATAACCTTACGACGAAAGTATCTGTACACAAGCATGCCTCTATCGACACGAATTAGTAAAATACTACTCACTTAGATTTTGATTGGGTCTGTGTTTAATTGGTATGCTGTGTCATACTCAAGAGGTATGCAAATGTGGCATTTCATAAATATAGTTACGTATTCCTAGAAACCCAAAACTCGCTTGTCAGCAGCGGAAACAGGCGTTACCTGTTGTGCAGCATTGTAAGTTTTTCAACATTGCACTATGAGCTGAAAGCATTTTCTTGCGATTTCCTTATTGATGTTTGATCTGACTGCTTGTAGCTCTTTCACAGAAGGGATAAAAACGTTTCAGTCAGTGAGACTGGAACTGCAACAGACGCTGTTTCACAGGTCAGCACGTTACCACAGAACTAGCGAGGAGGTATGGGTCTCAGCTTCTTATTACGACGGCAATAGTAACTAGAACTCGTAAACCGCTATTTAAAGGTCGAGATTAGCTGCGATTTCCACCTGCAACGACGTTCCTGGGCTGAAAACCGTAAATTTTCAATCTTTTGTTACCCTTCAAGCTATAATAACTCAGATTATTCAATGGAAATGACAGGTAAAATCAAGTGAACTTTGAGGCTTAATTCCGTGCACACCAGGAAGTAACTCGTCGATCACAGAGTTGCCAAACATACGTTGCCTTGTTGCCAAATCTGTCTCCAAGTCGCGGCTGCTACGGCCTGGAATACGTAATGCGTCTGATTCGCTTTCTGTAACTAGGTTTAGGGACTGGAGCGTAGTTACTAATAATACTCAGAACTGTCTGCAAACTGAGCATCATAAATCAGTAACTCTCATTGTTGTTTTTATATTTCTTTCGTAAGTGCACTCAAAACTAAGAAAGTCATTCACAGGCGTTTTCGTGCCTCGCCGATAGTCGAGCACAACATACAAATAAAAATAAAAAAGAATGTGTGTGCGTGTGTGTGTGTGTGTGTGTGTGTGTGTGTGTGTTTGTGTGTGTGTGAGAGAGAGAGAGAGAGAGAGAGAGAGAGAGAGAGAGAGAGAGAAATAAAAAGCAATGAGAGAGAGTGTAAAAAATTGTTGTAAAGAAATTGAATCATGGTATTTAAAGAAATCTTTCATTAAAATGACACGTTCCACATCATTACGAAATGTCGTATTCATGATCTATGGAACAAGAGTTAATCTAATGTAATCTAATCTAATCTAATCACATCATATTGATGATTAGCCATGAAGAGTCATGAATTACCGAAAGTTTTGCCAATACCAGTAACCAAATCTAAACTTGAAAATAAAAGACGACAATTTTTGTAATAAACCGTGACTCCTATCAAGACCCTTTCATCCCTGTTATCTAACCACGAAAGATGTCTGATATACCTCCATTCTGAAGTAACAAAGTGTGCACGCATTTAAAGATGAAGTGCATGATGTGAAGTTCTGTGACAGAGATACGAACCCAACACGTAATCCGATTGTTAACTAAGAAAAATCAAATGTTACGTATCGGTTTTTCTTACGAGCCGCTAGGTGTCTGAATCTAAAATAAGGATACAAATTTTTGTGCCTAAGCGACAATCGAACTGCACACCTACCGTGCATCCACGAATATAGCTTAAGTATCAGTTGCTTACTCATGAACAGTAAGATGTGTGCGTGTTTGACCAGAAATAACGACACCTGTTGCAATTGTTGGCAACACATAAACAGACATTGAAATTGCGCGTTAATTTTTACTAGCAGGTGGGTGTGCACTTGATAAAGCTAGAAATGAAATTATGAATATTTTTGTACTGGATCAGGTTTCAGACCCACATACTTACCTTTGGAGGAGACCTAGAGAAGATTGCAGTCTTGGGAAAAGGAACGAAATGACTGAACTATACTGTTCCGAGAGATTCAGATCCTCGAAAGAGGAGATACGAATTCGAATCACAGTCCAGCACCAAATTTTTAAACGTCTCTAGTTCTATCAAGTACAAGTAAAATAAGAGCCCTGTCCCTTTAAATGGCTATCGGTTCATCAAATAAAATAAAATTTTCTAATGTAAGTAAGCTTACTGGCGACTGTATTTCTTTTTACCATGACTTCCGCTGTGTCATTTCCCAACATAAACCGGCTCTGCCCAGTTGGTAATGAAGGAACGTGATGTTTAATGCGGATTCTGGATTATAACGTCTTTTTCTTGAGGTTACCAGAGGTAAAATAAATCTGTTTGTGCCTCTTAAAAGTAAATGCCTGAACCCACGCATTGCACCTGTGATAGCTCGTTCCACCAGACCATTGTGGCCACATTACCCAGCCCCAGGAGTGTGCTGTAACGGATGATGTGCTTAGCTTACAAAATTAGTCACAGTGGAAAAAATGCGAGTCTATTAAATGGTCAAGTAGAAGCAAGCTTCTGACGCAGAGATTATGCTATTCTCATGTCAGCAGGATGTAAAGACTCTTCTAGGCATCATAGGCTGGATGTGAAGCCATTTTGATTTTTCACAAATTCAGCAAATTTCTTAGTTCGAGAAAATCCACTGTGAAGTGTGAAGTTGCCGGATAATTCGATTATTATTGTTATTATTAATATCATTTTATTCATACCGCTGATGGAACACGACCGTAGTCTTGAGGTAAAACGCGAGACCAGCTAATATGACGTCTGGCGACGGAAAGCACATATCGACAACATTTTGATCGCCCCTTTCCTCTCGGTGCTGAACCTATGAGTGTAATTCAAGCGAATCTACAATATCATATTAGCTGGTCTCGTGTTTAACCTCAAGACTACGGTCGTAGTCAAGAGTAATGTAGTAAGACTGGAGTCAAGACTGAATCGTCCCCTTAGAACAATTATACACGACTGTGCTGATAAACCTCTTACACTATTTGCTTTTCAAACAGCTGAGCAAAACTGAACGTACTCAAACATTCACTAAAGTGACACACAATATTTTTAGCGCAACGCAATCTGACTATCAAAGATCCCTGCAAAAGAATGGCCCTGAGTAACATTAAACTATACCTTTCACAAATAACTTACCTCACAAAAATCTTCATTACTCGAACTACTGCAATACAGCGAGCGCCACTACTGCCAGCTTAATAATCATAATATATATAGCAGTTCAATTTCAAAACTTCCGCCATCTCTCTCCCCACATCCACCACTGCTGGTGGCTCACCTCCAACTGCGCAACGCTACGCGCTGTTCACATCCAGCTGCCACTGCCCAACACTACAATGGCAGACAACAATGCAAACTAGCCACAGACTGCACACAGCACAGCCAGTGATTTTCATATAGAGCGCTACGTAACGTTGCCAATAAGAAAACATAAACAGCCTACTTACAAGACTTCCTCTGGGAAGTGCCGCAGTCTACATGTTGCTAGATCGAGCATATTGCCAGACATAGAATTTTGAGAGGAGCATGACTGTATTGTCCACCTTACGTGAACGACTCGGTGGTCAATTTTTTGGTCTGAGACTGTATCTACAACACATATTGCACGCTTAAGACCAAGAAGAATTTAAAAAAAAGTAGTTTATGAGAGCAACGTTAACCATAGCGTTCGAAGTATTCATAGTATTGTATACGTGTGTGTAAACGCCTTCCAATGACCACTCAAGAAAGACAAGGATACACAGTCTAGCTTCAATATTATAAATACGCCTCAGTTTGTGGATGAACTCAGACTTAGGTTGATAATAATTTTGAAAATGTAGCAGCACTGTACCCATTGGTGTTAAACTCGTTTTCAACCAATGATTCCCACAGCTACAGGGATACTACTTGTGATACCTCTTAGACAAAATACTTAAGCAGTGTTATCAGACGAAAAGATCAACCTGACACAAACTGTGGGAAGTTTGTTTTACAACCTTCGTACCTGGATATTCAACTTTTTCCTATTTGAGATATCTGTGAACGTTGCTGCTTAAGACGATTTAATCAGAAACTAAATTCCCTCAGCTTCGACAATGTTTAAAGAAATCGTCTTATCGGCACTAAATCGTGGTTTGTGAATTGTTTACCGGCCGTACTCTTCCGTATTTTGCCGGTTGGAAGGCGAAAGCTTACTGACAAATTTCACACAGAAATTACTGTTACAGTGTAGTTATGGAGCCAAATGAGTCAATTGCGTATTTTCCGGTGAGAAAGAGCACTGGCAAACAGTCTTCGCTACATTATGTTATTTAAACTGGTGTCACTCTGAGCTAGAATTTATGACCAGCGACTAAGTGTAAGGTCAACGTTTCGGATCCGCGTTTTGCGACTGTGAAATACTTTTATACATTATAGAAGCGAATATTAAATTTGCACTAATATTGCGAAAATTTTGTACTTGAACAACTTAGAATGAAAATACTTCTGTTTATTGCAAAGGGAAACAATAGATTTTCTAAAACACTGTCTGTCATACACTACTTGAAACAGGTCATGTCGACCAAATCATGTGGAAGAACTAACAGCAACGTATATCGGAAGGCAGTAAGATCTCTTGCCTTTTGGTTTGTCAGTACTCGATAGCCATTTCTAGGCGAAAGTAAATGAAGAAAGGCAGTGCGTTTTTGTTACCAAGTAAAGTCTTCGTCAATTACTTTAGTTTTAATGTAATCTACGAGTAATTGTTGGTGTTTGAAATTAACATGAAAAGGATTCCGTAGACAGGAAAAGAACCTGTTCTTGGGAAACTACTTCTATAGTGACCAAAAGGCACTAAATGATGTTCAAGCACTTGTGCTACAGCAGCAGTATGAATAAAATGATATTAATAATAACAATAATAATCGAATTATCCGGCAACTTCACACTTCACAGTGGATTTTCTCGAACTAAGAAATTTGCTGAATTTGTGAAAAATCAAAATGGCTTCACATCCAGCCTATGATGCCTAGAAGAGTCTTTACATCCTGCTGACATGAGAATAGCATAATCTCTGCGTCAGAAGCTTGCTTCTACTTGACCATTTAATAGACTCGCATTTTTTCCACTGTGACTAATTTTGTAAGCTAAGCACATCATCCGTTACAGCACACTCCTGGGGCTGGGTAATGTGGCCACAATGGTCTGGTGGAACGAGCTATCACAGGTGCAATGCGTGGGTTCAGGCATTTACTTTTAAGAGGCACAAACAGATTTATTTTACCTCTGGTAACCTCAAGAAAAAGACGTTATAATCCAGAATCCGCATTAAACATCACGTTCCTTCATTACCAACTGGGCAGAGCCGGTTTACGTTGGGAAATGACACAGCGGAAGTCATGGTAAAAAGAAATACAGTCGCCAGTAAGCTTACTTACATTAGAAAATTTTATTTTATTTGATGAACCGATAGCCATTTAAAGGGACAGGGCTCTTATTTTACTTGTACTTGATAGAACTAGAGACGTTTAAAAATTTGGTGCTGGACTGTGATTCGAATTCGTATCTCCTCTTTCGAGGATCTGAATCTCTCGGAACAGTATAGTTCAGTCATTTCGTTCCTTTTCCCAAGACTGCAATCTTCTCTAGGTCTCCTCCAAAGGTAAGTATGTGGGTCTGAAACCTGATCCAGTACAAAAATATTCATAATTTCATTTCTAGCTTTATCAAGTGCACACCCACCTGCTAGTAAAAATTAACGCGCAATTTCAATGTCTGTTTATGTGTTGCCAACAATTGCAACAGGTGTCGTTATTTCTGGTCAAACACGCACACATCTTACTGTTCATGAGTAAGCAACTGATACTTAAGCTATATTCGTGGATGCACGGTAGGTGTGCAGTTCGATTGTCGCTTAGGCACAAAAATTTGTATCCTTATTTTAGATTCAGACACCTAGCGGCTCGTAAGAAAAACCGATACGTAACATTTGATTTTTCTTAGTTAACAATCGGATTACGTGTTGGGTTCGTATCTCTGTCACAGAACTTCACATCATGCACTTCATCTTTAAATGCGTGCACACTTTGTTACTTCAGAATGGAGGTATATCAGACATCTTTCGTGGTTAGATAACAGGGATGAAAGGGTCTTGATAGGAGTCACGGTTTATTACAAAAATTGTCGTCTTTTATTTTCAAGTTTAGATTTGGTTACTGGTATTGGCAAAACTTTCGGTAATTCATGACTCTTCATGGCTAATCATCAATATGATGTGATTAGATTAGATTAGATTACATTAGATTAACTCTTGTTCCATAGATCATGAATACAACATTTCGTAATGATGTGGAACGTGTCATTTTAATGAAAGATTTCTTTAAATACCATGATTCAATTTCTTTACAACAATTTTTTACACTCTCTCTCATTGCTTTTTATTTCTCTCTCTCTCTCTCTCTCTCTCTCTCACACACACACACACAAACACACACACACACACACACACACACGCACACACATTCTTTTTTATTTTTATTTGTATGTTGTGCTCGACTATCGGCGAGGCACGAAAACGCCTGTGAATGACTTTCTTAGTTTTGAGTGCACTTACGAAAGAAATATAAAAACAACAATGAGAGTTACTGATTTATGATGCTCAGTTTGCAGACAGTTCTGAGTATTATTAGTAACTACGCTCCAGTCCCTAAACCTAGTTACAGAAAGCGAATCAGACGCATTACGTATTCCAGGCCGTAGCAGCCGCGACTTGGAGACAGATTTGGCAACAAGGCAACGTATGTTTGGCAACTCTGTGATCGACGAGTTACTTCCTGGTGTGCACGGAATTAAGCCTCAAAGTTCACTTGATTTTACCTGTCATTTCCATTGAATAATCTGAGTTATTATAGCTTGAAGGGTAACAAAAGATTGAAAATTTACGGTTTTCAGCCCAGGAACGTCGTTGCAGGTGGAAATCGCAGCTAATCTCGACCTTTAAATAGCGGTTTACGAGTTCTAGTTACTATTGCCGTCGTAATAGGAAGCTGAGACCCATACCTCCTCGCCAGCTCTGTGGTAACGTGCTGACCTGTGAAACAGCGTCTGTTGCAGTTCCAGTCTCACTGACTGAAACGTTTTTATCCCTTCTGTGAAAGAGCAGATACTTTCGTCGTAAGGTTATCATGGTTAGTTTTATTTCATTTCTTATAATACAGTGCACAATTTTCGTAAGGTTTCCTTTAGTGTTGTTAAAACAATAGTAAACATGAGAGAGAAATTAATCATCAACGATATATGCGAATTCTCTGATCTTACCTATGACAGTCTGACAATGCACATGCAGTTTATTGATTACATGCATGTAGAAAATTTGTTCTGAGTTAAAGCTGTCAATCAAAGTTTGAAGAAGAATAAAATATCACTACCACACGACGGCTAATGTAGAAAATACTTTTCTGACATATTATGGTACGATGCGCTCTCCCTGCACATCTTCGAGATGCATCTGCTGCTTGCTGTCTATTAAACCTGAATATAACAAAATGTCACAGTAGTTAGTCCTTTTTCCACATGCGACTACTTTGGGTTGAGAAGTGAAGGGAATTATGTTCAAAGTTCCATTAGATTGATAACTTCAGCAGAGAGCGGAATTGCGTTTTAAAAAATGTAGCACTGAATGTATTCGAACTCGAGACATCTTATCTATGCTACAAGCTGACACGTAGCTACAACAGCTCCAGAGCTCGGCAACTATTCCTCCAGAACTTTTGGATTCCACAGCACTGTGAGATTATGCATATGGCCAGGTCTTGCCTTCTGAGAGACAAACAGTTACAGCTTTTCTTTTGGACTGAACGTCGTTTTCTAGTAACGGATAGCGCAATAGAATAGCTGAAGTGGAAAGAAACACTTCCTATTTAATCTTCTGCATCCTACAATGTTGGCAGTTGTGTGTAGGTGGCAGTAACGTGATTTTATTTCTGTGATTACAAAATAGTCGAATGTATGCACTGGGTAGCCGAGGCAGCTAGTTCATGGTGATTCGGTCAACCAAGTAAATGAATTTACTGAACATGCTGCAAATTACTACAGGGAGCCTGTGTGTCAGAATTCTCATCCAGTGTGGCGCAACTGCGTTACGATAGAAAAATGACTCGCAGAGAAGAGGATTTCGTGGTCTGTTGGACGGATGGTAGGTTGTTATACCTATGGTCTGGGTTCGATTCCCACTTCTGTCAATGATTTTAGATAGGGAGAGACAGATTCCATTCTCTCCTGGCTGCACCAAGTGAAGGAGATATAATGGCTGCGTGGTCTGAAAATTCACATTAAAGATGATATTCCTTCTTTACCAAGTAGACGGTAGGTTGAACCACAATAAAGTCTGGAGTGGCGACATGTAGAAACTCTATCACCAGTAACCTTTCTTATACTAGTTATTTATTTCAAGTGACGACACAAACGCTATGTGTGGTCACAGGACACTTATTCCATCTTTTACTTGAGCTTCTGTATGTCGATAAAATTGGTTCTGAACTGGGAATGCAACTCAGACCGCCCTTAACGCGGAACTTGATCCCTTCGTGGCAATACAGCTCGGCTACAATTTGTTGTTTGTTCAAAACTGCAGATTCCTCAACACCTTCACATATTATGCGTGAATGGGATCGAATCCTGGCCCGGCACTAAAGATTTAATTATGTATTATCAAGCTCTAGCATGAGAACACCTATCTGCTGGTGGATAATAATTTTGATTTTTAATGTATTTTCGTTCGCTGTCAACACTAACGATATCCGACGTTTTTAACTCCCAGTGAGACACAGAACTATTTGCGAGATGACTGTAAGTTCAAGATGCTATTCTGAGCAGCTGGTGGAGAAAACTTCGGTAGCTGACGTCTCTTTGTGTGTAGTCAACAACGATATGTGTGGGGCTCTATTCCCAGTGAGCGCTGAACTCTTCGTCATATTATTTCAGTTCAAACATGCTCACATGTCACTGCTGGTGCAACAAACCCATATTTAACGTTAGTTTTCTCTAGAATATAACAGCGATAGGTGCCGGGTTGGAGTCCTGGGAAGTAAAAAATTAATGTTTCGTCTCGTCATTTCGGTTAAAACATCTAGTTACTGCCGCGAAATTCCGATATGTCACATTTGACTGTGCTTCGATAGCAATCCGATTAGGTTCCGGGTTCGAATCCGTGTCCAACACACAGCTTTACCTCACGGCATTTCAAGTAAGTTACTTGTGAAGAAGCAATATTTAACATCTCTCGTAGTTCGTTAACAGGGACAATAGATGCTGGGTAGGAATTCGCGTCTGTTAAAAATGTTTGCGTTATGCAATTTAAAGTTGATATTTGCTAACTGATACTGTCTAAAATCGAGGTATATCACTCTCTGTATGCCTAATCAGGAATGACTGTTAGTTTCCGTCAGTCACGAAATCTCTGCTTAGTCTGCATGACCTAGGTTTGAATCCATATGCAGAACAAGACGGTTCGTCGTGTCATTTAATGTTCATACACATTCTCAACTAGCTGCTCATGAATAACTTAAATTTTTAATGTCATTTTGTGTTAAATAGTTCAAATGGTTCAAATGGCTCTGAGCACTATGGGACTTAACTTCTAAGGTCATCAGTCCCCTAGAACTTAGAACTACTTAAACCTAACTAACCTAAGGACATCACACACATCCATGCCCGAGGCAGGATTCGAACCTGCGACCGTAGCGGTCACGCGGTTCCAGACTGAAGCGCCTAGAACCGCACGGCCACATCGGCCGGCCCCCACCATCTGGTATCAATGCATTACCTTATAATCCATTATATATAATCATTTTCATAGTACACTTGATATTATAGATGAGTAGGACACAAGACAGGACATAGATAATGTCCGTTTGACGTCAACAGTGTGTAACATTTTACTTTTTTTGAATAGGACAATGTTCCTCTCCAATAATTTTTAGATTAGTTACAATAAGCTTACGCTGCAAGAGAATTCGCTTGTATTTTTCAATATGTGGTCTGTTGTCGGTTTGAAGGCCTTCCATAACATCGGCAACGTAGTGCAACTCCACCGAGAGCTGTCTGGAGTAGGGTGGAGATAGCAATGTGAAAGTTGCGAGCTGTCGAAGACGATCTTCATATTCCTAATGCGATTAGGACATCGTATACTCTTGACGACGTTTAGCACCTGTGCGGTCAGTCACCCAATTTCAGAATTCATTTTGAGTAATCCTGCTAAATTCCCAAAGTATTGTCTTTTTTATATTGATGAGTAATATGGATAGTCGTCACGTCCATGTGCCGTCTACAACGCAAATTTAATGTTACTATCCTAGGAACTAACCTGCAATACGTTTTGTATTTCATAATCGGAACTATCTGCATTAACCGTCATCAGAGCAATGTCAGGGAACAGAATGCAGCAGTGCCTACTTGAGGACCTGCTTGAGTCGTGTTCTAAGGAAAGGGTAGTTGCTGGTTCACATTATATTACACTAGCGAGAAGTACCGACTTTTCCTTTTCTCTGCAAACATCCAGAACTAAATTCAGTAACTAAATGCTAAGAATATATTTGCATTGTGCCAACTCAAAGATCAATAGATATGGATATAGATATAGATTTTTATATTTAAAGCCATTCTCGTTCTGCGTTGGAATAAACATCATTCATTATTTGCTTGTTCTTGTTACGATTGTTATTGTCATTCTCTCACTCGCAAGAGTCTTATGCTGATGCTGTATGAATAAATTATGCCATTGGATACAAAGCGGTTTAGTTTTGAGACCTAACCCACGAGGGGGGAAGGCACAGTGGTCTGCTTCAGGAATTCCAAGCAATAAAACACAAAAAACAACCCAGGAAGGGTTCGAACAGCTACTTTCACGCAGAGATATGCAGTTGGAATCTGTTCATCGTTACGGGGTCAAACAAGAGGGTAACATTACTGAAACAATGATCGGGCTACTTAGTATATAATAGAGCATACAGATTTCAAGGAGGAAACGTATGAAGACGCAGACTTCCTCGTTATCAATATGTGCGGCATATCTTTCGTGTTAACGAAAGTAAATTCCCGCTTAACCTCTTCTTACGTGTCAAATGAAATGAATGCCATGAGGAATAGAATATTTGTTGACTGCGTCTCTTCTTGCTTCCATCCTTACCAACATATTTCTTCATTCTCGTGGTAATCATGACCTTCTATGTGCATGCTGCAAACGATTGCAAGTGGACAAATTCGACATCGAGGTGCAAAGCGTTTGGTATCTTACATTATATTCAATTCGAATAAGCTTCCGGTGTATTTTTACTTCGTTTGTATTTTTAGATGATTATGAACGTTACGGAAATTTATCTCACATGCTTTATGTTGAATGAGAAACATTGAATGATCCGTTTTGCTTTCCCTACGTTGAAATGATATAATGTCGGCGTCAACAGCCTTCTTCCACGCCGGAAGCTGAAACTTGTATCATTCTGGATTAATGATAATTGAATGTCTCATATGTATACATAGCCCACAAGGCGACGTCAGAAACCAACAGGGGAGAACGCCGCATAAAAACCAAACGTGCGCGCGCGTCTCCACTCTGAAGAACCGTATCGGAGAATCACGGCAAGCATTTCGCTGAAGAGCTGCCTTGTCAGAGAGCCGAGAAATGGCAGCGTCGTAGGAAGTATTTGTCTGAATGTCTCATATGTATACATAGCCCACAAGGCGACGTCAGAAACCAACAGGGGAGAACGCCGCATAAAAACCAAACGTGCGCGCGCGTCTCCACTCTGAAGAACCGTATCGGAGAATCACGTCAAGCATTTCGCTGAAGAGCTGCCTTGTCAGAGAGCCGAGAAATGGCAGCGTCGTAGCAAGTATTTGTCAACACTCTGATAGGGCATTTACTTCCGGGTGTAGGTCGGCGTTACCTCGCTAAATTCACTTGCCATTCGTTTTCCACATCGAAGACTCGTACGATATAATCCACTGCAAGATAACACAATTAGAAAGTATATTTAATTTCTGGACTCCAAGAACGGCGTGCTTCACATAAGTAACACCTGTTTGTGTGTGCATTCGGGAGGACGACGGTGCAATCCCGCGCCCGGCCATCCTGGTTTAGGTTTTCAATGATTTCCCTAAATTGCTTCAGGCAAATGCCGGGATGGTTCCTTAGGAAGGGCACGGCCGATTTCCTTCCCCATCCTTCCCTAATCCGAGCTTGTGCTCCGTCTCTAATGACATCGTTGTCGACGGGACGTTAAAACAGTAATCTCCACCTCCTCTGTTTAAGGTTGCGTTTTGAGGCTCAGGCAACATCGCAGTGACTATAGTCCGCCTCTGGCCGCCAGTGTGTCGTTAGCTCAGAGGTTCCCTTGTGCGTTGCAGTGCTTGCACTATAAGTTCGAATCACGGTAGAAGCCGCTGACTACAACCTTTTATTTTCCATTTTAATTAATGGAGTTGCAAACTGCTAGTAAAAATTTCTTATGCGAAATCTGAAGGATGCCCTTAAACATCAATCTTCGTCCGATATCGACTTAGTAAATTAAGTTAATATCATGGATTTCTGCTTTGCAAATTCCAAGGTGCTTCACTGTAAAGTAAGTCCTGAAAAGATTCAAACCGACTGTCAACGATATAAATTTGAGCTTTGTTCGTCATATAGGTCTAACATGTCAGAAGGTTGTTTATGAAGTGCACATGTTCATTAATATAGTTCCCATTTTCTAAATTTTTGCAATAGCATTTAACTGTAGACGTTTTCTAACACCGGCGTTAGCAATTCCTTTCCGTTCTCTGAAACCTTCAAAACGACAAATTTTTCTGGTTTAAATCTGATGACCTTAACTATCACTTCCGATCAACAATAAATACTTCATGAACCCATACATGGAACTCCAAATGTGCAGTGTGCCTGCACTGCTACAGAGCATGCATTGCAAGGTATTCACACAGTTTATCGCATAGACTTACCATAAGGAATGAAACAAGAACTGTAATACACTTTACATCACAGACGCTCACTCTGGCTTGACGAAAACATCCAAACATTGACCAAAAGTTGCACAAATAATTAAGTTTGAAAGGAAAAGAAACGAGGTATGAAGTATTTATAAATTCATCGAATGTAGTGAGGTGGTTTAATTTCGTCCCAGTTTATAAAATTAATTTCGGGGCATACTCAGCTCTTGCCGATTACCCGCCTACTAATCAGGGCGTCTGTCTCCGTTGCTTTTGAGCGTGAATGGAAACTGAAGAAATTTTCTGTGGAGCAACATTTAATAATAAAGCGTTTTAAATCATCAAAAGCGATGAGCGGTAGCAGGCGCTTTCGATAAAGAACGTGGGAGTGCAGCGCTGCTGCTGTCGCCACGGCCGCTGCCGGTAGCCAGCAAATGGATCCCGGAGCTTTGCCGCATACGGCGTCCAGAGGAGGACAGTCTGCAGGAAATCTGCCGCAAAATCGTTACTAGATAAAATTTTGATATCGGTGTGTCACAAAGCGAAATAGATTGAATCTGCGCTACCATTACATTCACGTCTTCAGCATTCAGACAGAAGAGGCTATAAAAAAATTTTTTGCCAGCTGCTCTCGACCCACTGAAATTATGAACAGAAACAACGCACGCTACCGCTAGACCACAGGCGTAATCAGCCTAGAGTATCTCTATCTTGGGAGAAGTTTTCCTCCAGGAAGTGCCGCAGTCTACAGTGTTGCCAGATTGTGCAGATAACCGGACTTAGAGAATTAGCGAGTTGGCCAGTTTTTTTGTCCCATGTCGCGATCGGCGCGGACTTCGCCTCTGAAGCGGCCGGCCGCCGGTCGAGTTTTATGTCAAAGAGTGTACATCCAAGTTAAATAACAAATATGTTACTTTAAAAGTAAAAGGAGCCTTCCATAAGGGCTATTTAATTGCTTTCAAAAACAAACGGAGTTTTAAGCAACTAGTTAGGCCCGATGAGGCCAGCACCTAGGAGTTATGGAGATGGCGAGTTTAGTAGCAAATGGTGAGAGGAGGAAGACATCGAATTTGTTTGCACAGTAAAGTTTTTTTGTGTGAGAGACGTTAAGTTAAGAAGAAGTAGGTAGCAGCTATCTTGGAATTGCAGCATCGTCGTATACACAGATAAGTAGATGATACCGTCATGTCAATGATGCGCCGTGCACTATACCTTCGTAAAGGAAAAGTCCTTCATAAATTACGCTCAATTTAGTCTTTCCCAATTCAATTTCTTACGCTTTCTGTTTCCACTATGGATGTCTCTAGCTTCTCATCAAGTTTTGTTTTTCTCCTCTCATTATCAACAGAGCTGAATTCCTCGAGGGCCGTGTACCTTGCACGTTGCGGTTAGCGCCCGCAGAGCGCCCAGCTGATCGATGTATTCCTTCAATTGTCGGTTTCGTAAATCGATCGTCTACCTATCTCTTTCATCTGTGCATCATCACCTCCCGTATCACAATGTGACTACTACAGTCTAGCAGTATTCATCATGCATGGCTTTCATCTCACGGTATTTCTTCAATGCTGATGTGAAGCATGCTCTTGTATTTCTATACAATTACCACCATTGGAATGTCTCTGTTGTTGTTCGTCCCAGTCACCATGGGACCACTCATATTGTCTTCCTGGCCTCTTTCGTAGTATTTACTCTGCATTCTGCCTGTTTTTAGGCCGTCCACCCATTGCATTCCTGGCTGTACCACCTCACTACAGACTTGCACAGTGACGGTACCTCTGCAGCAACACTGCTTCGCCCCTCTTTTCCCTGGCATAAGGGTTAAGCAGAATTGCTTCACATACACACACTAGTAACCCCAGATATTTGACACTGTCCCCCCACACTAACACTTTCTACTGTCGAGGGTATGCGACTTTTCATAGTACCGGGCAACGAGATGCCCTATCTGCACCAAACTGGTGTCACTTTTCTTTGTCAATTTCACTTGATGGTGTTTAGCAAATATATTGATGCATGGGAAACTTCTCCTCACAATGTGAACGTTACTGCACTTGGATGGTCAGCTCACAGAGGCATTTAACTTTGTTTACTTACTGATATAGCATATGCAGAAATGTAATATGACATTTGTAACCTAATTTTTATTTTTTCATGTTTATGTAACAATTCTGTCTGGGCTAAAATGGATTTCATAGGAACTTTGTTACGAGATGTAACTGACATTATGTTAAAAACTTTAATTACCTTGTCTTGCAGAATACTCATTGTTTACCCTTCGTTGATCAATTAATAGGTAGTGTTGGGGTTAATTTTCAGGGACTAGGAAGGTGAAACTGTGGCAAGTCCGTTCTGTAGGGAATGCCGAACACACTTCTCCCTCCGGCGCCACAGAGAAGTACTGGAACAGTAGGGGATCTTGGATTGGGGGGTTGGGGGAGTTTCACTCTTTGGAGTCTGTCATCTTTTCCTCTTCAATCCCAACACTCCTAATTTGCTATTTTATTTCTTACTCCTTATCAGAGTACCAAGCAAATCTTCACTCTGTCCACATGCATATGTCTCTATTGCTGAGACCCTTCTCATTTACACTGTCACCTCTGAACCTATTTACTACTACAAAGTGGACACCAGCCTCCTATACACAGTAAACGTGCGTGTCCACTAGTAGTAGATGATTTTACTTTCCTTTTACTGCAAAAGGTAATTTCACATTCTTGTTACGGTTAAGCATTAGCTTGTAGCTCTGGGTGCCCGCAATTTCTGCACTGACATACCGGCACTTGGCTGACGGACGGGTCTGTTTTGTGAGTAGAAGCCCATAATTACATCATGCCTTATAATTATTGTTGTCTTGACCATGTCGAATAAAGCAAATCGATTACGCACATATATTCCCCTTTATTCAGTAATGCAATACCCCATTTTTGTGACGTTTGTATTCATCACTGCTCATTCTGATCCAATAAATCACTACTCAAATCCAGAAGTTCTTGTGCAGCATTGTGTTGTGCTCGTCACACATCGCAGGTGCACACTGGATGCCGCATTTGACAGTCGCAGCCGCTGTGGCTCAGCTTCTCGGCTACCACGTGCTGCTCTGACATAGCGTGGCCCTGATGTTACATGCCCCGCTCTGTTCTGACATAGCACGAGATTCAGCCTTGCAGACAGCTGCCGCTCTGATGTAGACTCTGCGCAGACCTTTAGCAAACGGTTCCTGTTGGAACACCACTTATAACCGTCCGTGCCACTATGGCTTACTCATTTAGTATGCGTGCCCATTTACCTACGTTTTATCTACCTGAAAGCCCGTTCGTGATTCCCTTGTCAACTGATTTGCCTTCTTTATCTAATATATGAAATGATCACCTCTTAATGTCAATTTCTGACCTTTTAAAACGTGAAAAAGGACAAATCTCTTACTGTCGCGTGTTAGCGCACCTAAATGAATGGCAAACAGCATTAAACTACATACAACCCTTATTACCAGCGCCACAGTAACCCGTTCACTGCTGTTCTTATTACTGTACTGATATGGGCCTTGTACAAAAAGGGATTTTGGAAACGCTTAAGACGGTCCCCTCCAGTGGTTCCAGAACCACAAACTTAGGGCGAATATGGCCCATCACTAGAAGAAAGAACCTATCAGGCATGTGCCCTGCCTTAGTTTTAAGAGTGCAACTGTGTTATCTAACAATGTGAAAATTTGTGCGGTATAGTGAAGTGCTTCCCCATTGTAAACTCTTTTTTAAATATGTTTGAACCTCCCCTCACACCCCACTGCGCTGAGTACCAACGAACGGGCTTGGCCACAGCCACGCCACCTTCCTGCCGGCAGCCTGCTCACTGCCCACTGAGGACAACGCAACACGGCGCCTCACGCCACTCATCCTTGTGTGTGAGGCCAGTGGTGACATGTTCACATTTTCAACTTATTTAAGCAAAAGGGACACTTTAACTTCATCCTAGAAACAGGAACACTCAGCATGTTTGCCTCACTCAAACTATTGTTTTCTAATGTCTCATTAATGTAATTTTGTTTTGATGTTTTATGATGACTTATTCTTGTATACAGATAATACTGTTGACATGTACAAGTCCCTTTGCGACCCCTAAGAGGTCTTTAAAGTCTCTACAGCTTCCCATACGTTAATGCCCCTGCCGTCTTCTGTGAGAGCCTAAACTGATCATCATACAGTGCGAAACGACATACGTTCTCTGCTCCCATGGAAGGTGGAGGAGTGTAACGATGAGCCACATAGTAGCCAGATGGTAGGGGACTTTATTTTACTTTTTATTCGCTTTCGATAGATAACTTTATTTTTCTCGTTACGTCCGAGCCTTGGCCGGCGGCGTCGGCTGGCTGTAATTCTTCCGTCCCCCGGTCTGGCAACAGGAAGTCAGGAAGCATCTCGATCACACGCCTCTCTCGTGTTTTGACGAAGTAACGCCTTCTACGCGACACTGACCACACCACGCTCTGCAAATTTCCATGCCACCCCCGTGGGTTCCTCGGCTTCTGACCAACAAGGGCGGAGGAAGCCGCGTGGCCGTGTTGGATGTACCCGGCCACCTGTCACCGGGGCTCTCTCTTGTACGCGCGCCCTGTAGCAGTGAAGATATCCCGTTTCTCCCGTTGCTGCCGCACTGTGGACTTAGTTTCGCAGCCAGCATACCGCTTGAACTTGTCCGATTGGCAGATACCAACGTTCATTAGCTTCACGAACTATGTTTCGCCAAACTCTACACTCTGGCTCACCCTCGCCTCCCTAGGCCAGGCTATGTGACCTCTTTTTAACACGCTTTCCCTAATAAATGGCGTTTCTCTAAATATTATCCTGATGATTTAATTACGCCCTCCGTCTCCCGCTCCTAACTGAGCCATCCTGCACACCTTTTATGTATTTGCAGATCCTGTAAATATTGTAGACACTGCTGAAAATTTATGTTTAATAGTATGAGAGACGATTCTTGTTAAAAGATCTGTGTAAGAAATAATATTATAAATCAGTATCCAAGTAGAGAAATGCTTAGGTACCAACCTGCCAGTAGGAAAGTTGGAGAAAATTAGGAAATTATTTTAGAAAGACTGCCTATCAGATATGAGCCATGACATAGTGGCCACAGAAGGATAGTACCAAAAAGGTATTCGAAAGAGATCGAAAGGCGATCACCAGTAATGTTAATGTCAAGATCAGACAAGATATAAAAGAATAAGATTGTATTAGTGTAATAATGGAGATGATATTATGTGTGTGTCTCACGATGTAATTATTCATGTGCCCTTGAAAATAGAGAAATTATGATGTGCTCATTATTTATATAGATACAAATGTATACAGAAAGTAGAATTTTCTGTTGTATTAAGACTATATATTGTTTGGGCCCTTGAGAAAATATTGTTTATGTATCCCTTGAAAACAAAGGAACTATAATGTGCCCATGATTGTACAGGAAGCAGAAATTTATAGTGTATTAAGACTAGATAATGTGAATGTCCTTGTGATAGTAATGTTCGTGTGTTCCTTGAAAAGCAAAAAAATGGTGCCTACGAATTGTATACAAAGACTAAGTAACTATGTGTAAATTTTAAGATCATTTCTAAATGCTATTGAAAAGAAAGGAATAATTGTATTAATGAATTTGTATATTCATAACAGGATTTTGTAAAATACCATTGAAAGGTAAAAGTAACAGGTGCCTTTTCCTAAACAAATGATTTTAAAATACATGTGTGCACTTTAAGTAAAAAGAAGTAAAGAGATAAAGAAAATGTAAATTTACAATTTAATAAAAAAGTGGAATGCTAGATGTATAAACTATGACATTGACAGCAAAATTTTGCAGAGTCTGAGCACAGAGACTACAAAATTTTCCCTCGGGGAGGGAGGTGTCGCGAATGGGTCGCGGATGTGAGTAGAAATGCATAAGACTGCATAAGATGAACATGTAGGTGAGCAACCTAACGTCAGCCAGGGCGCTGGAAGGCAGGAGAGGTTGCGTTTTTGTGGCAAGGGACGCTGGAGCTACATGACGCGCTACGACAGAATGTTCTGGAAGGACGACAGGACACGGGAGACGCGCGTGATGGCGGGGGATTGCATCAGACGAGCCTATATAAGCAGGGCCGCTGGTGCTGCTAGGGAGATTCCTTCAACAGTTACCTCAGACGCTGGACCTGAGTTACTCTGCCCTCGGGACGGGACTTAGTTTCTCGTGACACTTAGCTGCACAGGGTACATGCAGGATTGCCCAACTTACATTCAATGTGTTTGTGCCTCTGAGCGTTCGACAGTGGTCTTATCCTACCTCGTGTTTCATCTCAGTTATTTCATCAGAAGTATACGTCGTTTATCCCACCGAGTTCCCTTATCTGCAAAAAATTTCCAGCTTTTTTTCCAGCACCAGGACTTCGAATTGGACGAGTCACCTCATTACTGGATTTAGCTTCTAGCTCCCATCCTGATCCGCTCGCAGGAAACTACAGACGTGACAGTGGTTACACGACAATATCATCCCTCAAATGGGCTGGCCTGCACGTAGTCCTGACTTGAGTCGTACAGAACTCCCCTGGGATGTTTTGGAACCCCGATTTTCTGCAGGCCTCACCGACCGACATCGATACCTCTCCTCAGTGCAGCACTCCGTGTAGAATAGGCCGCAATTCACCAAGAAACCTTCGGACACCTAATTGAACGTATGCCTGCAAGAGTGGACGCTGTCATCAAGGCTAAGGGTGGGGCAACACCGTTTTGAATTCCAGCATTACTGAAGGAGGGTGCCAAGAACTTGTAAGGCATTTTCAGCCAGGTGTCCGGATACTTTTGATCACATAGTGTATGTACCCAGTAAGACTTATGAAATAATATATCTCATTTTCACCAAGTGGAGTATGGCATTTATTTTCTGTATGGTATTAAAATAAGTAGTTAATACCCTTACCTCACATAATTTTTTAGCTGTCTTTGTAAAATTAACTGTTAATTTGTGCTGTAGTGAAGATAAATATTTTATCATAATTCATTTTTTTTGTATTCCTCATACTTACACCTGTATGTAACACTGTCCTTGCAGTGTTAAACCAAATGATCAAGACTGTCTTCCTGAATATTACCTCAATCAGTTATTATTAATTGCAGTCTCTATTACACACATTACTGTTAAAAATGGTGTTCGGGGGAAGTTAGTTATTTGAGTAGCTGCATGTATCAACCTCGAATTTTTATCTTTTGGCATTTAGTTGTAAACCATCTGAGTAGCTGACCTCACTAATGTGCACAGAAGCGTTCGTCATAGAGGTAAGCGATTCCAGTGGATGAAATTATCGTCACTATCTAGAAACAGGTCATGAGAATAAAATTATTATAACAATGGCTGTGGGGATATCATTCGTTATCTTTTTTAACTGTTTCAGTAGTACATACTCACAAGCATCAATAAGGTGAACAACACCTTGGAAAGCGCACTGACACCAGCTATACGAATTTGGTTCATTATAGTCATCAACACATATCCATTCTTCGTCCTCCATGTAAAATAAATGATAATATATCAGTCTAATGTGATCAGCACTGTGATATGGCTCCTCTTTGTTTAATTTTTCATTCAGTTTAATATCTCACAAAGTCCTAAATAAATTTAATTGAATCTGTGGCACTGGTGCAAACGATCTTCATTATACGGCATAGTCCCAAATAAGCAAAAAACTTTTCCAGATTCCATGAACTCAGTGCTAAGTGGTCACCTGCATTCATTGCTGTGTTCTGTAATTTTTTCGTGACTTGCAAATAGTTCAGAGTGTTGTATCAACTTCTAGATATAATTTGTTCCCTTAGTGCAGTAATGCCTAATCATTTCACAATACATTTGGTTCTTAATATATCGAAATCTGAGGCTAAAATCCTTACTGGTCTTTAGGTTACATGTTTCTGCAGCTATCACACTTTTCCAGCATGAGAAATCTCCATCCTTGTATACACACAGAAAATAATTTAGTAATTTCCTTTTGTACTATTTGCCCAAAGACTTATTATTTATATTCATATTTATGTATCATCATATGTAGACACCCTACTGTACGTAACATCTCATACTGCTTTACACTCATCAGCTGGAGCTACTTCTAATATGTCATCTTTTGACATACTCCTTAACTCAAATCTTTATGCATTGCATTGTATAATTCTTGGCTTGAAGTACAGACCTTGTTGTCAGATTTTAAATTTTGTTACTCCTTAGTTTCCTGACAAATGGAACACATTACACAGATTGCAAAAGAATCTTGGTTAATCAGTGTTCGTTTCATATATGTTACCACAAACATTATTTTTATAAAGCGGTAATCACATGGAATACAGATAATTACTGACAGATGAATACTCTGAGTTTCCAATTCTGAATTACAGGTTGCGTTTAATTTACTTTTTGTTTCACATTACTTTAGAACTTAGTACTCCATGAAAGTTTGAAATCCTAAGGTGTTATAACAGAATCACATACCGTGTAACTGTGTTACTTGGTGGTAGAATGTACGATTTCATTCATATTGCTCTATTTTCTCAGTCATATTCATATACTACTTGATTCATTCTAAGAGAATTACTGAAGACTTGAGTTTTGTTCTTGTTGGGAACAGCTGGTAATGTAAGACATTTGCCATTTCTAATATTGCACGAAATTCTACTGAAGAATGGGTCTTTTTGTCTTACTTTTTCCATAAATACGAATATTATTACCTTGCAGTAGTATTTACTATGTGTAAATGGTTTACATAAGTCTTCACAAATACGTTCTATCTCCCTATCTGAATGTGATCAAAATGATCCATAGAGCTATTTCCATAGTAACCTTTTGTTCTTTAAAAGTCCTTCTGTTCTGTTATATTCCTTACTAATACTGTTTATGTTAACAAGAAAAACCCTAGTAGTTGATTTTTAACAACATTGATTTATTGAATTTTTGGGTTTACCAGTCTCAACCACATTAACAAGTCTTGAACTACTTGGTGAAAAATATTACACGTTTAATGAGAGTAGCGAAGATCACAGAGAATAGTCACGAATTTCCATAAAAATTTGTAAAACCAGTTATTACCGAAACTAAGGTTAAGTAAACGAAAATGTATAGGATGGAATGGACTGTAGTGATTGACTGTTTGCAGCATAGAAAAAGGAAAGTGAAAAAAAATTACTTCCCTCTCTTTTCCTCCCTTTGTTGTGTCTAGAGAGAGAGAGCGAGATAGAGGGCGAGAAAGAGATAGTCGTAATTGTACTTAAATATGTAGTTATAAGATCTCTCAGTCAGGGTCAAGCGCTTCGCTCATATATTTTGAATGCTGCTTTGCTTAATTAATCTCAGTCAAACTACGAATTGTTTCAGCTTGATGTTCTTACACTTCAAGTTACAAACAATTCTCAGTTTGTTCCTTCACAGTTATTCAGAATATATTATTTTCAGGTTGACTACTAATATTGACATTATTCAGGATGCAAGCTACCGATAATAAATGCAGCAGATGGCGTTTTTTACGTTAAGTTTAAACCAAACGAAAAAGGATTCACAGCATAATCTTACGTGAGCCACTATGTCTGAGAGCACAGCACTGTCCACCACTCCTTTACGTGCGGTTATTGTCATTTAATAATATGATTAAGTCCAAGAAGTAGCGACTCACACCCTGCTTCTTGCAATGCAAATGCCAGACAGACCTAGATATGAGACTCCTTTCTGGCAAACCGAAATTATGTAAACGTGAAAAAAATTGAGTCAACTATGCACCGCTATAAATTTTGGCGGATACTGCCGTTCATAGATTACACACTGAATAAAGAACACCATATTAATGTACTAAAAAAATCTTTTTATGACGTTCTGCGACCACTGCTGTCGATATACAGCTAACGTGTAACATAATGGGTGGAGACATCGACTATTAATTAACTGTATTTTTCAGAGCAAGGAATGCCCATCAGATAATTGTTATAAAAGTTCAAACGTTCTTAGACAGTAGTGTTTAGTAAGTGGCAGACAACAGTTTTTTTTGTTGGATTGCCTTAACCTTCCCATTATCCACACTTCTTCATGGCTTTGACCGGACATACTCGTAATTTCCCCTACAGCCAAATTAACAGAGTTGCATAGGTAAAAACCAATGTGGTAAGTGTATGAACTTATGGTGTTCCTTGTTGAATGGTTGGACAGATAAACATCCACAGTCATTCGTGCATTTAACAGTAACAGTGTTTCTTTAAATCAGTCTGTTTTACCGGAAATCGTCGAAGTTGGACAAATATAAATCACTGAGGCAAGTATGTATAGCTATAGCTGCATAGTTACTGCACACAACAATAAAATGTTTACATACTTATGTACAAAAAATGATGGGTGTTAACAATTTAAGGATATATGTGTAAAACATAAATTACACGAAATGCGTTATGATGTACAAGCACATTTTCACTGGCATAGCAGAATTTATTTCACTTTTTTTCGGTAGTTTGGAGGGTTACAGTTTATTCTTTGCAGCCACTGACTGGTTAATTAATTGTTGTGCTGCGTAGGCTACGTCCTGTTTATGTGAAGGACGCATCACTCCATAACTGCTTCTCTTGTACAAAAAGTTCTGAAATACTGTAGCGAGGTGGAAATATACGAAGCCTGTTGCTGAGACAGAACGTCAGTCAGGCAGATGATGGCAGGTGTATGGCTCAGCTTACGAGTATCAGGACAGCAAAGCGATACATGAAGGAAACAGGATTGTACAACAAGAATTAGAAAAATAAGGGATTTTCGTTATTTGCATTGTTACCGCATAGAGGTGCGCAAGAGGAAACACAGTCAATACATTTTAGCTGCTCATAAGTACATGATTTAGTAAATGCAACCTATTGTCGTAATTGTCGCTTGGAAAATCATGTGGCACTTGAATATAGCACTACCATTGAGTTTTGTCACTGAATTACATTGGTTACGTTGGTAAACGTTCTAGTAGTCACAGTAAGGGGTTTATTGCTCGCGGTTGTACGTACATTTAACATTTACGGAGAGAGCGGTATGCAAAGTTAACTCACTCAGTTGTCTGTGGTGAATAGCACGCAGATTGCGTTCCAGCCACCTTAGCGCTACGGCGCTGTCATCGCGTCCCTAGTCTCTCGCTCCATCACTTCACGTTAATAGTTCATGTACTTCCCACACGGCAACCTGGGGTTTGTGCTGCTGTCTCGCTGAATTCAAACATCTGACAATGATGGCCAGACTTAAAAGTCACCTTAGTTCATTGTGTACATTGCTCACATTTATCATTGTTCGTTCGAGTGACTGACACCACACCGCTGGAATTACTATGTACAACTTTCGTAAGAAAACACGATGGCAGAATCATGTGTCCCTTTAAAAATTCTAATGTCGTGATAAAGTCTCTCTAGTAATATCTGCACACCATTGGATGTACACTGAGGTCACGTGTGTTACAATCGTAAACAGTGTCCTCAGTGTGAGCTCAAACACTGATATGGGTAGTGTAGTAGGGGCTGTTCGTATAGACAAGCGACAGTGATGATTTGTCAAGCATCTCCACTGTACGTTACCTCATCACCCACTCTTGTACAAAGCTTCTAAAACCATAACGTGGTTTGATTGATGCACGTGTCTTGTTGTGACGTGTTCTTACATGTTTTTGACATCGATGATACTCACACATTCCTTGAAACCTAGACCTGCACCAAACAAATTTTTTGCAACTGACTGCTGTACATTTACTAGACTTTATATGGCTAAACAATAAAACACTGCAGAATAAAAAGAATCAGTTGAATGAAATGCCTGGACCTCTCTGTAAATATATGTAAATAATTACATGAAATCTGCTGCTGCTCCATCTTAGACAAAAAAATAAGAAGACACACAACAATGGAAATATCCGAATGGGACGGAAATCAATAGATGTGATGTACACTTACAGACAGACAAAATGAGTAAAATTTCAGTAGAATTGGATGATTTATTCAAGAGAAAGTCCTTCACGAAACGGTCAAGTCAAGCATTGGTCCACTACTGACCCCTACAGAAGGAATTATTCGGCTAGGCATTGGCTGAATAACTTGTTGAATGTCCTTCTGAGAGATATCGTGCTAAATTCAGTCCCACTGGTGCGATAGGTCGTCAGAAACACGAACTGGTTGAAGGGCCCCGACCAAAATGCTCCGAACGTTTTCTATTGGAAAGAGATATGGCGACCTTGTTGGCCAAGGTAGGGATTGACAAGCATGAGGAAAAACAGAAAACATCACGCTCATGTGTGGGAGGGCATTGTCTTGCTGAAATGTAAGTCCAGGATAGCTAGCCATGAAGGGCAATAAAATGGGGTTTAGATCACTGTCGACATACTGTAGTGTTGTAAGGGTGCACCGTATGATAACCAAAGGCTCCTGCAATGGCAATTAATGGCACCCAACATTATTAGTGCCGTGTGACCTTATAGAAGGCGACAGTCAGGATCGTAACCAACTGCTGTCCAGGGCGCCGCAAGACACGTCTTCCCTGGTCATAATTTCTTCATTCGAGGCGGGACTTTTCAGTGAAGACATTTATACTCCTATCAATGACATTCCAGGCCGAGAACGTGTGTGGAGGCGCCCCAGACAACGGTGTGTTACCTTTAATTTATCATTATAATTAACTAATACATTTCTAGGACTATTATTAACCCTTTCACTATTTTGCACTATGCATCCCAGGAGGACACCCAATAACTCTATGTCTCAGCTCAAAGTCGAATAAATGCTGGTATGAGGGCCTGAGGTGGACCAACACATTATTGATTTGCTCAATTTGTGAAGCTATTTACCTTGAATAAATCATCCATTTCTTCTGGAATTGCTTTCATTTGTTTCTACGTGCACATCTATTTTACCGATATCCGTCCCATTCGGATAATTACCTCGTTGTGCGTCGACTTCTTTTTTTCCTTTCTGATCTGGGAGTGTATGTTGCACATGACATGGGTCACAGCAAAGACACACAATTTTTTCGCTCTATCACCGCACTGAACCCCTGGAAAGACATTATTGAACAGTAACGTATCATAGCTCAGGAATAATTTATTGCATTTAAAAACAGGAGGGTGTTCATATACCGTATTTCACTGATTTAGCTGAACTTTTTTAAGCAATCTCGAATAGAATTCCCAAAATATAGACATAAATATCACCTTCTTCTAATAGATTGGCAATGAAATCAGGTGAAGCGCATCACAATGCCTAACATTTACTCTAATTTGATTGTGACTGCACTATTCCCATAGTAATCAGCATTTCACCTACAACAAAATGTCTAAAACTAGTATATATATATTGATTAAATACAATACACAAGAATCAACTCTGTCAGCTGTATAAATACTTGTAAGTACATACAGCTCCTAATACCTCATCGGTATAATTTCTTTAGATTTTTGTAGGGATGTAGCCCGTTCAGACCATCTCAGGATAAACTAGCAGATAAGTGACAGAATATGATAGTCTGGCTAGCACATAAGGCCCAGAATACAATAACTGCCAGTTTGTGTTCCATTTTGACAGTACAGCTGACTTGGGATGACACTTTATTAGAACTTTGTCACCTAATTGATAGGTACGAATCTTTATTATCTTACTGCCAGAATATTGCTTAAATTCTAGATATGTAAGTATAATGACAGCTTAACTAATTTAGTAATCCTACACTGTTTTGGTACGTAGTAGTTTTCTTATAGGCGAGTTTACTCTTTGTTCTGTGGCAAGTCAACGGTTAACTGTTTCAGAGTGCAGTTTATGGGTGAGTTGCGTAGACTGTTTATAATCTCTTGAAATTGTCCTTGGTAGTGGCACCATGCGCTATGCTTTAGGTGACTGTATGTTCGTATGAATCGGCTATTCCCTAAACACTCTCTTGGCTCGATTTGCTTCAGAATGGTATTTAGGGACCAGGATCGACCTAATGCTACTGTGTTGAGGTATGTCCTCCATATGTTGGTGGTCAAGTTACTGCTTTTTCTGAAAACTGATTAAGGTTGGCCAAACCTAGATGTGTAACGATTTTGTATTTTTCTGATGACTGCCTCAGTGGCCGCAGTAATGTTGCATGAAAGTACTCGTTCTTTGAGTAGACATAATAGATTAGGGAAACAAACATTACGACACCTTACTACAGCCCTAAGCCTGGGCAGTGCTCAAGAGGCATAAGGACACTAACTGATTTTTTAGATAAGATGGAATGTAACTCACCCTTCCTTGAACCACTCAAGCGTTTTTCTTCTGGAAAAAACAGACAAATTTTCAGTTCGTACTCTTGCTTTCCCTCAAGTTATAAGAAGAGCGTTAATCGCCAGTTTTATTAGCAAATTTAATCACTCCAAAATTACCTCATTGGTAATGAGTATACTAAATGAGTCTATCTTCCACCTTAACTGGTATACACATGTACTAACCTTCTGAGGATTTTTCCTGTACAAAAAAACACCACTGTGCGCCTTATAATGAGTTCTGAGCCTTGCAGGTGGATTCTACACCATAATTTGTTTCACTCTTAGCCAGTTTTGGTCAGTAGCCCGCATCCATGCCATGTTTCTTTATTCATTCAGGAATACCTTCTGTTCGTCTCATCTCTCATTTGGTATAAGTCTATTATTAACCGTGGGCATATCACTCAATCTTTCTGACCTAGCAGACACCGGTTTAGAAGTTAGTCTAAAACTGAGTGCTTGGTGATCATAATATGTGTTACTATGATGGCGTTACATGTAACAATGAAATCTTTTGAAGGCCCACACTACAGCCAGAGCTTCTAGTTCTGAAGCGGAGTGGGACCTCTCACTGCAAGTGAAAATCCTGTGTCCAAACCTTAGTACACACGGTTTGCTTACCATTGGCTGACATACACTCCTGGAAATGGAAAAAAGAACACATTGACACCGGTGTGAGCGAGGGCGTATAGTGGGCATGCGGGAGGCCGGGTGGACGTACCGCCGAATTGCTCAACACGCGGGGCGTGAGGTCTCCACAGTACATCGATGTTGTCGCCAGTGGTCGGCGGAAGGTGCACGTGCCCGTCGACCTGGGACCGGACCGCAGCGACGCACAGATGCACGCCAAGACCGTAGGATCCTACGCAGTGCCGTAGGGGACCGCACCGCCACTTCCCAGCAAATTAGGGACACTGTTGCTCCTGGGGTATCGGCGAGGACCATTCGCAACCGTCTCCATGAAGCTGGGCTACGGTTCCGCACACCGTTAGGCCGTCTTCCGCTCACGCCCCAACATCGTGCAGCCCGCCTCCAGTGGTGTCTCGACAGGCGTGAATGGAGGGACGAATGGAGACGTGTCGTCTTCAGCGATGAGAGTCGCTTCTGCCTTGGTGCCAATGATGGTCGTATGCGTGTTTGGCGCCGTGCAGGTGAGCGCCACAATCAGGACTGCATACGACCGAGGCACACAGGGCCAACACCCGGCATCATGGTGTGGGGAGCGATCTGCTACACTGGCCGTACACCACTGGTGATCGTCGAGGGGACACTGAATAGTGCACGGTACATCCAAACCGTCATCGAACCCATCGTTCTACCATTCCTAGACCGGCAAGGGAACTTGCTGTTCCAACAGGACAATGCACGTCCGCATGTATCCCGTGCCACCCAACGTGCTCTAGAAGGTGTAAGTCAACTACCCTGGCCAGCAAGATCTCCGGATCTGTCCCCCATTGAGCATGTTTGGGACTGGATGAAGCGTCGTCTCACGCGGCCTGCACGTCCAGCACGAACGCTGGTCCAACTGAGGCGCCAGGTGGAAATGGCATGGCAAGCCGTTCCACAGGACTACATCCAGCATCTCTACGATCGTCTCCATGGGAGAATAGCAGCCTGCATTGCTGCGAAAGGTGGATATACACTGTACTAGTGCCGACATTGTACATGCTCTGTTGCCTGTGTCTATGTGCCTGTGGTTCTGTCAGTGTGATCATGTGATGTATCTGACCCCAGGAATGTGTCAATAAAGTTTCCCCTTCCTGGGACAATGAATTCACGGTGTTCTTATTTCAATTTCCAGGAGTGTATATTTAGTATAGACGCATACCCAGACCAATATTCAGTGCATTAGTTGAGAAGCAATTATTTGAGTCATGTCAGGATGATGTAATACCTTGTCACTGTAAAGCACTTTTTCAGGTTTTTTAAAGTCGTGCCTACACTCACTCGACCACTACCACTGTTCATGCCTTATTACCAGTGACGAAAGTGCTTCACTGCACAGCAACTGATACACCACATAATAATGGTAGAATGATTCTTGTCCAAGATACCATTTTGAGCGCTTTCTAGACTGTGCATCAGGAAAAACTACTTACAGCCCTTAATTCAGTAATCTTAGGTTCGATTCAGTATCGAATTAAGTCGGGTGATGCTGAGGGAATTAGATTAGGAAAAGAGACACTTAAAGTAGTAAAGGAGTTTTTCTATTTGGGGAGCAAAATAATTGATGATGGTCGGAGCAGAGAGGATATAAAATGTAGACTGGCAATGGGAAGGAAAGCGTTTCTGAAGAAGAAAAATTTGTTAACTTCGAGTATAGATTTAAGTGTCAGGAAGTCATTTCTGAAAGTATTTGTATGGAGTGTAGCCATGTATGAAAGTGAAACGTGGACGATAAATACACTCCTGGAAATGGAAAAAAGAACACATTGACACCGGTGTGTCAGACCCGCCATACTTGCTCCGGACACTGCGAGAGGGCTGTACAAGCAATGATCACACGCACGGCACAGCGGACACACCAGGAACCGCGGTATTGGCCTTCGAATGGCGCTAGCTGCGCAGCATTTGTGCACCGCCGCCGTCAGTGTCAGCCAGTTTGCCGTGTCATACGGAGCTCCATCGCAGTCTTTAACACTGGTAGCATGCCGCGACAGCGTGGACGTGAACCGTATGTGCAGTTGACGGACTTTGAGCGAGGGCGTATAGTGGGCATGCGGGAGGCCGGGTGGACGTACCGCCGAATTGCTCAACACGTGGGGCGTGAGGTCTCCACAGTACATCGATGTTGTCGCCAGTGGTCGGCGGAAGGTGCACGTGCCCGTCGACCTGGGACCGGACCGCAGCGACGCACGGATGCACGCCAAGACCGTAGGATCCTACGCAGTGCCGTAGGGGACCGCACCGCCACTTCCCAGCAAATTAGGGACACTGTTGCTCCTGGGGTATCGGCGAGGACCATTCGCAACCGTCTCCATGAAGCTGGGCTACGGTCCCGCACACCGTTAGGCCGTCTTCCGCTCACGCCCCAACATCGTGCAGCCCGCCTCCAGTGGTGTCGCGACAGGCGTGAATGGAGGGACGAATGGAGACGTGTCGTCTTCAGCGATGAGAGTCGCTTCTGCCTTGGTGCCAATGATGGTCGTATGCGTGTTTGGCGCCGTGCAGGTGAGCGCCACAATCAGGACTGCATACGACCGAGGCACACAGGGCCATCACCCGGCATCATGGTGTGGGGAGCGATCTCCTACACTAGCCGTACACCACTGGTGATCGTCGAGGGGACACTGAATAGTGCACGGTACATCCAATCCGTCATCGAACCCATCGTTGTACCATTCCTAGACCGGCAAGGGAACTTGGTGTTCCAACAGGACAATGCACGTCCGCATGTATCCCGTGCCACCCAACGTGCTCTAGTAGGTGTAAGTCAACTACCCTGGCCAGCAAGATCTCCGGATCTGTCCCCCATTGAGCATGTTTGGGACTGGATGAAGCGTCGTCTCACGCGGCCTGCACGTCCAGCACGAACGCTGGTCCAACTGAGGCGCCAGGTGGAAATGGCATGGCAAGCGGTTCCACAGGACTACATCCAGCATCTCTACGATCGTCTCCATGGGAGAATAGCAGCCTGCATTGCTGCGAAAGGTGGGTATACACTGTACTAGTGCCGACATTGTGCATGCTCTGTTGCCTGTGTCTATGTGCCTGTGGTTCTGTCAGTGTGATCATTTGATGTATCTGACCCCAGGAATGTGTCAATAAAGTTTCCCCTTCCTGGGACAATGAATTCACGGTGTTCTTATTTCAATTTCCAGGAGTGTAGTTTAGACAAGAATAGAATAGAACCTTTCGAAATGTGATGCTACAGAAGAATGCTGAAGATTAGATGGGTAGATCACATTACTAATGAGGAGGTATTGAACAGAATTGGGGAGAAGAGGAGTTTGTGGCACAATTTGACTAGAAGAAGGGATCGTTTGGTAGGACATGTTCTGAGACATCGAGGGATCAACAATTTGGTATTTTAGGGCAGCGTGGAGGGTAAAAATCGTAGAGGAAGACCAAGAGATGAATACACTAAGCAGATTCAGAGGATGTAGGCAGCAGTAGGTACTGGGAGATGAAGATGCTTGCACAGGATAGAGTAGCATGGAGAGCTGCATCAAATCAGTCTCAGGACTGAAGACCACAACAACAGGTTCGATTCTGTGTGGGGTATTATTTGACCATTATTACCATTGATTTCTGGCAGTTCGTTGGCTGCCACTCCAGCATCCATAAACTTCTGTAACACTTCTTGACATTCGCCCATGTGATAGGCCCAGGGAGAGAGCTATTAACAGACCGTCTGAAATAAATGTACCCTGCTAAGTAATTCAGCTCCTATTTTGACATCAAGAGAGGAGTTGAATACTACAGAGGTCGTATTGAAATCAAAAGGTAATACTCAGAGCTGGTACTCCTATGAGTAAAGATAAACGTTGAATACTTGCTTGATTCTGTGGCCAGTGGAATTTGCCAGTTTGCTTGTTTAGACATATCTAGCAGAGGACTGCAGCATTGACATTTATAGTTTTCGGTAATTCTTCAGGCAAGCGGCCGTCGAGTTTCGTTTGTGATCTCTAGGCACTTAGACAAGGGAACACTGTAGGATTTATGGCAGAAGATTTTATGTGGGTACACTTCAAGCTTACTGTCGTGCTGCCAGATGATGCCAGGACGTTTCCCAATAACAGCAACACAGACATTAGGTACTTTAATTCATTTTCGTGTGAAGCATGAAGACAGTCAGTGTTATGCACTTTCTCACAAATGACACAAAGTATATTTTTGGCCAAGTTATCTTTGTATTGCTAGCCAATATCGTTCGTCTCACATTCTAGACGTCACTCCCTGGCAAATCGTTCCACAGCTCTTTATGGCAGTACTTAAATCTATAATAACATCATGACCACCTACATCCATAATTAACTTTCGAGCTGAGACGCTGATCATAACATCTTTCTTGTTAAAATATCAATGCCTACTATACATGCAATTCTCAGACCACATAAAACCAATGCTTCCCTCAGTTTATTCTGTAGTAATGCCTGATTCATAATGGGTTCAGATTTGGGGTTAAATGCCCCAAAAATCCTGAATCCTCTTACGAAGAATGGTGGCACTAAGAAAGACTGTGGTTTCAGATATTACCGTCACTGGTAAACTGTGCACATAGCATTCTGCGTGCTTAATATATTCAGTGTGCTTCTCGCAACCTTAAAAGCTCATCTTATCATTATATCCGATCAAACGCATTTACTACTGCACACCCCAAATGCTCTCTGAGACCTGGCCAGCAGGGTCTCTTTCGGTCTCATTTACTTTGACGACTTATTTTGGTAAACATCGGAGTGAACTTCAGTTATGCTCACTTCATGCTCCCTACTTGTGGACCAGAGTTGACACCTGTCATGCTGTCGATCCTGCCATCCACAGTTGGACTGACAACAATTCACATTACGATCACATCTGCTATCGTGATAACAGTTTTCATTCTGGTCATCATACCTCTCATACCATGGGCTGTGACTCTGTGATCTTGAGCAATTGTATGATCCTTGCCTTCCCCCTAGATGTTAGCAGTTTTCAAAGTGCTCAGATTGTTGTGGTGATATGGCTGTTGGCATCGTCGCGCTGAAGAGAATGTGAGCTATGTGCACCTGTAATGTTTGTAAAAATTCTATCTACGTTATCTGTCACAGATCAGAAGACTTCCAGATCTTCATCTGGCGTGTTAATTTCTCGCTGAATTGAATATGCAGCTTTGCTCTCAAGATGAAAATACATATATATACTTAAACTTATAAATACGAAAGTGGCTGAGAAAGGAATACATTGCGTTTTTTCTTCAACAATTCTTCATTGAACACAATGAGAATGGTATTTTATCTACACATACGTTTTTGGCCCTGTAATCTGCATCCCATTCAATGGCCTTCCTCCAGCGCGAAACAAGGGCGTGTATGCCCTGTCGGTACCAATCCTACTCCTGGTGGCGGAGCCAGTGCTTCACTGTGTGAATCACCTCATCATCCTCAAAATGTCTTGCACGAATAGCATCCTTTAATGGGAAAACAAGTACGAGGACGCTGGGTCAGGGTTGTAGGATGGTTGGGGCAACACTATACAACCCTATTTTTCGATGTGTTCAGCAGTCCTCACACTTCTGTGGGGCCGACCGTTACCGTGTTGCAGCAAAACCGCTCCTGGGTTTTTGTGGCACCGAAGTCACCAGAAACGCGTCTTGTATTCTAGTACTGTCTTAACATATGCTTCTGAATTAATGGTACCACCTCTTGGCATCACATCGATGAGAATCACACTTTCACAGTTCCAGAACATGGTGATCACGACCTTACTGGCGAAAGCAGTTGCTTTGAACTTTTTTTTCTGTGTGTGTGTGTGGGGGGGGGGGGGTGAGTGGAAACGACACCATTCCATCGAATGACGTCATTTTTTTGGGGGGGGGCTCAAAACAGTGAACCCAGGTTTCATCACCTGTCACAATCCGGGAAAGCTTCAAAACGTTTCAGCAAATCAAGACAAATGTTTTTTTTCTGTGCGTTAGACATCATGAGACCCATCTTGCATACACTTTTGAATATCCAAGAGTGCCGATAATTGCATCCACACTTCCTTTGCTGATTGACAGATGCAGCGCCAACTGCCGAGTCATAAAGCGTCTGTCCTCGCGAAGGACAACAGCAGCTCGCTGCAACGTGTCAGCTGTGACAGCCGTCGATGGTCTCCCCGACCTCTGCAATTCGTGGAGCTCCGCCGAACCGCCTTCTGATGACTTCACCCTCCGTGCCCAGCGACCAACTGTACTACTGGCGACAGCAAGTGCTCCATAGACTTTGCACAAGCGTATATGAATATTCCCCACAGTTTCTTTCTCTGCAGTGAGAAATTCAATGGCGGCTCGTTACTTGTAAAGTACATTACCTACAGACGACATTCTGAAACTGTCCTGCACCTACGCTATCTGTCGGAAGTGACGGAAACTTGGCACACTCACACAGGAGACTTCCAATAATACACACGTAACGTTTCGAATTCGTAGCATTGTTTTCGGCTGAGAAAAAAAATGCAGTGTAATACTTTCTGGACATCTCTCCTATACATCTCAAAGTATCACCTTAGGCTATCTTGGCGCTCCCTGAGTACTTCGTTCGTAAAAATGTCTTTATGGGGACATTCCTGGGTACCGTTAGACCAATATCTGGACAGGACTGGCTTGTGAAAGAATTCGTAGCTGGAATGCGTATCAGCAACTTCTGCCTCCCGTGAGTTGCATTATCCTTTACGAAAACAGCCACAAATTTGTTTCTCCATGCCTCTCTCTCCCTAAAGATAAGTGTTGCGCATTTTTCTTGCCAGTTAGAACATATTAGATTGGCAGGGTCTCATAACGTTTTATTCCTTTGTCGTTTATGCGATTAGAGGAGTGAGGCCCAATGCACAAATTGCTTCGTTGTTTCTAACAACACTAGCCTGAGCTTGGGAGCTTGGTACATCTTGTCACACAAAATAGCAACTAGGACTGTGAACATAAGGTCAGAAATAGCAGAGAAACTATCACTTTCTGTAGCTTGATGTACCTAGTTTATATCTTGTTCAACTGTAGATATCTCTTTAATTGTAAATTCACACCTCTCTTTGATTTTACATGTGACGAAATATTTTACAAATTCGAATCCTTTGTTATGGTTTCTAAACTTGAATATCACCTCTGTCTCAAAAGAATCAAACTACTTGACTATAGTTTTTCCAACATTTTCTGTCTGTTTCACTTCTGTATGCCGAGAGGGGTTTCTGCTCTTTGCTTGTGATTCTGTTTCTCAATGGGAAAATCTTTGTTTGATGATATCTGTTATCTGTTTGTCTTTTTCTGTAAGCCACTAACCCATTTATGGTTTCATGGATATTCGGTGGTGGCCAGATGGTTCAGATATGACCGTCTCTCTATTCTCTATCTCAACTGATAACTGCCCTAGTGCGTGGGAAGACTCTTACTGGCCATGGGAAGTATCTTCTAGCGAATGGGAAATTCATTCATTTATTCCTCCACACGAAAAATTTCATTAATTTTTCGTAATAATTTGATTTTAGTTTGATCCTGGGTGCTCGAAACAGTCTTCGTAGTTGATATTAAATTTGCTAGTTTCTTTAGCATTTCATCAATCGGTATAGGAAGGTTTACTGAGGGGGAACACTCGTTTTGGGATTCCCTTTTGACTGAATCTTAAATTTACACGTAAATACACAGATAAATATGCTACACCTAATATTAAACCTACAAAGCAATAAGTTCATCAGTGGGAGCAGTCCTTGCACACATGCTATGTAATGGCTAGAAAACAGTCTCAATGTCTTCTGGCTCTAGAAGCTTCATGCTCAGAAAACTCCCAATACAGTCAAAACAGCAAATGGCTTCAGCAATGAAAGTACAATTTGTAACCTTGTAAACTTTCTGCACAAAAATTTTGAAATGAATCCGTTTTCTGTGCAGGTATCTAGCAATCAATAGAAAGGAAATTCCTGAATTTTTTATTCCAAGCTGTCAGACAAATAACACACCTTACATTCAGTTCCTGAAACAATTCGGGATAAATCGATATGTCACACTAGTAATTTCCCAGACCAGAGCTATGACTCTCAGTTCTGTGAGAAGGAGGGTTGTATGGTAGCAACGCCAGTCCCGCCAGTCCCGCGTTCAGTAAAAACCTTCACAGTAGGACATCCAGTGGACACAACAAGACGCCAGAGTGACTGCACAGAATGTCGGCAATAGCCGCCCTGGTTCTTGCTTTTAACGATGACCCTTCAGAGAGCCATTCTATAGGAACACGGCTCGAGATGGCAAATAAACGTCCTGAAAAATCCAACTCGAAATACTGGGGACTCGCTGCGCCTACCTTCGTAAAAATCAACATGGGAAGAAGCTCTTTATGTCATTATTACGTAGCAGAAGTTAAACCCTGCTCTACAAAAGAAACTAAGCCCGTGATATGCTAGAGAAACTCTAGTGGGTGGAGTTATAACCAGTAAAAACGCACTGAATGGTCAGCAAGAAACTACGTGGCCACCAGTTTTGATATAGGAAAATTTCAGACAGCGAAATTCGCTCTTCTCTTGCAGAAAATCGTCGAGTGTTTCAGCAAGGCGACTCGCGCCATGCTGAGACGGTTGCGAGACTAATTATGAGAACACTTGTTCACTGATTCGTTACAACTCTTGAGGAGTTGAACTGTTAAGTCTCCTAGTATGGAGAATTGCACCCAGCTCTGAAAATTAGCGCTTGCGAGCAATTTGAGGTCAACGACGCACACGCTATTCCAACCACATTGTGTGCACGATGCCAATAAAATTAGAGCTAGGGTAGAACTAGGAGTCTCGGCTTCTCCGAAGATGTAGGAAATGTATCATACTGGTGTTTAACAGCCTAGAAAGAATAGTTTCTCAGATTCACAGCTAGCGCCAACGCCAACCACTGCCACCGCCTACGAAAGGCAAACACGTGCGCTCACGCTACGCCAGCAGGTGATATTAAATTTTCACTCAGAACTGCGGTCGCCTCCGCCCCTCTCTCTCTCTTTTTTTTATTGTACGTTCATGCATGACCTGTAGTTAAACATATGTATCCGATCTAACGAAAAGGGTTCATCAGCCACTGTAGAATGCTTTATACTCTGAAGTTACTGAACTGTTTTAATTGTGCAGCTATCTTTGCAGTGATATTTACTCACCCTACACAGACCCAAGGCAATTCTGGAAATTTTCCTTGTGCACTGTTAGCTTAATTGATATCTGTGGCCTCAACTGTATTTAATTTGTTCGTATTTTATTGACCCCAGACATGTTCATCAACCATCTTACTATTAACGAACCTTAGAATAGTTATGAATTTCGCTTCACAGTTGTGAAGACACAATATCAATATTTTACCATCCTGTGCATATTACAATTATAATTTATATGTCATAAAGTCATACTTGGAGTAAAATATAAACCTTAGTAACAAAAATCTAAGATTTTCATTTTTTTCTGCCAACATATAGTTACGCCTGGATCCGTAAACTAATCTCTGTTAGCGATAACAATTCCTTTTCAGGAAGTGTAGTGGAACCGACATTGATATCATTGTCTGACTACGTCATTGTCGGTATTGTTACTCTCTTCTGAACTCTGCATGGTGGGCTGGAATCTTCCTACCTTTTAGACCGTAGGTTCAACACAAATTCCTAAAATACTCACAGAGCGTCCTTGCTCGACTGTGGTAGGAAGATAGATCAGAACCAGACACACACACATTAGATAATGGCGACCCTGCAAGGATGGTAAAATACCATGGGAAGGTGCTCTATCATATGTAATTAGTAGGGCAGAAAAATATCCTCTTAAAAATTTTCGTAGTAAATTTTTATGTTGTATCAACCAATGGTAAATATAAACGGCTACTGACGAGTCAGTAGGGAGACAGAGACGTGCAATACAATGAGAGACATACACAGTATCCCCATAGTAGTAACACTACTGTTAGTCTTAAGTTTTCTTGCAAGCACACAGGTGGCTGACACAGCTTTGATAAGTTGGTTCTGTCCCAACTGGTAACTGACGGCCGTACTGTCTTTTTATTGTGTCAAGGAAATTAGGAACAGTAGAGAAGCGGCAAAGGAAGTAATTTGATGAAGCGAGTAAGGACGTGTGATCCCATGATTACGCGAAGCAGGGCGCATCAGTTAAAATTGCAAAGATGGGAATCAGAGACATTAGCTATGGCAGATCTAGATCTTGTCCAAATAGAGGTAGACACCCGGCAAGGTAACGTAAGGGAACCACAGGGCAGAACAACAGGCGAAACAATGCCGCGAGAAATAGATCGGGGGGGGGGGGGGCAGCAGTACGTAAATACCTAGCAACAAGGCGCCGTAAAGGGCGACCAACATATTGCAGAGTTGCAAGGAAATGGGGAACGTCTTAAATACGTAGAACCCACAGTACATGTAATATAAATCTCCCTCACAATCGAATACAGGCAATACAAGTCGAAACGTGTCACCGCACGGTTCACCTGCTGTCTGTTACGGACAGACACGAGAATGTAAATGCAGAATGAAGCGCGTTTGAAGATGAGGTAATAGGATTTGATAACTTGTCGAAGTTATAAAGCAATTAACGAGCACCATAACGATACAAAATAGAGAGAAAACGACAGATACGTGAGCAGAGAGCGGGAACAGTGAAACATCTGCGTGAGATCAAACAGCAGTTAGGTCCCATAGAGGATGAGGCAAAAGAATTCCAAGATGTGATCGAAAACTTAATAATAGGTCAGACTCAATTAAGAACAGATATGACAAGATCAAAGTGGACTTGCAAACACTGCGTGACGACTCATAGACCGAATCAAAACATTACGTGATAATACTCTTGATGAAATTGCAAAGATAACCAAATAAGTTAATGGCATTACACGCCAAGCAGCGAGCACAGTGGAAGATAGTGTGTTGCAAAAACGCATCACGAAATCTGTTCTCAAGAGGTACTATACAGGCATTGTGAGAATAGAAGCGAAAACGAAGAATCAATTCGAAAAACTTAGAGAAGAACTGTTTCGAACTGTACAAAAGCGAAGTGATCAAGATCATACAAGCTCTGAATCCGTAACAACTTTCGAGTCACTAAGGCCACCACAAAGGCAAGAAGTTTCACAAGGAATGAAAACAGATTTCGCGCAAATACAATTCCAATCACAGGCACGTTTCGGAACTTACGAAGACAGACGACAGCACGAAGACACCGGGTACTCCTGGCATACTTTTCGGAACAATCTGGACCACATGATGAAGCGGCAAGATTAGCCAGGCAAGACACCGAGCCAGTAAATGACAGGGAAATGCAAGGGCACGAAGATTATAGCTTAATACATACCGCCACTCGTACAGAGCCGATGGAAGAAAGTCATTGCGTTCCATCACAACGATATCTTGCAAGACTAGGCGAAAGTTACAGTGGGAAATATCCAATGGGTATACCACAACCTGAAAGACTGACTCGTGAAATGAAACAGAAGCAGCGACGATTCTCGAATTCAGTGTGGTTCCGTGACGAGGTACGACAACGATAATTTCCTCGCTGAATGAAAGTTTCAGCATTTCTGTGAAAGGAATTCACTGCATCTACGAACCTTCATTGATCAATTTAGAGCAAGGCTATCAGAACATTGGACATTAGCGCACAAGTTAGTCTTTATATGTGCCCAGATGTTAGGAACAGTAGCAGAAACGAGGCAACACGTAGCAGCTACATGTCGATCATATGAAAATATCATAGATAACTTTCTCTCACGCTGTTGATTGAGTGAACCGCAAAATAGGGTGAAGTATGAACTATTACAAAATCTATACTTCGAGAATTCAGGAGAGAAAAGCCTTGTAAAATTTTTCGAAGCTATGGCAAAGAATCACCAATGTTTGGATGTGGCACACAGCGATGGAGAGCTGATTAAATTGTGTACCATTAAGTTGCCACTAAAACACCAACAGTCATTGGTTGGACTCGGAGGCAGTGACGTGGAAGAGTTCACAGGTATCTTGAGAGAATTCATATTCACGGAAGATGAGGCAAGAAATACGCGAAACCTGCGTGAAAACGTGAATTAAAGACCGCAAAATGCGCCTGAAACCTCACGAAGGAATGTCAGCAATTACGAACGGCGTGATAACTTTGCGCCCAGAGCTGACAATAGAAACGGTTTAGGGCACGGGACAAGAAATGGCAAGCCGACCGTTGTGACCGAGCGGTTCTAGGCGCTTCAGTCTGGAACCGCGCGACCGCTACGGTCGCAGGTTCGAATCCTGCCTCGGGCATGGCTGTGTGTGATGTCCTTACGTTAGTTAGGTTTCATTATTTATAAGTTCTAGGGGACTGATGACCTCAGATGTTAAGTCCCATAGAGCTCAGAGCTATTTTGAGACAAGAAATGGCAACGGTGATCCACCCAGGAATGGCAATAATTGCTACGGGGGGAATAATGGTAATCGCAGTGGGTATTGGAGGACAAACAGGCCGACAAAATTCTAGCAACGAAACCCTTATCGACAAGTCGTGCAAAGACAGAAAGGACCGAACGAAGACGTGGAGATGAGGCCACCAAAGCCCGATAAACGTTCGAATTGACGAGAAAGTTCCCAAGCCAAGGAGAATAGCGCACCTATCCAAGCAAGCAGAAGCAGCGTAACGAGAGAAATAAACGCTTTGGCACGAGAGGTGAATGTGAAGGAACGGAACCGCAGGGACCGAAAGAAGTCGAGATACCGCAAAAATCAGGTTGGACAAGAACTTGTTTGGAAGATTTCGCAAAAAACTGACTACCAGAACAAAATGAAGCAGGCATTATGGGAGTCGAGTTAAAAGGCAAAGTAATTAACATTACAAAGTTATTTAATACTGAAACTACGGAGAGACGATTCCAAGAGGATAATGAACCGTCGAAAGAAATAAGCATTCTGTCATGACAGGTAGTAAATGAGGTAACAGGACATTAGGAATCAGGTAAAGGCAGGAAAACAACCACATATTGCTGGAAAGAAATTAACTGGGAGGATAATGACGAAGAAAATGATCTACAAGAGGCAGGTACAATGGGACAAGAGAGTAGAGACCCAAGTAATTAGAATTGCCGAATTATCTGAGGATAATACCAGGGAAAGCGAACTCAAGGATAATGCACAGTAGACGGAAGTTGAAGATAAATTACAACTGGGTGCAGGTCCGTATGTGTACAATGATGGAAGTTACGAAGATATAATAAGGGGTTTTGCATGCTATTATTTGGGAGTTTCGGCGGGGAAAGAAGAGTCAGATGTAGTTGAGTTGAGGGAAGACGAAGTTAAATGTGGAGAAGAAATTGTAGAAGAGGCAGAGATAGTGGTGGAGGCTTATCCTATAAAAGGTTCGATCTCACAGGTGAAGATCTTGAAATGACTCACGTATGTTTCGGCAGAGGATGCTTTAATGCAGGGAGATGAGGAAGAACAGAGCAAACCGGTCAAGATTCAACCAGTTGTGAAGGTCGTTGTAGCAGAAATCCCAATTAATGTAGTCATAGACAACGGAGGCGGGCTAACCGCGATTTCGGAGATTTTATTTAACCAATACAATGCTAATGAAGAATTACTGATCTTGAAAACAAAGAAGATTAAAGTGAAGAGTCCCATAAAAATCATGCTGCTGATGCCAATAAACGAACAAGGTTTACTCTTTCATGCTAAGGTCAAAAGACTGACACAAATTTTGTTATGATACCAAAATTAACGGTGAACACGGTAACAGGTGCAGATTTTCTTAAATAAAGACCAAGTGTGATAGACTTAGGAAAAGGTAGCGTTACTTTTGAGAACACTACATTTCTCTTTGCGCTAGGGCTGTGGAGAGTCAAACATAGGCGGAAGACCAAGAGCCTTCCAGAGCTAAGGAACGATGTTCCACCACTCAAACGAAATGGTGTAGGCTGAACGAACCGACGATAGAATAAGAAAGGTAAAAGTTTAGTGCTTCATCATGTAAGCCATGTCTAAAGGTATGATGAATAATCACTTACATACATCAGTAAAAAGTATGAATGAAGCCATCAAGAATGTTTCAGACGTCACCAAGAGTCTGAGGAAAAGAAGAAACAGAAAAATGTGAAGTACCTTAAATTTTTATATGTGGCAAATAACATGATATGCAGAATTTGCAAAGACGAAACGGATGAATCACGATCTAATTGCTTGAGACACTAATATGCCACACCACGACACCACATATCACGCACATATGGAGTCTCATTAGCTTAAGATACGAGGAACAGATAAAACCTGATAGAGAAACTGGAACTTTAACGCAGTGAAAAAACGCCGAAACACGTAAAGAATTTCTTAAGAAATGTATATTAGGCATTAGGCATAAGATAGATCATATGAAAAGGTTTTTGTACTCAAATGTACCGCAAGAAACAATCGACAAATGTCCACGACGAAATGGCAGAAGACTACCGAAAATGTATGTGGGACGTGAATGGACGAGGTCAACGATTTTCTACGATGCGGAGGCGCCGACAAGGGCACAAGATGAATGGCGATTTCTAAACAAGGTAACCCTTGTAGCTAACTCTGGTGGCAACCTTTCTGCAATTAGAAAAGCTACATGGAGGGTGTATGAGCAGCATAAGTTCGACGCTGGGTCCAGGCCTTGCGAGGATTCACTTCTGGCCGCTACGCGAGTGGGGAGGATGGCAGGGAACGATGGACCACAAAAAAAAATTAAAAACGGAACAGTTCAGCAAAAACTACCGTGTAAAATCGCACTGTCGCCATCAGACTGCGATATCATATTGAACTACAGAGATGAAGGAAAATCAGTCAAACAATGCTGAACCACACGTAATCAGCGACTGAAACATGAACAAGTGAGAGACATCAAAGCAACTAACAATGAATTATGTCCTACATCCTGCGCAGAGAAAATACAAGGTTCAAGTCTGAGGAAGAGAAGATGTTTGGAAGAACAGAAGATGAAGATTCCCAAGACTGATGGTGAAGAGTGAAATTGGGCGAAAATATTTCAATATACACCATTGCAAATACCCATACACTGTAAACTAGTTGCCTGCTATGTGTTACAGAAACTAGAAATACCTTCAGCAACGTGATGAAAAAAATATACACGTTTAAAGCCAATAACTCCACACTGAGACGTCCACATTATTATGAGGGCCACACCAAACCATCGCAACATCCTGTTGCAAAATTCGACAAAGAATGACGCTCTCCACACAAAGGTTTGCCGACAAACATCTCACACAAGTCCTTCAGCTTCGTGCAAAGACATTTGCTGTGAACTTCATGCAAGAACTTTCGTAGATTTCGTGTAAAAATAGTGGCCGAAATTAGGTAAAGATCAGTGTCAGGCAGCGAAAAATGTTCAAATAGCACAACAATTGTGATCGATTTGATGCAATTTACATCTGTTTGTGAACTATGAACTGAATAAAATCTGTATATCGGTCTTTCCATAATCTTCGTTTCGTGAGTCATGCAGGAGAAACTATTTTGTAAGAAATGTTTAATTACTTACAGTGTTAAGTAGAATAATATATTAAAAAGACAACCTATATGTAAGCAATATTTCTGTACAGTTATTTTACTGTCTGTGGGTGTAATATTTTAAAATTTTATTCACGTGTAATTATCAATGCTTTCATTTTTCAACCTATACTTCGTCTGACAGCGTCTGACCCGGAGCGGGCGGCTGCAAAAGGCGTCTGTATCCAATGTTGGGGGCGGCCTCCAGAACTGCGGAAGGTAACGGAATACCACCGCAGATTATCTTCCCTGCATAATTCAGTCTCCATTTTATGCACAAAAATGGCTTCCTCTCATGTTAAATCAGTGTCCGGAGGTAACATAGTCCCCCATTCGGATCTCGAGGGGGGGGGGGGGGGGGGCGGAACTTTAAAGGAGGCAAAAATCGATACGAGAATTGGTACCTGGAATGTTATAACTCTGCTACAAGTAGGAAAAGTAGGAAACCTTAAAAGAGAGATGGAAAAGAATCATATGGACCTCGTAGGAGTTGCTGAGGTGAGATGGAATGGACATTGAGAGTTGCAGTCTGATGAATATGTGTTCTACTACTCAGGAGGAGAAGTAAAATGAATGAATGGAGTAGGACTGATTATGACAAAGGTGTTGGCTAAATGTGTGGCGTATGTAGACTATGCAAATGACCGGGTTATTGGTGTAAGGCTGAAAGGAGCACAAAAAGATTTGCTAATTTTCCAGGTGTATATGCCAACTTCAGAACATGATGACCAAATTGTAGAAGAAACGTACAATGTAATAGAGGGAATAATGGACTAAAACAAAAAATGCTGGGAAATAGTAATGGGTGACAGGAACGCCATTGTGGGAAAACGGAAAGAGTGAAACATAGTAGGCAGTCATGGTCTTGGAAAGAGAAATGATAGAGGTGAAAGGCTAATTGACTTCTGCAGGGAAAGGCAGCTGATAGCGGTAAACACATGGTTCAAGAACCAAAAGAGGAGGCTCTATACTTGGATATCACCAGGGGATAAATGCAGAAACCAAATCGATTTTATACTGGTAGAAGAAAGTTACTGGAATGGAATGAAGAAGGTGCACACTCATTACCAGGAGCAGATATTAATAGTGACCACAACTTACTTATGGCAGAAATAGAAATAAGAATGAAAAAAGTGAAGAAGGTGACCATGGTGAAGAAGAGCGATGTAGAGAAGATAAGATCCAGCAAAGAACAAATTACAGATATGCTGTCTCGGGAGTTTCTAAACACATTACTAGACAAAGAACCATCTGATAATGCCTACGAATACTGGAATATGGTGAAAGAAGGAATCATTAAAGCAGGACAGCAAAATATAGGATATGTAAAAGGGAAAAGGTCATAAAAACCATAGGTCACACAAGAAATGATTTCCAAGATAGAGGAGAGAAGAAAACTAAAAAACAAGAGCACTGAAGATGCAGAAAGATATACCGAAGATTAAATAATGAACTGCGAAGAGAAACAGAGCAGGCTAGGAAAAAGTGGCTAAGAGAGGAATGTGATGAAATTGAAGAACTTGACAGGAAGGGAGGATACGACTTACTATTCAACAGAGTGAAGACTATGACATGGGAACAAAACAAAGCAGGAAGTGCTACTATGGAAATTTTGAGTAAAGACGAGAACGTATGTACAAAGATCGTGACGATATCCTGCAGAGATGGGAAGAATATCTAAAAGAGCTATATGACCCAAATAGCGAACCAGGAACTCTGGAACTTGAATCACACGTGTAAGTGATGACGAGAAAGGGCCAACCATCATAATGGAAGAAACAAACTCTGCCATAGCTGCAATGAAAAATGTCAAAGCGGTAGGTACCGATACGATACCGGGAGAAATATTAAAATGCTTGAACCAAGATGGAATAAGAGAAATATTGAGATTATATAATAAAATATATGACGGTGGTGAATGGCCTGAGGACTTTCTGACAACAGTAATGATTCCATTACCGAGAAAACAAGGAACCACGAAATGCATTTCACATGTATCCAAAGTGATGTTAAGAATAATTAATAAAAGACTTGAAAAATTAATGGAGGAGAATCTTCGAGAGGAGCAGTTTGGCTTTAGACGGAATTCGAGCACCAGAGATGCAATAGGGCTCCTACGAATCTTGAGAGAAAGGTTTATGGAAAAAGATGAGATGTTAAGTTTCTCGCTGTTCTCATTTCTACTACTTCTCATTACCTTCGTCTTTCTCAGACTTACTTTCGAACCATACTGTGTACTCATTAGACTGTTCATTCCGTTCAGCAGATCATTTAATTCTTCTTCACTTTCACTCAGGATAGCAATGTCATCAGCGAATAGTATCATTGATATCCTTTCACCTTGTGTTTTAATTCCACTCCTGAACCTTTCTTTCATTTCCATCATTGCTTCCTCGATGTACAAAAAAATGGCTCTGAGCACTATGGGACTTAACATCTATGGTCATCAGTCCCCTAGAACTTAGAACTACTTAAACCTAACTAACCTAAGGACAGCACACAACACGCAGTCATCACGAGGCAGAGATAATCCCTGACCCTGCCGGGAATCGAACCCGGGAATCCGGGCGTGGGAAGCGAGAACGCTACCGCACGACCACGAGATGCGGACCCCTCGATGTACAAATTGAAGAGTAGGGGCGAATGGCTACAGCCTTGTCTTACACCCTTCTTAATACGAGCACTTCGTTCTTGATCGTCCACTCCTATTATTCCCTCTTGGTTGTTGTACATCTTGTATATGACCCGTCTCTCCCTATAGCTTACCCCTACTTTTTTTCAGAATCTCGAACAGCTTGCACCATTTTATATTGTCGAACGCTTTTTCCAGGTCGACAAATCCTATGAAAGTGTCTTGACTTTTCTTTAGCCTGGCTTCCATTATTAGCCGTAACGTCAGATTTGCCTCTCTCGTCCCTTTACTTTTCCTGAAGCCAAACTGATCGTCACCTAGCGCATTCTCAATTTTCTTTTCCATTCTTCTGTATATTACTCTTGTAAGCAGCTTCGATGCATGAGCTGTTAAGCTGATTGTGCGATAATTCTCGCACTTGTCAGCTCTTGCCGTCTTCGGAATTGTGTGGATGATGCTTTTCTGAAAGTCAGATGGTATATCGCCAGACTCATATATTCTACACACCAACGTGAATAGTCGTTTTGTTGCCACTTCCCCCAATGATTTTAGAAATTCTGATGGAATGTTATCTATCCCTTCTGCCTTATTTGACCGTAAGTCCTCCAAAGCTCTTTTAAATTCCGATTCTAATACTGAATCCCCTAACTCTTCTAAATCGACTCCTGTTTCTTCTTCTATCACATCAGACAAATCTTCACCCTCATAGAGGCTTTCAATGTATTCTTTCCACCTATCTGCTCTTTCCTCTGCATTTAACACTGGAATTCCCGTTGCACTCTTAATGTTACCACCGTTGCTTTTAATGTCACCAAAGGTTGTTTTGACTTTCCTGTATGCTGAGTCTGTCCTTCCGACGATCATATCTTTTTCGATGTCTTCACATTTTTCCTGCAGCCATTTCGTCTTAGCTTCCATGCGCTTCCTATTTATTTCATTCCTCAGCGACTTGTATTTCTGTATTCCTGAATTTCCCGGAACATGTTTGTACTTCCTCCGTTCATCAATCAACTGAAGTATTTCTTCTGTTACCCATGGTTTCTTCGCAGTTACCTTCTTCGTACGTATGTTTTCCTTCCCAACTTCTGTGATGGCCCTTTTTAGAGATGTCCATTCCTCTTCAATTGTACTGGCTACTGCGCTATTCCTTATTGCTGTATCTTTAGCGTTAGAGAACTTCAAACGTATCTCGTCATTCCTTAGTAGTTCCGTATCCATTTCTTTGCGTATTGATTCTTCCTGACTATTGTCTTGAACTTCAGGCTACTCTTCATCACTACTATATTGCGATCTGAGTCTATATCTGCTCCTGGGTACGCCTTACAATCCAGTATCTGATTTCGGAATCTCTGTCTGACCATGATGTAATCCAATTGAAATGTTCCCGTATCTCCCGGCCTTTTCCAAGTATACCTCTTCCTCTTGTGATTCTTGAACAGGGTATTCGCTATTACTAGCTGAAACTTGTTACAGAACTCAATTAGTCTTTCTCCTCTTTCATTCCTTGTCCCAAGCCCATATTCTCCTGTAACCTTTTCTTCTACTCCTTCCCCTACAAATGCATTCCAGTCGCCCATGACTATTAGATTTTCGTCCCCCTTTACATACTGCATTACCCTTTCAATATCCTCATACACTTTCTCTATCTGTTCATCTTCAGTTTGCGACGTCGGCATGTCGTCGGTGTTGGTCTGCTGTCGATTCTTATTAGATTGACCCGGTCACTGAACTGTTCACAGTAACACACCCTCTGCCCTACCTTCCTATTCATAACGAATCCTACACCTGTTATACCATTTTCTGCTGCTGTTGATATTACCCGATACTCATCTGACCAGAAATCCTTGTCTTCCTTCCACTTCACTTCACTGAGCCCTACTATATCTAGATTGAGCCTTTGCATTTCCCTTTTCAGATTTTCTAGTTTCCCTACCACGTTCAAGCTTCAGACATTCCACGCCCCGACTTGCAGAACCTTATCCTGTCGTATATTATTCAATCTCTTTCTCATGGTAACCACCCCCTTGGCAGTCCCTTCCCGGAGATCCGAATGGGGGACTATTCCGGAATCTTTTGCCAATGGAGAGATCATCATGACACTTCTTCAATTACAGGCCACATGTCCTGTGGATACAGGTTACGCGTCTTTAATGCAGTGGTTTCCATTGCCTTCTGCATCCTCATGTCGTTGATCATTGCTGATTCTTCCGCCTTTAGGGGCAATTTCCCACCTCTAGGACAAGAGAGTGCCCTGAACCTATATCCGCTCCTCCGCCCTCTTTGACAAGGCCGTTGGCAGAATGAGGCTGACTTCTTATGCCGGAAGTCTTCGGCCGCCAATGCTGATTATTTTAGGCCGCCAATGCTGATTATTTATCAAAATTTAGGCAGTGGTGGGGATTGAACCCGGGACCGTAGACGTTTTTGATTACGAATCAAAGACGCTACCCCTAGACCACGGTTCTCCTATATGGCACTGAAACATGGACTATGAAGAAGAAAGACCGAGAAAGGCTGGAGGCTTTTGAGATCTGGACATGGCAGAGGATGGAAAGAATAAGTTGGATGGACAGAGTAAAAAATGAAGAGGTACGGAGAAGAGTTGGAGAGAAAAGACAGTTACAAGATGTAATAAAGGGAAGAAAAAGAAATTGGATTGGACATATACTAAGAAAGAATGACGGACTGATAAAAACAGTTTTAGAAGGTTATGTAGAAGGGAAAAGGACGCGAGGAAGGAAGAGATTCCAGATACTGGATGACATGATGGACGGCACAACATACAGAAGCCCTAAGAAGGATGCAATTGATTGCAGAAAATTGAGAGGCAAAAGATCTGCTAATATAGCAGATAACTGATGATGATGATGAATTATCAATGCAAGATTTCTTAAAAACCTCATTGTCTATTAGAATAAATACTTTTTAGGATAATATGTGCGTACAAGCATTGTTTGTGACTAAAATATTTGTGAATTTTTCGTAAGTCATATGAAGTTTTAGAATTTTGACATATATACAGCTTTTTACAGAATAATTTTGATGCTTATTTTAGATTTTAGATCAGTAACTTTTGTAAAAAAAACAACAGAATGTAAACACTGTATTTTTTCATTATCTATAAAGTCATTTAACTCTTGATATGATTGAAATTATAAGTGTTTGAGAAAACCGCATTAAAAGATCGATGTGAGAGGCTCCTCATCTTCGACATAAAATCTAAAATGCACACAACACATATAGAAAAATCAGGAAAAGAAATTGATATCAGCATTAATAAAAAATTACAGTCCTCACTCAAGGGAGACAATTAAAATTTAACAATGTTAACTATGTTAAAAATTAAAGTACACAAACCAGCAGAAGTAAACAGAATAAGGACTAGACCAACTGGCTGACCAGCATTCAATGCTTGAGAAGTAGTATAATTTTGGACTAACTCAGACTATGCCTCAAACATTGTCTAACCTTACTACAAAAATTATCACGGAAGGGTGGTGTTATCTAAGGTGTCAGACAAATAACACACTTTACATTGAATTCCTGCAATGATTCTTGTTAAATCGATGTGTCACATGACACAGTTATGTGAAATTGTTTGAGTCTTATTGATATGCAAATTGAATAAACAAACTAACATTTAATGAATATAAACCACTAATACTCATGCTAGTAACTGCACACAAATAATTTCCCAGATCTGAGCTACGAGAAGCAGTTATGAGGGACGGAGAATGTTATGACCACAACACCTTCATATGTTTGGTAAAACCTTCACAGCAAGACATCCAGCAGACACAATGGTACACCGTAGTCACTGCACAGGGCGTTGGCAAAAGCCGCCCTTGCCCCTGCCTTTAACGATGACCCTTCAGAAAGCCTTTTTACAGGAACATCGCTGGAGATGGCAGACAAACGTTCAGAGAAATCCAACACAAAACATTGGTGACTCACAATGACAACCTGCGTAAAAACCCGTGAGGAAAGAAGCTGTTTATCTCAGTATTACATAGCAGATATTTAACTCTGCCAACAACAAAAATGAATCCTGTGACAGGCTACAGAAACTCTAGTGGGTAGAGTTGTAACGAGTACGAACGCTCTGGTTGGCCAGAAAGAAAACGCGTGGCCACCAGTTTTCATACAGGGAAATTTCAGAAACAGAAATTCGCTCTTCTCTTGCACGAAATGCTGAGACGATTGAGAGAATAATTACGTGAACACATGTTCACTGGTTCGTTACAACTCTTAAGTAGTTGAACTGAAAAGTCTCCTAGTGGGGAGAATTGCGCCTAGAACCGACAGTTAATGCTTGCGAGCGATTTGAAGGCAACGATGTATGTGCTATTCCAACCACATGCAAATAAACTTAGGTAGGAAACAATTGCGATCGTCTCCGCCTCTCCTATTTTTCTTTTTTTTTAATTAAACCATGACCTGTAGTGAAACATATTCACGATTGTCGAACTTAAGCAGAAACACGAGCTATATCCGATCTAACGGAAAGGACTGACCAGAAACTGTAGTGTGCGTTACACTCCGAAGTTATTGAACTGTTTTAATGTGCAATTATTTTTGCAGTGATATTTACATACCCTATAGAGACCCTATTCAATTTTAGATATTTTCATTGTGCACTTTTAGCTTAATTGGTATACCAGGCCCAATTGCGTTTAATTTGTATGCATATTGTCGACCCCAGACATGATCATCAACTATCTTACTACTCAAGAACCTTAGAATAGTTAAGAACTTCGCTTCACAGTTGTGAAGACCAAATATCAATATTTTACCATCCTGTACATATTACAATTATAATTGATATGTCATAAAGTCATACGTGGAGTAAAATATTAACCTTCATAACGAAAATGTAAGACTTTAATTTAATTTTATTTTTTTGCTCACATATAATTACGCCTGAACCCGGTCACTAATTTCTGTTAGTGATAACGTTTTCATTTCAGGGAGTGTAGTGGAATCGACATTGGTATGATTGTCTGATTATATCACTGTCTGTACTGTCGCACTCTTTTGAACTCTGCATGGTGAGATGGCATCTTCCTACCTTGTAGGCTGCAGGTTCAACATAAATTCCTGAAACATTCACAGAGCGTCCTTGCACAACTGTGGTAGGAAGATAGATCAGAACCAGTACACACATGTTGTACAACAATGGAAGAAGGCAATGTCGCCAGTGCCATTGCAGAATTTTGCGGTCTCTTTTTATGCTTTGTATATTTGTTTCTCTCTTACGCTATTACAATTTCAACTTGTTTGAACATGAAACAGAGAAAGGATTCGCAATTTTTCTATCCAGAGAACACAAGGCGAAAGCTGAATCCCTTTGAAGCCTGTGACACATAAGGTATCTGGCATGCAAACAAGAATTCATTGTAAATGATCAGACTCATCTTTCTGTCTACATTCTGTTGAATGTTATCGAATTTTGTAATTCTTCCTCATTTCTTTCATTGTCTGCAGAGTGTTAATTCCCCATGATATGCTGTATTTATTTCATTATTATTTCCAGTGAATTACAAAAGATTTATAATTCATTTGTATCGGTGTACCTACATCTTCTCTTTGAGTTTGTGTAATATTCATGTGTACAAATCTGCCTGTTACATAAATTTATAATATGTGTATAATTATTGAACCACTAACGTGGATTCAGTTACAACTGGATTACGACCTAAAATCAAATTTGGCTCAGTCTGTGGAACCGCTCTGTCCTATTTCTTATGCTTAGAATCAATATGACACACTGTCTCAACATTTGAATATCATTCATGTGCTTTGAAACTCACTTTATACGCTTTCTGTCTTTCATAAAGTTGTTCAAAATCGTGTTGTCTTTGATGAACATATTCGATTGTTTCCTTATGATGGTCTTCCAAACTAAAAATCTTCTACACTAAAAACTAGTTCACATAATAAATAAATACTGGTGGATGTCAATATCTGCAGTTTTCAATGTTGATTAAAAGCACAATTTCTTACATGAAATCTGTTTAGTATGCACATAAAAGATATCAAATGGAGGCCACTCATCTCTGTGGCAGTTTGTGCCCCTTCGTCTGATAATGACAGTATAATCTGGTAATTCGTACGTTATGTAAAGAAATCTTAACACCAGAATTTTGTGTTTATATTGTACAAGTAAATCATCACATCGTTCTAGAAAGGATTAGAGGAGTCCCTGAAAATAATTCGAATACTGACATCACAGGAACTAGCGCATGACAATGCTTAAGATTCAAGAGCATTGCGAGACTCGTGAACAAACTTGATCTGGAACAGAGCTGTTCTTACAAATGTCTCAGTCCATTGCTGAATGGGCAGTGTACTTTGTTTGGTAACTTTATGAAAATTATTTGTGCAGTGATGACTTTAGTGTACTATCCTGCTTTGAGATATAACCTTCAATAATCACATTTTTGTTTACATAATGTCAGTTGTATCAATTTGAAATGTAGTAGACTAATTCAAAGTTTCATTTGGATGTCGAATTACATACGCCACATGGAGGACAGTAAGTAAAGTACGAGTACATCATAATTTGTATAACTTCAAAATTAAGTTAAAACTTTGTCACTTCACAGAACTATTGCATAACATATTCCGATATTGAACTCTTAAAGGTGTACACGTAACAAGTAACAGTAAAGTGCTGGCTGAATTTTAAGAAAGTCGTCAGGAAGAATCGGTGTATAAATAAATGTGATACTGTAGTGTCAAAGATTGAGGACATGCATTTGAAGTTCTGTGAGACCATAAACACTGTGATATTGAATATCATAGTAGGACAAATCAAATGAAAAATAGTGAATGTTCCTGAAAAGGGCATTTCCCGTTTCAGTACACAGGAAAGTCAAAATAAGTTTCAATGAAAGCGAAAGCAGAGCAGTCAGCATAAAGACTGCAACAGGAATTCCACCGTTAAATTCAGACGAGATAGTGTATGGGTGGATACAGTAAACTGGGGCGCTCTACGACAGAAAGTATTTTGTATTTCAACATGATAGAAGAACTTATGGTTGCTGTTTGCCGATTTAAACCAAACAACTAATACCTTTATCTTTGGAAAGCACAAAAATGATTTCTAACGATTCTAGTAAAACTGCTCTCATGTTAGTGCATCTGGTTGCTCATCATAATCTACAAAAATGGAATGAAAATTGGTAAGTGGATTTTTACTAGATTTCTGTAGCGTATGACATTATCAGAGGATAATTATTCCATTGGCAACTGCAACTGCGTGGACTTTGCTCTGTGCGCAGAAGAAAGCAGCATCTGCTGGTGGTGAGTATTGGCTGGATTTGGTGAAAGCTGAAACTGGGTAGAAAAGGCGTATAAGGACGATGACTGATTTCGTCGACATGCACTTTCATGCTCACAGACTAGAGTGATTTGAAAGCAGAAGAGTACCACATGATGTCTAACAGCGAAGTGTCGTATTGTGCTACCGTATCGAAGTTTGTGGTCTGTACAGGCTTCCTGAAATATTACCGCTGACTATAACGTTCTTTCAATCAAATTATTTGCTATCATCGTCTAGTTTCTCTTGCATAATGCCCTCTTGTTCCAGTCTGGAAAATATTTTCCAAGATTCTTCTCCTTAAAGGGAGAACAGTGTCTAGTTTTCCAAGTTTATTCCTAAAATCTCTGTGCTCCGTCTCTGCTTTTGGTTTAACCCTAGCATTACCAACGTATTTTTTGTTACATGTAATGCCAACGGGGGGGGCCTCAAAGGCCCATAAAGAATACCACAATTTATTTTATCATAAATCAAGTTTATTTACTTCTGATACCTCTAATAACAATTCAAAATGCTTAGACATTGTTTTTGTATACTGGATAATAAAAGATGTTATTATAATAGGAATAAAATGAACAAATCACGAGATTCAGTTTATATATTTTTTGGAATAATGTTTCAAAATAGTGTTTTCTTATAAAAACGACTTTTTTAATTCGATACACTACATGAAGCAAACAAAATTTACTGTCTCATTCTGCAACGCATTTTTCACACAACACTGTCTTCCTGCAGTGTTTCCCACAGACGTGTTTGTGGCACTGAGAGCAGGTAACAGTTGACTTTCCCAGCTTGTTGTACTTGATCTTTTTAGATGCAGCTTCTTGGCAGCATAGGTGGCACCGTCCACGTGTTCCTGGTTCTGCTGTTGAGGATGATGGTTCTACAGAGCAGCTGAGCTTCCGTTGTGTGATGCTTTCCATTGCCATTATTACTGGCTTCTGAAGTCCATACAAATTTTGTGCCCGTTTATCTACTTGAGATCTTATTAGTTCGAGACCTAAGTTAGTGATAAAAACTCTTCTGCGGTTTAGCAAATTCTTTTTCCAATTCGGAAAGTTGAGGAGGAAGAGTGAATATGCATTTATTGCTGCTATGTCAATGAGTGTGTAGAAGAGGGACAAAGGCCATCTTCTTGTTCCTCTCTTTGTGCTGTAGTGTCTTGCCATCTGGTCTATGGTGTCCACGCCTCCCTTTGTAGAATTATAAAAAAGATTTATGTTAGTCTTTTTTGAGTCTTCATTCAACACCCCTTCTGAGTGATAAGTTGAAAGCATCAACAGCAGTCGTTTTGGCTTCTCGCAGACTAGCGTTGATGCAAGAGTAACTGGTGGCCTCTGTGTCTGAGGGTCAGTATAAGCAAAGATGGAAGAGTGTAAACTGCGGCCAGTTGTAGTCTTCAGCTCTTCAGGTATGTGTCGTCTGTTAGACTGTAGGGTGCCAACAAGTGTGAGGTGAAAATCATTCCATAGAGTCTCAGCAAGCTCCACTGAAGTATAGTACCGATCTGTGGTAACATTACGGCCTGATTTTTCAATGGGTTTTATTAGTCTCTTTACAATTTCCATCGGTCCATTTGAATGCTGTGTATTTCCTGACTTGCCTGTATAGATGTCCATGCTGATCACATATCTAGTCTCAGAATCAGACAGCATTCGAATTAGAATGCCGTATTTTCCAGGTTTTTCTTTTAGAAACACCTTGAATGGACAGCGACCACGGAACAAAGACAACATCTCATCCACTGTTGTATGTAGACCAGGAATGAAATACAATGGAGGTGAAGAATTGAAGCTTTCAAAAATTTCCCTCATTGGAGCAAACTTGTCAGTCTGGCGACGAATTTCTCTTGTGTTCTTATCATCAAACCTCAATATTTTAGTCAATTCGAAAAATCGGGTCCGACTCATTGATCCATAGTACACTTGTCGGCCCTGAAGCAAAGACCATAAATCTTGGACAGGTATCTTATTGTCATGATTTGAACCCATGATTAGCAAGAGTCCTATATAACAAAATAACTCATCTTCATCTGTGTGCTGAATACCTAGTCGAGAAGCCTCTTCATTTGAGTGTAGTTTTATTAGACTCATAATTTGAGGTGTAAAAAAGAGCTCTATAGCCTCTTTCGGAGACGCAATTCTTCCTTGTTGTCCTAGCCCCATTCTTTCTCGCACTATATTTTGTACAGAACGCCGATATTGTCGAGATGGCTTCGTAATATACTCTCGTCCACTTTTTGCAATGAATTTATCACATTCCGTATCATTATCATCTGGTGGATTGGCTTCAACCTCATCTTCATTCTCAGACGATGAATCAGTTCTAATTTCTTCCACATCATCATCCACTTCACTTTCCTCTAAATCTGATTCGTTCAAAACTTCTTCTAGCACTCTTTCAATGGAACTATCACTTAAACGATGTCTACTCATGTTGCTGGTTCAACAGCAGCAGAAACACTGAAAATAACAATGGTCCGCTTCATAATAATATGTCTGAAGGCAACAATGCCAAAATTCGTTTCATGGTAAGAATTTGAAACGAGAGACTCAACCTCGTAAATCTTTCCTTGCTATTACCAACGGGTGGGCTTCTAAGGCCCACAGAGAATTAAATCAAGTAAATGAATTTTAATTACATTTTTATTCCGAAATTCTGTAATGACTCAATAGTACATTCAATAACGAACAATTACCTTTGCTTTCAAGTTCATATATCAAAGGGTGTGGATACAACATAGAAAAACTGAGTCAGTGGGCCTACGAGGCCCCCTCGTTGGTAATGCTAGGGTTAACGTCTCACGACTCCCTTCAGAACTTTTCACTGTACACTATCAATGATCTGCTGGCCATGAGGTGCGACGCCACTCACGCAGTAGACTGCTTGCTTAACGTCTAGCGCAGCACTGTCTGGGGAGCTGTATCCTTTTCTTGTCTATGGACCTCCCTTTTTTCTTGTTCCTCAGATATCTTTTTACACTGATAGGATTATGACTGATGTTCAACAGCTATAAACAATTTCTACTGGCACTAGTTCTTCAAATCAAGTATTATATACCGTTTAGGGGCCTCAAAAATCTGTTTCTGGCTTCTTGCACTGTGATTATTTCGAATAAACTTAAGTATCTGAAGGTAAATTCAAATCATCAGTTAACAATGACACTACTCTCACTCACAAATTGGAAGTGTTAGCAGATAGTGCATTTTCCTAATACCCGGTCAATGCAAACCTTGAAAGACTACTGGAGTAATAAAAAACAGGTAAAGATTAGTTACAAGGGGAGTTTAAATGCTACATGAGGACTACATAATATCCCTGCACAGAACTGTAGGCGTTCACTGGATGGGACACCCTGAGAGTTTTACAGCAATTCAGTCTTCTCCAGGGCATCGTCTAGTAGCAGCCATACTGCGTACACATCACAGGAACGCGTGAGTAGCGTAATACCACCCGTCATGCAATCTGCTACTGTCATCCTAGGTATGGCCCACAGTCAGAAGAGCAGCGGCTGGCTTGACGCCACAGCCTAGTGTGTCGACGCCCGCTGAAGACGCCTACTGAAGACTCAAGTTCAATGTAGTTGTGCTTAGGCTTGTTCCCAGAAATCTGCATACCACTGATGATGGCTTTCATGGTGGCAAAAAGGACAACATGGACGGCAGCCTGACGGCCAGTACCAGCCAGTAAAATGTTACACACACTGCCAAGGAGTAGTGGCACCAGGCGCCCAGCTCCCAAGTCGAAAATCCTGAAGTTGGACAGATTAGTTCCCTACCTACAGAAGACCTACCCAGTCCTCATCGTCAGTCAGTTATGGTTGTTACCAGCAGGAATGACAGCTCACATTGAATTTCTCCCCCCCCCCCCCCTCCGCCACCACACATGTCAACGGCTGATGACTAATAACGGTAGTTTCCATACTGCAGCAGCTGACAACACTTTGTCATATGTTAAAATGTCATCCCGGAACTAATGGAGCTGGCGTTGCATCGGTATCAGTAATAGAGATGAATCCAGATACTGAGCCCTGAGTGGAAGGAAGGGCGAGTTTTATAGTGGTCGATGATATGGTAACTTCCTGTGGGTAACCAATGTGCTTCAGTTCTTTGAGCTTGTCAAAGTTCTTTGCTGAACAAGGTTTGTAACTTGAATGGTATTCTTGAGAGTAGTTATTCTGCACTGTCTAATTAACACATAATCATTACACATCCTTTGTAACAATGCAATGGTGCCGAATCACGAGTTCCTAACGGTCTGTCTAATACAGTATGTGGCAATTTACTCCTCGCTTGTTTGCGTTCAAGAACACCTGAGTGTTTTTAATTGTTATGAAACCATTGCACACCAGTCAGGTATGCTACACCTAGACGTCTTTCAAGGCACTTCAGCATTACATTCATCGTTGTAATACTATTTTTTGGATCAATAGACAGTCACATAAAAATGAAAAATTCATCTTGTGAATGTTCAACTCATACTGACATTCATACCTTATTCGGTCTTGGAACCCTCAGAGATACATTCAGTACTTTGTCATATAGTGATAGGTTCCTACTGATACCACAATGTCTCACCATACATTATGACTTTTTCAAGAAAATAGCTGTTTAGCTCTGTTATTTCAGTCAAGCAATGACAGATGTCAGTAGCAGATCCGTGAGAGGGTGAAGCCACTGATTTGTGACAGTTATTAAACAAACATGTAGTTTCAGTTTCAAAGTCACCCCCTCCCACCCAATCATGACACAAGCCAAGGTCTCATCCAACTGCATGTGTGAAGTTCATGGGCCCAACATCCAGGACAATGGGTAACAAAACACTCATTTGCGCTCTTACAATTATTTATTACAAACTCAGATGTTCATTTAAAATACGTTTCAAGTTCCATTTTTCCCAGCTTCAAGTGGGCTACTTCCGCTCCTTAGTTATTTCTACGTAAGTACAATTTATGAACCACTGTAATAATATGGTTGTCAGAAAGCTTTTGCAATGTCTTAATTACCATAGTTTACGGCCAAAGTAGCTGTCTTTGGTATCCCTCGTATCTTCTACTTCCATTGGGTGAGGTATAAATAATGGCAAGTTACCCCACTGATTTGCCCCCATCAGCAGCTACTCTCCTAACCATCATTCAGGAATGGTAGTCTGTATATCTGCAATCAAAATCATGAAGCATCATCACATATTGGACATTGTCCCCAGAAAGGCTGTCACATACAGAAGTATGTATGTATTATTAATCTAAGCATATTTCTCATTGCTCAATTTAGGGGTATCGCCAGCAATGAGGCATGAGAATTAAACAGGTCCTCAAAGTCCATTCTACTCTTTTGGTTCTTTCCCAGTTATTATATGATTATTGCTGCGTGTGTGTGTGTGTGTGTGTGTGTATGTGTGTGTGTGTGTGACGTCTACAGACATTAAAGTAACCTCTGGCGTGCCACAGGGGAGTGTTATGGGACCGTTTCTTTTCACAATATATATAAATGACCTAGTAGATAGTGTCGGAAGTTCCATGCGGCTTTTCGCGGATGATGCTGTAGTATAGAGAGAAGTTGCAGCATTAGAAAATTGTAGCGAAATGCAGGAGGATCTGCAGCGGATAGGCACTTGGTGCAGGGAGTGGCAACTGACCCTTAACATAGACAAATGTAATGTATTGCGAATACATAGAAAGAAGGATCCTTTATTGTATGATTATATGATAGCGGAACAAACACTGGTAGCAGTTACTTCTGTAAAATATCTGGGAGTATGCGTGCGGAACGATTTAAAGTGGAATGATCATATAGAATTAATTGTTGGTAAGGCGGGTACCAGGTTGAGATTCATTGGGAGAGTCCTATGAAAATGTAGTCCATCAACAAAGGAGGTGGCTTACAAAACACTCGTTCGACCTATACTTGAGTATTGCTCATCAGTGTGGGATCCGTACCAGATCGGGTTGACGGAGGAGATAGAGAAGATCCAAAGAAGAGCGGCGCGTTTCGTCACAGGGTTATTTGGTAACCGTGATAGCGTTACGGAGATGTTTAACAAACTCAAGTGGCAGACTCTGCAAGAGAGGCGCTCTGCATCGCGGTGTAGCTTGCTCGCCAGGTTTCGAGAGGGTGCGTTTCTGGATGAGGTATCGAATATATTGCTTCCCCCTACTTATACCTCCCGAGGAGATCACGAATGTAAAATTAGAGAGATTAGAGCGCGCACAGAGGCTTTCAGACAGTCGTTCTTCCCGCGAACCATACGCGACTGGAACAGGAAAGGGAGATAATGACAGTGGCACGTAAAGTGCCCTCCGCCACACACCGTTGGGTGGCTTGCGGAGTATAAATGTAAATGTAGATGTAGATGTGTGTGTGTGTGTGTGTGTGTTGCCTTCAACATACTGTCCTGGACTTTTTTCTTTAACCCTAACAACTTCCGCATTATGAGCAACACCACTTTTGCAGCGTCTGGAATATGGTGTTGAGCGACACATAGCATTATCGCACTGACAGCTTCTTTGGATCTTAATCCAATCTAGTAGGATTCTCAGGCTGCTGATGAGTATCAACCCTCTAAAAATCGGTCGAATGAGTGTAACCTGAAAGCCGCTACTTTCTTTACTGTCTATGGTGTTTTTTTCTTAACATTTATGGAATAACAAGATGTAACATGTCCAGTGCACCACAACTTCTGAGACAATTAGGCGGTAGTAGGCCTCCAAATACTGTTTAAAGAACTGGCGCGCTAAACTAAATTCACGAAGACTCTAGTTGTAATGGAACATTTGTTAATGGTAAGAATATTGAGAAAGATGGATTAATAGTTCTTGAAAGCAATGGTGAAATAAGCACTGCTGCAGCACCTCTAATTATACATCACTTACACGTCCATCTGAAGACAGAACCGAATTGAAACTTGGAGCATCTACGTGACCTGCATATGGGATTTGCGGCCACGTGCCTGTTATTCACTGATCCACCTGAGAGTTCTTTAAACATCTACAGCTTTTTCCATTTCATGCTAGTGCCTGTAACGAAAGAAGAAGCGTGACACCCTCATGACACTTTATGATATGAGGTGTAGAGTACATGTATTATTTAGCTCCTGTCCCTGATAATGTACCGTGCAAAGTAATTTCCAAGCTCTTCTTGCGTATCTCCAAAGGTCCACTCTTTTCCCAGCCGTAGTTTATATTGTATTAACTGTAATGACTCGTTCTGATCATTTCGTGAGACACACGTCGGAAGAAGTAAGATAATGCACAGAACACACTACCTCAGAATCTTTCAACAGTAAATCTCTTAGCGATACGCAATGCATCTCTTGCAGAGACAACTGCAGGACCCTGTTTAGCATCTCCGTAATGACACGATGACGGAAACTGCTACTTTTTGTTGGATCCTATCTGCTTTCTTCTGTTAAGTCAGTCTGATAAAGATCCCCAGCTGACGAGTAATATTCAGAATAACTGGTTGGACAAGTGTTTTATAAATCATATGTTTTTCTTGGGTAAGGTTCCCATCAGACTGGCGCCCACTCTTCTTACTAATTGTGTTATGCAGTCATTACACTCTATGTTGGTCTAGATCGTGTCTCCTAGGTATCTTACGGTTGTCACACCAGCCAGTGACTTACCACTAAAAGTGTCATAGGACAGCAGAGGATGTCTTCGCCCGTTTATAAGCAATATGCTATGTTTTCCTGAGTCCAAGTCCTGTGACAATAATCCATCCTCTGCAATTTTCTCTCTCTTACAGACAGGCACATCCCATATGTCTTCGAACACAAAACTATACACACCACAAAATCTCATTCTGCCTTCATTGTTTCGATGATTGGGGCTCACACAGGAGTCGTTCAGTGATGGGCAAAGTGTTCTTGTGGGATCCTGCCCATTCTCGCTTATAGGGTGCCTAAAGTTTGCTGCGTTCTCGGAATGCTATACAACAATTCAAACAAATAACAGAAGTTGTTCCATTTCTATAAATCAATTAACAGTACTTAACTTTGGAGTTACAGCGTCGTTGCAAGTAACATGCAGACAGTAATAGTCACTGCTATAGGCAAAGACCAACCAAGTAACTGACAAGGATCACAATTAGTTGTTCGTATAGTACGCTCCACAAATACGTTCCACTAATGTCCGTACACCGAGGCGATCTAAGTGGCCGAGGCTAGCAGGAACGGCGCTTACATGCACTTCTTACACGTATCGTTCTTGGCGTGGTGCGGTCCAATTCCGGTCACCCTTGGCTGATGTTTCCTCACTGCCTTCTCTGGTCCTGTGTTCCGCATCTTCCCTCTGGCGCTTGTGGCTACGCCAGATCATTCCTCCCCCCCCCCTCCCAAAGCGATGGACCGTCATCGTATATAGAGTGCGACCACAGTGGAGGATGCAGGAGTGTGGGCGCCTCGATGGCCCGGAAACTGTGGCTGCAGGGACATCCAGCTTTCGGCCGTACCCACCATACGGCCTGCGCTCTAGGGGAACGTCACCCGAAAAACGACCAGAGCGGTGCACGTCCATCTCCTGCTGTCATGAACCTGGTGAAGAAGGTGGCGACTGCAGTGATGTGGGAGGGTCCAGCTTCATCAGTAGGATCAGAGGAGGCGGAGGACGCGAAGGCTCCGTCTCCATGAGGTCGTCCGGCGTTGTCATGATGACACCTTCTGGTGGCTGCAACGGCCGCACTGTCCTCTGAACCCGTGAATCTGGGGAAGAGAGACTGAAAGATCATGGTGTACATGACAGAGGCGTAGTTGATTATGATGGCGGCGTTGCAAACCATCTGGACCTGAAATAAAATACATGCAAGCGCCAAGTCGACGGACGATATCACCTAGCGCCCACGGTCTGCTGCCGTTAAAAACCCTGTAAAAGACCGTATCATGCGGCGTGAAGTGGTACTTGCTGCCTCCCTTCGGCGTTGGATGCTGAGGAGGATGGAACAGGTGGGGCAGTGTGCGATGGCGGCGGTCATGAAGCCATTCCGCCGTGATGGTCCATCTCGTGGATGCGAACGATACAAGGCAAGAAACAGTTACAATTCTTGTTTCCTGGTGTGTGTAGTGCGAAGTCCGGCCACCTGCTGTTTGATTGTTCTGACAAGACTTACCGCTTAGCCGATTGACTGTGGATGGAGCAGTGCACTAGTTAGATGCTGTATACCATCCTTGTCGACAGTTGTGAGATCTTGCCCACTCGTCCCTTATAGGGTGTCTAAAGGTCCAAATGGCTTTGAGCACTATGGTCATCGGTCCCTTAGAACTTAAACCTAACTAGCCTAAGGACGTCACACAACACCCAGTCATCACGAGGCAGAGAAAATCCCTGACCCCGTCGGGAAGTGTCTAAAGGGTGCATGTCACTGTTTATACTTCACCTAATTGACATAGAGGAGTGGGGAGAATTTGAAGTTCCCGTTTTCTTCATAAAATGTGGTACTTCGAATAAAACCTTGGGACTGTCATGTTATTATGGTGGGACATAATTTCGACTTACGTAAATGTGATTATAGTGCACATGTGGGAAGTGGGAATTTGTCAACTTGAAATGAGTCCTAAATTAACGTGTGTTTCCTAAATAAATAAACGATGAGAACAAAAATTAGTATTTTATTTACATATGACAACAATGGCTCCCTGGAGCCACTGAGTGCGATGGGTGACCTTAACACCTGTATTTCGGTGTGACATTGATGTACGTCACGATTATAGAGGAGGTTAAGAGATGATCTTTGTTTACTCCAGCAAAAAAGTTTCACTGTTTTCACATTGACCGACTGCCAATGCCTGCCTTGACTTGATTGAAATGAGAAACTTCGGCAATTATTTTCTGTAAAAGCAAGAGTACAAATGAGCTGTTTGTTTACATTAGAATAAAACTGATGTATTTGTTTACGTAAGGAAGGTAGGTCATGTGGCTGGTTTGCTTAGAAAAAGAGAACAATTGTCCCCTTTGTCCCAAGAGGGGCTCTCGACACTCGCATTTGATGTTGCTCTACTTAAGGGTCATTGATCATCCTGGACCCTGAAGACACAGATGTACATAGGGTGAGAACTGGCCCTGTTCTCTCTTTGGTCCATAACAGGTCTCCACAAATCATTACTTATTGTGTGGGTGTCAACGTCTGTGAGAGAAACTTTGCGGATAATTTCCTATTTTGCAGAACATTCTGGGGAATGTGTTTCAGTATGGCTTAGAGACATTCAATTCGTTGCTCCAGAGCGACTTGTGACACAACAATAATGGCACCCTACAGTTACACGTCCACTGCCCACAAGCAACTGGTCCGATGGACACCTGTTGTTTACAGGTTCTAGCGTAAGCTACCATATCAGTTACTGCACTGGTCCCTTACTCACCAGGAAAGAAATCTGTCTCAGAGCCTTTTGGCCTCCGAATAGAAAAATATTTATATTATAATATTCACATTTAGTGTAACCTCCCAACAGAAAAAAATCTCGTTTAAGTTCGCAATAACAATTTATTTCCAATAATAAAGTTTCAAGTTTTAATGTGACTTTCCATTAAAGAGTGACTGCATATCGAAACTAATAAGTTTTAACGTCATGGCCCTGTGAAATCATCCTAAATAAACTGACAAATTCTTACCTCACAATGATGTCACCGGATAAGTAATTTTTGGCACAGCCCAGTGTAAAGCCTGCCACTAGATTTAAATTTGTAGGAAAACAACTGATTTTCTTTTGCTTAATCAACATGAGTGTGCACAGGAAAAAATCGTAAGGTCTTTAAACTCCGATAAATGACTGGAAAAAGTTTTCTTCAGAAAAAACTTATTATTCAAACATTTCTGCAAGGAATTACATGGGATTTTAACATTAGAATTGAGGTTAAATCAGTTGTGGCAATTAACATATGCGCGCGGCAACGAAGAACGATAATAACTTTTTTTATTATTACCTTATACTACATCGCTCAGGTACTGCCATCGTTCTGCATGACCTTCCAACACAAGTCAACCGCTGGACTGAACTGTCCGAACTCCAGGACGCAAGCGCCCTGCTCGAGCCACCAAACACGGCTGCTGTCTGCGAGCTACTAAACTCGACTTACTGCCACCACTGCTCTGACCTGCGATTCTGTTGTAGTATAGATATTCCATATCGCAGGCAGTGCGTCAGCAATCCATCGAAACGACATCTGCTCAAGCACGCTAGCGAACAGCAACGAACCCCTAATGAACCCCTTACATAACCGTCCACTGCGGGGGGTAAAAATTTGGCAGCGATGGTGAGTCAATTGGACTTGCCATGAGCAACAAATTTTTCTATTGCAAATAGATATAACATATTTAGTTTACTAAGTCTACAGTCACAGAGTATATATGACGTTATTGATAAACGATATAAGTGCAGAACATATTAAGAAAGTCATAAAGTGCACACACACTGTGAAAGTCTTTAGCATTATTACAAGAATGGAACATATTAAGAAGTTAAATGAAATGCTCGCCCATTGTAGAAGTCTTTAGCAACTTTACATGAACTAATCACATTAAGAGATGGAATAAAATGCACACGCACTGTGTAAGTCTTTATCATTTTTACAAGAACTTAATACATTGAGAAATGAAATAAAGTGCACGTGCACTGTAAATGAAATGAGGTGCACACAAACTTTAGCATTTTAACAAGAGCTAGAAAAGGCATGGGAAGAATAGCATCACGGTTGTAGCACAATGGGCTGCATATAGCTGCACTAAAAGTCTATATCTTTTTACAGAAGACAACACCAAGTAGGACAATCTGAAGTTCTCTTCCCTGAAGCATTTATCACGTTGTATTAATATTGTATGTATCATTTTGTTAGTTCATTAGGTACACCAAACAGTGGGTCCATAATAACATTTCCATCATTCAAGGTGCTGGACAGCTTGATACGTCAACACCACTTTCTTGTATAATCCATATACTTACATAAACATAGAATTAGTGCAATCCCAAATACAGTGCTCCATGACCATGAAGATGGACAGGATAAACGGATAGGTCAGAAGATGAAGGATACATTGTGTCTTATACTAATTATCATTCAGAAGTACATATTAGTATATCATCTTAGTTGAATAACTGTTGGCACTCAGTGGCCTGTCGTTTCATTACGTATTACAAAGCATTCATTGAGCCTTACAAAGCATCATTCAGAAGTACATATTGGTATATCATCTTAATTAAATAAGTGTAGGCACTCAGTGGCCTGTTGTTTCATTATGTATTACAAAGCATTCATTGAGCATTACAAAGCATCATTCTGAAGTATGTATTGGTATATCATCTTAATTAAATAAGTATTGCCACTCGGTGGCCTGTCGTTTCATTATGATATAGAAGTCATTCTTCAAAAATAGCACTTACTGCATGTAGTAATAAGCTGCTAATGAGTACATATGATATTATGTAAGTGACATCAGATATACATAAAATGTAAGACATTTGACCCAGTACTCAAGGTGCTTGGTCTAATAATACATACAGGTAACGGAATCAATACATCAGACAGAATGCAATGTTCCACTTTATTTTGGACTAGCAATATTTTTTAAACTGGTGACATTATTTATTTGTGTACTGGTAATAGTTGGGACCAGTAATAATATTTTGCATACTAGCAATGCATTGTGTTGGGATTAATATTTAATTGCTGGAGCAAGAAAATATTTGCCTTTTATGTACTACTGGAAATAAACTAATGAAACTCGTTTGTCATTTGTCATTAGTCAGCTGCAGCAAGGTTAGCAAACAAGCAGAGTACATGTGATCACATTCATGAATCATAGAAACAACTGGGTAAAATGGAAGTACTGGAATAGGTTTAACAACTACGTGCCTGTAGTATATAACATAAGGACATATTTGAGAAACGATCTTAATGTCACGAAAAGCTTCTCCTGGTATAATTACAAAATGGATTATTAAGCTGAAAGAAGAAATGTATTCATATTATGCTGAAAAGTAGTAAACTTCGAATTAACAGGTAATGAAATGTGTACTTAATATATATGTACTCTATCTATCTTGCCCAAAACAATCAGTCATTATCCTGCATGACATACGACATACTGTCAAAAAGAACTGCAACAAATACTTAAATAACTACATAGCATCTCTTAGCTGATAGAAAACATATAAACATAATCATTATCATCATCTGTAAAGAAAAACTTAATTATTCATATTAACATATTTTTCATATAACTATTCATCATCATTTATTACCATTTGCAAAAAAATAGACATTTCATTATTCAGATTACCAGTTTCTTCATACAACTATTTATCATCATTTATTATTTCATATATTATACAGTTTCTTACTTCTAGCATATTTCATCACTAAAATTAACATCTGTAGCTTTGTCCAAGAGCCTGCCACAATCACGTCGTATTCTGAAAGAAAAATAATTAGTCAAGACTGCTATCATACGGTGTGTATAATATATTCTTGTTAATGCTTGTTAATTCGGATCCATTTACTTTTCATAACAAAGTATTGCATCTTCTCTCTTTCAATCTAATGGTAAAATATCCACGTCACTTTACAGTAAATACTGTGGTTGTTTAATTTATTTATTTCACAGGGTATTGCTTTCTGGAAATTATGAATATGGATTATTATATTGCATTTATATCATATACTCATTGAAGGAACTCGTGTTTCTACTGATATAACTAAGCATACAGCATAGCTTGACAGAAAATGTATGAGGTAAAATCCATAGACAAGAGTATTTTCAGCTGCAGAAGTGTATACAAAATATCATAATGCAGTAGCCTAAAAATCCAGAACAGTCATGATAGTGGGATATCATAAGGCAAAATGTCAAGGTCAGTTGGTGTTTGTTATATCTTAAACACTATGAAGTTCATACAGAGAATATTCTACTTTCTATAGGAAAACTATCATACATACGTTATTAAATGGAAAATGTCTCAGATCTGTGATTATAGCACGGCGACTGACTTTCGAAGTTCAACTTATTGGGACGTTCCCAAGAAAATTATGTCATTTAGAAAATGTGCACGGTCTGATATATAACGACAAGAAAAGTGATCTGCTAACCTTACCTTGCAGGGCACTTGCCAAGAAAAATACGATCATCATCAATAGGAGGTCATATAAATGTAAGTGTATCTGGAGAAAATGGCATTAGAGTTTGACAAATCATAAAGTATGTTCATTCAATTCTAATATTTGAAATGTGGTGATGGCCCTTGGATTTTCTGGTTCTTAAAGTTTCAATATGTACTACAGTGGGGCGAGGAATGGAGCGAATTCTATATGGACCAGCGATTATAAGCTCAAATTTACTGCATCTACACTTTCCTCTGTTGGATAAATAGTGTGTGCGTACAAATATCTTCTGTCCTATGTGAAATTCACGGCGTTTACAAACCTTCTGCGGCGCTGTGCGGCACGCTTGACATTGTTGAGCACAATGTCAATTATTTCATGGTGGCGTAGTCGACGAGATGTAGGAAAATATACCAATTCTTTAATTTTGTCCAGATAACAGTAGGTATAGAGTCAATTACATCCTGGAATGAGAATACGTGTGTGTCCCAATCAATATGCCTTTTATGACACTATATTCTACATAATTGACCAATTTCTTTCATCAGTCGTTCATAAGAATTCGTAGAACAGTGATACTTGGATAAATAGATCGGAGAAATCTTTATAGGTTCTAACATACGTGTCCATGTCACAGATCGAATTTGTGGTCCATTGTCGGAAATTACTTTCAATACGTGACCTACATGAGGTAGGACGTGTTTTACAAATGCATTTGAAATAGATTTTGCAGTAGCTTTGCGTAGGAGAGTGAAGGTAACAAATTTCGAAGTGTGTTCAACAGCGACAAAGATGTAATAAAAACCTCTATTAGATCTGGGAACCGGTCCAAAACTGTCTACGGCGGCCATATGTCTAAATTTAATGGGTACAATAGGATATAACGGTGGAATGTGTGAAGTCGCTTCTGATTTAGCTTTTTGGCAGTATCTACATGACGCTAAAACTCGTCGAATACGTTTCTCCATGTTGGCAAAATAACAGTTCTATCGTAGGACATGAAAACATTTTCTGCCTCCATAATGTGCGTAGCTTAAATGAGTATACCAAATTAATTTGTTAACCAGTGTGCCACGAATGCAGAGTAACCAGGGCGAGGGCGGCGAAACAGAATGTTGTTGCGTACAGTATAATTGTATCTAATATTGACATTGTTTCTATCTTGCCAAAGGTATTTAATTTCTTTCCACACGTCGTCTTTGCTCTGTTCTTTCTTTAAGTCTCGTAATGACGACGAAATAAAATTTTCAAATGCAACTTGTTGAATATACATGAGGCTGAAATTTGTTTGGCTGAAGTTGGTTACGACGTCTTTCTGGCTGTTGCTGAGTGAACGGGATAGTGCGTCTGCTACAATATTTTTTGTACCAGGAATGTGAAAAATTGTAAAATTAAATTCCTGTAAATGAAGTTTCCATCTGCTTGACCTGTTATGTGTAAATTTAGCGGAAAGTAAAAACTGTATAGCTCTAAATCTGGTAAATGCCCATTCAATACGTAATGTTTCTAACTCTGTAAGAGAATAATTGCGTTCAGAGGGTGACAGAATGAATCTTGCAAAGAAGGTGTTTTTAATTACTGTAGTACCGTCTTCTTCAATTTCCTGAAAAATAAGTACGCCTAGAGCCATGTTAGAACTGTCAGTGGCAATGGAAAAATTTCTGGTGGGACCTGGGTGCGATAAAAGTCGTGCGTTCAACAAGACATGTTTCAGATTAACAAATTAAGACTATGCTTGGCTATCCCAGGGCCAAATAGTGTTTTTGTCACCCAACTGGCATAATTTATGGGTGTCTAAAACAGAGTAATCCATAAATTTACGAAAAAATTAATCAATCCTAGAAAGCTGCGTAGTTGTTTCTTGGTCGTTGGAACAGTAATGTCACGTAACGCATGAAGACTTTCCGTGTCAGGTGCAATGCTTTATGCTGATATTACATGTCCAAGAAATTTTATGGAGGTTCTGCCAAAGTGCGACTTGCTAAGATTGACAGTGAGTCTTTGTGGATTAAAAGTTTGTAACAGCTGTTCAAGAATCAAATCATGTTGAGACCAGACAGCTTCTGCGATAAGGATGTCGTCAACTTACGTTGTGATCCTATACTTAAGTTCTATCGGAAGTATTGAATTCAGACCACAAATATAGGCTGTTGAAGAAACAGTTAGACCAAATGGTAATTTGCAAAATTGATAACAATCACAAACAGAGAAAAGCTGTCTACTTTCTGCAGTTCGGATGGAGCTGAATCTGCCAAAATCCCGATTTTGAATCTAATGTGGAATAAATAGCGGTACCATGAAATTTCTGTAAAAGTTCTTCTAGTGTCTGTGGGGGATCTGTTTCATTAATAATTATGTCACTGACATGATGGGAATCAAGTACGAGGAAAAGTGAGCCATCTTTTTTCGTAACAATATGGAGTGGGTTTATATACGGACTAACTACCGGTTCAGTAATGTCTTGGTCTAGCATAGCTTATAGTTCTTTCTTAACTTGTTTTCTGTTGATATAAAGAATAGGATAATGTTTGGTTTTAAACGTGTCGTGCTGTTTGACTTGCAATTCGTACATAAAACCAGACATAGTACCAGGAATGTTGTCAAAGCTGGGGCTTGCTGTAAAAGTATTTTCTTTGCTATGTACGTTCATCATCTGTATTTGCGTTGCTCTGTTTTACTTTATCAGAAATCACGTCGCAATCGGCTTCATCTGGTGTATCGTAAATGTGTACAATTGTATCTGTGAACAATGTGGTATGCCAATCTACGTTACGGGCAATAGAAATGACCTCTGTTCGATTAACTGCCTGTTCTTCTGCTGATAATGCGTGCTGAAATCCCAGTGCAAGTTGTATATTTTCATCCTTTAACATCAAATAGGAACATCGAAAGTCAATAATTGCGTTATGTTGCACCAAAAAATTCGTACCTAAATTAACGTCTGTTATCAGTAAAGGAACAATCCAACATATGATCTGCAATAAAACGTAATATGTATGTCTGTAATTTTACATCTACTCCTTTACCAGATACTGCTCCTTTTACTTTAGTTTTGCCTAGAGGTACAGTAGTATATGTATTCTCTTTGTTACATTTCTTGAAAGTCTCTTCATTTATTACTGACATAGGTGATCCAGAATGTATTACTGCGACAAATGTGGATGGTCCAATAACAGGGTGTGACATGTTTTTTGTATAACTGTTTTTTCATGTAAAAGCGTATCTCGGATATTGTCAAAAGTAATAACATTTTCGTGAAGAAAATCTCGTGTGTCAAACGTGTTGCTTACGTTGTTTGAAAGTGACACCTGTACTGTACCTAGTCAAATTGCTCCTGACGTGCTGTTATTTGCAAGAGGATGCTGTGGCATTTCAACCATATGTACTGTTCTGTTACTTCGTCCAGACGTATTTGGCTCAGGATGATACCGACTGTCTGGTTCATTCATGATAATCTGTGGTTGTGGATGATTCTGCTACTGACGAAACGTAATGTTATTAAATGTGCGTTGAAAACTGTGCTCATTGGATTTACGTTTGTCACGATAGTTACTATACGGCGCGTTGCGATTGGAGTTGAAATAAAGTGTTTTCTGTAGGTACTGGCTTCCTTGTTGCCGAGCGTTATTATTCGGCCGAGCCGATGCTGTACGTGCAGGCCTGGCTTACCCTGTAAACCACATTCTTGGTTACGTATGCTAGCTGGTTGGTTTTGTTACTGTTGTATGGAAAAGCCTCGATTTTTGCCAAAATGTGTTTGCGGTTATTGATAATTATGAGGATACTGCTGATTAGAATTTTGTCTATTATTAATATTATGCTGGTAGTTCTTGTCATTTCGGGAGTGTCTAATGAAAATGGTCACTTTCAGGTCAAACTTGTCATATCAGGTTCTCTTTACTCATTCCTAATCCTAGATATATCGATAGTTGAAGAGCTGTTTTGACAGATATAAAGGATAGTAAAAGAGAAGGCAGCAGTGCAGAGAACTAAAGAAGAATTAGCTCTACTACCGCTCGAGACCCTGTGCACACTATGGCACATATTAATCGAAGTGTAATGAATCACCTGAAGTCAAAAGCTGCAAAAAATTTTAGTTTCTGCGTTACCGGCCAAGCCGGTGGAAACGCAAAAGCAGATTGTTGTATCAGTCGAAAGGGTGTGTTTGTGTTCTATGATTTTTAAATACGTTAAATTTCCTCACTCATAGAAAACGCTTGTAATCAAAATTATCACCTCTAAATGTCTGACCAAGATCAGGGTTGTATAAGTATCTGTTTGCCTGTGTCTGTTCGGAATCTAAGTCACGTACTCTCTGTAATCTGCCTAAGTTGAATTGGCTGTGGGAGTGTGACAAATTTTCAGAATGTGGCGTATGCTGTGACGTGTTAGAGGCTGAAACATTTCTTATTTCTGTCACTTATATTCTGTAAAGATGACACTTATCGAGGTAGTATATTATTTGATGTGCCTAGCTCACTGATTGTTTGCTGTATAGAATTCGGGTGTCTGAAGGAAACTGGTGACGTATAGTCTGATTTAGTCTCATCATTCTTTTCGATAACGTCAGTTCGACTGGCCATTTCATCAAATTTTTCAGTCAGTGCTTTCAACATCATCGCCATTTTTGGTGTCACAACCATCAATTGGTTTTTGCATTTTACGTGTGGTTTTGTTTAATTTCTTACCATCTGCTTTAATGGTATCGGGATCCTGTACTAATTCCAAGTGTTCAAGTCTGTTGCTAACTGTCTGAAAGTCTTCTGTGAAGTTATTTTCCAAGGTCTGAATACTAGTGTCTGTTTTTGTTTTCAGGTCGGTAAGTTCATTCTGTAGTTCTGTGTTCGATTGTTTATGTTAATTTCATCTGATATTGTTGCAATGTTTTTGTCTACATATGTTTTTAGTTTCACGAACAATTTACGCTAGTCTTCCTGTCCCTGTGTAGTAACTGTTTCCATGACTTGTTTCTTTACTATATTCTGTTCCTGTTTGAATTTGCGGTATCGGTTTCGTTGATTTGTAGGTGTTGATTAAAACGTTTGTCAATTTGGGTGTTCTGTTGTTCAAATTTTTTGTCGACTTCCGCATCCAAGATGCGTAAAAGTTCTGTTGCTACTGCTGAAGTGCATCGTGTAGCTGTGTTGTGTTTTCTGAACATTGTTTAACGACTGCGCTGATTTCATCTCTAAGTAATTTTGTTGTGGCTTCAGGTGTATTGCGTATCTCTGTGCAACGGATCTAATTTCCTTACTGCTGTTCCTGGCACAAGCCTTAATTTCCTCACACAACTGTCTTTCAGTTTCATTATATTGCACGGCAATGGTTATAATCTGTTCATTAATTTGTTTGAGGTTTTCATTAGTTTGTTTGATCGACCTGTGGTGTTTTTCATTCGACTGCTTGAAATTTTAATTAAGTTGTTTATTCGATTCATTAAGTTGTTTGTTTGATTCATTAAGTTGTAGCAATATTGCAATTATTTGATCAACGTCAAATTTATCGGCTCTGTTTCCTGTGCTGTGTGATAGTGTATCTGCATTTGATACGTGTTCTGTAACCATTTGCTCATTGTCTGATTCATGAAAAGGTTTGCTCATTGGTTGTGCACTGCTGGTCACTACATCGGAATTAAATAAACCTGACATATTTTGAGTAAATTGTTCATCTTTGTTATTAACATTTATCTGTTCACTGAGTAAATTTTGCACATCTGATGTGTCAAACTGGGTAGCGATCGTTGTGGTGGAACGCACCGCATCATCAATTGTTGTTAAATTTACAGTGGACGTAATTAAATTTGTTTGCTCACCATTTATGTTCGAATTGTTATTGGTGGTTGGCCCACACCGGTTGTCTGAAGTTGCGAGATTAGAATTATGACACTGAGTATCTCTAATATTGTCAGTCAAACTGTTCAGGTCGGTGTTTTCAGTCATTACACTTCGCGATGTACTGTTTCCAGTTTTTTGCGGCATTTTTCATAAATTAAAGGTGGACACAAAATCAAACCAAGACAAATCGGGTACAAAGTGGAATAAATACAATGATAACAAATAATTGCAGATGATCTGTGAAAAAGGAGTGACAATTTAGTAAATGCACTGCACCAAAGGCAAACTACATTTAACACTAGATAAATAAGAGCAGATATACAGCCGACTACCTCTCAGAAAAATCTCAAAATACAATCCTGGCCGGATGTCGACAAGTTTAACCCCCAAACAGAAAAGTATTTCTATTATGATATTCACATTTAGTGTAACCTCCCAACAGAAAAAAAATCTCGTTTAAGTTCGCAACAAACATTTATTTCCAATAATAAAATTTCAAGTTTCAATGTGACTTTCCATTAAAGAGTGACTGCATAACGAGATTAATAAGTTTTAACGTCAGCAGTGCTGCGTCATGGCCCTGTGAAATCATCCTAAATAAACTGAAAAATTCTTACCTCACAATGATATCGCCGGATAAGTAATTTTTGGCACAGCCCAGTGCAAAGCATGCCACTAGATTTACATTTGTAGGAAAACAACTGATTTTCTTTTGCTTAATCAACATGAGCATGCACAGGAAAATTTCGTAAGGTCTTTAAACTCCGATAAATGACTGGCAAAATTTTTCTTCAGAAAAAACTTATTATTGAAACATTTCTGCAAGGAATTACATGGGATTTTAACATTAGAATTGTGGTGAAATCAGTTGTGGCAATTAACATATGCTCGCGGCAACGAAGAACGATAATAACTTTTTTTATTATTACCTTATACTACATCGCTCAGGTACTGCCATCGTTCTGCACGACCTTCCAACACAAGTCAACCGCTGGACTGACCTGTCCGAACTCCAGGACGCAAGCGCCCTGCTCGAGCCACCAAACACGGCTGCTGTCTGCGAGCTACTAAACTCGACTTACTGCCAACACTGCTCTGACCTTCGATTCTATTGTAGCATTGATATTCCGTATCGTAGGCAGCGCGTGAGCAATCAGTCGAAATTACAGCTGCTCAAGGGCGCTAGCGAACAGCAACCAACACCTAATGAACCACTTACAACTCACACTAACAAAATTACGAATCTCGAAAGATCTACCTACATGTTTGTCTCATGAGCGTCGATAAAGATTTGTGGAAGAAAAAGTATAGGTGATGAAGAATAATGTTGCCCAAAATAATGGGACATAGACGGGTTCAGAAAATGTACATCGGAAGTTGACTACACTTACAATGCAAAGAGTTTCAGTTCTTCTATTAACATCAGTTTAGCGGCATTAGCTTTTTCGTGATGAGCAGGCAGTTTCTCTAGAATCTTATGCCTTACCACATTGGGAACAATAAATTTTCAACTAAGTTTATCGGTAAGTTCAATTTTCATCAGCAGTTGGTGTTTCATGAATTAGTACCATGACAATGGGAGTTTAGATGCCATGAACGACGTTTCACATTCCACTGCCCTATTAGTACCACCACTTTTAATGCAAAAGGAATGATGACCTGTTTAGTCTGATCTCATCCTCGTCCTTCTTGGTGGTCATGAAACAAAAAGCCAGATCAGTAACAATCACTCTGACGACCAGCACGTTAGCAAGTTTGGTGCTATGGAACGATAGACCTAAGTATTTGTTTGTATTTCATGAGGTCTTGCGTGAAAGCTGGAAAAGAGTGATATGTAGGTGCGATTAAGCGCACGGCAAATATCGTTAACTTTTTTATCCTGATCAGCTGCTACAGGTCTCAGAATGGAAATGTCACTAAGTGGTGAGATACGTTTAAAATAAAAAGAGTCCTCTTAGCAGCACCCCACAAGGTTGTTGGTAGACACTGTTACAACTTTTCTATTCCAAGTGTTCGCTTGGAGTCATAAAAGAGGCTCTCGTCTACTTAAAAATGTTTTCTTCATATCGTCGCAAACGTATGAAATCCTAATTTCGTAGCAGTTCCTACTTGGATTCATGGCTAGATGCACACGGTGCTGCTTCTTGCTACTGTGTTCTCTCGAACAAAATTACAATGCACAGATGGTTGCTGTAAGTTTAATTTCATCTCCTGAAATTGTAAGCGCGAATACTTTTCTTTTATTCCCGAGGGACTGTGAGACTTTGGCGTCACTATTAATTGTTTCTTATTCGTCTACTCCCAGTCTCCGCCAACAGCAATATATAAGTTTCATTAGAAAGGCTGTGCTCATAGCAGAAAGGAGAACTTTGAAGTACCTTCATTGAAACTCTTGCTATTCCAGACATCCAAAGTTCTATCGACGCTTTCACAGTAAGTAACATACCATGAGTAAATTTTGAATACGCAAACCATCAGGTGTTTTTCAGTACCTATTGTAATTGTATAACAGTCACGTGAAATTTATATTTATCCATCAGAACTGTTGGTGAAGGTTTCGAATTTGTTGTGTAGACATGTAATATCCCCAGCATTCCTTAAGGACAGTCAGATAAATGTCCAAAATTTAAGGAAGGAAGGAAAGAAGGAACGTAAAACGGACTGACTGTCACTAGCCACGGGAATGAACATCGAATTGGAAAAAGACGAATAAAGTGATCGGGTGTGGTGATTTTGGAAGACAATGCAGTTGACACACAGAGACCACTGACCTCGTTCAGACTGGTCCAAGCGTTGATTTCGCCGAATCCCTTACGATTCAGAGCTGTAAAGCATAGGCTACTTCCAACACAGTTGTATTACTGACTAATTTAATGTGCTACAGCTGGAGCTTGATAATTTTGTAAAGTGAGATGGAGAGCCTCTTACGGTTGACAGTCGTAAAAAACCAAAGACGATAACTGATCGTAGTAAACTAGTATGCCCTGTTTGATTATTTTGCAGGTTGTCAGGAACTTGTATATAGTCTGATTTCTTTTCATCACTACATGAACTTTTATACAGATGAAGTGAATAAAATAAATCCCTTGAGATCCCGGTAAAGAAAAACAGTTCACACATCACAATCCTCTCTAAGGTGCGAAGATTCAACGTAACGGAATTAGGGTGTTCCACAACAGGGTCCCACACCACCAGTATGGTCTCCTTCCGCGACATTCCTGCAGACCAGCGTGCAAAGAAATGAATTTACAGGGAAATAATTTACTGGGGCTAACGAATTCTCAGGAGTTGACCATACAACACGCCAGTCGACCGTCAGTGACTTTTCTCTGGCTGAGGCGAGAAGGGGCTACCACAACAGAGGCTTCGAAGTGTCTAACACATAAACGCTGAGAGGGAGACCTAAGTCTGGAGAGTTATTTGAGTCACTGAAGAACTTGCGGCCATGTCCAATACAACTGAAATCAATCCTCAATATAATTTCCCTATTCATTGATGTAACGCAGAAATGTTGGTAAATTCATATGTATGGCTCGTCAGACTGACGAGGAGAAATTTGTTCATCAGAAAAGTATCTAAATTTATACCGCCAAATATAGTTCTGAGCTTACAAACCATCACATTTCGGTGTAATGCAGGTTTTCCTTGTGCTCTTGAAACTGATGAAACTCTATCAATGCACGGAATTCCTAAACCCATAAGATACAAGAGACGAAGTTACGTAATATAAAATTACGCTTGCATTTGGAACATGTCTGGCATGAAAAAAATCAGTGTATATAGTGCGAGTAACACCAGCACAGGGCATGGAGTACCATTACTCAAATAACCATAAAAAAATACTTCGATGTGAGAAGCTGTCACAGCCAATGCCTATGAGTTCCACGACAATCGAATGCATTTTTCCATAAATAATTTGCTCTCTGCGCGGTAATAGTCCAGGCCGATTAGCTTCGAATAGCAACGCAACTTATCTGCCTGAGTGTATCCTAGGGACGCTCAATGAGTACATCAAATTGGCCACTTCAGCCATTGTTTTCTTGCTGTTGAATTGTTTGACGTGGAGGCCAACGCTACGTAGTTTTGGTGTATTTTTGTCATACACCATGAAATCACCATTTTATGGACCGGCATAGGGTCATAGTATATTTTCTCTTCAGACCCACACATCAGCAACTCCTTGTGGCAAGACATGGAAGCCTTTGCAGTTAGATGTAACATGTGAAAGACAGTTACTAGAACGACATTTACTAGGTGCTGAACGAATGAAAACGGATTCGAAACTGTCATCATGTAATACAATATTTGCTGTAACATTGCCACCTAATGCACTGCCGGCATATGTGACCGAGCGTTTCTAGGCGCTTCAGTTTGGAACCGCGCGAGCGCTACGGTAGGAGGTTCGAATCCTGCTTCGGGCATGGATATGTGTGATGTCCTTAGATTAGTTAGGTTTAAGCAGTTCTAAGTTCTAGGGGACTGACGACCTCAGATGTTAAGTCCCATAGCACTCAGAGCCATTTGAACCATTTTGAACCTAATGCACTAGGACAATTGTTTCCCGTTGACATGTGGACTATTACACATTCTGTAATATCCACTACCGTCATTCCGTTCTGGCTTTTTCTTTTCTTTTTTTCTGACATAGAACAAAGGCTTAATTTTGTGAACCACTAAATGTGCTGACTTTTGGTATTTTACCAGCTGCCTCATGAAGAGTAAGAATATTCTAAACCGCAGTCGCAATAAGTAAAAACATCAACCATTTGATAACCGTAAGTGTTTGATGGTCTCCTATTGACACCACTGCTATAATGCCTTCAACCCATGGTAGCTCGAGTGACCCCAACCGTTCATGTGTACACAAGGGTAAATGGCTGTTCGGATTATGCCGGGAAGTGGGGCGCATAGTCCTCCGTTGAATGTTTACGGTGAATAAATAATGAAAAGAAATATTCTCATCAGTCAATTAACAGCAGAAAAATGTATATTTAACCATCTACCTCAATTATGTCACTTGACATCCTTTGCATCAGGTCTGATTTGCATCAGGTCTGATAACGGGCGTTGCTACTAAACTAGCTTGGCCGACATCTTCCTGTCACGCTCAAAAACACTACCGTCTGTTTCCCTACTCTAAAATGGCAGTGCAGACGAAGCAGCTGGTTAGTATTAGTAGTTTTGTGCTGCAGCCGAATGTTAACAAGAAACGCGTATTTACTGAAGAAAGTTTACGTCTTACGAGCTATAGCCTTTTTTTTACGATCATCTCCTGATTTGTGCCATCATATCAGCTGTACTACATGTTAAATGGTAAATTACACATCGACTATGGTTCAGTGCTCCTCTCGGAATTCACCTGTCTTTCTCAGCTAGATGTAAGAATACGTGGGCAGACCACGCTGCAATTTAACAAGCAACGTTACTATACCCATCATGTACGTTGCTTCTCCGATGTATCAATGAGGAGAAACGCAGAGTGCCTAAGCTACCATTTACATAAAAACCACGCTTTACGCGCTGTGGCAAGGCTGATCCACGCTCCAGGGAGACAAAGGCCCCCTCCACCAGAGAAGATTACACCGCCTTTTGGCCGGAGTTGCAACCCATCTCCGTTAAACGGCTTCCCTCTTGTTTTCTCTTATCACAGCTGTAGCCATCTCCAAGCGTTTCAAACACAGAAGCAATTTCGCTTCCAGCAACAAGCACTTTAAAGCTCGCTTGTACTCCTATAACATTTCGAATTTAAGAAAGTCAAGGAATGAGCCCCTATCTCAGAGGCGAAAATTGAACGCAGTACTTGGCTTCGCCCAGGTAAAACCACGCACGAAAGACTTCAAGAATTATCGCGTAAGTAGAACCACGCACGAAAGAGTTCACGAATTATTTTTCCATACTGAAGACGTCTTCAAGTTTCACACTCTTTCTAAAACGTAGGATTTAACTGGAAATTACAGAGGTTGGCCTAAGGCATTTTAAGGCAGTTTTTATTATTTTCAGAAACTTCATTTCCCCTTAACATATTAAACGATTCTTTTTCCAAAATTAAATAACTATTTTTCTTATCTGTGACTCAGTAACTTGGAGTCTGCGTTCTTTATGAACGTGTATCACCATATTTATCTCAGAGGTATTTTTTGTTGTAATGAACGATTTCGGGTCTCTTCGGAAACAGTCACGAAATGAAGTACGTGTACCCTGTGCAGTTCAGCTGGTGATGGTTTTCCTAGAGAACCAGTCACAATAAGTTGAAAGAAGGTTTCTGATTCAAAAGGGGAAAGAAACGTTTAGAACTTATTACGCAGTAGTTACAGAAATTTGCATTAAGGAACACAAGGCAGAAGTAGATCTTTACTCTTCCTGAATAGGAGGAAGCCTCCCTTAACACTGAAAGCGACTGTAGCTTTCGAGATAAACAGATCCTCCGATTGTTTTAATTGTCTTTTACATAAGGGAGAAGATCGATAGGAAAGTGTGAAATGCCTACGCTTGTTTCAGGTGGTTGTGGATGAGAATTTTAGTTAGCGCATTAAAATCATAAAATTCGTCCGCATTATATCCACATCTAAATCTATGTGATTAAGCTATAATTTTCAATTATTTGACAGATGGTTCAAAGAACCACTTAAAATTTGTGTGTCTATCTATTCTGTCAGCAGTGTGCCCTCGACCTGCGTTATAACGTGACGTTAGTATTAAAATATTGTTGAAACTTCCTGGCAGACTAAAACTGTGTGCCGGAGCGATACTCGAACTTGGAACCCGAGTTCGAGTCTCGGTCCGGTACACAGTTTTAATCTGGCTGGAAGTTTCATATCAGCGCACACTCCGCTGCAGAGTGAAAATCTCATTCTGGAAAAATATTGTTACTTATTATATCACACTACCTCAAGGTGATTATCCAGATTATCATGAAACGACACAGAGAATATATGTAACTAGTGGAAATCGACACAGTTGTCCCCAGACAATTAAAAAAAGTCTGTACTCAAGCAAGACAAGCAAGTACAATGCTACTTACCCTCTCTCAGCAATAACTGATAGTTGATTTGGTCCACTTTTTACTTGCACTGTGACAGTGAAAGAAAAACATTCTTAGGTGTACATTTGTTGTTATTTGATCACCTAAGAAAGAAAATTTAAACCAAGTCTGAGTATAAAATACATTTATTTGCTCTAAATGTTGGACGCAATTCAGTTACAATCATTCCTAATATTATTAGTTACTCGTTAGTCCTACGTAAATGTTTTGAGATGCTATTGAATCTTTTTTCTGTTTACTTTTATTTCCTGTTATATGCGATTGTTAGAGGTGGTCTTTACACTCGTTGCAGCTACATAAACCATAAGCTGGCGCAACATCACTGTCCCTAACCACAGTCTTCGCATTTAACGAAATACTGTTAAGATTGCTTACTACACCGTCAAATAATAAAACAATATGCATTTGTTACTGCTATGTAAAAACAGATTATTTTTGTAAGACCCTTCAAAAGTGGTCCAATGTGTTCCTCTTCCCTAAAGCAGTCTGTTAAAATTAATAGTTTACGTCTTTAGGGAAAATACAACCACTCCTGCACAGAAATACAATGCTGCCCAGCAGACACCGCCAGATTTCATGACGACAAAACAGTTCCTCCCGTTAATTAATTTACATAGAAGTCAAAATACTAAAAAAAGATTGCCTAAAAGTCTGCTGATTGAACATTTGATTTCATTGCTTTATCTGGTATTAGTATATTTCTATTTCTTCCAAGATATCGATGGCTTTTCCCTTATCAGATCTGTGTAAAAGTTTTGATGTCTGGTTTCTGTCTAACATGGGATGTTTGTTTTCTCTCAGATGCATAATAAACGTGGACGGATTATTTTCGCTCTGCTTGACGTTATCTGTAAACCATTTGCTAAAATTTCTCCTTTTCTGGCCGCTGTAAAATTCTCCAACAATCTCCACAATTTACTTCGTAAGTGCTGGATTGATTGATAAGCATCTGTTTTTCCGCTTTATGACAGATGATGTGATTCAGCTTGTTGCTGGTGTGGAAACTAACATGAGCGATAGTGTTACTGAACGCGTGTGGTGCTTCATCTGAAGTCTTTCCGATGTAAGGAATGACACTGAATTTTAGAATTGTGTGCTTTTACTTCTCTAGCTAGCATGATTTCATTATTTTTACTGAATGTTTCTCCTTCAGCTTTTTCTGGTAAACTCATGTTCAAATCAAAAATAAGTTTATTTCCTGTGGCTTGTAATAATCTTAATTTTCTAATCAGTTTCGCATTTTTGTGTCAGAAAGTTCATAATGTTATTCATTATGGATTGAGAACACTTTTTTATGAGCAGTAGGGTGGAAAGAGCTGCTATTAATTATAATGTCCGTTGTTGTAGACTACGTATCAAGTCCAGATTTATGTTTCGAAATGTTATTTACTGCTTTTGAATCAAGAAATTTTATACCCTTTTGCGAGTCTAATTCCATGGAAAATTTAAAACACTTATGAATGGTGTTTAGCTATTTGTGCATGCAGTTTATTTGTTCAGTGCTACCGTTAAAATGAACCGCACTTCATCTAAATACCGTCTTCATCATTCATCATCATCATCATTTAAGACTGATTATGCCTTTCAGCGTTCAGTCTGGAGCTTAGTCCTCCTTATAAAATTCCTCCATGATCCCCTATTCCGTGCTAACATTGGAGCCTCCTCTGATGTTAAGCCGATTACTTCAAAATCATTCTTGAACGAATCCAGGTACCGTCTCCTTGGTCTACCCCGACTCCTCCTACCGTCTACTTCTGAACCCATGAGTCTCTTGGGTAACCATCCTTCTCCCATGCGTGTAACATGACCCCACTATCTAAGCCTGTTCGCCCTGACTGCTACATCTATAGATTTTATTCCCAGTTTTTCTTTGATTTCCTCATTCTGGACACCCTCCTGCCATTGTTCCCATCTACTAGTACGTGCAATCATCCTAGCTACTTTCATATCCGTAACCTCAACCTTATTGATAAGGGAACCCTAACCCACCCAGCTTTCGCTCCCATACAACAAAGTTGGTCGAAAGATTGAACGGTGCACAGATAACTTAGTCTTGGTACTGACTTCCTTCTAGCAGAAGAGAGTAGATCGTAGCTGAGCGCTCACTGCATTAGCTTTGCTACACCTCGCTTCCAGTTCTTTCACTATGTTGCCATCCTGTGAGAATATGCATCCTTAATACTTGAAACGGTCTGCCTGTTCTAACTTTGTTCCTCCTATTTGGCTCTCAATTCGTTTATATCTCTTTCCCACTGACATTACTTTCGTTTTGGAGATGCTAATCTTCATACCATAGTCCTTACATTTCTGATCTAGCTCTGAAATATTACTTTGCAAACTTTCAATCGAATCTGCCATCACAACTAAGTCATCCGCATATGCAAGACTGCTTATTTTGTGTTCACATATCTTAATCTCACCCAGCCAGTCTACTGTTATCAACATATGATCCATAAATAATATGAACAACAGTGGAGACAGGTTGCAGTCTTGTCTTACCCCTGAAACTACTCTGAACCATGAACTCAATTTACCGTAAACCCCAACTGCTGCTTGACTATTTATGTAAAGACCTTTATTGCTTGCAAAAGTTTCCCTCCTATTCCATAATCTCGTAGAACAGACAATAGCTTCCTCCTAGGAACCCGATCATTTGCCTTTTCTAGATCTATAAAGCGTGGATACAATTCCCTGTTCCACTCGTAACACTTCTCCATTATTTCCCGTAAGCTAAAGATCTGGTCCTGACGACCTCTAAGAGGCCTAAACCCACACTGATTTTCATCCAATTTGTCCTCAACTAATTACGGATCGGTTTATGTTCCTTAGGGATCTTGGGCTGGGTGCTACGTTTTAGTTTTCGGGGATTTGTTATTACACTATCTTTAATATCCTTGGCTGTGAAAACAGAACCACATTTTAAGAATTTGTTATTAATACATTAAATTTGTTAGTTGGGTTCTAATCTAATGTTGTTCTTTGCAAAGGATTCATGAACTTCCATTCCTGTCTTAATAGTGATGGCATCTATCTCTTTGACTCGTGTTGTGTCTTACTCTTTTCCATTAATAACTGACTACGTTTTCTTGCTCTCAATCTGTTCAGATAGTAGAATCCCGGTCTTTGCTAGTAAGCTCATTCTGCTAGCATGTTGACAGTTGTTCTATGTTTAGTGCAACCTTAGCTTTGGTTTTTAATCTTTTACCGAGTTACTATAGAATTAAGGAGCCACTTTGTACATATATCCTGTAACATGACAGAAGGTTCTTGAGGAAAGCGAATCAAACGGTTCAAATGGCTCTGAGCACTATGGGACTTAACATCTATGGTCATCAATCCCCTAGAACTTAGAACTACTTAAACCTAACTAACCTAAGGACATCACACAACACCCAGTCATCACGAGGCAGAGAAAATCCCTGACCTCGCCGGGAATCGAACCCGGGAACCCGGGCGTGGGAAGCGAGAACGCTACTGCACGACCACGAGCTGCGGACGAAAGCGAATCTATCGGTACCTTTTGTCAACCACAGTTTACGGTAGCCATATCGCATATTGTATTCATTAGCAGTGAACAACGTTCGTCTTGGAGCCGTACATATGAGTTACAGAAAAACCATCAGCAATCCTAAGAAACTATATTGATGTTTAAACTACTGAAATATTCACGAAAGTATCGAGATACAAAACGTTTCATCATTGTCAAAGTAGAAACTCGAGAACCTAGATTTCCCAATATTTTTAAGTAGAGCCCATTATGTCAGTAAAAAGTACTTGACGTAAATTTACTGAAATATGTTAGCATTCTTTAATTCATTGCAATGCCATGGTAATTCGTATTTTCATAGGTGTCATCGTTTGGAATTAACAAAATTTTAACTGTAATTTATCAAGAAATATATATGAAAATAGTATGAAATAGATAAACGTTTTGATATATTTACACCACGGCGGCTCTGCAGGCGTGGGCACTGTGGAATGCTGTGTGGAGTAGTGTGCGGTGACTTCGGAGTCAGTCGAAGTAACGCCGCGGTCGGACTTGCACATAGCCATAAAATAGTTTGAAAGAAGTATAAGAACATTTCCTTACTTGAAATTAATATGTCGAGTCCGAATTTTCTAATAGAGAGAGATCTTGTAGCATGAAGGAGAACCTAAGGACATCATCATTTCTGCAGCGAAAGTATTGAGTTACACGCACCAACGCACGAGACCCAGTTACACAGTTAAGTATACTGATTGCGGTCTCGTTTTAGTCCCCTGTTTATAACACCACTTCTAAATTAGAAAGTATTCCGTTAAATTTAAGTTACGCGATAATCATATAACCCTAGAAGCTACAAACTCAACTAAATACTTACTGATTACAATTATAAATAATTCAAATTGGAACGGTCGCATGAATAATGTTCTGGGGAAGCAAATCAAAGACTGCGATTTATTGGCAGAGCACCTAGAAAATTTAACAGATCTACTACTGAAACTGCTTACACTACTCTTGTCCCACCTCCTCCGAACTACTGCTGTGTTTTGGACTCCGAAGATAGGACTGAGACGAAGGACATTGAAAAAGTTCACAGAAGGGCAGCTCGTTTTGTATTATCGTGAAATAAGGGAGAGAGTGCCACGGATATGGTATAAGAATTGAGGTGCCAGTCATAAAAACAAAGGCGTTCTCCAGTGCTGCAGGACCATCTCGTGATATTTCAGTAACCAGATTTCTCCAGAGAATGTGAAAATATTTTGTTGGCATGAGGCGAAATGATCCTCGTAACAATGTAAGAGAAATCAAAGCTTGCACGGAATGATTTAAGTTTTTGTTTCTCCCACGCGCTCTTCGAGACTCGAACGGTAGAGAAGTAGCTCAAAGGTGGTTCGATGAAGCTTTTTCCAAACACTTAATTGTGAACTGAAGAGTAATCATGTAGATGCAGATACAGTGCCTGTTTTAGTTGTTCGTAATTATGTTTCCTAGGTGTTGAGTTAAGTCGATAACCTTTATACTTAAGTGATTTGTGGTGTAACCCAATTTTAGCGGATTTTTTAGTCCTCATGTAAAGGACCTCTCTAATTTTACTTTTTAGGGTCAACTGCCTTTTTTCGTACCATTCAGAAATGTCGCCAAAATAATTTTGTGATCAGTTTTGATCTTCTGATAACGGTGCTAGACGGAAAACGGCCGGGTGATCCGGACATAACCTGTCGTTGTTGTCATCTTCAGTCCAGAGACTGGTTTGATGCAGCTCTCCATGCTACTCTATCCTGTGCAAGCTTCTTCATCTCTCAGTACCTACTGCAACGTACATCCACCTGAATCTGTTTAGTATATTCATGTCTCGGTCTTCCTCTACGATTTTTACCCTCCACGCTGCCCTCCAAAACTAAATTGGTGAGCCCTTGATGCCTCAGAATATGCCCTACAAACCTATCCCTTCTTCTAGTCAAGCTGTGCCACAAATTTCTCTTCTCTCCAATTCTATTCAATACCTCCTCATTACTTATGTGACCTCCCCATTTAATCTTAAGAATTATTCTGTATCACCTCTTTTCAAAAGCTTCTATTCTCATCTTGTCTCCGTCTCTAATGACCTCGTTGTCGACGGGACGTTAAACACTAATCTCCTCCTCCTCCTCATCTTGTCTAAACTATTTATCGTCCACGTTTCACTTACATACATGGCTACACTCCATATAAGTACTTTCAGAAACGACTTCCTGACACTTAAATCTATGCCCGATGTTAAATAATTTCTCTTCTTTAGAAACGCTTTCCTTGCCATTGCCAGTCTATATTTTATATCCTCTCTACTTCGACCTTCATCAATTACTTTGCTCCCCAAATAGCAAAACTCATTTACTATTTTAAGCGTCTCATTTCGTAATCTAATGCCCGCAGCATCCCCCGATTTAATTCGACGACATTCCATGATCCTCGTTTTGCTTTTGTTGATGTTCATCTTATATCCTTCTCTCAAGACACTGTCCATTCCTTCCAGCGGCTCCTCCAGGTCCTTAGCTGTCTCTGACAGAATTACAATGTCATTGGAGAACCTCAAAGTTTTTATTTCTTCTCCTTGGCTTTTTAATTCCTACTCCGAATTTCTCTTTTGTTTCCTTTACTGCTTGCTCAATATACAGATCGAATAACATCGGGGGTAGGCTACAACCCTGTTCACTCCCTTCGACCACTGCTTCCCTTTCATGCCTGTCGACTCTTATAATTGCTATCTGGTTTCTGTATAAATTGTAAATAGCCTTTCGCTCCCTGTATTTTACCCCTGCCACCTTCAGAATTTGAAAGAAAGTATTCCAGTCAACATTGTCAAACGCTCTCTCTAAGTCTACAAATGCTAGATACGTAGGTTTGCCTTTCCTTAATCTATTTTCTAAGATAAGTCGTAGGGTCAGTACTGCCTTGCTTGTTCCAACATTCCTATGAAATCCAAACTGATCTTCCCCGAGGTGGGCTTCTACCAGTTTTTCCATTCTTCTGTAAAGAATTTGTGTTAGTATTTTGCAACCGTGGCTTATTAAACTGATAGTTCGGTAATTTTCGCATCTGTAATCACCTGCATTCTTTGGGATTGCGATTATTATATTCTTCTTGAGGTCTGAGGGTATTTCTCCTGTCTCATACATCTTGCTCATTATATGGTATTTTGTTAGGCCTAGCTCTCCCAAGGCTGTCAGTAGTTCTAATCGTATGTTGTCTACTCCCGAGGCCTTGTTTCAACTCAGGTCTTTCAGTGCTCTGTCAAACTCTTCGCGCAGTATCATATCTCCTATTTCATCTTCGTCTACATTCTCTTCCATTTCTGTAATATTGTTCTCAAGAACATCGTCCTTGTATAGACCCTCTACATTCTCCTTCCACCTTTCTGCTTTCCCTTCTTTGCTTAGAACTGGGTTTCCATCTGAGCTCTTGATATACACTCCTGGAAATGGAAAAAAGAACACATTGACACCGGTGTGTCAGACCCACCATACTTGCTCCGGACACTGCGAGAGGGCTGTACAAGCAATGATCACACGCACGGCACAGCGGACACACCAGGAACCGCGGTGTTGGCCGTCGAATGGCGCTAGCTGCGCAGCATTTGTGCACCGCCGCCGTCAGTGTCAGCCAGTTTGCCGTGGCATACGGAGCTCCATCGCAGTCTTTAACACTGGTAGCATGCCGCGACAGCGTGGACGTGAACCGTATGTGCAGTTGACGGACTTTGAGCGAGGGCGTATAGTGGGCATGCGGGAGGCCGGGTGGACGTACCGCCGAATTGCTCAACACGTGGGCGTGAGGTCTCCACAGTACATTGATGTTGTCGCCAGTGGTCGGCGGAAGGTGCACGTGCCCGTCGACCTGGGACCGGACCGCAGCGACGCACGGATGCACGCCAAGACCGTAGGATCCTACGCAGTGCCGTAGGGGACCGCACCGCCACTTACCAGCAAATTAGGGACACTGTTGCTCCTGGGGTATCGGCGAGGACCATTCGCAACCGTCTCCATGAAGCTGGGCTACGGTCCCGCACACCGTTAGGCCGTCTTCCGCTCACGCCCCAACATCGTGCAGCCCGCCTCCAGCGGTGGCGACAGGCGTGAATGGAGGGACGAATGGAGATGTGTCGTCTTCAGCGATGAGAGTCGCTTCTGCATTGGTGCCAATGATGGTCGTATGCGTGTTTGGCGCCATGCAGGTGAGCGCCACAATCAGGACTGCATACGACCGAGGCACACAGGGCCAACACCCGGCATCATGGTGTGGGGAGCGATCTCCTACACTGGCCGTACACCACTGGTGATCGTCGAGGGGACACTGAATAGTGCACGGTACATCCAAACCGTCATCGAACCCATCGTTCTACCATTCCTAGACCGGCAAGGGAACGTGCTGTTCCAACAGGACAATGCACGTCCGCATGTATCCCGTGCCACCCAACGTGCTCTAGAAGGTGTAAGTCAACTACCCTGGCCAGCAAGATCTCCGGATCTGTCCCCCATTGAGCATGTTTGGGACTGGATGAAGCGTCGTCTCACGCGGTCTGCACGTCCAGCACGAACGCTGGTCCAACTGAGGCGCCAGGTGGAAATGGCATGGCAAGCCGTTCCACAGGACTACATCCAGCATCTCTACGATCGTCTCCATGGGAGAATAGCAGCCTGCATTGCTGCGAAAGGTGGATATACACTGTACTAGTGCCGACATTGTGCTTGCTCTGTTGCCTGTGTCTATGTGCCTGTGGTTCTGTCAGTGTGATCATGTGATGTATCTGACTCCAGGAATGTGTCAATAAAGTTTCCCCTTCCTGGGACAATGAATTCACGGTGTTCTTATTTCAATTTCCAGGAGTGTACATGCAATTGGTTCCTCTTTTCTACACAGGTCTCTTTAATTTTCCTGTGGGCAATATCTATCTTACCCCTCTTGAGATAAGCCTCTACATCCTCACATTTGTCCTCAAGGCAACGCTGCTTAACCATTTTGCACTACCTGTCGATCTCATTTTTGTTTGTATTCCTTTTTGCCTGCTTCATTTACTGCATTTTTATATTTCCTCCTTTCATCAATTAAATTCAATGTTTCTTCTGTTACCAAAGGATTTCTACTAGCCCTGGTCTTTTTTCCTGCTTTATTCTCTGCCACCTTCATTATTTCATCTCTCAAAGCTACCCTTTCTTCTCCTACTGTATTTCCTTTCCCCATTCTTGTCAATCGCTCCCTAATGCTCTCCCTAAAGCTCTCTACAACTTCTGGTTTAGTCAGTTTATCCAGGTCCCATCTCCTCAAATTCCCACCTTTTTGTAGTTTCTTCAGTTTTAATCTACAGTTCATAAACAATAGATTGTTGTCAGAGTCCACATCTGCCCCTGGAAATGCCTTACTGTTTAAAACCTGGTTCCCGAATCTCTGTGTTACCATTATATAATCTATTTGAGACCTTCCAGTATCTCCAGGCTTCTTCCATGGATACAGCCTTCTTTTATGATTCTTGAACCAAATGTCAGCTACGATTAAGTTATGCTCTTTGCAAAATTCTACCATGCGGCTACCTGTTTCATTCCTTAGCCTTATTCAGCTACTACGTTTCCTTCTCTTCCTTTTCCTACTATCGAGTTGTAGTCACCAATGACTATTAAATTTTCGTCTCCCTTCACTATCAGAATAATTTCTTTTATCTCATCATACATTTCATCAATTTCTTCGTCATCTGCGGAGCTAGTTGGCATATAAACTTTACTGTGGTAGGCATGGGCTTCGTATCTATCTTGGCCACAATAATGAGTTCACTATGCTGTTTGTTGTAGCTTACCCGCATTCCTATTTTCCTATTCATTATTAAACCTACTCCTTCATTACCTCTATTTGATTTTGTATTTATAACACTGTAGTCAGTTGACCAGAAGTCTTGTTCCTCTTGCCACCGAACATAACTAATTCCCACTATATCTAACTGTAACCTATCCATTTCCCTTTTTAAATTTTCTAACCTACCTGCCCGATTAAGCGATCTGACATTCCACACTCCGATCCGTAGAACGCCAGTTTTCTTTCTCCTGATAACAACGTCCTCCTGAGTATTCCCCGCCCGGAGATCCGAATCAGGGGGGTCTATTTTACCTCCGGAATATTTTACCCAAGAGGACACCATCATCATTTAACCATACAGTAAAGCTGCATGCCCTCGGGAAAAATAATCTAAGAGTTTAAAATCGAGGAGCCTATACCAGTTTCTCGGGAATCCAAGACATAACTTCCACTTTGGTAAATGTATTCCTAGTAATTACTGTGAACTGTTAACAACGAAATGAGTCACACAATTGAGACGATGCTACATGATTATGTACTTTCTTTAGAAACCATCTGTGAGAAATTGCGTCAAAAACCCATCGGGAAAGCTAGAATTATATAGAATGAACGGGAATGAACTGCCGGAGTGGGATCTACTTTCTTTCATCGAGGTTTCTTCAAGAAAAGTTTCTGAATACAGATTAATCTGCCAGTTTGGTCTTCCAAGAACGTGTTACAAGTATGATAAACAATCAAATGTAACATGTTTGAATCATACAGTGCGTGGTGAATGTAGTGGTGTAGACGTAAATAAGTAAATACAAAACATCAAATTTCAAGGGAAGGGAAATACGATTCACAGCACATTTTGTTAGTCATCCGTCATTAGATGACGGAGTAAGAGGTAAAATTGACATACGGTTAATGAATAGAGTAAAGCAAGCTGCTCCAAGCAGGAGCGAGAAAAGTCCAGTTATGACAGTCATCAGAAAGTACTTACTTATTCGCAATGGGTTATACCACCACCCTCTACATGTCACTCCATTCTGTAGTCCATCTAATAAGGTAAAAAGCTAAGGACTTATTATTACACTGCAAGTGCTTCCACTACCTCGAGCGGACGGAAATTACGCTCCTCCAAATACTGGATTATGCAGCCGGCTACATAAGGGAAATGATTGTCGCTTAGCGTTTATCATTGGTGCGAAGTATTAGAACAGCTGTGCGTATCGGTATTATCTGCCTGTAGAAGCAACATAAATATTACTTTTCTTTACTTAGGTCCATTGTCTTACAGTATGCCAAAAATAATAACATATTCCGTCTCAACTGTTGGTTAACGAATTTATTTAGTGTACTTTCGTGATTTTTAGCGTTAGAGAGATTTCCAGATGATAACTCTAACAACATACAGTTTACTAAAATCAAATTTATTTATAGATACATTGAGCTCAAAAAGTTACAAGCTAAAATTATTTTTATTTTACCACTTCTTAACTCAACATTAAATGAAAACCTTCAGCGAAGTTATTCTTTCGCTTAGGCTTTTGTTTTACTTTGAAATAATCGCTTCATTTCATAATGCAGCGATTAGACAATGTAACACACTTGATCATTAAGAAGTTGCGTCATACTAACTAGCATGATATGGAGACCTCAATGGTAAGATCTAAGAAATGTAGTTATTTCATGTAAAACATGGTGATGTTCTTTATTCATATTGTTTGGTACCACTATGATAAACCAAGAAATGGAAAATTTATCTCAGATTTTAGATTGTAACTAATGGTAACTTCGACCTCATGAGTAAGCGTCAACAGCACTTTGTGCAAAACACATAGGTGCCAGTAGTAGTAATGTATGTCAAGATAATGCTTTTGAGGGAGGATCTGTACACATCCAGGGCTGATATAGGTAACAACGACTCATGTACACATCCCGATTTTCTTTCTGAGACAAGTACGCTTCAAAATTTGGTGCTAATAAGGTATATGTGAATGATTGTCTAGGAAAAAAAAGATGTAGTTTCCTGTTTCCTTTACCATAGTTGTCTTGAATTTAAGAGACAGTATGATGGCAGAAAGTTTAAGAACCATCCTTAACATTGTTTACGCAGTGTAGTACGGCGACAGTAAAATTAAATGTTTGGCTTTGCTTAATCATTTTCTGGTTGTTAGAGTGTACTATTAGAAGAATTGCTAACGCAAATCTTAGATTCATAAACTGAAACAACTAGAACTATTAAATTTGTATTTAAAGAGATTTCGCAGTAATGTTTATTTAACTCCTCCCGAAAATAAACGTTGTTAAATGCCTGTTCACGTACTTTTGAAAATAAAATTTGATATGATTCACGATTTTAAGAATATCTTTACTCTACGAACATTTGACTACAATGACTCATATGACTCATAACAGTGAATGTACTTGAAATATTTTATCTATGACGTTCTATTAAGATTTTACTGCGCAATTTCTCAAAACAACTATCTCTTTAGTTATCAATTTTTTGCAGCTGAGGCCATCATAGTAGATTCCATATGTCTGTGTGGTGTAAGCTACAAGTGATGTCAGGCATTCCATATGTTTTTAAGACATTGACAGCGTCACGTGTGTTTTCACTTAATTACACTAACGTATTTTAATCAGCTGTCTGCTGACACACCTATAAATACTGCACAAGGATCGCCCGTTTCCATTTAACATGTACATGTATCGCCTCAAATAGCTGTGTCCCCAGTGAAAAACCCTCATTAGGGATGATTTCACATGTTACTTCCTCGACAAATGTGTAGACTCTATTATGAATTATGCATTATAAATGTTTTCAGTGATGCAGTTTGAAATGCCCATAAGGGTGAAAGTAGCAGTAGCTAAATTGTGATATAAACTGCTTATCTCAAAATATAACAGTAACTTCCGTAGGAGACTGACTTCCCTCAAGAAATTCATAGCGGCTGTTGACACGTGCATACAAAAGACTGTTACCTGAAAATGAATGCAAATGAGGAAACAGAGCATCATCTGATTTCGTTGGTTACCAGATGCTAGTGACGTGGAAACAATCCAAATTTTGAGAATCTTTTCTTATTTCACATGAGTCCAAGTCGTTATACACATACAGTAACGATTTTATTAGTCAAATCTGATATCTCTGCTGTCACACCACAACAACTGTGAACGACTGGAAACACTGACTTTCTTTGGTCGTCAGTGTGCTGAAATAACCCCACGGACTCTTAGAAACGTTAAGGCATCTCTGGCCTTCCAAGGGATAGAAACCGACGTCCGCTGCAATCAACTTTTGCGCCTCCTACGCTGCAACAGTGTCATTGTTAGTGTGGCTGCGGGATTGCTGCCGATACTGCTGCTGTTGACAGAAACGCCTACAGAATCCAGCTGCAGCCATCGCTTTAGCCACTGTGACGACGATAAGGTTACTGGTCGACCACATCGAGGCAAAGCGCTCATTCCTGCACAGGTGAGCTCCGAAAGAGCTTTAAAGAAATTCTGCTTTAGAAGGTTCTCCTCTTGTGCTTATTGACCTATTAGACTCTCTCGCTTACGAAGCAGTACAGTACAAGGCAAGGGCATAATGAAGTTGTAGCATTGGCTACCCAGTAAAGTAAGAGGTCTCAAATACTGTGCACTACAGGAGATTATTCACTGTCTGGTTAAAAGTAACTGAAGATCACTATGTAATGCGGAAATGACGACTATACGTCACGAGTACAAAACACATCAATATAAAATGAGGAGAGAAATGAAGAGTTGTCAGCTACAAAGCAGTAACAGCATCATTGGTCGGTCAGGACAACTGAGAGACCTCCAACGCAACCTAACAAATCTATCATGTACATTTCAGTAGGATAGCAGTGTGGTTTCTGGCGAAGGTGAACATCGGGCGACACATCACTGCCATCGACATGATAACACTGCAGCTTATAAGGAGTAGGTTATCAGTGGGCATTCCGAATGAGATAACGACCTTATCTTTTAGATCACTGATAAGAGGGTTACCATATTACACATCAGGTGTCAGGTTAGCCAGTTGATCTACTTATATTCAAGGTCACCCCTCTTCAGTACTGAAGAAGCAAAAGGAATTGATCAAGGTCACCTAGGGTAACCCTTGACACGCTTCAGGTAATTTCACAAGTTACATTGACGGTCATCCAAAATAACCCCTGTCCTAGCTGCCTAGCCTGCGGGTTGCGCTGGTGTATTTGACCACGAACGGCACCTGTGGAATGTCATCAATATGTTTCGTTAGTGGCAGTCACAACACTGTCTTAACGATTGTGAGTGCATTCTGTCAGAGTTAAATCAGTTCGAACGTGGGCAATTTGTTAGTGTTTGTATGCTAGGTGTTCCCGCATCCAAGAGAGCCGAAGTGTTCGGCATTTCAAAATGCACCGCGTCGAAGATTTATACCACATAAGCGATAAGCGGAAAAACATTATCCGCTACGTGACAACATGGACAAAAGAGTGTGTTGAGTGATCGAGACGCACGGTCGTTGAAGACGATTGTGAGGAAAAATAAGTGGCTGGATGACAAACGCAGAAGTCACTACTGAACCGAAAGTTGCACTCGCGAACCCTGTCAGGGCGAAAAAAAGACGATGGGAGCTCCGTAAGCAGGGAGCTGCGGGGGTATCTGCAATTCCGAAACCACTTTTCAGTGATGCAAACGGCCATAACAGGAAAATGGCCGTAGCCATAAAACCTGAACTATGGGGCAATGAGAAGACAGTTGTTTGGTAGGATGGGTCTTTTAACACTGCTTCCAACGTCTGGCTCAATTTACATCGCTAGAGTTGAACATGGTGTGGATTCAGCTATGATTTGGACAGTCGCATCCATGTCGCGAATGTCTACTCTTCAAGGTCGCATTATTGCCAACGATTATGTGATGGTTTTGGCTAATCAGGTCCATCCCACGGTACAACGTTTGTCCCCCAGTGGCAGCTGGACCCCCGTCCACACAGCTCGCACTGTCCAGGACTGTCTTTGTGTACAGTAGGATGAATAGTCCCATCTCCCCTTTCCACCACAGGTACCAGATCTCAATACTAATGAGCCTTTGTGATCATCTTGGAGAAAATTGTGCCTGATCACTGTCCACCTCCATCATCGTCCACTTGTTCCTCTTTATTAGTAACGACGGTGTGAGATTCTATTTGAAACGATACAGGACCTCCATTTATCCATTACGAGGGGATTCGAAGCTATTTTGAAAACCAACGGTTTTGCTACACCGTCGTACTAATGCTAATGTGTTGTGTTTGCATATTTTTGTCTACCCTTGTACTCGCTGTCTGCAGCGAGTATCTGGCGCCACCGGTTGTTAATAGCGAGTACATGTTCGCCTGCTGTCAGCTCTAGACCATCTACAGTGCTCCAAAGCAACCAGTGTACTCTTTGAAGGGTATGACTAATATTTTGTACGCTGAGTTTATATTTATTTTCTAGCTCGGAAACCTGGTGTTGCCCAGATATTTATTTATACCTGTGCCCAAGCCTCTGTAAGCTTGGAATTCATTTTTTGGAGTTAGTGAGCTTCTTTATATGCAGCATTTGAAGTAGTATAATTAAGGGACACTAACAAAATGCTTGTTTGCTTCACTAACGCGATAGAATGTCATGAACTGCTAGGCACCGTCACTGAGGTCCACGCCCGCAATACGTAGAGTCTCGTCTTATTCTCTGTTTCTGACCATAGCATAACATAAGCTCACTGAGAACTGTACACGTTTAAAACAAAAGAGTTAATTTTCAGGAATTGGGTACTGTATCTGATAATATGAATATGACTTTTCTTGTAAAGATATAAGTTGCATATGTTGCTATTGATCTGATATTTGGTGATAAATAAGAATTTTCAACATGCAACCTACGCTGATAGCAGAAGTCAGATTCAGTATTAAGAATTAAATTTTTGCGTTAAATTTCAATGAAAATTTTAATTCAAATTCTTCATCTGTTACAAGAAGTCATTAAAAATAATAATTCTTTTCAGTATTTTAAAATATGAAATACGTGACAACATTACTGTAGTTTCAAAACGTGGGCACTAAGTACGCCCCGCTTATTGGCAATTCGAAGATTAACACCTAATTACCGTGGGAAAGAACGTGTGTGAAGAGCAGTCAATTTTGCCGTGTTTATCCTATGATGATTGTATCAAGTAACAGTTTTAATTAGCCCTTTCGTGAAGTGACACTTGTATCTCGGTTTTGTCTTGGAATGCACACATTTTAAACCAATAAAATGTAATGTAATTCTGTCGTGAGCTACAGAGTGTCATTTTAAACTATTCCGAATCCTCTGAAGAGGATAGTTTTTCACTATCATTTTACTGCAGGCAGCAGAAGTGTACCTATCCTTTAGAGCTTGCAGCACACTTAATGAATGTATAAGACACGGCTTAGAAGGACCTGAGGGTTCTGTTTCAGACCCATAGTGGAGTACCCAGTTCTTTGTGCAAAAATACACTCCTGGAAATTGAAATAAGAACACCGTGAATTCATTGTCCCAGGAAGGGGAAACTTTATTGACACATTCCTGGGGTCAGATACATCACATGATCACACTGACAGAACCACAGGCACATAGACACAGGCAACAGAGCATGCACAATGTCGGCACTAGTACAGTGTATATCCACCTTTCGCAGCAATGCAGGCTGCTATTCTCCCATGGAGACGATCGTAGAGATGCTGGATGTAGTCCTGTGGAACGGCTTTCCATGCCGTTTCCACCTGGCGCCTCAGTTGGACCAGCGTTCGTGCTGGACGTGCAGACCGCGTGAGACGACGCTTCATCCAGTCCCAAACATGCTCAATGGGGGACAGATCCGGAGATCTTGCTGGCCAGGGTAGTTGACTTACACCTTCTAGAGCACGTTGGGTGGCACGGGATACATGCGGACGTGCATTGTCCTGTTGGAACAGCAAGTTCCCTTGCCGGTCTAGGAATGGTAGAACGATGGGTTCGATGACGGTTTGGATGTACCGTGCACTATTCAGTGTCCCCTCGACGATCACCTGTGGTGTACGGCCAGTGTAGGAGATCGCTCCTCACACCATGATGCCGGGTGTTGGCCCTGTGTGCCTCGGTCGTATGCAGTCCTGATTGTGGCGCTCACCTGCACGGCGCCAAACACGCATACGACCATCATTGGCACCAAGGCAGAAGCGACTCTCATCGCTGAAGACGACACGTCTCCATTCGTCCCTCCATTCACGCCTGTCGCGACACCACTGGAGGCGGGCTGCACGATGTTGGGGCGTGAGCGGAAGACGGCCTAACGGTGTGCGGGACCGTAGCCCAGCTTCATGGAGACGGTTGCGAATGGTCCTCGCCGATACCCCAGGAGCAATAGTGTCCCTAATTTGCTGGGAAGTGGCGGTGCGGTCCCCTACGGCACTGCGTAGGATCCTACGGTCTTGGCGTGCATCCGTGCGTCGCTGCGGTCCGGTCCCAGGTCGACGGGCACGTGCACCTTCCGCCGACCACTGGCGACAACATCGATGTACTGTGGAGACCTCACGCCCCACGTGTTGAGCAATTCGGCGGTACGTCCACCCGGCCTCCCGCATGCCCACTATACGCCCTCGCTCAAAGTCCGTCAACTGCACATAAAGTTCACGTCCACACTGTCGCAGCATGCTACCAGTGTTAAAGACTGCGATGGAGCTCCGTATGCCACGGCAAACTGGCTGACACTGACGGCGGCGGTGCACAAATGCTGCGCAGCTAGCGCCATTCGACGGCCAACACCGCGGTTCCTGGTGTGTCCGCTGTGCCGTGCGTGTGATCATTGCTTGTACAGCCCTCTCGCAGTGTCCGGAGCAAGTATGGTGGGTCTGACACACCGGTGTCAATGTGTTCTTTTTTCCATTTCCAGGAGTGTACAACCGCGTACAATCCGATCTTGGGAAGATACAAGTACAAAACGTTATTCGTACATTTACACACAAATTTCATTTGGTTCAGAACACCTTGTGGTTAGGATACTACCAAGATGTTGCACATTGCTATGCCTATTACTTAAACAGAAGCTTGGCAAGGTCCTAAGATAATACCAGTGAGCTAATGCGGCTGCCTGCCGGATAACTTGTTACAACATAAGCAGATTATTCATAATCACATATAGCTGTGAAAGCCTGACTCCGTATGTGAACTTGACAGCTGACTGGTGTTTAAATGTCTCAGCAAAACAACATGGCTTGGGTGCCGTTATGCTGAGGCGGGGTCTGTACTATACCCCTCTCTACCCAATTCTTCACTCGAGTGCCTACCTTGCGTACCAAACCAAATGCTTTCCCCCTGTGTCCTCTTTCCCCTCTCCACCCACCAAGGTGAAACTTATTGAGGTCGCCCTACGGAACCAACGCCAGCATATACCTCCTGCCGTCTCTCCTCACAGCCTTCCCTCTAGGTGAGCGAATTGTGACATGGGGCGTCTCTGCAAGATCTCGTTCAAGTACCACAGACCCGATCCGACGCCTGAATCTACTGATAAAGTATTCAGTCATGGGGTACCTTTCTAGCCTCTACAACATGGCTATTCTACATACAGCCTATTAGAATGCGGAAAGGTAACAAACCGTCGAACATCCGACTGTGAAGGCTGAACTTGTGAGCAGCAGTAAAGCAAGCAAATGAGTCGTGAGGCGCTTTGGCGCTACCACCATTAACCTGATTAAATTCTCTTTCAAATTCACTCTGAGTTGAGCCATCTTTAATTTATCCGTCCTTCTTGATCACACATTCAAGATGGCCGCGCCGTGCGTCACGCCACGCGTACGGCCACCCCCGTTCACCCCCAACCCCAACCCCTTAGGCAAAACGTGCGCAGGTAGATGTTGACGTGACGTAGATAGCCGCTTACACGTTTCTCTGATTTTAATCCGTTCACATTAAAGAAAGTGTTATCCTGAGCTTATGTTTACAATCGAACACTCTGTGTAAGTGTGTATGGGCGAATACACTATTTACAGGTGATAGTGAGTTTGCTGCTGTAACTGGCAAGGAGATAGCCCGATTTACACGCATTGTGCCAACCTACCCATTTCGAAAGAAGCAGACCAAAGATCGTTTTCACAACTGGTAAGCATATTCCGTTACACACACATAGTAGACAGCTTTTCACCTTGTGTCTCATCACCACCACGAAGTTTCAGTTAGGAGGATAACATTTTAAATACAGCTCCCTGTAACATCCACCATTTCCAGCTATCATTCAGTGATGTGCACGTCGTACAGAAAAACTGCTGTTTACTTATCAAGTTCACGTATTAGTTTGAAAAACAATCTTTTTATTCCTTTAAATAGACAGACGTACCACTGACGTACCGCAGCCACACGTCATTCATTCCTACAGTTTTCATCATTTTTGTGTTATTGCCCCAGAAGGTTAGTGTATCACCGCCGAAACAAGGTAAGTGACAACCGGCAGAAGACAGAGAGCCCCAATGCGTGTGTACCAGCATACACATGAATTCCTGTCTGCTAGTCCTCACCAGACATCATCGTTACGCTGAGTAATTCATCGATTCTAAACGACCTGCCACAGTTATCAAAGAGTGTTGTCCAAATATTATCATTCCTTAGGAGAGGAAGCTTTTATTAGCGCTCAACAATAAGCCAGATATTATGTTAAGAAGCCAATACCAACTTGTACACTTTTACAATTTTGCTGAAAGAATAGATCCTTCAAAAATTATGACGTACTTGCCACAAATTATGAGTAACAGCATACACTATAAATTTTTCTATTGAACCTTCAGGGATAGGACACGTTTAAAAATGGTTCAAATGGCTCTGAGCACTACGGGACTTAACAGCTGTGGTCATCAGTCCCATAGAACTTAGAACTACTTAAACCTAACTAACCTAAGGACATCACACACATCCATGCCCGAGGCAGGATTCGAAACTGCGACCGTAGCAGTCGCGCGGTTCCGGACTGAGCGCCTAGAACCGCTCGGCCACCACGGCCTGCTAAGACACGTTTAGTGAACTGTTATGTAACCTGTGTTTTCCCATTAAACCGTGCTAAGAACTCCTGTAGAATATAAAACTTTTAATGTACTTGCCGTACGTCGGAATTCATGCAATCAGAAACGGCTGTAGTTTACGAGCCACGCGCTAGCATACTACGCAACTGTGTTATACAGAGCGAGAAAACAGAGTCACCTCTCACTGTGTACACATTGTACCTTTCACACAATGAATTTGTACACCTACGTCAAAAGCACAGAACAGGCATCCACATCCGCCCCAGTAAAGTCAGTTAACACTGCCAATTACCGACGTCCCAAGGAGGTGGTAAATGTGATTGCGAAAGGAGAGGTATGAAGAAAACAAGCCGAATTTTAGTGGATGCGGGTGTCCAGAAATGCCTAGTGTGTCTTTCTCCTATCGATAAGCGTCCAACGTCCGTCGAGACTCCCCACCCCCGTGTCATATTGGCCATCTGGCTACTGGCGGTGACAGCACCTGACACAAGCGAGGAAATCTCGGGAAGAGGCCCATTCCCGAAATTCCGATATATTGCGTGTCTGGTGTCGAACGCACCCACACCTGTAGAAATAACTGGAAAACTTTTCTGGTTGGCTGTGAAAATGAAGGATCGTCTTTTTGCTGTCTCGCTCACCAGAAAAGACAATCTCGACAGACTTCAAGTGGAGCCCGTACGTCTACAACGCCGTTGCGTTTGTCAACACATCAATTTGCCTATTGAATACTGCATATCCGACTCATACAAGTAGTCACGCTCCCCAAATAGCTGGCACAGTGACATAAGATTGTGTACGATTATAAAACTGGGATAACCCTACAGCCATAATGCTACAATATTTCACTGCTTCTGGCCCCACTGATTCATGATTTATTCTGCGTTCATTATTTGTTTTCTTGTATGAAGTTTATAATGCCGTTGTATTGCTTGAAATATCCTCGCCTATTCTTGAGTATTATATAATGTACTGTTTACACCACTGCGCAGCCCCAGTTAAATTCACTGACATCACAAAATTCTTCCATTTTTCTGAAAGCGAACTGGTTCCCATACTGGAAAACCCACAGGTCCATAACTTACGATGGATTGCATGCCAGTATTTACTCCCTCACAATTCCATTCGCTCGCTACGTTCGAGAACTTTGTGTTCCTTCTGACACTTACCGCTTTCTACTGCTTTTAGGGACAGTGTCACACTGAATTCCTGCATTTGTTACTAATTTTTACGTCTGAATGGAGACTGAAAGCCGTCGTTGCCAATTGTGATGCTGCAAGCAACGTATGTGCTGCAACGGCTATTGCTGCTTCTTTAAACTTTTAATACAGCCACCTGTTGACCATTCTGCTATCATTTACCATCAGAAGTGCCCTTATACTTCTAAATTCCCATGTTGTTTGGAAATGAGAGAGAATGATAACCTTAAATTCAGTGATGTCTTTATCAGACCATCTCCAGTATAAAAGATGATTGGTTCACTGTAAACACCTCCTTTTCCATTGTTACACTCGATCCCGATTGTGGTAGTACCATGCTTCGTAGCTTCGCAATTTTAAATTATCAACCAGCCAATGCCCGAGCCAGAGCATTTTCAACTTAGGCTACTGCCAGTTCCACACAGACCGTTGGGCTGACGGTTTCACACCTCCCGTACGCCGCCAACTGCGATTTCTTTAACCACCAACCCAAATCCATCCGACTACCCAAATCCCCGATTTCAAAAGAAATCCAAATACCTTGCGTAGCGTATGACGATTGAACCCATGGAAGTAGATGAACCGTTTAAGGCGCTGTGCAGAAGCCGTCCCAAACACCTGCGAATTACACCCTCCCGATCCGTCTCAATCATCCTTTTTGAAACTCCATGAACCGTCACCACCCGGTAACTACTAGGCAAAGCTGTACTGTCGATCACTATTTCGGCCGTCCTTCGTCTCTATCAGTCTAAGGGAGATTGATTCATCAGCTCTATATTGGCATCATCAAATCATGTCACTTGCCGACTTCTTACCTGTTAATTAACCCCCTCCCCTCCCCCGCTCAGGGTGCACCTCCCCCCTCGCCTCTGAAGTACGGAGCCCCTTTTCAGATACGTAACGATTGTTGTAACATTATACATTGTGATGCAATTTTAAAGGGGTTCTTGACTTCAGTGGCAATATTTTTGTGCTTAATTGGCAATGATCAGTTTCAACTTATTTTGGTAATGAAGCTAATTATCGTTTCCGTCACTGTTGGAAGTGTAGTAATAATAATGAGCGTATGGCATTGGTGGCCGGGAGACCCCTCGCGGGGCGGTTCGGCCGCCGCTCCACAAGTTCTTTAACGCCACTACGGCGACTTGCGAGTGAATGAGGATGAAGTGATGATGAAAGACACACAACACCCAGTCATCTCGAGGTAGAGAAAATCCCTGACCCCGCCGGGAATCGAACCCGTGACCCCGTGCGCGGGAAGCGAGAACGCTACAGCAAGACCACTTTTTTTTCTCAAATCACGGACAAGCATACATTTTGAGCACTTCCCCAGGCGTTTGGTCGTTTACCAGTCGATAGTTATGAATATTATATTATTTGTGGCCACAAAAGTTTGCAGACTGCCAAACAACACTGCAAATCCAATAAAAGTTCATCCGAACACACGTATTTTTTCCCATTACATCAGTTGCAAAACAAATAGTAAAGAAAATGACTGTGTTGAAAAAAAACTGACGAACGGGACTCGATCCAGCGACCCAACGATAACGGGGCTTCAACGCTAACCGGGAACCGAGCCTGGGCCCTTTAGGACGGCAGTCCGCCATGCTGACCATTCAGCTATCTTTTCTTTTCTTCATTTTCTTCAGTCGTTGTTGACGATTAAGATGCCAGATACCGTACCACCTGGACTACATTTACTAAATAAAAAACATATGCCTCCACCCAGCATCGAACCATCGACCTCCCGCATGCCAACCAAAAACTCCATCAATAGCACCAACTTTTTTAATTTTTAATTAATTAATTAATTAATTAATTAGTTTATTTTTTGCCCCGACTGGGACTCGAACCTAGGATCTCCTGCTTACATGGCAGACGCTCTATCCATCTGAGCCACTTTTTTTTTTATTCAGAAAATTGTACACTATCACACAACGCATTAATCATCTACAGTAGCTGTTCCTTTTTTTTTTAAGGGAAGGTCAGGGCGTGGTACACGCCGCACTAGCAGTGGGATCTCTACACGGCACTGCCAGTGCGTTGAGGCCCAAACCCCTCCCACCCCTTTTTTCATGTCCCCTGTTCGGTCACAGCAATAAGTGTGCAGAAATCTTAACACAAAACTCCCATTCTCCGATGTAAGAAAGACAAAGAAACCTCTTCTCTGAGTAGAAACTGAAAACTGATAAAACTTAACAATTCTTCTTGAATCACACAAATACTTTGGAAGCCAAACACGAGTAATTCTCAACAAAATGTTTTGAAAAAAAAAACTCTTCGTGTAACATTGAGGTTTCAGAAGCAAGGTAATAGTAAATAATAATAAGAACGCAGGTGCCTTTTAATTTTCTTCTGTTCGTTCTCGTTCAAGGTGTTGTAGTGGTTCCACACATTTAACCGACACCCATTCTTTCAAAATTGATCTTCAGCATGTTGCCGTAGTGCTTCTTGTGGTTGCGATACGTGCTGATTATTGCGTATTCACACTTCATGTAAACGCGGAATTCTATCTCGTTAACCGACCCAAGCTTGTTGATGACATAACTAACATATTTTCCCAGTAACCAGCTAATGGCGTTGGTTTTTAATTTCGGAAATTACGTCATATCTGGTCACAGGAGGAGCGATGGCGTTATCTATTCCGTCGAGGATCTGGAGATAAAGGCGATTTGTTGGCTGATCCAGTTCCAGTTATTCACATTGCCGCCACAGGTGAATCTGTGGATGAGTGTATCCACCAGATTTCATTTTCCACAAAGGTGTGTCTGGTTTAAACCGACGCTATATAGTCCTTCGTTGGTACTGATGACATTGTTAACTGTTTTGTACCATGCGAAAATAGCGTCTGTAGGTAGCACGGCACAGTCGATGTTCCGCCATACAGCTTTCCAGTCACAATTACGGAATTTCTTTTCAATTTTGTTTCTGCCCTCATTTAACTTCCTTTCAAGTATGATGCCGCGCGCTGTGGTACTTGTGTTGCTTCTGATTTCGTCACTAAGATAACTTGCTTCGAGGAAAAAGTTCCTCACATACTGCGGACGAGCATTAATCCTTCGCACATCAATCGGTGCTTGCAGGCTATGGGGTGTCACAGCCTCAAAGAGCTTTGCGGTGATACATTGTGGAAGTTCTCTGAGTATATGGAAAGTCCGTTTGAGGAACAGAGCAGACGCTTTATTTCGAATATCCACCAAACCGAGGCCCCCGTTTCTGACATCTAGTAAAACGGTAGTCGCACCAACCCTGAATATGTCTCCTCGCCATAAATAATTGGTGACAGTGGACATGAACCCTTTCGCTACTAGTTTGGGGATTGGAAATACCTGCGCAGTGAAATACGCTTTAGACAAAATGCAGGAGGTGATGAATCTGACTTTTTTCACCTGGTCCATAGTTCGATATATGTTCTCCATTACAGCACCATGAACTTTCCTCTTAGTTTCCGTCCAGTTAAAAGCAGCCGTCCTCATCGGACATGCCATTAAGGTTATTCCCAAATTTTATATTTGTTGTCTTGTTTTGCCCATGCCAGTCGGAGGTGATCTAGGCCCCGCAGATTCAATATTTTATTTTTGTTTTCATTTGTTGTCATTCCCGACGCTAGACAATATTTTTGGATATCTCTTTACAGTGTAACTGTCTCCTCCTTATGCCTTATTACAACATCCACGTCATCAGCATAAGCTCGTATGACATTTTTCTCACCACTCAGTGTTATGCCTGTTAATCGTGCGTGGACAGTGCGGAGAAAGGCCTCTAAAGATACGGAAAATAAAAACATAGATAAGGGACTGCCCTGTGGAACCCCTCGCCTTATCTGTATGGGTTTAGATGTTTGGCCGTTGATTGCTATTTTCGCATTTATACCTTTTGCAATATTTCTTAGCATGTTGACAATCTGAGGGTGGGTTGGCTCTGAGCACTATGTGACTTAACATCTATGGTCATCAGTCCCCTAGAACGTAGAACTACTTAAACCAACTAACCTAAGGACATCACACAACACCCAGTCATCACGAGGCAGAGAAAATCCCTGACCCCGCCGGGAATCGAACCCGGGAACCCGGGCGCGGGAAGCGAGAACGCTACCGCATGACTACGAGCTGCGGACATCTGAGGGTGGAAAGCCATTCTTGACAGCGTCGTAAAAAAGGTATCTATAACTAACGCGGTCAAAAGCTCTGTTGAAATCTATAAAGATTAAAGCACATTTTATACTTCTCACTGAGGTAATTGCAATGACGTCTCTGTTTGCAGATAGACTTTCGAATATCGTTATGGTTGGAGAACAAGATTGATGATGACTCAATATTTTGTTGGAAAAGGCAGAGAGTCTTTTGTTGATATTACGCGAAATTATTTTTTAATCAGAATTTAGTAGCGAAAGAGGCCGAAAATTGTTTAAGTTGGTTTTGCCTTTACTCTTAGGAATCAGTACTATTTTACTTTCCTTAAACTCTGCAGGGACCGCTTTTCCGTTCAGTACCTCATTCGCCATGGAACTGATCTTGTCCCCAATTATAGACCAGTAGCGGGCATAAAACTCCACAGGGAGGCATCAAGTCCCAGAGATTTTTTGAGAGGTGAGTTACGCACTGCCTCATGCACTTCATCTTTAGTAATAGGTGACAGGATGTGAGCGATTTCTGTTCCCGACAATTGTGGACATAAAATAGTGAGAAAGTCCTCGAGAGCTGCATCGTCCACTGTGGTAGGGGCACATAAGTTGTCATAGTACCTGTGAACTTCGGCCAGTATTTCTTTCTGGCATGTGAGCCTTGTACCAGTATGCGTCTGGACTTCATCAATAAAAGTTTGACGTCTGTTTTTAGCATGCCGCAGCAAGTGATACAGAGAAGTTGTTTCATCTGCTACTACTGATGTGGCTTTCGTTTTAAGTTTTAGTCCCTCCATCTGTTGCCGTTTAATACTTAATAACTTGGATATTATTTTTTTGATATCGTTCAGACGAATTGCGCCATCATGTGCCAGTTGATATAAGTCTCTTAAAACTTTATAATAAAACTCCATTGTATTCCTAAACTTCCTGTGCCTCGCTACACTATACTGCATGACAACTTTCCGCAGCCTTTGTTTAGCCCTCCTAGTCCACCAGTCAATGACTGTTGGGTGCTTGTCTGCTGTGCGGAGGCACATAGTCCACGCTACTCTTATATCCTGTTCCAGTTCTTCGTCAGTTAAAACAGAGATATTCAAATTCCATTGGCCTCTGAATCGACGGGTTGGCTGTATACTTAAATTAAAGCAAGTTAAAAGTGTACTGCGATCGCTATAATACACGGGAACAGTTTCAACGTTTAATAAAAAATTTTGCAAATTTGGTGACACGTAAATTCTATCTAGTCTGCTGCGGGAGTGACTGGTTATATACGTGAACTCGACTGACGTCGGGTGCTGAAGTTCCCAAACATCCTTAAGTTGTAGATCACTTACTAACTTTTTTAACTGTGGCGAGTAGTTGACATTGGGTTGTTGATCTTTCTGGTTTAAAACACAGTTAAAATCTCCACCTAATATAAAAGAACACGGATTTTTCCTCAATAAATAAATTAGTTCATCTTGAAACAACTTCGCACGGTCCAATTTATGGGAATTTCCTGATGGGGCGTAAAGGTTAAGCACGGTCACATCGAAAATTTTTATGCCTACGGCTCTTCCTGATTCTAGTCGTTCGATTTCAGTCACCGGAATGCCTTCCCTTATAAGAATGGCTGTACCGATATTGGCTTCCGTAGTAGCATTAACAATTTCAAAAAAGCCTGGGATCCGAAATTCCGTTAACGCAACTTCTTGTAGCAACGCGATATCTGTCCCAGACTGGTACAAGAACTCTTTTAGTACTGCCAATTTCAAGGGTGACTTTATTTTATTAATGTTAATAGTAGTAAGGCTATAAGCTTGCATCACAGACATACCAGAAGAAGCTATTTGGGATAAGGATCGGTATGATTATAGCAGCAACGTGCTTCTCTACAAGTCACGATCTTTACAAGCTGTGTGCCCATTACATGTATTAACTTCCTAGAAAAAATTTAACTGCTTTTAAACAAAGTGTTTGAAAAGAAAATTATCCTGAAATCCTGACAATCCATTTCTATAAGTCACTGTGGTCTTTCTCTTTCTCCTCGTCAGTGTTGGCCCTGATGACTTCATATTTAATATTCTTTTTCTTGATGTCTTTCTTCTCTGGTGTGGCTTTCGCTTGATGACGCGTGGCAGCAAGACCTGGTTTCGGTCGCAGCCTCCGACGGTGGCCGTCTGGCGCAACGGCGGTGGCCGTCTGGCGCAACGGCGGTGGCTTGCGAGTCGTCAATATTTGGCTCCGGCGTGTTGTCTATTGTGTTGTCTTGATGGTGAGGCGGTGATGCTTGTTTCAAAATGGTTCAAATGGCTCTGAGCACTATGGGACTAAACATCTTAGGTCATAAGTCCCCTAGAACTTAGAACTACTTAAACCGAACTAACCTAAGGACATCACACACACCCATGCCCGAGGCAGGATTCGAACCTGCGACCGCAGCAGCCTCGCGGTTCCGGACTGCAGCGCCAGAACCGCACGGCCACCGCGGCCGGCGATGCTTGTTTATTTCCTCCTTCGGCGCGGTGTTGCGCTTCGGAGTCAGCAGGTTGTTTACTTGGTACTTCCTCGTACTGTTAGCACTGTATGGGTTGTGCACTTGATGTGGTTATTGCAGCTGTGACCTCAGGCTCACGGTCACATTTCTGTGAAAGGTCACTACCAGCTGCGTCACTATCTGTTCGTGGCGGTATAATTCCTTGTGCAGAAGTGGGAGCCACATCGACCTGCATTTCATCTCCTTTTACCACTTCCAACAGATCTTCAGGTCTTGGTTTCGGCTTCCTGGCAACGGGTTTTTCACAGGAAGAGTCCTCATCAACATTTTTTTCAGTGTCCTCTAGAGGACGCTTTTTAGTGGGAATCTCGCTGTCACGGAACGGAATTTCAGCAGTTAATGCAGGTTTTAAAGACGGAAATTCATTAACATTAAGAGCAACATTTTCAGAGGTAGTGACAGGATCCACGACAGCGGCCGGCTCTGTTGTATTACTGGCTGGCAACAAATCGTTGAGTGTTAATTTCCGACGATGCGTAAGGTTATTTTTTAAGCACAAAAACACGGCGAGGGCAGTCCTGACGGAGGTGACCAGACTCGTTACATAAATGACATGTAGGGGTTTGCCCTGAGTAAATAACATGCGCCTTGTCCCCGTCGACGAAGATGTGGGAGGAAATGTTTGCCTTCACTTCCATCTCCACGGAGCGAATGCCGTTAGAGCAATGCAGCTTGAAATGCGAAGCCCACCTTTCGTTGACTATTTGCCTGACAACCCCACACTTTGAAAGGACATCTTTAATTTTCGAGTTGTCTACTTCTATGGGAATATTCAAAACCCTAACATTTCTAATTACAGACTCCAAATTCCAGAGTTTTACAGTACTTTTAGTACCATCACGGTGTATAAATTCAGTTTCATAACCAAATTTTTCCAGAAAGCGGTCTACACTCACGGGATCGTTAAACTTTACAAAAATGCAGTATTCATCAGAGTCTAGTTGCATGGTATGAACCGATTCAGAATGAAGGCCAATTACCTCGGTTTTCCAGTCGTGTATTTCTAGTGCAGAGGGCTGTACTCGACGGATGTACTTGTCGAAGGTGAAAATCATGGTGTTTTTTCTCACGGTGTTTGCCATGGTGTTCTGCAGCGAAGAAATTTCGGACAACGCCGAAATCGCAACGGCACTACGTAGAAAGACGACACGAACGAAGACCAATAGCTCAATTTATAACACTTAATTCACGTGCAAAACGCCAATAAACAATCACGAAACACTGGCGTAAACACTGAACGTTCACGGAGCAAACTTGAGGAGCGTGCGACCGCGGCGACAGCTGAAGCCAGACTAAGCCGCCGACGGAAGCGTAGTAATCGATAGGGAAAGGAAACATTTTATTTTCTTGTTGTTGTGTAAATCCTCCCTCTGGACCTCTAATACCCGCTGGAAGGAGGTCTGCAGATTTAGGGGCCCTACTTGGAGTGATAACATCCAGGCCTACCTCGAAACCGCCACACCTGTAGGGCCTCCGCCCCCGCCTACAACACTCCACCCGCCCCCATTGCCCACCACAAGTCTCCGTCACCGATGAGCTCGCCGCCCAAGAACACTAGGGAAGACGTAAAGAGGCCACCAGGCATGAATGTTTCATTTTGTGGCAAAAGTGAAACCACAAAAAGACAATTTATTGAAACCTTTATTACTTTATATATATAATAACTATTTATCACTGCAGCACTTTAAGATCAGATGTACGTTTCAATTCCTTGGAATGCATTGATACCTTAGTGAACGCTCTCATAGTGTTTAGAGCTAATTTCAAGTCAAGCCACCAGACCAAGTGAGGCCTATTTTTCTAACACGAAATACTACTAAATGTAAATCTCTTAACAATTCAGGCTCGGTTCCTACTGCAGGAAGAAGGATGTATTTCTGCCCCACGGCTAGAGGGGACACACATTACTTTTTTTTAATACTCTCCTGATTAGTTTGATGCAGTCCGCCATGAATTCCTCTCCTTGCCATCCTTTTCATTTCAGAGAGAGAAGCACTAGAAACCGACGTCGTCAATTATTTGCTGTATGTATTCCAATCTCTTTCTTACATTACAGTTTTTACTCTCTCCAGCACCCTCTAGTACCACGGAAGCTATTCCCTAATGTCTTAACGTATGTCCTATCACCCTGTCCCATCTTCTTGTCAGTGCTTTCGATATATTTCTTTCCTAGTCGCTTCTGCAGAGAACATTCTCATTCCTTACACTATCAGTCCACCGAATTTTCAACATTCTTCTGTATCATCGTATCTCAGTTGCTTATTTTCTTTTCTATTCTGGTTTCCCGCCCAGTCCATGTCTCCCTAACATACAATGCTGCACTCCTTTCTCAAATTGAGGCCTAAGGTTGATACGGGTAGGCTTCTCTTTGCCAGGAATATCTTTTTTGCCAGTGCAAGTCTACTTTTTATATCCTCCTTACTCTGTCCGACATGGGCTATTTTGCTGCCGACGTAGCTGAATTCCTTAACTTTTTGATCACCAATTATGATGTTAAGTTTCTGGCTGTTTTCATTTCTGTAAGTTCTCATTACTTTCGTATTTCTTCGATTTACTCTCAGTCCATATTCTGTACTCATTAGACTGTCCATTCCATTCATTAGATCTTGTAGTTCATGCTCACTTTCATTGAGGGTAGCAATGTCATCACCGAATCTTATCACTGATATTCTTTCACCTTGAATTTTAATCCCACTCTTGAACAATTTCCTTATTTCCAACATCGCTTCTTCGAACAGCAGGAGCGACAGACTACATCCATGTCTTACACCCTTTTTAATACGTATACTTCGCTCTTGATCTTCCACTCTTATTATTACCTCTTGCTTCTTGTAAAAACCATATATTACCCATGTTTCCTTATAGATAACCCTAATTTTTCTCAGAATTTGGAACTTGTTGCACTATTTTACACTGTCGAACTCTTTTTCCCACGTCTACAAGTCCTACGAACTTGTCATAAATTTCCTTGAATCTTGCTTACACTGTCAGCCGCAATGTCAGAACAGCTTCTCCGGTAGCTGTACCTTTCCTAAAGCCAAACTGATCGTCGTCTAGCAGATCCTCAGTTTTCGATTCCATTCCTCAGAATATTATTCTAGTCAGCAACTTCGATGCAGGAGCTGTTAATTTGATTGTGATAGAATTCAGGCACTTGTTGGTTGTTTCTGTTTTCGTAATAGCGTGGATATTTTTCCACAACTCTGATGGTATACCGCCAGTTTCATTCGTTATACGCAACAACGTGAATAATCGTTTTGTTGCCACTTCCCACAACGATTTTAGAAATTCCTATGGAATATAACCCACCAGTGCTGCTTATTTCATTGTCTGTCTTCCAGAGCTTTTACATTCTAATTCTAGTACTGGATCCGCTATCTTGTCTACATTCACTTCTCTTTATTCTTCTATCTCGCCATCAGACTAGTTCTCCTCCTCACAGTTCCTCTTAGCATACACTTTCCAATTATCCGCTCTCTCCTCTGAATTTACCACTTTAATTCCCACTGTAATCGTCCTTGCTTTTCATTTCACTGAAGGTTGTTTTGGCTATTCTATATGCTGAGTCAGTTCTTCGACTATCATTTCTTTTTCGATGTCTATACATTTTTCATGCAGTCATCTCGCCTTAGATTGTTTGCATTTCTTAAGTATTTCATTCCTAAGTGGCTTGTATTTTTGTATTTCTGAATTTACAGTATCATTTCTGTACGTCCTTCTTCGTCAATGAATGAAGTACTTCTCCTGTTACCCATGGTTCTTCGCAGTTACTTTCCTTGTACCTACGTTTTTCTTTCCGACTTCTGTGATAGCCCATTTTAGAGATGTCCAATTCCCTTCCACTGAACAGCCTACTGAGCTATACCTTTTCGCAGTATCTACATCCTCAGAGAACTTCAAGGGAATCACTTCATTCCTTAGTACTTCCTTATTCCAATTCTTTGCGCATTGATGCCTTCTGCCTAGTTTCTTACACTTCAGCCTACTCTTCATCATTCGTAAAATGTGATCTCAATCTACCGGGTGATCAAAAAGTCAGTACAAATTTGAAAACTGAATAAATCACAGAATAATGTAGACAGAGAGGTACAAATTGACACACATGCTTGAAATGACATGGGGTTTTATTAGAATCAAAGAATTCAAAAGTTCAGAAAAATACCCGACAGATGGCGCTTCATCTGATCAGAATAGCAATAATTAGTATAACAAAGTAAGACAAATCAAAGATGGAGTTCTTTACAGGAAATGCTCAATATGTCCACCATCATTCCTCAACAATAGCTGTAGTCGAGGAATAATGTTGTGAGCAAGCACTGTAAAGCATGTCTGGAGTTCTGGTGCGGTATTGGCGTCGGATGTTGTCTTTCAGCATCCCTACAGATGACGGTCGGTCACGATACACTTGCGACTTCAGGTAACCCCAAAGCCAATAATCACACGGACTGAGGTCTGGGGATCTGGGAGGCCAAGCATGACGAAAGTGGCGGCTGAGCACACGATCATCACCAAACGACGCGCACAAGAGATCTTTCACGTGTCTAGCAATATGGGGTGGAGCGCCATCCTGCTTAAACATCGTACGTTCCTGCAGGGGTTTATCAGCCAGGGGATGATGCGATTCTGTAACATACCGGCGTACGTCTCACCAGTCACGGTAGCAGTTACAAAACCAGAATCACGCATTTCCTCGAAGAAAAAAGGCCCGATAACGGTAGGTGTGGTAAATCCAACCCATACCGTGACTTTCTCGTTGTGCAGTGGAGTTTCCACGACAGTTCTAGGATTTTCGGTAGCCCAAATTCTGCAATTGTGGGCGTTGACAGACCCTTGGAGCGTGAAATGAGCTGCGTCGGTCCACAACACGTTACTCAACCAATCGTCATCTTCCGCCATCTTTTGAAACGCCCACACCGCAAATGTCCTCCGCTTCACTAATCACCAGGTAACAGTTCATGATGCCGATGAATTTTGTAGGGATAGCATCGGAGGGTACGCCTAAGTGCCAACCAAACAGTAGTGTATGTAATGCCGGTACGACGTGCGACTGCACGAGCGCTGAGTTCCCAGTGCATAGACGAACCCGCTACAGTCTCCATTTCTTCCTGAACTGTCTCAGCAGCATTACGCCTTGTGCTCGGTCGGCCAATACGGGGTCTATCGTGTAAACAACCCGTTGCTTCGAACTTCGAAATCATTCTCGCCACAGCTGCAGTTGTCGACGGATCTTTACCCTTTCGAATTCCCTTTCTATGACGATAGGATCGTAACGCTGAACTAGCACATTCCCCATTCTCATAATACAGATTCACTAAAAGCGCCTTTTCAGGTAACGTCAACATGCTGCGACTGCTGGCACATCTGATTCTCTTTCTCATTACAGCTCCTTTTATACACGATTGTCATGCGCAGTCACTGATGTATTGCTGTCCAGCGCCATCTGTCGGACATTTTGTGAACGTTGTTTTTTTTTGTTCTAATAAAACCCTATGTCATTCCAAGCATGTGTGTCAATTTTTACCTTTCTATCTACATTATGCCGTGGTTTATTAAGTTTTCATATTTATACTGACTTTTTGATCACCCGGTATACCTGCTCCTGGTATGCCTTACAAACTAATATCTAATTTCTAAATCTTTCCGATTACGTGATGTAGTCCAACGGAAATCTTCTTTCTCAGAGACGTTACAGAGTTTTGAAAAATAAAGGTTTTTCTTTCTATTGAGACATCGTAACTCGCGTCGATACCGGGCAGCCGGCCTACTCTCTCACCTTTACCGTTGGCTGCTGACGTGTTTGAGTTCTCACAGTGAGGGGTGTTGAAAGACTGATGCTTTCAGTGAACTTCGTTCAACCTCCTTCCGAATGGGGTGCGTAAGAGAAATCACGTGGTGACACGAGCGCGGACTCATAGGGGACTCTACGGAGACACGGCGCTTTCTGGCTTGCCGGCGCTTGTACAGCTAACATGTTCCTTTTCCACACCACCATGCCGTGAGTTATACTTCCATGAGCTATATTTCTTTATTCTGTGGTCGCCTCTCCTCTGGGCTCCGAAGCAGACCCACTTTCGGAATTAAACCTCTTCGGGGGTCAGTTTCTTGCCAGTTAAGCTTTCGTAGTACATCTGACCATCTTTATGTGGACACCTTCTCCATCACCTCACGAGACACCTTGCACAGAGTGTAATTACTACTTTGCGTGGAACACAAAAATTTTCGAAAGGTTTGCGATCCAGTCTAGAAACCGTATACGAACAAATCTTGATAAACAAGACATTTAATCAAATATTTTAGTATACTGTAAAATGTACACACCAACTACGGCTATACAAGATGTCCGTAAAATAACATTTTCATTTCAAAAATTAATATTTGGAAATTACTAGGGACAGAGAATAGTGATTTTTGCAAACTTTGACAGCTGCGATAAGGCTTGCGTGCTGACAGGGGTTGGTGGCGGGGAGGGGAGGGGGGAGTAATCTGCGACGGGAGCATCATGTGGCATCCATTCTCAGTAAGTGTGCTATTCACCACATCCTGCGCGTTCAGACTCCAATGTGACGTGCACCGTCGTGCTGGAAGATGATGGATGGCCGCTGCATTTATATCTGTGGTAACAGGAACTGTATGCCGTGGTTGACGTCTCATACGTGCGAGGGGCGTCACAACCTCTCTCTCACCCACGTTTCACTCCTGTGATGGGAGCATTCAGAATCATTCTACGAAATCTGAACGTGATCCAAAGCCGAAAAAAGTGTTTATACTTCTCAGCTCTCCTGTTTCGCACCCTCCGGTGGCTTGATCACGGAGGAGTGCTACATTGAAATGCGCGTGAAGCTAACGGCAAAGGGTACTTAAAAAACCATCAGTGCAGCCACACAGCCTTGCTGAGCTCGTAAAAATTTACGTGCCAAGGGCTTCCACATCTATTCAGCTGAGCGGTGCCTCGAGGCTGCTCTGATCGCTGGGGCAGCCAATCACACCTAAGCGGTGTCCATGCGGGAGCAAGAACTGGGTTCACGCTACAGTCCGAAGCAGTCTGATCACTTTCAAACGGATCGAAGACACACGATATCCTAAGAATACGGCTGAATCGACCGGGGTCGGGGGTGTCAGCAGTGCCGAAAGTTTCCAGGAACACCGTCGTGTTGCTCATGGCAAAGAGTAATGTCCTTTTTAACTGTGAAATGTGTGGGAACCGACTCCCCAAGGGAAGGGCTTCATTGACGTCCCTTACGGGTTCTACTGACAGTATTTGCAGCGGGACAGTGCGTTAAATTTTTCAGCTGGTCGACTGTCATAGCAGGCTGGGAGGAGCCGAAGGAGCAAATCCGGCCCCGTCAAGACTGAGATGAGTAACCGTGCTGGGGAAACAAGCCCTATCTCCTCCTGCAGTGTAAGCACCTTAAACTGTACCGCATGCTTTCGCGAAAGTTGAAATTGGGTACAACGGTAAAAATGCTTCAGTGTTGTTCATAATAGAAACTGATATCATTTCATGTATTGAAACGTCTAATTAGTATCATAACTGCTACGATTTCATACACTTATCACGAAGAAAAGAGACAATGCGATATACACTAAAGTACACTGCAGACAACATTGGCTGTCTCAGTACTATCAATTAGATGGCGTCGGCTGCAGTCAAAAACACATGACTACTATCCAAAGCTTTATCACTTCAACCGATTCAAGGCCAGAGAGCTGACCGGCCAACTTACAGTTAACATAATGTAACTATAGTGGTGCAAACCTTACAGTGTAATAGAGGTTATTCACTTATGTGATAACATATTGAATTACACAGATAAGACAAATTTTTAAAATTTGTAACGGAGCTCCAGTGCTGTTAGAAGATTGTTCTGTGACTTTCCCAGTGTATGGTTTCTGTTTTCTTTACTTTCACATAGGTCAATATTAACTGGATATTGATCCGTCTTACCAACTGTTGTAATTCACATTGAGAGCATGAGTTGTCAGTACTCAGGGGCAGCAGCAGTGGTCACTTATGGCAAATCACTGACCAGCCTAATTGTATAAATTCGCTAACACCTTCAACCATTCTTTAAAGAATTGCACTGCGATGTATAAGACGTTATGCCCTCAGCATTATGTGTCTTATAACCATCATCGCTCATACTGATGTTTTACTACATGGACAGCAAAAACTTCCTTTCATCATTCTAGGGGACGAGAGCGAGTGACTGTATCACCGAGAAAATGTTGCGTATTGTGTCGTAAAGGTTTGATATTATGTGTTAAGTTTATTGGAAGTTGCTAAACGCTCTCATTCTGAAACACTGGATGAATACAGTCGGGGTAATATGCGCCTGTGAGCTACAATGCCTTAAGACATCCACAGAGCGTCTAACGCATAATTCTTATAATACTGAACTAAACTTCTAAGATAAGATTATACTTTCGGTAAAAAGCTCTAGAATTTCAACCCATCATCTTGTAGCGAATTCAGATTATACCTGTTAATGAAAAACTTCGTGACCGCATACTTCATTTTAAAATTCCTTCAAAAATTATGTGTTACAGTGCAAATTTTTACTGCCCAGCCAGCAACTGGGACCGTGCACCAGTGCACCAGGTTAGGAATTTAGTAATGTGCTGTAGTGAATTCTGTGAAATTATTTTTTGACATCTGATACCATTAAAATTACCAATGAGGTCGCCTCCCATTGTTCGTCACAAATGTTGTGATCTGAGAATTGTTCTCTCTGCTGTCGGACATTAAATGACGAGCAGATAACTAATGAGATTTCCCCACGTTAGGAGCCAACAAATAATTGATATCAATAATTAAATGAAGTTAAACACAAATAGAACGACGTTAAAGTCTTTATTTATGAATGTAAAAGATTGCTTACACACACATCAAAAAAAGTATTACGTCACCCCGTTTCCCAGAACTCCTGAAGACAGATGTACACTGTGGATATTGTATCACAGGACCGTCCCTTTGACTGTTCAGAGATGTCACTAAACCCGCCCGAAGATATAAACAACCATGCATGAGCTACACCTGTTAGATGGAAGGGGTCTGACAGCCGACCCGTTCTAGTCATCCCACCAGGAAGGAGGTACACGGCTCATGTCTGCAGTTCAGCTCTGCCTAGACAGTCAATACCGCAGTTCGATCGCGACAGCATTTTTACTTTGTGCCAGAAGGCTCTCAACAAGGGAAGCGACCAGGCCTCTTGGAGAGAACCAAAGCGATGTTGTTCGGATATGGAGGAGATATGGAGAGACAGGAACTGTGGATGACATGCCTCGTTCAGGGCTATTACTACTACAGTGGATGACCGCTACCTACGGATTATAGCTGGAGGAACCCTGACAGCAACGAATGTTGAATAATGCGTTTCGTGCAGCCCCAGGACCTTATGTTACGACTCAAACTGTGCGCAATGGGCTGCATGATGCGGAACGTCACTCCCGACGTCCATGGGGAGGGCCATCTTTGCAACCACGACACCATGCAGTGCAGTACAGATAGGCCCAACAACATGCCGAATGGACCGCTCACGATTGTCATCACATTCTCTTCACCGATGAGGGTCTCATATGCCTTCAACCAGACCATCGTCAGAGACGTGTTTGGAGGCAACCCGTTCAGGCTGAACGCCTGAGACACAACATCCAGCGAGTGCAGCAAGGTGGAGGTTCCCTAATGTTTTGGGATGTCATTATCAGTGGCTGAACTACGCCGTTGGTGGCCATGGAAGGCGCCGTGACGGCTGTACGATACATGAATGCCATCCTCTGACCGATAGTACAACCATATCAGCAGCATATTGGCGAGGCATTCGTCTTCATGGACGACAGTTCGAGCCCTCATCGTGTACATCTTCTGAATGACTCCATCATGATAACGACGTCGCTTGGCTAGAGTGACCAGGAAGTTCTCCAGACATGAACCTCATCGAACATGCCTGGGATTGATTGAAAAGGGCTGTTTATGGACGACGTGACCCACCACCAACCACTCTGAGGGATCTACACTGAATCGCCGTTGAGGAGTGGGACAATCTGGATGAACAGCGCCTTACTGAACTTGTGGACAATATACCACGACGAATACAGGCATGGATCAATGCAAGAGGACGTGCTACTGGGTATTAGAGGTACCGGTGTGTACAACAGTCTGGACCACCACCTCTGAAGGTCCGTCTGTATGGTGGTACAACATGCTATGTGTGGTTTCCATGAGCAACAAAAACCGTGGAAATTATGTTTTGTTGACCTCTATTCCAATTTTCTGTACAGGTTCCACAACTCTCGGAACCGAGTTGATGCAAAACTTTTTTTAAGTGTATAATCTAACCACGAAAGAAATGTACTTATTTTCGTGCTGTTTACACAAAACGAAACAATATTATAAATCTCAGGGCCGATTTGACTGGGAATAGACACGACTCGGATATTAAGAGGGAGGAGGAGGGAACGAATCGTCTCACCATTCTTCTATATACACTCCTGGAAATGGAAAAAAGAACACATTGACACCGGTGTGTCAGACCCACCATACTTGCTCCGGACACTGCGAGAGGGCTGTACAAGCAATGATCACACGCACGGCACAGCGGACACACCAGGAACCGCGGTGTTGGCCGTCGAATGGCGCTAGCTGCGCAGCATTTGTGCACCGCCGCCGCCAGTGTCAGCCAGTTTGCCGTGGCATACGGAGCTCCATCGCAGTCTTTAACACTGGTAGCATGCCGCGACAGCGTGGACGTGAACCGTATGTGCAGTTGACGGACTTTGAGCGAGGGCGTATAGTGGGCATGCGGGAGGCCGGGTGGACGTACCGCCGAATTGCTCAACACGTGGGGCGTGAGGTCTCCACAGTACATCGATGTTGTCGCCAGTGGTCGGCGGAAGGTGCACGTGCCCGTCGATCTGGGACCGGACCGCAGCGACGCACGGATGCACGCCAAGACCGTAGGATCCTACGCAGTGCCGTAGGGGACCGCACCGCCACTTCCCAGCAAATTAGGGACACTGTTGCTCCTGGGGTATCGGCGAGGACCATTCGCAACCGTCTCCATGAAGCTGGGCTACGGTCCCGCACACCGTTAGGCCGTCTTCCGCTCACGCCCCAACATCGTGCAGCCCGCCTCCAGTGGTGTCGCGACAGGCGTGAATGGAGGGACGAATGGAGACGTGTCGTCTTCAGCGATGAGAGTCGCTTCTGCCTTGGTGCCAATGATGGTCGTATGCGTGTTTGGCGCCGTGCAGGTGAGCGCCACAATCAGGACTGCATACGACCGAGGCACACAGGGCCAACACCCGGCATCATGGTGTGGGGAGCGATCTCCTACACTGGCCGTACACCACTGGTGATCGTCGAGGGGACACTGAATAGTGCACGGTACATCCAAACCGTCATCGAACCCATCGTTCTACCATTCCTAGACCGGCAAGGGAACTTGCTGTTCCAACAGGACAATGCACGTCCGCATGTATCCCGTGCCACCCAACGTGCTCTAGAAGGTGTAAGTCAACTACCCTGGCCAGCAAGATCTCCGGATCTGTCCCCCATTGAGCATGTTTGGGACTGGATGAAGCGTCGTCTCACGCGGTCTGCACGTCCAGCACGAACGCTGGTCCAACTGAGGCGCCATGTGGAAATGGCATGGCAAGCCGTTCCACAGGACTACATCCAGCATCTCTACGATCGTCTCCATGGGAGAATAGCAGCCTGCATTGCTGCGAAAGGTGGATATACACTGTACTAGTGCCGACATTGTGCATGCTCTGTTGCCTGTGTCTATGTGCCTGTGGTTCTGTCAGTGTGGTCATGTGATGTATCTGACCCCAGGAATGTGTCAATAAAGTTTCCCCTTCCTGGGACAATGAATTCACGGTGTTCTTATTTCAATTTCCAGGAGTGTAGTTGTTGTATACTGCTGTCGGGGGCAGGCGCTGCGTCGGTATAGCGCGTCGCCTCGGAGCTGTGCTGTGCGAGTCGACTGCCCTCATCAGCAATCGCGGCGTTGAGGAAGGTCCCAGTTACGATCTCCACGTTGTGTGCCCATTGTCGGTTGTGCTATCACGGTGTCGGAAAGCGGATGTTGGCGATGGATGGAAGAGCTCCCATGTCCTCTCGCTTCCGCGGTGTCTCGACCATTCCCTTCTCACTTGCCCTCCATCTCTCAGCTCAACTCCTCTTTGAAATATTCTTCCTTTCAGCGTTGCCATTGGCGGACGAAATTTTCAATGGAGCCCAATGACAGGTCGCCGTTTCATAGCCATGCCCCTCTTTGCTGGGTGGAAATTTTCTATTTGGCGTGGGCTGGCGTGTGCCTCGTTAATTGGCATCTTTCTCACGATTTCACTTAAGATGTTTTCCTGCATTTCGAGGCTGTTGGAAGAGCAGCTATACAGCACTTCTTTATAACCGCTCTCTCTGCGTGAGCCCAGGACAGACTAATGTTTGGGCCCCCTCTCAAAATCTGCTGGCGTCTGATGATTTATAAGGAATGTCCTCACTGTCGAGAAAAACATATTCTTAAGAACACTGACTTCTTTCACACGCCTCCCTGCACCAATTCCCCATGCATTAAGCACGCTCTTCCCTGTTCCCGTGGGGTGCTGGAATTGTCAGCACATCCGTTCTTTCTAAGGCAGGTAAAATGACTGCCGTCAGGCCAGAAGAAATTAGATGCTTTCGCGAGTACATTCTTGGCGTTCCGTCCTAATGGCTGCAGATGTCCATCAGTTCTCGCAATGTTTCTCATTGTCAGACAGGCCTTTGCAGCGTGCCCCTCCTTGAGTGATGCGCGGGCATCCGCCCGGGCTTTCTGCTGTGTCTTTGCAGAATGACTGCCCTCTCCCCAGGGGCTACCCCCCAGGATGTCCGGCGCAACCGCTCGCGGCGTGTTGGCTGACGTATTGCATACACAGCTCCTTGTCATGACTATTACGCTTCTGATACAGAAGTTTAAAAGTCATGGCAGAGTGGCCCATCTACGTTCACTTGGCCTGTTGCACACTCACTTCAAAGAAAACAATAAATCCTCACTCTGTAACAGTTACACTAACACTTCATTCACTGATGTGGGATACTGTGGCTATATTAGATTTTCAGTTGTGCCCTAGCGTGTCAAACCCAACTGACCATTTATATGTATGATTGCCCTTAGTAAAAAGGTACAAGACATGTGCAGATAAGTAAATTTCGTTACAAATTAACTATTCATGAAGAACACCATTACATTGAACATAACGATAACGTCGCATATGCACACAAGACAAGACATGCAAAAATAAGTGAAGTTCAAAACAAGTAAATAGTACATGAGGAACACAAATAACGTTTAACCCAATGAATGTGATGATAACGTCACATATGTACACTAGACGAGACGTCCACACATATATGAAGATCAACACAAGTAAACAATACATGAGTAACATCAATAACATTGAACACAATGAAGATGATGATAATGTCAGAGACGTATGCATTATGCATGCAAAATAATCATGTATTCAAGACGAGTGTAAATCAAAATAAACCGCTCATAATAATATTGTTCAATTACATCACAGATGAGAATACTATACATATACACAATACACAGATTTAAGATATGTGAAACAAAAATGCACTTCACACACCAATAATGTTTATAAAAGTCTTATTTGTCAAATGACGACATGGAAAATATATAAAAAATAATTAACGCAAGTGACACAAGAGGTGACTTTAAGTGGCATTGTTCATCGAAGAGCTCTATAAAATCGATACAGAATAAACGTTAGTTCAATCGTCTGGTGACGCAGAACAATAAATTTTCCGATGACACACGTTATTGAACTGATAAGGTTACGATATATAGAATGGGACTGGTAGCACTGTCACGTTTTCGTCAACCATGTAGATGTTTTGTTACCTTAATTGATGTACAAAAATAAGATTTGTACCTTTTCTTCTTCCACAGAACCCACGATTAATATGTGTAAAGTACTCCTCACAGCTCTTTGGGAGTCCTCCTCCTCATTTACTGGGATGCACAATGTCAGCTATACCAGCTGCGTGGACTGACTCTAATGTCAAGAAAAAAGTTGTTCCTGTACTTAACTTTCTATTCCCTTAACTTAACCATGCAATTCATTTTAAATTAAATTCAGTAGTGTCAGTTGTGTGAGCCGTGCCAACACCTAGAATGTCAATAATCTAAAAACAAAACTTTTGTGTACCTTACTTTGTATACTAACGATTCCTTTACCCAATCTTTAAATTCTAACACGCAAAATAGTCCTAACATGCTTCGATCAATGTTTCATGCACTACTTAGCAAAGGTAAAATGTCTTCTCTGCAGGCTGCAAGGTACTTATGGTATGCCTCTGTACGCTGAAACAGAAGCCTTGCGATGTGCCGGGGTGGAGTTTGTATCTCTTTCATTCTGGTAGGTTTTGCATGAGAACTGGACATGCACTCAATGCCCTCCTTACGTACCACCTCATTGATTACGTGTACAACGGTAACGAAAGGAATTGATGGTAGGCCCTGCTAGTTGGTCAAATAAGGAGTGCACTATAATTTAATAAAAATCATTATCTACTCAGTAAAGAAAAAGGGAATTTTATCATAACAAATGACTGGGAATGGGATTCTGCATCTACACTCCTGGAGCCGGCCGAAGTGGCCGTGCGGTTAAAGGCGCTGCAGTCTGGAACCGCAAGACCGCTACGGTCGCAGGTTCGAATCCTGCCTCGGGCATGGATGTTTGTGATGTCCTTAGGTTAGTTAGGTTTAAGTAGTTCTAAGTTCTAGGGGACTAATGACCTCAGCAGTTGAGTCCCATAGTGCTCAGAGCCATTTGAACCTTTTTCTACACTCCTGGAAATTGAAATAAGAACACCGTGAATTCATTGTCCCAGGAAGGGGAAACTTTATTGACACATTCCTGGGGTCAGATACATCACATGATCACACTGACAGAACCACAGGCACATAGGCACAGGCAACAGAGCATGCACAATGTCGGCACTAGTACAGTGTATATCCACCTTTCGCAGCAATGCAGGCTGCTATTCTCCCATGGAGACGATCGTAGCGATGCTGGATGTAGTCCTGTGGAACGGCTTGCCATGCCATTTCCACCTGGCGCCTCAGTTGGACCAGCGTTCGTGCTGGACGTGCAGACCGCGTGAGACGACGCTTCATCCAGTCCCAAACATGCTCAATGGGGGACAGATCCGGAGATCTTGCTGGCCAGGGTAGTTGACTTACATCTTCTAGAGCACGTTGGGTGGCACGGGATACATGCGGACGTGCATTGTCCTGTTGGAACAGCAAGTTCCCTTGCCGGTCTAGGAATGGTAGAACGATGGGTTCGATGACGGTTTGGATGTACCGTGCACTATTCAGTGTCCCCTCGACGATCACCAGTGGTGTACGGCCAGTGTAGGAGATCGCTCCCCACACCATGATGCCGGGTGTTGGCCCTAAGTGCCTCGGTCGTATACAGTCCTGATTGTGGCGCTCACCTGCACGGCGCCAAACACGCATACGACCATCATTGGCACCAAGGCAGAAGCGACTCTCATCGCTGAAGACGACACGTCTCCATTCGTCCCTCCATTCACGCCTGTCGCGACACCACTGGAGGCGGGCTGCACGATGTTGGGGCGTGAGCGGAAGACGGCCTAACGGTGTGCGGGACCGTAGCCCAGCTTCATGGAGACGGTTGCGAATGGTCCTCGCCGATACCCCAGGAGCAACAGTGTCCCTAATTTGCTGGGAAGTGGCGGTGCGGTCCCCTACGGCACTGCGTAGGATCCTACGGTCTTGGCGTGCATCCGTGCGTCGCTGCGGTCCGGTCCCAGGTCGACGGGCACGTGCACCTTCCGCCGACCACTGGCGACAACATCGATGTACTGTGGAGACCTCACGCCCCACGTGTTGAGCAATTCGGCGGTACGTCTACCCGGCCTCCCGCATGCCCACTATACGCCCTCGCTCAAAGTCCGTCAACTGCACATACGGTTCACGTCCACGCTGTCGCGGCATGCTACCAGTGTTAAAGACTGCGATGGAGCTCCGTATGCCACGGCAAACTGGCTGACACTGACGGCGGCGGTGCACAAATGCTGCGCAGCTAGCGCCATTCGACGGCCAACACCGCGGTTCCTGGTGTGTCCGCTGTGCCGTGCGTGTGATCGTTGCTTGTACAGCCCTCTCGCAATGTCCGGAGCAAGTATGGTGGGTCTGACACACCAGTGTCAATGTGTTCTTTTTTCCATTTCCAGGAGTGTATTTCTGAAATGATATGCAGATTAAATATTACAGTGTGATTTAGTATAAATCAGAACACAAAGGTACTTGACTGTCAATACATACAGTAAGCTAAAGGGTAGGTTATACTGAACTATTATTTGAATAAGAGTTGGCTCGAGAACAAGGGACTCCTACTCTCTTTGATGCAATAGATTGACGATAGTGACTGGAGGTCCTAAGGAATCAAATATTACGCCCCCAACTATAATACAGTTTTGCGATTAGTATTGAGAGCTCAAATCGGATCTCGTGGAAAAACAAGCATGGTTGACTTGTAGCAATGCGAGCACGCGTGCTGCTGAAGACTTCAGTATAAAAATGATAGGTTCTACAATGCCAGAGCCGCAAAATACTTTACCAGTCCTGAAACCTGCAGCTCGTCGTCGGTAGGCAGCGTTCTGATGATGTAGGCACCGACTTCTGCTGTGCAGAAACTCTGTTACTCGTCCTGCCGGTACAGGCGCGGAAACAGAGTAGGAGTTTGGGTAGTGAGTCGCAGAATGAAACTGGGGTATGAGTGCAGTCACGCTCCACAACGATTAAGAAAAAGTGCGACAATGTCGCAAGACCAACCGATTCAGACAGAGACCAGATCCCGAAAAGCCCGGCGCTGGCACAAAGCAAGTGCGAAGCCAACGTTACTGAACTCCCCACTGCCCTCGAAAAACCACGAATCAGCATTCAGTGCTGATTCCAAAATTCCTCCACACTATCTCAGAACATCATTCGCACCAATAGCGACCCTTCCCTCCAATTTCAAGAGCTTTATGACGTCAACTAGCCTCAGTTGACCAATCATACCTCTGCTATTTTGCTGGGGGCACTGAACTTGCCATTTGACCGGCTACGAAAACAACATACTTCCACCACAGGCCACCTGGCGCCAGACAGACGCGCCCAGTAGGACACGGGCCACAAGTATTCTCAGAAACATGGAGACAATACAATCAGTCGGCGCCAGCAGTCTTCTTTTCAGACACGCAATAATGGTAAACACATGAACTGCGGCGACACTCAGACGGCGAAACTCGACCCAGGTCAGTCGTCCCGTCAGGCAATTAAGCCCATCACTGATGTAGGACTCTCTCAGTATTCGCGGAAGTGCAGCAGCCCCCCTCCCCCCTACCCCGGAAACACAGTATGCCGCATCCTATAGTGCGCGCCTCGCTGCAGCCCACCCAGAGAAGTAACAGAGGATATTAAAAGCAAGACCACATACAGTTCCCAACATGCAAAGCAATCAAGTGAAAAGTACTTTCAGCTCTCAGTACAAATTCTCTCATTAGGATAACCTTATTCGGCCTGTTCCCACTGTGAAATGATATGAAACATTAATAAAACTTATGAAATGAGAGGCGACATGCAAAAGAAGGCACGGAACCTCTCAGTCTCATCAAATATTTGGTTTTCATCTTTTACGCTAGAGTCATTACACTGAATACCTCGCATAGTAATAGAATAAAACATTGATCAGTCGCACTGTATTGCATTCAAATACCTACGACAAACAAACAAATAAAAATTGAATGACAAGGGAAATGGCAATGGGCTTGCGTGAGCTGCATGATAATCCCGCGCTATGGGAAATATCATTCTGTCAAATGCAAGCGGCTCCTCTCTGCCTTGCCCTGCGGATCGCTACGGTGCACGGAAGCCTGACACACACACATCACACACACACACACACACACGCACGCAACCGTCACAACGTCTCTCCACATTCACACCAAGTGTCCCACGTTTCAGACACCCTCAAAAATGACTACAGAAACTACGTATTAATTATTACAACAGAAAGTATGTTCAAAAAATACGACGTTTTATTAACAGTCATCAACAATATTCTTCAACAGTGCCGTCATATGCTGCTTTATTGGGCCACACATGCTCTAAGGCTGTGGGAGTTAAATGTCTCAAGTGCGGTCTCAAACATAATAAATAACATAAGAAATTGTTGTTGTCTGCAGCTTCTCCTGCTTCCGAGCGAGACGTCAGTTTTTGTCGCCACTTCGAAGCATGGAATGACCTCCGATCCTGCGAAAATCGTATGACTTTTGCACATATTACGACAGTGGAGTGAATAGCATTGTATTCTAGTACTGGCGAGTGGGCGCTAGCACATCTACGGCGCACTTCACAGTGGTTCTCTGCCACTCCGAAATCGCTTTCGCATTTTATACTCCACATGAGCCCCCCTGTTGCTGTGGGTGCTTCACCTTCAACGTTTTTCATTGTCTTGGTGCACTTGTCACGGGATTTGACTGTGGTCTCGCTCTGCATACTATCATGTTCCTTTCTTAGTGTGTCATCAGTAATCGCATGGGTGGCTTGGGGTATCACGGGAGCGTGCTCATTTACGGCCTCTGGCCCTCTAAACCCCAGCAGTATATATACGAGGGTCTCTAACCCACGACCAGTCACTTTGGTGGGCTGTGTTCGCGGGATTATAATCACGACTTAAGGACAGCAAACTTCATCTAGAACCCCTGTTCCCTCTATTAAATCACCTTTTACCTCCCGTGGCCATCTATGAAAATTTCCTCGTCCTCCCTAAATGTGACTATATTAACTGTGCCCTTTGTGTCCTCTGCACAACATGCGATCGGATCTTCGATCAAACTGACCACGGTTTTAGTGGTTCAATCCATGTCCACCGCTCTACTCGAGAGTATGTCATTCCCGATTGGCCAGCCGGTGTGGCGAGTTGTTCTAGGCACTTCAGTCTGGAACTGCGCGACCGTTACGGTCGCAGGTTCGAATCCTGCCTCGTGTATGGATGTGTGTGATGTCCTTAGGTTAGTTACGTTTAAGTAGTTTTATGTTCTAAGGGACTGATGAACTCAGATATTGTCCCATAGTGATCAGAGCCATTTGAACCATTCCCGATTATAAAATTGAGCGACAACCCCCAGATGACGATTCCTTTAACCTGGAAGGTACTTCTTAACGACAACAAGGTTTCTCTATATCCTTCCTTTTCGCCCTAAAAGCAGGAATTAGTGAGATGTTCAAATGTCTATGAATTCCTAAGGGACCAAACTACTTAGGTCATCGGGCCCTATATTTACACACTATTTAAACTAGCTCATGCTAAGAACAACACTCACACCTATTCCCGAGGGAGAACTCGAACCTCTGGCGGGAGTGGCCGCGCAGTCCGTGACATGACGCCTCAAACCGTGCAGCTAGTGTGATACCTTTTACGGGTATCTCATCTAACTTACTACCAATTTCTACTAGCTTTGAGTAAAAAGACGTTGAAAGTACCGTCACTTCCGACTCAGAATCTAGACATGCTATCGTCTTAATTCCGTCCACAGTTATTTCAATGAGGGGACACCGATTGTCCACTTTTTCCGGCAACTCTGGGTCACCACAGTACTGGCCAGTGTCGTCTTGCGTTTTTGATTGCCAGTTCTGCACAATGCGTATGTGACGGCGCTCCTCTACCGTGGCGTCCCCTGCAGTATCTCAATTTCTCTAGTCATTCATTTGTGAGATTTTACGCTCCTCTGCCTGAGGTGCGGTCAGAGGTGGTGAACCTGCAATATTCTCACCGTCTCTCGCATAATGCGACGTTTGCACGTAGATCACGTGGCGTCTTTGGTTTCGCACTTCGTTCCTGCCTTGTTCTCCATGGTGTGGACCATGACGTCTATCTCGTTCTCGCCTGTTCTCTCTTCTCTCCTTCGCCAGTTCTGTCTGTCATTGTGGTGCAGAAACCCTTGCGGTGCCCCATTTTCTGCCCTAATTGCTTGTCCATCTGCTGTCCTTTGCTTCTCCTGCTCTTCGATTTCGTCCAAGGACCTTAAAATATCGAGGAACTGTCCTCTCTACAGTGCCCCGACGAGTGCACGTTGTACATGAGCAGGACAATGCGAGCGCATCGCGCGGTACCATTCTTTTTCTGACATTCTGTCATCCAAGATGCCAGCCATAACGACAAAATGAGCAGCGTATGTTGCCTTGGATCGGCGTGACTCTGGCGCATACTGTCCCTGGTATATAATCTCTGCACTCGTCTGTGCGTCCAGGTTCCAGTACGATGGCAGAGAATTAGTGCAGGAATCCTTTTAACTCCTGTTTTTGCAAATTGTAAAGTCAAATCAAGCAGCCTCCTCCTGATCGAGCGCCTGGCGTTCAACGAGTAAAGCATTACTTTCCGCCATTCCTTTCGCACGCAGATAGGCCTCTAGATTCTTTAGATATGCCTTCCCGGGTGATTGCTGCGCGTTCGGCCGAACTTGGGCAGTGGTATGTCCATCCCATGCATCGGTAGCGCAGCCAGCAAATTCGTTGGCGTTACCTGCGTTACATTACCTTGTCGCATGGCAGACACTTCTTGCTCGAGGACTGACACTCGTGTATGTGTTTCCTTGGATGATTTACTTTCCTCATCTATGCGCACAAAGATATCAGTCTTCTTCTAGTTTACTCGCGTTTCTAAATTGTCAACCCTCGTCTCACACTCTTTTGTCACCTGATTTAGGTTGTTGGTGGCCTCCGTCCGGTTTCGGTCTCCAATTCGTGCCTAACTTCAGCGATTTGCCGGTCTAGTTTTTGATTGCAAAGTTTTAGTTCAGTTTTCAGTCTTTCAAACCGTGTTTCACTCTCCTCCCTTATGGCTGTTACCTCTGATATGTGTTTTTCTAATATAGTAAGAATTCGATCTAGTGGACTCTGTGTATCCCCTAAACGTGCCTTGTATTTCCTCGCTTGCCCCCGAACTTTCCTCATCTGGCTTGACTGTTTCCATATTTATCAGTCTCTCAGACCTCAGTTGCATAGAAAAACAATATTAAAACTTTAAAACACACAACAGAACGAACAGAGACAGTACAACGCTGATGGTAACACTGGTAATAGCGAACAGAACAATGGAAATCGTGGAACAGAATATTCGCAACAACAAACTACACGTTTTAAAACTACATAAAAAAAAACGAGGCTGTGGGAACCAAAACTCAGCCAGCCGATGTGGCCGTGCGGTTCTAGGCGCTTCAGTCTGGAACCGCGTGACCGCTACGGTCGCAGGTTCGAATCCTGCCTCGGGCATGGATGTGTGTGATGTCCTTCGGTTAGTTAGGTTTAAGTAGTTCTAAGTTCTAGGGGACTAATGACCTCAGATGTTAAGTCCCATAGTGCTCAGAGCCATTTGAACCAACCAAAACTCACTACACAATCTACCGCTATATCTACTTTATATGTTCATTTGCAACGCGCATAAACACACCATCCGTGCACCTGACATCTCATACAATGAGGTTAACGTTTGCTAATAATGGAATCAGGATTATTCCTGATTCGCGTCTTCAAACATAGAGGTTGTCACACTAAACACAACATGAGAGTGAAGTCACATCGAAGCCCCACGTTGAACGCCAAAAATTTAGTCAATTCTGTGAAATTATTTTGTGACATCTAATACCGTGAAACTTACCAATGAGGGCGCCCCACGCTGGACATCAAATATGTTGTGAAGTGGGAATTTTTCTCTCTGCTGTCGGTCATGAAATTACGAGCAGATGGCTAATAAGACTGCCCCATGTTAGGAGCCAACAATTAATTGATATCAATAATTAAATGAAATTAAACACAAATGCTTAGACATTAAGGTGTTCATTTATGAATGTAAGAGATTGCTTATATGATCAAACCATGAGAGAAATGTACTTATTTTCGTGCTGTTTGCACAAAACAAAACATAATCATAAACCTCCGCCCCGGCTTCCCGCTGCGTCCTTGCAGAATGGCTGCCCTCTCCCTGGGAACTAGCCCCAAGATGTCCGGCTCGGCTGCTTGCGGCGCGTTGGCGGAAGTGGCCTCGGTCGGACGTATTACAGCACATTGTCCGTCACAAAAGTTCTGAGACACTTTATTCCCGGCACAGAAGGATCGTCAGAAATAACTACCGTGTGACTTTTAATCAGCTGTAAACAACAGATGAACATGTGGGCCTTTAAAAAACTATTAATGGCCCTCAACTAGTTCCCTCATACTCAGAGTTGAAATATTAAAAGTTTTGGCTGGTTTCGTTGTCTAGGGGCTGGGATACGTAGTTGCCGCATTACAAGCCAAATATTACTGAGTCTACAGTATAGAATATGAATATAGACATGAATCGAATAATCGAATGGCCCTATCACTCGGCAATTGCGAATTTTGAATGTAACATAGAAATTTAAAAACGAAACATTGCAATTAAATAAAATCTGCAGGTACTATTTTAACGATTTTAAATGATCAGTACGATAGCAAAAGTACCTTTAAGAACGCCTTTTATTACTGGAAAACACTTATTGGTGTCGATGGTCCAGCAGTTAAATAAAATATAAGTAGAATAACAGGGAAATAATAGATTCCTACTTCACGTAATTAGTTACGAGCAACAACATACCTCGCGAGATATTTACTTTTAAACGGATACTACGTCTTCACTGCAGAGGCCATAGAAATATCACAAGTGCACCAGTCGGCACTATGAACTATTTCTATATCCCGAGACCACTCGCAAACTGCTCAACACTCTCCAAGTGTCCGCCGCGCGTGGTCTCGCGGTAGCGTTCTCGCTTCCCGAGCACGGGGTCCCGGGTTCGATTCCCGGCGGGGTCAGGGATTTTCACCTGCCTCGAGATGACTGGGTGTTTGTGTTGTCCTCATCATTTCATCATCATCCAGGAAAGTGGAGAAATTGGACTGAGCAAAGACTGGGTAATTGTACGGGCGCTGATAACCACGCAGTTGAGCGCCCCACAAACCAAACATCATCATCACTCTCCAAGTATTTCCAGCGACCGTCCACCGCGCCTTCCCATCCAGCGTTCCTGTGTCCTGTCTGACCCGCTGCTCCTCCCCCACTTCCACACAATCTCTCCATTGACTTCGGTAGTCGCCTACCGTAGTAACGAGCGCTATGATTGGCTAGAGCGCTCCCGCCATGTCTCCAATCCAACGCACACTCACAAACATATTGAAACACACACAAAATACAGGATTTACATTTAAATAACTTGAAATTAAATAAATATTCCTACGGCTGGACCGTAAACACGCTCTAACACACATTATTAAATACACAAACAAATCAAATAAACATACATCAAAGGAATAGCAACAAAAGTAGCCCAGTAGCCTAATGTCTCAGTGGTTCATAAACCACAGTAAATATTTGACCAATTTCTTCATGAACAGTATATATCGCAAATAAAAAAAATGGACGAATAAGTACATTTATAAGCATGCAGCTTATGACCTCCAATAACTCATGTAATATTCAAATTACATGTTTGTAATTCATACCAATTTAGGTTTACACTAATAGCTTTCTAAAGACACGTCTATCGACAAAATCGGATGAACCATTTAGATTTTGGAAACTCGTTGCTGGGTGTTACTTGTATAATTTACAGTCAGATACTAAACATTAAACTAATAAATATATTGAAAAACTGGTTACAACATCAGAATCGACTTGCAAATTATGGTAATGTACATGTTTCTTTTTGAGGTCTCATTATTCCTCTAACTATTATTAATATCTACATGAACTGTGAAATGTCTGCCATTATGGTATAACAAAGTCCGTCATCTTTGGCACTCCCAGGATACAAATCTCCTTCATCGACACAAAGCAGAGTCCTAGACACAGTGTCTGTATGGAATTCCCAGCCACACGGTCGGCCTGGACCACGCACTGGGGCTACCCCTCTTGCTCCGCCTAATGTTTGGCACCATGCGGTTGCTGGCGAGCCCCGATCGCTGAGCGGCCTGTGCAGCCACACCAACTCCGAACTTAGAGTATTTTCAGGACGCCACAACTAGCCCATTACCTCAAAAGCATTTGAGCAGTCAGTTGTGGGCAGGCAGTGTTCAGTAATGGATGTGTGCCCATAGTGTCTCTACATTTTTGTGTCGCAAATCGCAACGAAGCATCATGTTTAAATCATATATTGAAGACATTTGCACAGAATGTTTTGAAGAAGAGAAAAGTGTGTGGAAAGTTTGTTCCATATACTTTGACTCCAGAACAGAAACAACATTCCGTGGACACCAGCATGACTTGTTTGAAATTCAAGACACGGATAATTCTTTCATCACTGGTGACGACACCTGATGTTAACAGTACGAACCTACCAAAAAACGACAATGTGCAGAAATTCACATCAACAGCCAACACTTTCAATACATTCAGTTGAACAAAATCCCAAAGAACAGTTTTTCTGACAGTCTCACATGGTTGTGTGAACTTTCTGTGCATCGTACTCACGTGTGGAATTACTATGTGGAACATCTGAGGCATTAAAACCACCATCTAAACTTTTCTCTACTTCTGAGAAAACCAGTCTCGAATTTTTATGGCCTGACGTGGTAAATAAGGCATATCCACGACGTGTCTCAAATTTCGAGAATATTATGATTAGTTAATCACATTGAAATTGTTAAAAAACTATCAAGGCATCTGTCATTGTTTATGAATATACGTCTGCATCGAGACAGAAAGTCCGTTTCAGTCAGTTGCTTGTTACGTGTTCCTAAAAGCCATAGTCATTTTCGGACGTCAGAAATAAACCGTCTCCAATTAATGTAAAAAGCAGTTCAGTGGACAATTCCGGTGAAATAGGCAAGCATTTCGTTCAGCGTATTAGTAGTGGCCTTACAATGATGAGAACCATTTCATTCAGATGAAGTCTCAGTTTTTTTATGACGCTTCAATTAAAACATCTTGTTGTTTGACATTTCAGCGAGTCGAATGGTAGTGGCCAGCAGTAAGCAGTTATTTCTCTAACGCCACATGCTCTCGCTGTGTTGCCTCATAAATACAGGGTGGTTCAAAAAGAATACCACAACTTTAGGAATTTAAAACTCTGCAACGACAAAAGGCAGAGCTAAGCACTATCTGTCGGCGAATTAAGGGAGCTATAAAGTTTCATTTAGTTGTACATTTGTTCGCTTGAGGCGCTGTTGACTAGGCGCCAGCGTCAGTTGATGCTAAGATGGCGACCGCTCAATTGAGAATTGGCTGTTCCCTCAGCTCGAACAAGAAGCACAACAATTCATATTTCAGCAGGATGGAGCGCCACCACATTGTCACTTATCTGTCCGTAACTACCTGAACGTCTACTACCCGAGGCGATGGATCGGCCGCCAGGCAGCCCGTGACAGAGCACTTCATCACTGGCCTCCAAGAAGCCCTGATCTTACCCCCTGCGATTTTTTCTTATGGGGGTATGTTAAGGATATGGTGTTTCGGCCACCTCTCCCAGCCACCATTGATGATTTGAAACGAGAAATAACAGCAGCTATCCAAACTGTTACGCCTGATATGCTACAGAGAGTGTGGAACGAGTTGGAGTATCGGGTTGATATTGCTCGAGTGTCTGGAGGGGGCCATATTGAACATCTCTGAACTTGTTTTTGAGTGAAAAAAAATGAAGTATAACAGAAGGTTATATTATGTTTCTTTCATTAAATACACATTATTAAAATTGTGGTATCCTTTTTGAATCACCCTGTACATGCAGATCCTTGTTAACCGTATAGATTGCCCATACCTCCTCTTAACAGCAGCCTGCGAGCCACAAAATTATTTAATCCAACTTATAATATTTCTCACTCTAATATTTCACTGGAGGGGCACGACTGTTTTTTCTGTAGGTGTAATGATAAATAGAATCCAATCATATTAATTAAAACGTTTTTAAGTTCTATAAAATATAGCTTTAAGTTCTTGTTCATCAATTATTTTTTACTAAAGTCACAAGTTATTAACGTAATTTAGTCAAATAACTATTTCCTACACAAAAAAATTACATTCAAATTTGGTTAATTGCATATATGAATAATTTCAAATAATATCTACAATGATATAATCCTATGAATTTAGGACAATGAATGAAGAATGTCTCCCAATGAACGACACACTCACTAGTACAGGATGGTATTAGTGCTTACCAACATAAAATAGTACTATTTTATACAGTTACTGTTAGCTCAACATTCTAATATTTGGCTATAAAGAATATCGAAATCTGCAAGAAATCACATCTCGTGATAGCTGACTACCTAACTGGTATATCTTGACTTAAAATCACAAATAGATAGTGAAATGTTCGTTTAAATACTGGTAGCATTCAACAGATCGTAGACGTAACAGTTTTCATGAAATGACTGTCCGTTAATTAAACTTTTTCTTGCATGTAAAACACGAATCGATGGAGACAAATTTGAGTAATAGTAAGTCTGTGTCTCTCCGTGCTGACACACCATCTTACTTTGTAGTCTTTTCTAATGCTGTTGTATCTTAAGCTCATGTGTGTATTTATAGTATAGTTTTAGAAGTGTAAACGACAGAAAAAATGAGAAAACAAAGTGGCAAAGTACAGGGCTATTACAAATGATTGAAGCGATTTCATAAATTCACTGTAGCTCCATTCATTGACATATGGTCACGACCCACTACAGATACGTAGAAAAACTCATAAAGTTTTGTTCGGCTGAAGCCGCACTTCAGGTTTCTGCCTCCAGAGCGCTCGAGAGCGCAGTGAGACAGAATGGCGACAGGAGCCGACAAAGCGTATGTCGTGCTTGAAATGCACTCACATCAGTCAGTCATAACAGTGCAATGACACTTCAGGACGAAGTTCAACAAAGATCCACCAACTGCTAACTCCATTCGGCGATGGTATGCGCAGTTTAAAACTTCTGGATGCCTCTGTAAGGGGAAATCAACGGGTCGGCCTGCAGTGAGCGAAGAAACGGTTGAACGCGTGCGGACAAGTTTCACGCGTAGCCCGCGGAAGTCGACGAATAAAGCAAGCAGGGAGCTAAACGTACCACAGCCGACGGTTTGGAAAATCTTACGGAAAAGGCTAAAGCAGAAGCCTTACCGTTTACAATTGCTACAAGCCCTGACACCCGATGACAAAGTCAAACGCTTTGAATTTTCGGCGCGGTTGCTACAGCTCATGGAAGAGGATGCGTTCAGTGCGAAACTTGTTTTCAGTGGTGAAGCAACATTTTTTCTTAATGGTGAAGTGAACAGACACAATGTGCGAATCTGGGCGGTAGAGAATCCTCACGCATTAGTGCAGCAAATTCGCAATTCACCAAAAGTTAACGTGTTTTGTGCAATCTCACGGTTTAAAGTTTACGGCCCCTTTTTCTTCTGCGAAAATAACGTTACAGGACACGTGTATCTGGACATGCTGGAAAATTGGCTCATGCCACAACTGGAGACCGACAGCCCCGACTTCATCTTTCAACAGTATGGTGCTCCACCGCACTTCCATCATGATGTTCGGCATTTCTTAAACAGGAGATTGGAAAACGGATGGATCGGTCGTGGTGGAGATCATGATCAGCAATTCATTTCATGGCCTCCACGCTCTCCCGACTTAACCCCATGCGATTTCTTTCTGTGGGGTTATGTGAAAGATTCAGTGTTTAAACCTCCTCTATCAAGAAGCGTGCCAGAACTGCGAGCTCGCATCAACCATGCTTTCGAACTCATTGATGGGGACATGCTGCGCCGAGTGTGGGAGGAACTTGATTATCGGCTTGATGTCTGCCGAATCACTAAAGGAACACATATCGAACATTTGTGAATGCCTAAAAAAACTTTTTGAGTTTTTGTATGTGTGTGCAAAGCATTGTGAAAATATCTCAAATAATAAAGTTATTGTAGAGCTGTGAAATCGCTTCAATCATTTGTAATAACCCTGTATTTCTGCTGCTTGTTTAGCCAGTACAACAAATGTCATCCGAGAATTATGTCCCAAATAGTATGCATACTACACGATCCTCTCAAAATTGATTGGGAGCGAACTGGTTCTTCGTTACTTCAATCTGTCCTCATTCGCAACTTAGTATTGTCCAAAGTCCTCATACTCGTTCGAAACTAAACATCGTTATCTAGGTTGATGGTTCTTTGTTGTCTATCGTAGCTCCCCTATGATTATTACATTGTAGAAAGTATATACCTGTATCATGCAAATGGTAGACATGAGTGCAGATTGGTTATGCGGTGGTTACGGAATGAGAGTAAACTGCGGCACATAGCCCACCCCTTTCTAACAACGCTGAGTTGGTGCCAAGTTAAATATTTTCACCTGTAAGGTAGGTACTCCTCAACTGTGTTATATGTCACATTCAAAGGACACTGCAAATCATTAGGTATACATGTTGTCAGATGTTCTACGATATCAACCCTCCAGTCCCAGCTGCCTCAAAACGCCGGTAGGGGAAATTTATTCCAATAACGGTTTTTAATACCACTCCAACGAATCCTTAAACCTACTTAACAGTTTGGAACCATGGGAGACACCTAAGTAGATTTTTGTAAATTTTCCCATCGCGCGAAGATAAGCTCCCGTACGTCGCACCTTCAGTCTTCTGCAGATGTTGGTCATTATAATAAACAATCAATGTTTCATTCTACTCAGGAATGCTGAGGACAGATTAACAAGAGTAATAATGCGAGAAATTTAGTGCGTCTTTAAAGTCTTGAAAGATATTGTCACTTGTGAAGTCCGCCCCCCCTCCCCTCCCATCTCTCTCTCCCCTTCTCTCTCTTGCAAGAATTTACATAGCAGAATCCCTGTTTCGCCAGGTAGGGCCGGTGTTACGAAAGCACCTCTTAAATTCGCCTCAAGTAATTTACGCAGACTGGGTGAACTTGTCCAGAAGGGAACCTGTGTGAACAGGCTAGAGCACTTTGCTTGTGAGATTGAAAGTGTGTTGGGGCTTTGTGTATATGTACATGCCAAAATATGTGGTATCTGCAGAGTTTTTTAATAATTTCAATTTTTCGACTATAGATACAATGTTCTCCTTTACTAAACAGCAACATTAGTTTCATTTGAAATTCAGGAACATTGTGGTCTTCAGTCCAAAGACTCGTTCGATGTAGCTCTCCACGCAGCCTATCCTGTGTAAGTATTTTCGTCTTACGTCATTTTAACCCTCTTATTGTATTTGATTTACAATTTTAATCGCACACATTTCCGTCCATTACCAAACTGAGGAGTCCTTCATGCACGATAACGTGTCCTAACAATGATCCCTTCCTTTACTCATGTGGCGACAGCAATTTCATTTCTCTGCAATTCTGTTCAGCATCTCATTAATAATTCGATATATCCATCTAATATTCTGCATTATTGTGAAGCACAACGATTCCAAAGTCTCTATTCCATTCTTGTGAGAACTGTAATTGTACATGTTCACTTCTGCACAAGGATAGATTCCATATACCTACAGTAAAGAGTCCCCGAAATTAAAATTTATGTAACATTTCTCTCTATAGCAAGGCTTTTCTTGTTATAGCTAGTCTGCAATATATATCCTCTCTACTTTAAGCATCATCAATTACTCTGCTGCTGAAGTATAAAAACTCATCTACTGTCCTTGTCCGAATTCCAAATTTAAAACACTGAGCATCGACTGATTTAATTCTCCCGCGTTTCATTACACTTGTTTTACTTATGTTGATGTTAATCTTATTATTTCTTTTCAGGACGTTTGTCGTTTGCCGTCTGACAGAATTGCAATGCCGTCAATGTAACTCAAAGTTTTCATTTTTTCTCGTGCCCTTGAGTCCCCTTTCCCAATTTATTCGTAGTTGCCATCACAGCGTGCTCAATGTGCCAATTACAGAACGTTAACTAAATTCTCAACCGCTGCTTCCCTTTCATGCCCTTTGAATCTTCTACCAGCAGTTGTAAATAGCATTTCCATTCGTGTATTTTGTTCTTGCTCCCGTCAAAATTTCAGAGAATGTGTTGTAGTCAACGTTGTCAAAACTTTTCTCTAAATATACACAGGCAATAGGCGTTGGCTTCTCTTGTTTCAACGTATCTTCTAAGATTAGTCGCAGGGTCAGTTTTGCGCCATGTGTTTTTGTATTTCTTGGAAGTCAAACTGATCTCCGAGATAGACCTCTACAAGTTTTTCTTCACTCTTCCAAAAGTCAGTATATTACCAAAAAATATCTAAATATATGGTGTACAGGGAGTAATCATTAAGTGGTGCCACATATTTTTTTCTGTTCCAGTTTCAATTGAATAAAGTGGAATTTGACGTGGGACATCGTGGAATTTTTCCGCTTTACTTTCATTATGTTCCGAAAGGTGACGGTGCTATAAGTAGCCTTGAAAGTGGTTCCTGTAATGGAGTTTCTTTCCAAGCAGAGAGCTGTGGCTGCCTTTCTTTTGGCCGGCCACACACAGAAGTGACTCCTGCAATGATGGGACGTGTGGACAGTGTCATTCGAGGTGATCAATGATCACAGTGAAACACCTCGCTGCACATATGGACGTCTCTGTTGGTAGCTCTCAGACACTTGTCCACCACTTGCGGTACTCAAAAGTATGTGCCCGCTGGGTTGCTCGCCGCCTGACGGAAGACTATAAAGAGCTTCCGTTTGTTTGGTCAAATGAAGAACGCAGTCCGTGGCAGGCAGCACGTGGATGACGGTTAGGTTGTTGTTGCAGCAAGACATTCGCTTCGAAGTCGAATAGTAGAGCGGCACGATGCGGTAATACAGGTCCTCCCAGTCACATGGCCTAAGGCCGTCGCACCGTGTTGAAAAATAGGTTTTTGAAGTCAAAACAGCGATGAATACTATGGAGTACTGCAGTCCTGTATAAAACCAACCTGCTTTCCGAAAAAAAGATATTACGTCTGGAACGTCGTTCATATTTAATTATCCTTCTGTATATCCCATAGCGTGTTGAGACACTCCTATTTTTCAGTTAATATTCTTATAAAGGAATGTTGTACAGTAGCAAGATTTAATGAATATGGCGTAATTCTGACACTTTTTTTTTCAGTGCTACTGGGGCACCGTTGACACCAAAAATTAACATATCCGGTGTGTTATACAGGGAAGACTGCTATCGGGCTTTGTAATGGTACCGAGTGAAAAGGGAGACCAAGTAAAGGACTCTCAGAAGTGACGAACGAATTTACAGCCGGGCAGTAGTACACGGCAAATTAAACGCCATGTCCGGTTGGAATTTCACACCAGCTGAGCAGGCGCTCTGACGGAGAGAGGCAGACAGAGAGAGAGAGAGATAGAGAGAGAGAGAGAGAGACAGAGCGAGAGAGAGAGAGAGAGAGAGTATGTGGTGAGCACACGGCCGGACGCCACTCTTCGCGGGCTGCGTGACGTGCAGGCGCGTAGGTATCGATCATAGCGAAGAGGCAGCCACACGGCGACAGCGGATGTCAATCAGTCTTACGTGCTACACTCAGACTCCCACTACACCGTGAAGCAGCCATCTGCATACAAGGAGGACAATTCCTTTTACTGTAAGGGTCGGCACACTGTCAGTGAATAAGCATCGCTCTTTAATTTGTCCATCTGTAATGACCTCATCTTGTACCGGACTTTATATCCTTAACCTTTAATATTTAACTTTAATCTTGGGTCAACTTTTGGTTTACATATTTCAGTCACTGTTATCGTCACTTCTGATGCACAAACATTAGATAGGTAGTGCTCGCTGTGTCGCAGTCATTTGGAAATCTACACCGGCCGGTTGGGCCTTGCAAATAGCGAGCAACTCTGTAACCGTGTGCTTTAATGACCACTGTCTCGTGTGTGTGGAACGGGGTCTTGGCTCAACAATGAGCATCCCGAGGATTAACCCTAGCTATACCAAAGTATTTCTCATAGCGCGATTTACCAAGGGTGAATATATTATGCAAATTTTTCGGAGTAAATTAATGAAGACGGATTCAAGGATTAAATATTGTTGTTTTGGTATTTACCTACTCCTAAGTAGCTTACTTGCATTTAAATTTCATACGTTTTCATTCTTAGATGTATTCTGTTTTTATTTACCTACTTAGCAGTAGCTTAGAACAGGAGGGAAAATGGTAATTAGCAGTACAGGATACGCTCCGAACGCATCGTACGGTGGCTTGCGGAGTATCAATGTATATGTAGATGTAAATGCAGATATACATTAAACTTATAACACCCGTCTGTTTGCGTCGGGGGTGAAAAATATCGAATAAGACATCCACAATGGAACGCAACATCTAATACTAAGACGTAAATTTTTGTGTTAAGTGTAACTGAAAAATTTACAACATTTGTGAAATATGGTAGAATAATAATTTAAAAGCAATAAACATTTTTTCAAAATCTTAAAACATATAGTAATTGACTAGATAACTTCTCATGGTTGGGATTCACAGTCATATAATATTTCTTAAAAGACATCATAGTCGCCGTTGACTGTATAAAATGTTTATTGTTACTATTGCAATTTCGGCCTTATGGCCATTTTAAGTAACACTGCAAAAGTTACATTCTGTCAGAATATAAAACTATCTGACAACAGTACATGTCGCCGTTAACGTTATTTTCAAAAGGGGCTCCACCCCATCTCCTGCTTGGCACTGAGAGTGTCGGAAAAGAACCCACAAGGTGTGCCACGTGATGATGAGACGGATGACTGTTGAAGCGAAACAGCTGTCAGCGGACAACCTCTGATGAACATGTCAAATCTAAGTTACGTAAAGTTTACTCAAAGAAGTGACTCTTCTTTAACTACGAAACAGCTTCAGCTGTCCGTGGACGACGACATACGGAAATTTGGGTCTGATCGTGATTCTTGCAGATAGCCAGACAGATTAGGGCCTCAGCTCGCATAAAGCAGGAAGTCCAGGCTTGAGTCCCAGTCCGACACAAATTTTCATTATCATCATTCCAATATCTATCCGATGGTCATTCGTAACTGCCTACACATTTCTTTATGTGTACTTTAACTAGCAACTACGCCACTTGTCTTTAAATTTTATGATTTTATCAATACCGTACTCGTCTCACTCAACAACATACTGACGTTAAGCCTTAAATTCCAAGCGCTCAGTGTGACATAACATCGACACAAATACTAGAAAAAAAAACTAATCTCCTCTTTCTGGTTAAGCTAAGTGACGCTCGTTATTAATTCATGGAGTATGTGGGTAAACCCAGAAAAAAATACGGTAAACTCAGAAAGGAAATAGCGATGGCAGTTGGCAGCTGAAAAATGTTTAAATGTGTGTGAAATCTTATGGGACTTAACTGCTAAGGTCATCAGTCCCTAAGCTAACACACTACGTAACCTAAATTATCCTAAGGACAAACACACACACACCCATGCCCGAGGGAGGACTCCAACATCCGCCGGGACCAGCCGCACAGTCCATGACTGCAGCGCCTGAGACCGCTCGGCTAATCCCGCGCGGCCTGGCAGCTGAAACGTTACGTTGCAACTGATTGGCTACCTGAGAGATGACGTTTATCAACTGCTGGACCCCTACTTGGGAGTCCATGGTTACTATGTGAGCTTGACTCGCTGCTTGCCTTGTGTGGGCTCACTCTACCATCGCACACCACTGTCGCTGCTACCTTCGTTGGGGTCCTCTATTCATCACTGAGCGCTTGAGTATTTCCTACACTGAGTTGCGTACCCAGCTGCCCACCGCCACAGCCTGAGCCCTGGCGGTAATTTATTACGGTGTGACTCTGGCCAGATTCAGCCTAAAATTACCTCTGTGTGTTGGCTGCGCCACTGAAGGTAGAGCACCTCCTCGTTCAGCAATCTTCTGACTGCAATAACTGCTACGTCTGATGGATTAAGTAAACGGAAATCTCTTCCACTTATATAATTTATCAGCAGCCGTCAACCTGGCTCTATGAACCAGCCACCCTGATAATCAACTCTCAACGTCACTGCAACCTGTAGCAGTGTATCAGATTACCCCAGACATTCTGGTCCCTACTAAAATGGGTGACAGAATCGGCAGCTGACAGAAGTGATCGACAGGATCTGGAACGAAGTCGATAGCCGCAGCGTACAGCGCCAATAAAAGAGTGGGACGGATACAGTAACTGTTGGTTTTCTCCTTCTGGTGTTGTCTTGGCAAATGTAATGGCACGGCGGCTAGATTGATGTATGGATTTGAGTGTTAAGTTAGTTAGGCCGGATGAATGAGTACACTTGACGCATTTCTGAGCGAACGCCAAGAGAGAACGGCGGAGGTATATGTCCAGTGGGCTGCGCACAACGTTATTTTTGAGGCCAAAGTGATCCGAGAAGAGTGTCTGCCTCAGTGACGCGTTATACTACAGTATGACATTAAAGCTAGCAGTGTCGTTAATCCTGATGGCTGATGTTTAGATGAAAAACGGTAGGCTGCCATAAATTACAGGCTTCGTCCGGCTGCACTCGCCCTAGTCTGAACTACCGTTGGCCTAGGTAATCCTGTTGAGAAATTTATAGATAGGGTTCGGAAAAATAATGAAGCCAGGGTGGTTGAATGAGGTATCAGGTTGCTTAATAATGTTGACGGTGGTTCAAGCGTAAAGATAGGGAGAAATTAGAATAAGGGTAGTATCTACACAAAAGCAGATAGTCAAGAGAAACTAGGTAATATTGTGAGTCTCATGGATTAAGAAAATAGTATGACGTTGAAAGTTAAAAAATTATTGTGGGATTAACAATCCTAATACACGGTGTGAATTCAGAGTCTAAATCAGCAAACAGCGGTAGTAGCTTAGGAAGTAAATGTGTGCTGTACTGAGATGAATGAGTGAGTGAATATCAACATGAATGATACTGACTTAGGTGCAGTAATATCTACGCCAGTGGAAGGTGCTGAATGTTATATGAAGCCGGTGGAGCCTGTGGCATATAGACATGCAGAGACTTACATTTGAATAATGTTTTTTATGTCGTACAGATTATAACTGCAGATATTAATTTTGTTGTAGATGGTATGGAAGACGCAATGAAGGCTACTAATGACATAAATTACGTAACAGATGTTGTGCGTAATGAGCTTCAACACGCAGATTCATCACTAAAGGAAGCAGTTCCTTTGCCACCGGTAAAGGCAGAACACTCTCAGCAAGGGAGAGGGCCGCAGCCGAAAAGCAATTTTAGTGCTGGACTTGTGGTAGGGAAATTCGCAAATTTCATTTTTCTAAGCTGGTAAAGGTGTGAGTGTGAGTAAACCTCACAAACAGCCGCATACCGTGAATAAGAAAAATCCGATTAACCTGCGTGCAAAATCAGGGCTCATGGCACCAGATGGTGTAGTGCAATGCACAAGGGGACATAACATTTCAGGTAGGACACAACTGGTAATTAGCTTTGACGTAAGGCAATTGAGTGACACTAACTTCGTGGATACTGGTAGTACCAAAAGCCGGCTATGTGTCAGCTTAGTTCTATGGAAGGATTTCCTGGGACATCTTGGTTGCAAAGGCAAAGTAGCGAGGGAAGTACGAAAACTGTGAGTGAAGAAGTGGCCAGATGTAAGGGAACAAAGAGTTTTACAATATCACCTTTTATAAGATATTATTTTATTTTTATTTTGGACAGAGTCACTGTTTATGATGCAGTCATAAACCATTATTATTGTATCTCAAAAAGTATCTCAAAAGTAGAAAGTAAGTGCTTTTAATAAGTCAGTCACCATATCCGCAATCGGTAAGTCGTTTCTCCCAAAACGTGTTGTTTTTCTTTTCCTTTTTTGCGTAGTTACATGATGATTCAGTGTTGTAAAGTCTATGGTTAAAAGTGATGAAAGTTTGATCAGCTAGCAGCAATGCAAAAAGGCCATATTAGTGTAGACTAAAAGCTTTAGCTGGTGCAGTAGTGTCGCGAAAGTCAACTCGACCAAGGTCGTCGCAATAGGCGTTTCGGATTCAGGAACATCCTTAGTTTTTTACTTTTGTTTGTGCAGTCTATATCCATTTAAGGCGGAGAACTGCCGACCCACATGAACTTTCTGTACACCAACTACTGACAGAGTGCGTTACATTAGCAACTAGTTGTTGATTACTCTTGTTTCTCAGCGAGGTTTAAAAAACTCTCTATTGGCGCTGGATTAGCTTTCCTAGGTAGTTTTTAATTATGTATAGTATTTGTTTCAGTACAAAAATCTTTTAGTGGTAAATTTATGAAATATGGTCTGGAAGCCCATTCTACATCTACATCTACATACATACTCCACAGTCCACCATACGGTGCGTGGGGGAGGGTACCTCGTACCACAACTAGCCTCTTCTCTCGCTCTTCCACTCCCAAACAGAACGAGGGAAAAATGACTGCCTATATGTTTCTGTACGAGCCCTAATCTCTCTTATACTTGTGGTTTTTCCGCGAAATGTAAGTCGGCGGCAGTAAAACTGTACTGCCTCAAATACTGGTTCTCTAAATTTCCTCAGTAACGATTCACGAAACGAACGCCTCCTTTTCTCTAGAGACTCCTACCCGGGTTCCTGAAGCATTTCCGTAACACTCGCGTGATGATCAAACCTACCAGTAACAAATCTAGCAGCCCGCCTCTGAATTGCTTCTATGTCCTCTCTCAATCCGACCTGATAGGGATCCCAAACGCTCGAGCAGTACTCAAGAACAGGTCGTATTAGTGTTTTATAAGCGGTCTCCTTTACAGATGAACCACATCTTCCCAAAATTCTACCAATGAACCGAAGACGACTATCCGCCTTCCCCACAACTGCCATTACATGCCTGTCCCACGTCATATCGCTCAGCAATGTTACACCCAAATATTTAATCGACGTCACTGTGTCAAGCGCTACACTACTAATGGAGTATTCATACATTACAGGATTCTTTTTGTTACTCATCTGCATTAATTTACATTTATCTATATTTAGAGTTAGCTGCCATTCTTTACACCGATCACAAATCCTGTCCAAGTCATCTTGTATCCTCCTATAGTCACTCAACGACGACACCTTCCGGTACACCACAGCATCATCAGCAAACAGCCGCACATTGCTATCCACCCTACCCAAAAGATCATTTATGTAGATAGAAAACAACAGCGGATATACCACACTTCCCTGGGGCACTACAAATGATACCCTCACCTCTGATGAACACTCACCATCCAGGACAACGTACTGGGTTCTATTACTTAGGAAGTCTTCGAGCCACTCACATACTTGGGAACCAATCCCATATGCTCGTACCATAGTTAGGAGTCTGAGTGGGGCACCGAGTCAAACGCCTTCCGGAAGTCAAAGAATATGGCATCCGTCTGATATCCTTCATCCATGGTTCGCAAGATATCATGTGAAAACAGGGCGAGTTGCGTTTCACAGGAGCGATGCTTTCTAAATCTGTGCAGATGCATGGACAGCAACTTCTCTGTCTCAAGGAAATTCATTATATTCGAACTGAGAATATGTTCGAGAATCCTGCAACAAACCGATGTTAAGGATATTGGTCTGTAATTTTGAGGATCCGTCCTTCTACCGTTCTTATATACAGGCGTCACCTGCGCTTTTTTCCAGTCGCCCGGGACTTTACGTTGGAACAGAGATTCGCGATGAACGCAAGCTAAGTAAGGAGCCAACGCAGTAGAGTACTCTCTGTAAAACCGAACTGGAATCCCACCAGAGCCTGGTGATTTATTTATTTTCAACCTATTCAGCTGCTTCACAACCCCAGGGAAGTCTATCACTATGTCCTCCATACGGGAATCTGTACGAGACTAAAACGGCGGTATGTTTGTACAATCCCCCTGCGTGAAAGATTTCTCAAATGCTAAATTTAAAATTTCAGCTTTCGTTTTGCTGTCTTCCGTTGAAGGCCAGACTGATCAGTGAGTGACTGGATGGAAGCCTTCGACCCGCTTACCGATTTTACGTAAGACTAGAATTTCCTTGGGTTTTCAGCAAGATTCGCCCTTTTACTAACAGAATGCCCATCTAGTAACGAAGAATGAATATAAATATTGTCTATAGTTACGCTAGTGTTCTCCTGCACCCATGGTTGGAAAAACACAGTCTTCATCATATCATATGAATTTGGGAGATCTTCCAACATCCTTTTTCTTGCAAATTGTTCCAAATTCAACTGCCCGTCCACAGCATCCATATACCTGTTCAGTGCAGTGCTTTTACACGTCTATTGATTCAAATGGAATACTGTTTTTTACGTATGTGGCCACCACCTACTCCGCAAAGAACTCCTTGAAAAACAATCACTTAGTCTGTATCCTGCTAAAGGAAGCCTCTGAATTATCACAGTATTTAAGTGCTGCCGTGATATATCAATGTCAGTCAACATCTATAATCAGTTAACTAACTGCATCTCTAATACCTCATACTGTTTCCTTCTCTACCTATATACCTAGCCATTTACGAAAGTGGTTTCTTTATTATACTTCATTTAAGTACTGATAACTGTCAGCTGACTTCAGTCTAGAAAAGGTGCAGCTCTAACACCAACTACTACAGCAATATTCCCATGAGTGATTGCACTACCGCCCATTACACTATCACCAATAAGCGTTGCCAACCTCCCCTTCCATTCCTATTGATATGCAGACCGCGCTTAGTGGGACCTGATCTATTTATAGACTCATCTCGCACAAATACAGTGTGAGCCATGCCCTCCACCATCAGTGCCTTCTCGAGCCCCATGCTAATACGCCTAACAGCAGAAATACGATGAGGCCAATCATGACGCTGAAACAGTTCCCCAAGTGCGCATTTCTGCCACCGGTTTCAGTAGCTATCTCCTTCAGGAAACTATAGGGGCTGAAGTGGGAATATTCCACGATGTACCACAACAAATTATGCAATTTCTTCAAACAAATCCGGCAGAGGAAATGTGTTACATTAGTTATTGAGCGTCCCTCATAATTACACCCGCTCTCCATGTTAAGCTCGGCCGTCCACGCTTCCTCTAGGCGATCATTCCAGGATTCGTTTTGACCATTGTCCTTGGTCTATTTTCTGTACATGACCATACCTTTGAAGAGCGTTAGTCTCAGTTCATTGCGCGAATGATTGTTCCTCATTTCTTCTCCGCTTTGTTCTGGTTGCCCTCATTATCTCTCCTGCCTGTACCCTGCTTCTCCGCTGCTTCCCAGTGCCCAACCTTCTGTACCGTATATTGATGTTATTTTCACTACTGCCTGCATAATCACCTTCTTCGTTTCTTTTGGTACTGCCTTGCGTATGGAAGTGAAACATGGACGATAAATAGTTTGGACAAAAAGAGAATAGAAGCTTTCGAAATGTGGTGCTACAGAAGAATGCTGAAGTTTAGATGGGTAGATCACATAACTAATGTGGAGGTATTTAATAGAATTGGGGGGAGTTTGTCGCACAACTTGACAAGAAGAAGGGACCTGTTGGTATGACATGTTCTGAGGCATCAGGGGATCACAAATTTAGCATTGGAGGGCAGCGTGGAGGGTAAAAATCGAAGAGGGAGTCAAAGAGATGAATACACTAAGCAGATTCAAAAGGATGTAGGTTACAGTAAGTACTGGGAGATGAAGTAGCTTGCACAGGATAGAGTAGCATGGAGAGCTGTATCAAACCACTCTCAGGACTGAAGACCACAACAACAACAACATCTGACCACGAAAGATGTCTGATATACCTCCATTTAGAAGTAACAAAGTGTGCATGCATTTAAAGATGAAGCGCATGTTGTGAAGCACTGTGACGGCGGTATGTACCCAACACGTAATCGGATTGTTAACAAAGTAAAATCAAGTGCTATGTATCAGCTTTTCTTACCAGCTGCTAGGTGTTTGAATCTAAAATAAGGATACAAATTTTTGTGCCTGAGGGACAATCAAACCGCTCACTTATCCATGCTTCTTTATCATACTCGAATATACTATACTATACACAGTCTAGTTTCAGTATTGTAAATGCGCCTCAGTTTATGGATGAACTCAGTCTCATAATGATTTTGAATATTTAGCAGTTCTGTACCCATTGGTGTTTAACTCGTTTTCAACAAATGATTCCCACAGCTACAAGAACACTACTTGTGATACTTTTTACACAAAATAATTACGCACTGTTATCAGACGAAAAGATTAACAGGACAAACTGTGTGAAGTTTCTTTACAACGTTCTACCTGGATAAAGAGCATTCTCTGCTTGAGATATCAGTGAACGTTGCTGTATAAGACGATTTAAGAAGAAACTAAGTTCCTTCAGCTACGGTAATGGTTAAAGAAATCGTTCTAACGGCACTAAATCGTGGTTCGTGAATCGTTTACCGGCCGTACTCTGCCGCATTTTGCTGGTTGGAAGGCATAAAGCTTACTGACACATTTCACAGAAGGAAAAGGAGGACGAAATATCTCCCACTGGAAGGTCATGTTTTATTTAAACGATTACAAAATCATGTAAAACGAACAGTGAGGTTGTCAGTATAAGCACATTACTGTTGTCAGTATGATGTTGCACTGCCCAGAGCCTGTTCTGATAAAGGGCCCATTTAGGTCAGGCATACTGTATACAGAAGTGGAAAAGAGAGCACCACTATATTCTACAATCCGTATGCACTGCATACATACAGAAATTACTGTTACAGTGTATTTATGGAGCCCAATGAGTGAATTGCGTATTTTCCAGTGAGAAAGGGCACTGGCAAACAGTCTTCGCTACATTAAGTTACTTAAACTGGTGTCACTCTGAACTAGAATTTATGGTCAGCGACTAAGTGTAAGGTCTATGAGTCGGATGCGGGTTTTGCAACCGTGGAACACTTTCCTACATTATAGAAGCGAATTATTAAATTTGAAATAATATTGCGAACTTGGATAGATTAGAATGAAAATCCTTCTGTTTATTGCAAAGGAGAACAATAGATTTTCTAAAATATTCTCTGTTATACACAACCTGAAACAGGTCACATCGACCAAATCATACGGAGGAACTGACAGCGAAGTATATCGGAAGGCAGTAAGATCCCTTGGCTCTTGGTTTGGCAGTATTCGAAACCCATTTCTGGGCACAAGTAAATGAAGAAAGGCAGCGCGTTTTTGTTATCAAGTAACGTCTTGATCAATTACTTTAGTTTTAATGTAATCCACGAGTAATTGCTGATGCTTGATATTAATGTGAAAAGGATTCCGTAGACAGGGAAAGATCCTATCTTGGGCAACTACTTCTATAATGACCAAAAGGCCTTAAATGATCTTTAAGCACATGTGTTCCAGCAGCGGTATGAAGAAAATGCTAGTAATAACGACTGTAATAATCGAATTATCCGGTAACTTTGCACTAAATAGCGGATATTCTCAGACTAAGAAATTTCCTTAATTAGTGAAAATTTCAAAATGGCTTCATCGATGCTATGATGCCTAGAAAAGTCTTTACATCCTGCTGACATGAGAATAGCATAATCTCCATGTCAGAAGCTTGCTTCTACTTAACCATTTAACAGACTCGCATTTTTTCCACCGTGACTAATTTTGTAAGCTAAGCACATCATCCGTTACACCACACTCCTGGGGATGCGAAATGTGGCCACAATAGTCTGGTGGAACTAACTATCACAAGTGCAATGCGTCGGTTCAGGCATTTACTTTTAACAGGCACAAACAGATTTACTTTACCTCTGGTAACGTCAAGAGAAAGACATTATCATCCAGAATCTGCATTAAACATCACGTTCCTTCATTACCAACTTGGCAGAGCCGGTTTGCATTGGGAAATGACATAGGCGGAAGTCATGGTAAACAGAAATGCTTACTTACATACATTAGAAAATATTATTTTATTTGATGAACCGATAGACATTTAAAGAAACAAGGCTCATATTTTACTTGTACTTGATTGAACTAGAGACGTTGAAAAATTTGGTGATGGACTGTGATTCGAACTCGTATCTCCTCTTTCGAGGATCTGAATCTCTCGGAACAGTATAGTTCAATCATTTCGTTCCTTTCCCAAGACATTCTCTAGGTCTCCTTCAAAGGCAAGTATGTGCGTCCGAATCCTATCCCAGAACAAAAATATCCATAATTTAATTTCAAGCCTTATCACGTGCACACAGGCCTGCTAGTGAAAAGTAACGTGCATTTTTAATGTCTGTTCATGTATTGACAACAATCGCGATGGGTGTCGTTATTTCTGGTCAAACACGCACACATCCTCACATCTTACTGTTGGTGAGTAAGCAATTGATATTTAAGCTATATTCGAGTATGATAAAGAAGCATGGATAAGTGAGCGGTTCGATTGTCCTTCAGGCACTAAAATTTTGTATCCTTATTTTAGATTCAAACGCCTAGCAGCTGGTAAGAAAAACCGATACGTAACATTTGATTTTACTTAGTTGACAATCCGATCACATGTTGGGTTCATATCTCCGTCACAGAACTTCACATCATGCACTTCATCTTTAAATGCATGCACACTTTGTTACTTCTGAATGGAGGTATATCAGACATATTTCGTGGTTAGTTAACGGGAACGAAAGGGTCTTGATAGGAGTCCCGGTTTACTACAAAAACTGTCGTCTTTTATTTTCAAGTTTAGATTTGGTTACTGATATTGGCAAAAATTTCGGTAATTCATGACTCTTGAGGGATAGTCAGCAATATGATATGTTTAGATTAGGTTACATTAATACTTGTTCCATCGATCATGAGTACGACATTTCGTAGTGATGTGGAAAGTGTTATTTTGATGAAAGATTTCTTTACATACCATGATCCATTTTTTTACAAAAATTTTTTGCTCTCTCCCTCATTCTTTTTTATATTTCTCTCTCTCTCTCTCTCTCTCTCTCTCTCCTCTCTCTCATTCCTCACATACACACACACACACACACACACACACACATTCATTTTTATTTCTGATTGTTGTGCTCGACTATCAGCCAGGCACAAATACGTCCGTGAATGAGTTTCTTTGTTTTGAGTGCACTTACGAAAGATATATAGAAGCAGTTATGGTAGTTAATGATTTATAATGCTTAGTTTGCAGTCAGTTCTGATTATTATTATTAGTAACTATGCTGCAGTCCCTAAACTTAGTTAAACAAATACGAATCAGACGCATTACGTATTCCAGGCCGCGGCTCGACTCGCTCTACCCATACATAATACAAAAGTTTGAGATGAATCTGATGTCTGGCCGTCTATTACACCTGAAAGGAACAAAATGTCGCTGAAGTTAGCCCTTTTTCCACATCAGACTATTTTGGGTTGAGAAGTGAAGGGAATTATGTTCAAAGTTCCATTACATTGATAACTTCAGCAGAAAGCAGAATTGCGTTTTATGAAGTGTAGCAGTTCATGTAGTCGAACTTGTGATGCCTTATCTACATTGCACCACGCTTACTGTTATGCTACTAGCTGACACACAGCTACCACAGATCCAGAAGTCAACAACAATTCCTCCAGTACTTCCGCTTTCCACAGTGCTGTGAGATAATGCATATGGCCGGATCTAGACTTCTGAGAGACAGACAGTTACAGCTTTTCTTTTGCGCTGCACGACGTTTTCAACAAACAGATAGCTCAATAGAGTAGCTCAAGTGGAAAGGAACGCTTCTTATTTAAATTTCTGCATCCTACACTGTTGTCAGTTCTGTGTATGTGGCAGTTACCTGATTTTATTTCGGTGATTACGAAATAGACTGGAATGTATCCACTGGATAGCTGAGGCAGCTCGTTCATGGCGATTTGAGCAACCAAATAAATGATGTACTGAACATGCTGCAAACCACTACAGGGAGCATGTGTGTCAGAATTCTCACCCAGTGTGGCGCAACGCCGTTATGATAGAAAAATGAGTCACAGAGAAGAGGATTTGGTGGTCTGTTGGATTTATGATAGGTTCATATACTTATGGTCTGGTTTAGGTTCCAACGTCGGCCGATGATTATTGATAGGGAGAGACAGATCCCATTCTCTTCTTGTTACGCCAAGTGAAGAAGGTATAATGGAATTGTGGTCAGAAATTCACATTAAACGTGATATTCCTTCTCTACGAGGTAGTCAGTTAGCTGGAAGACGGCGTTGAGGTAGGACGTAGTGTCGTGTGCGCTGCGCTGCCTGTGCTTCGGCGTGGTAAGTCTTGAGGTTGCTGCAGCTTAAAGCTCTGTTTATACACTCCTGGAAATGGAAAAAAGAACACATTGACACCGGTGTGTCAGACCCACCATACTTGCTCCGGACACTGCGAGAGGGCTGTACAAGCAATGATCACACGCACGGCACAGCGGACACACCAGGAACCGCGGTGTTGGCCGTCGAATGGCGCTAGCTGCGCAGCATTTGTGCACCGCCGCCGTCAGTGTCAGCCAGTTTGCCGTGGCATACGGAGCTCCATCGCAGTCTTTAACACTGGTAGCATGCCGTGACAGCGTGGACGTGAACCGTATGTGCAGTTGACGGACTTTGAGCGAGGGCGTATAGTGGGCATGCGGGAGGCCGGGTGGACGTACCGCCGAATTGCTCAACACGTGGGGCGTGAGGTCTCCACAGTACATCGATGTTGTCGCCAGTGGTCGGCGGAAGGTGCACGTGCCCGTCGACCTGGGACCGGACCGCTGCGACGCACGGATGCACGCCAAGACCGTAGGATCCTACGCAGTGCCGTAGGGGACCGCACCGCCACTTCCCAGCAAATTAGGGACACTGTTGCTCCTGGGGTATCGGCGAGGACCATTCGCAACCGTCTCCATGAAGCTGGGCTACGGTCCCGCACACCGTTAGGCCGTCTTCCGCTCACGTCCCAACATCGTGCAGCCCGCCTCCAGTGGTGTCACGACAGGCGTGAATGGAGGGACGAATGGAGACGTGTCGTCCTCAGCGATGAGAGTCGCTTCTGCCTTGGTGCCAATGTTGGTCGTATGCGTGTTTGGCGCCGTGCAGGTGAGCGCCACAATCAGGACTGCATACGACCGAGGCACACAGGGCCAACACCCGGCATCATGGTGTGGGGAGCGATCTCCTACACTGGCCGTACACCACTGGTGATCGTCGAGGGGACACTGAATAGTGCACGGTACATCCAAACCGTCATCGAACCCATCGTTCTACCATTCCTAGACCGGCAAGGGAAATTGCTGTTCCAACAGGACAATGCACGTCCGCATGTATCCCGTGCCACCCAACGTGCTCTAGAAAGTGTAAGTCAACTTCCCTGGCCAGCAAGATCTCCGGATCTGTCCCCCATTGAGCATGTTTGGGACTGGATGAAGCGTCGTCTCACGCGGTCTGCACGTCCAGCACGAACGCTGGTCCAACTGAGGCGCCAGGTGGAAACGGCATGGCAAGCCGTTCCACAGGACTACATCCAGCATCTCTACGATCGTCTCCATGGGAGAATAGCAGTCTGCATTGCTGCGAAAGGTGGATATACACTGTACTAGTGCCGACATTGTGCATGCTCTGTTGCCTGTGTCTATGTGCCTGTGGTTCTGTCAGTGTGATCATGTGATGTATCTGACACCAGGAATGTGTCAATAAAGTTTCCTCTTCCTGGGACAATGAATTCACGGTGTTCTTATTTCAATTTCCAGGAGTGTATAATACTTCGAGAAATAATGAGTAGTATGCAGTGATGGCCCAACCAAGTCGAAAAGATACACTGAAATTTACTTTTGATCGTCAATATTTACTACCCAAGTTGTTTGAAGTAGAGACTTGGTTACAAGAAGATGTGAAGTTCTTCTTTAATGATATAACAGGGATCCACCTATCGATTGTAGCTTTTGTCGTGTTTGTAAAATTGCATAGTGCCGAGTTGTGCGAGAATATAGTCGAGTCTTCTGGAAGTGTCATGAAATTTAATCATTCTGATGGAAACGCTGGTGAAATCACCGTTGCAGATGCTGGTTTCAGCATTCGCACAGTTCGGATCTTCGAGTTGCCGTTTGAGATTACAACAGAACAAATTAATGCCGTAATTTCACCCTTCGGGAAAGTGCTGAGAAACTTTGCCGAGAAATGGTCAAGCGCGCAAAAATTTCCAGTACTAAATGGAGAACGGCAGCTTCGGGTAGAGTTACAAAAGCACATCCCGTCGTACATCAATGTCTGCGGATATAGAGGGATTTTAATTTATGACGACCAGCCGCGAACCTGTGCCGCCTGTAACAAGGCTGGCAACGTTCGCGTAGAGTGTATACAGCGGCGCGTTGCACAGCTGCCGGCCGGCGAGGCCGCCAGGCCACCTGCGATGACGACACTGCCTGGAGGTTACGGCTGCCGTGGCACGTGCACGGCCGACTGCTTCCTCAGCCCCTAAGTCGTGTGAAAATACAAGTATTCCAGACACTGAAACTCCAGTGGACGTCAGTGCCATCACAGCTGACGACCTACAAGGGTCCCACCAATCTACGAAAACAGTTGACTTTCTACCAAAACAGGCACCGGCAACTGTAAAGGAAGCAGATCCGCCGGAAGTTAAAGATCGACACACCTTGCAGGAAACCTAAACTAACATTAATACTGAAAAAAGTCCGTCGAGAGACAAATCTCCAAAGAAAATTAAAGAAACGCTTGCTGGTGCAGAGGAGACAGCTCCCATAAAAATGGTTCAAATAGGTCTAAGGACTATGGGACTTAACATCTGAGGTCATCAGTCCCCTAGACTTTGAACTACGTAAACCTAAGTAACCTAAGGTCACACACATTCATACCCGAGGCAGGATTCGAACCTGCAGGTTGAATGCGGATCAGGCGAAATGCAATTCAGGTGGTGGGCGAGGAGCGCCTCTCGTCAGTTGCAACCTGGTTACGACTTGCGTCAGTCAGTTGATGTGTGCTAAACAGGCAAAGTTGTATTGAACAACTTGTTAGCAGACAAGAGCAGCAGGGCACTATTATCTGGTGTCCTCCTGGAGTCCTGAAGCTATTGGCCTCCTTGGCATTGGTTTGAAATTATCTATGAAGACTGTTTAGTAAGTATTGTACTGAAAAGACTGTTTATTTCGCCCAATGTGAGGTGACCAGGAATCCAGTTTCTTATGCCTTCGGTAACCCTCTGGGGCTGTATATTTGAATCTGAAAGTTTCTTTATGCGCCATGTCAGTACTTGCAGTGTTACTCTTGTACTTGAAATCATGGTTTGGTATTAACGAGTATTTGGTACTACTGATAGTTATTAAATAAAAATATTTGTTTCGCAATGGTAAATGACATATCAAGTTGGGCATCCCTTCCAAGTGTTTTCCTTAAATTAATGCCGATCCTTGTTCTTGGTCTCAAGTACGTCCTACAGAAATCAATGGCATTTGAAACCATAGGCCCGCGGTTTCAGGTTCAACATCGATATGTCGGCGCAACACCGCCTATCGGTAAAATGTGTCAGTGCCTCTCGTTATCGCTACAAACCGAAGGTAGTGGATCAGTGTGACTCGAGCAGAGGTGCAGTATGCCTCGCAGACGTATGCACGAACCGTACTCCGTGATCAGAAGTTTGAAAGAGGGTGCGTTAATGGCATGAGGCAATATGATGCATCCATCCGAGAAACTGCTGCTCTTGTGGGACGAAGGGTTTTGGCAGTGCAACGGGTGCGTGCAGAATGTTTCACGGACAGCCGTAGAACTCGACGAGATGGGTCAGGTGGCATCACCCAGACCACCTCCCGAGAAGATCGATACCTCATACAAATGGCATTGCAAGACAGATCTGCGTCCTCGTCGGCTCTGCCACAACAGTGAAGCAGTGGAACACATTGCACCCTATCAGGGGTGACGCTCAGTCGCCGTTTATTGCGACATGGGTTACGTGCATGTTGTCCACTTCTCCACCTACCTCTGATGAATGCGCAGGAACATGGTGTATTGATTCACGTCAGTGGGGACAGGAGTGGCATCAGATAGTGTTTTCGGTCGAATCCAGGTTTGAAAATGGTGCCTGCAGTTTGGTTCGCCGCAAAGAGAGGGAGCGGCATCACAGTGACTGCATTTGCCCGAGGCACACAGCGCCAGGTCAAGGCCTTACGGTGTGATGAGCTGATAGGTACTATCACAAATCAGGGTTAGTGCATATACAGGGCAATGTGGCCTGTGTGACGTACTTAAATGACATCCTGCGACCTGTAGCCGTACCCTTTGTGCACAACACCTCAGACGCCATTTTTCAGCATTACCGCATGTTCCTCCACGAACACTTGCCTTCTTGGCATCACAGGATGTCAGCCTTTTGCCCTGGCCCGCCTTATCACCAGACTTGTCGGCAATCGAAGATTGCCACCACAGTTGAACTTTGGAACCAGGTGAATGCAGTGCCACCGACTACACCACAGGACGCCATTCGCTCCTTATATGCATCACGCGTGAAACAAGTTATCAACACCCATCTGCTGTGCATACTAGGCAGCAGGACATGCTGAAACGAGCTGACTTTAATGCTAATCACTTCTGCAGAATATACTAATATACATGTCACGTGAATATGAACGTCCTACCTCTTGTAGTTCAAGTTGTACTGCCTTTCTGAACATGATTGTACATTTGCGAAGATGGTCGGTTTCCCACATTTTCCTACTGTTTTTAGGAAGATGCAAGGTGGGTGTTCAGTTTTTCTGGTAAATCAAGTCTTTTAACAGGCAATTGGTTTGTATGAAAGATGGCGACTTCTTCTTGTGAACTACTTTCTCTGCCTGTTTTGGGTATATCTAACATGTGGCATATTTAATAGAGAAGGCTGAAGTCTCTGCCGAAGCATTTGGTTTGGGCAGAACAATAACGTAATGATTTGTCCTCGAACCAATTCTTCCAGGAGCCCTTTTTTAGCACAGAAACCATTTCCGTTGACGAAACATATAGTTGAAGTGTCTTTTCTGGACATGAATGTGGAAAGATTACCAAATTTCGAAAGTTTTGCAATAGATTAGACTTGGACAGGTAAGTCAGGAGGGTGCTGATGTAGATGTGTAGGGTTGTTCCAAGCGTGCGTAATTTCCTTGTCCCGCCGGAGCAACTTCCTGGAGTTTCAATAATAAGGGATCTGTGTTCCGGAAGAATGTTGAGTAATGCAATGGTGGATGCACACAGGAAGTTTTCAGTTTCTGAGCAGCCTGTACTGATGAATGTTGGTCTCAAGCCGCTATTTACAGCGTCATTCGCTCCCAGCGTCCACTGCGCCTTTTGATATCCTTTTGTTTTTGAGAGCCCACAGTGATATTCCGTAAAATCACATTCTCTCGCCGACTGGTGGAAATTATAGCCAACGAGATGTTAATAAACTGATTGATGGATTACAAGCCTTGACTAGATGATACCTCCGTACTTGTTTACTAGGTTTTCCGAAACATTTATTTCGACTGACTCCTTCACAACATTATCCCAGCAACTTCGCTTTTGCACGAGTCATGTAGGTAAGTGGTTTTTTACTTTTCTTTGTCTCAGTCTCAAATTTGTCCTTGGAAGTTCCTGAATTCGACTGCCACACCCCATTCCTTTGACAATCCGATCACCTACTCCTGCTGCACACTGTTCGTAGTTGCTGCAATTCATAGGCGTAACTCTCCTCGTCTGAAAGGGTTTGAGATCTGCGGACCAGAGTTCTCACCACAGAATTTCTCTGTGACGGATAGTGATGGCTGGAGGCGTAAAGCTGTATGTCAATGTGCGTGGGTTTACTATAAACACTGTGATCCAGTGCCTCGGCAAGGTTGCTGGCCTCCTTTTTCAAGTTCCATCGTGAATTGAAATTTTCCAGGAACGTTTCAAGTTTTCTATTCCATATGGCCGCACCACAATCGTGCCGATCAGGTACCGAAATACACAGGGTGAGTCATAAGCGAGAAAAAATATATCGAGGACTACATGATGCTATGCGTAACACGCGACGCACCGTTGTTAATTTCGTTCTCCTCGGTGTACTGTGTACGTAAAACAAAAATATCTCTTAAGCCTCATGGTCAGTACATGTCATTCACCCATAGATATAACACATGACACAACAATGAGCTAATATGTATCTGCCAGCGTTTGAAAGATACGAGAAAGAATAAATCCCATCGTCATGTATGTCAAATTGTATGAGAACTTGCGAATCATGCGTTGCCGGCGATAACGGAGTGTGCAGTCCCATGTTAGGGAATGTGTGTCCTGTAAGAGGGATGAATGGTCAACGGCGGAAGTAAACCCGCGGCGTGTATGACGTGTTTCAAACATCTCTACGCTGCTTACTCTGCCCGATACTCGCCGTGTCGACATTTGCTAACGGCCGCGTCGCAGTGTTACTACAGTACCACGGCAAGTTTCACAAACGAGGAATACGCCGACATCCACCACACCTACAGGCTTGCAGATGGAAGAGATGACGTTGCAAGGCAACTGTATCTCGAGAGGTTTCCTAGCCGGCGCCTTCCATCTGCAAAAGTGGTTTTACTCTGTGGACAGGCGCTTGAGGGAGTATGGTGCATGTGTAGCACCTCCAGGATTTAGTGGTCGTGGCCGACCGTCGACGTACAGTGCGGATGCCGAAGAAAAAGTGTTACATACTGTTGCGGAGGACCTAAGAATGAGCACCAGGTCTCTCGCCACTGCGGTCGGAATGTCACAATCTACTGTTACGCGAGTACTCCATAGAAACCATTACCATCCCTTTCGCATGCAGACGGTACAGGCATTATTGCCGGAAGACTACCAGAGGAGGCTGGACTACTGCAGTTTTATCCTACAGCGTCAGACCCACGACCAGCATTTTTCACGAACAATACTGTTCACCGATGAAGCTTATTTCACGAAGGAGGGTATAGTGAATTCGCATAATTGGTACGGGTGGGCGGAAGAAAACCCCCACAGCACAGTGATACGAGGGTACCAACAACTATGCGGTGCCAATATCTGGTGTGGTATTATTGACCACCGTCTCATACGGCCACATGTGCTACCACAAAGGCTTACATGAGAGCGGTATCTGCGTTTCCTGGATGCTACATTACCGGAACTGTTGGAAGACGTTAGTTTGGCCTCTCGTGTGAACCTGTGGTATATGCATGATGGTGCCCCCACTCATTTCAGTGACACAGTGCGACGCCACCTGGACAATGCCTTCCCTTCGAAATGTATCGGTCGTAGAAGCCCTGCAGCATGGCCGGCAGGATTGGCGGACCTGAATGCACTGGATTTCTTTTTGTGGGGCCATCTGAAATCTGTGATTTATGAAGGAGAGGTAGTTGACGTCAACACCCTTCAACACAGAATACAACATGCCTGTGATATTAGGCAAAGAGATACAGACATGTTGGATCGTGTTCAGCAATCCTTCCTGCGAAGAGTTCAACTTCATTCCGAACAGTACTTATAAACCGCCATTGCAGCTTCTGGTTATGTGTTGTTATGTTAGTTTCGATTTATACAGCTATATTGTATTCGTTTGTATTAACTGCCACATACCTGTGTAGTTGTATTTTGTATTCTGCATCTATGTACTCGTTCCTTAAAACTAAGTCTGGGACACCAAAACCAAATTATAAAACATGCATGTAACGTAGTGCAGACCCTCCTCACCTTCCTTTCCCTACGCCAACTAACCACAATACATAATACCAGCAACCGGTACGAGATAGATGCGGGCGCTGTCATTGTTCACAGTGTCACGCAGACCGTCGCTTGACGCCGCATGCCTCGCCTTCTCGTGAGCGGCTAGACTACCTACAACACTCGCATGTTGTGCCATGTTGCTGATCTGTCCCCTTGGCCAATGTCGGTGCATAGTAAAACCCAACAGTCCACTTCATATTTCCAGATTTTTACCATTCAATTGCATTGTCATTTATTAACATAGGAACATGCGGAAAACGAATTTATGTTTGTAGCACAGTGTGTGACGAGTTGCACGAAATATTTTTCCTCTTTTATGACTCACGCTGTATGCGTTGGTTTTGAACTTGGTGGGTTCTAGAACTTATTCTCGAAAATTTCCACATACAGGCTTGCCAAGACATGTGGTAATGGACAATCCGTCGCCATGCCATAGATTTGTTCATAACAGTGTACAATGAGCAAGCAATAAGTTCATGTCAGAACTTAACTAAAATTCAATGAAACAACAGCTGAACTTTCCCGCTTTTGCTTTCAAGGTTTCAGAAAGTGGGACGCTTGTAGGAGGAGAGTGTAACGTAACTGACTATTCATATTCTGGAGCCGATGTTGATAGAGGTGGTGCGTACAGTGAGCGGATTTGAGAAGCGGTGTTCGCACTTCCGCACACGTTCGCCGAGAGTGCGTTTCAGGTCTTTTACAAGCTGACATGTAAATGCCTTGGTTCAAATGGCTCTGAGCACTATGCGACTTAACTTCTGAGGTCATCAGTCCCCTAGAACTTAGAACTACTTAAACCTAACTACCCTAAGGACATCACACACATCCTTTTGTACCTTAGCAAGGCCATTTATTTGTTCTGTGAAAATCGATATGTATCGAAAATAATCATACTGAAGACAATGACTTACATTGGAACTGTAACGTTGCCCTTGTAGGATTAAAGTTTCCTTTTAGTCCTGCAGATTTCTAAATGTTACTTGTTCTTTCTTCGATATGATAAAACTTAACATCGGTGCTTTAGTAAACGCTCCACACGTTTTGTAATGAACGTCTTATGTTGTTTCCACTGGAAGTGAAGCTGCAACATGCTCCATGACGCTGATTCTATCTGCTGTTGGTTTCATTATTGGAATGGGCGCGAATTAGAGCCCATTAACAAGGACCCTCAGAACATCCTTGTCAAGATGTTTGTCAATGAGATTAATTACTGTATATCTCACTGCACTTTGACATTTTGTGCTAGCGGTCGGATTTTTCTTTATGGTGTGCAGAAGTTATCAGTGGTAATGATACTGCTTGTGACCGTGTCGTATTCCTAAGAATCTGAAAAGAGTGAAGCCAACATGAAAAGATGGCAACGAAAAAGTATTCGTTGGGTGTCACTAATTATCTCTCATAGCAGTGCGAGGCTTCCTAGATGCATAATGATATTTGTTGTAGGTGTGTTAATGTGATGTTTGATTTTGGCGAAGATATGTATTACTTTTATCGTCTCGACAACTTCCCAGGATGGTCACTGTTCCAAGACATCGACGTTTCTTCTGACGGATATTTTTAAACTGGCCTATGTTGTGGAACATCACCTACCTCTAACGTGAAATGATGTTATCTCTCAAATTATCTGGGCGGCACGCACCATTATGTGTAATTAATACATTTATTTCCTTAATGATGAACAAAAATGAAATACAGTACCAGAAATTAAATACTGAACGATTTCACACCAAAAATATTTCAGAATAGTAAAAATCGCTAATTTGTTTCATGTCAACTGTCCAAATTCGATGTTCTTTGGGGTACTTCCTGTTTGACGAACTAGGTAGCCATTTCGCAATGCCGCTACTGCATCCTTTATTCCAAAACTGAGCACACAGTCAACATGATCAACTGCAGTAAAAGACCTAAAAGTAGCCAATGCGGTCGTGTCTTTTCTTATACATAAAAAAAAAACAGAAAAAATAGCGACTTACGATATCACTCACTGCAAACAAGCGAACCGCCTTTTCATATATTTGTTGAAAACTTTAAGCGAGGTTCATCGAATTATATTTATGAAGACGTCTCTAAAACCATTGTTCAAAATGTGTGCCTTAGAGCAAGATATATCTGCACTAGCAAAGTAATGATATTGAAAATCTGGAAACCGATTAGGGACAAGCCTTACACCGCACCATAATAACTTAGCTTTCGCAATCAATGTATGTCGATGAGAATATGGTTCTAAGTGTATGAATGCGTGGGCCACATTCAGGGGTGTAGAAAAGTATGAAAACACGACAAACACAACACGTTACCACGCATGATATGGTGTAGTAAACCAGTTGGCAACCAAAACAACCATCTCGAAGTGGATAAATACAGGCCCCGTATGGTTTTCAGGACTATATTGTCTCATCCTTCCTGCAAAGTAATAGCAAGTTCAGGTAAAGATGGTGGAGGTGGATAGCAATCACGTACCCCTCTCTCCAACGTAGATCACAATGGTTGAATTACATTGAGACGGTGACTTTGGTGGACGTGGAGGGGATGCGACAGACAATCATCAATGTCTCGAAACGAATATGCTAGCTGTTCGAACTGGGCTCTGTCTTCTTGGAACACAGCATATGATTTGATGAACCAAAATATTCGATTAATCTTTGGCAGTAATGCGATCTGGCACAGCAACCAAGAGACCAGGGGCTACCACTATATGGCTGCCCAAACCATCACGGAACCTCTATCGTGTTTCACTCCTGGGACGTAAGCTGTGCCAGAAGTTGCAAATAGTGCGAAACAAAACCCATTCGAAAAAATTACTGCCTTCCATTGCTGCACATTCCAGGCTTCATTCCTTCTTCGCTATGTGTTCCTGTTCCAGGTATTAGCGTCACTGATGAGTGTTCTTGGAATTCCACCTCACCCTGCAGTTCCCAGCTTCTACAACTCCAATCGCGTTGTTTTGGTGCTGGCAGGGTTCGGGAGTGGGACATTCTGTTCTACGTTCACGTTTCCAGCTCTTGTTTTCTTATTTTTCGTCACAATATGTCACGATCACCCAACACACACTTTAGTCCGCGTTGTGACTTAGTTTATGATGGTTTCCACTTTCCCTGTTGCAGTAGAAATCTTCTGGATGATATCTACAGAAACAGCTAACAATAGGACCACCTTGGTTACAGAAGCACCCACCAAGCGGCTACTAAGAATTTGCCTACGTTCGAATTCATTTAGCTCTAATAGAATAGGCTCATAACTACACTCTTCTGACCACGACTGACTACTAAAACATATTGACACCATTGCACAGGTGTCACAGACTGTCAAATACGGCAATGGAACCTACAGCCCTTGCTAGCATGTTCAGTTCTGTTCAGTCATGCATATCGAGCGTCGTTTCCAAATTTTTTCCCAACTGTAGATATTCCCATGCTACAGTTTACCGACTCCAACTGCTATGAAGCTGAGGCGGGACTAACACTTCAATCTGTACATCACGCCAACACATTATACGAAGGCGGAATTCATAACACCACACCAGTCACATGTTTATCTTGGCTGTTGTACAGCAGGAGCATTTTATCTGGTTCCATTTTAATAAACCCTCAGTTTCCAACAAGGCAATGTTATGACGTATACCGTTTCTGCACTAATATTTCTTTGTGCGCATCTCATGCAGGTCGCATTTTAATCAGAGGTCCGATAAAGGAGGAAGGCATGCGCGTGGCCCCCAGCCGGAATACCACGGCATGCGCAGAGTAACGTGCGGAATCCGCCCTCGGGCGCGTGGAAATCTTGGCAACGCACCCGGCCGCAAAACATAGCGGCGGGAAGTCGCAGGTCGGCCAACATCGCATCTGCTCATATAAACTGCCATTATGACTTGCATTGCTTGTGATTTATTTTTCTACTGAAACCTGCCTGTCAACAGTCTTTTGACCACAAGACACTGCCATCTAAAAGTAGCCGAAATATTTCGAGACCGAAAAGTAATGTAGTAATTTCACATTACATTCAAACAGATAAATTGTCTAGAAATTTAAATTTTTCATCAATGGTGTGATTAATCTAATTTCCAATAACTTTTTCCAGTCTAGTGTGCATATTTTTAATGCTGTGTCGGTTGAGGAACCTTTCTGGAGATGGCATTTTGGACATCATCCAAAGTTTCACTGCACTCACACTACTGTGCAACCTTTTATCAGAGCACACACTTGCATTCTTTATTTGACCCACGCACTGTGTAATTTAATGCATAAATTAGAGCGATTCTTTTATCCTCTATTACGTCCCCTCGTGCAGCGTGGAGTACATATGAGCTGGTATAGTGGAGTGCAGGTGTGAGCCCAGGAGGCTCCAGAGAAAGGCAGCTGCTAATATAACAAGTTCTTTTATTGACACATACGCACTGCTTAATACACCAGGTCGGTGCCTGCCTGGCTGCTGAATTCTGCGAGGCTAGCTGCGGGCATGTTCCGTGATCCTTACGTGTCTGCGCTAGCAAAACTGTGGCCTCGTTATGTAAGCCGGTCATGCGGTATCCGTGCCAGCCGCGTGTACTCGGGGTTCGTGTGTCTGCGACAGCCACTGGCGATGCCCGGCTACGTCCCGTAGGTGGATACTCACCACACTGAGATGCCTGTCCTGCCAGTGTCTGTAGACGGCTGGTGTGCTTGGGGCCAACCCTCAGCGTTCTTGGCAGGGATCAGCCAATTTGATGTAGGTGGCCTGGTGTGGCCCATTGCGCCGTGGCACTATGTCCCGGGAGCGACTCGATGTGTAGAGCTGTTATCCTGCTGTGGAATCGAACCTGTAATTTATATTGGCAGGTCCATGTGGTGAACTCGTCCGGCACAGCCGCATCGTCCTGGCTGGGCTGCGAGACTCTGAATAATGCTGTTACAAAAAATTACCAGTACCTACAGTCATGATCCGGCAGAGATTCTGAAATCAGATACTGAATTGTAAGGCGTAACCACGAGCACATATTAACTCAGATCACAATGTAGTTGTGATGACGAGAAGGCTGAAGTTTAAGAGATTAGTCAGAAAAAATCAATACCCGAAGAAGTGGGATACCTACGCACTAAGGAATGACGGGATATTCTTGAAGTTCTCTAAGGCTATAGATATTATGATAAGGTATAGCTCAGTAGGCAGCTCAGTTGAAGAGGAATGGACATACGTGAAAAGGCTAACCACAGAAGTTAGAGAGAAAAACAAGCATACAAGGAAAGAAACTGCGAAGAAATACTTCAGTTGATCGACGAAAGAAGAAAGTACCAAAGAGTTCAGGGAAATTCAGGAATATAGGAATACAAGTGGCTGAGGAATGAAAGAAATAAGAAATGCAGAGAAGACGAGACGAAATAGCTTCAAGAAAAATGTGAAGAAATCGGAAACGAAATAACTATCGGAAGGATTGACTAAGTGTATAGGCAAGTCAAAACAACCTTCGGTGAAATTAAAATTAAGTTTGATAACCTTAAAAGTCCAACGGGAATTCTGCTGTTTCATGCAGGGGAGAGCGCGGATATGTGGAAAGAGTACATTGACTCCCTTACGAGGGTGAAGATATGTTTGATGTGATAGAAGAAGAAACAGGATTCGATTCTCAAGAGACAGTGGATCCAGTATTAGAATCAGAATTTAAGAGAGCTTTGGAGGGAAGGGATAGACAACATTCCATCAGAATTTCTAAACTCGTTAGGGGAAGTGACCACAAAACGACTATTCACGATAGTGTGTAGAATATATTAGACTGGCGACATACCATCCGACTTTCGGAAAAATACCTTCAATACGATTTCGAAGACTGCAAGAGCTGACAAGTTCGAGAATTATGACACAATCAACTGAACAGCTTATGTATCAGGTTGCTTACAAGAATAATATACATAAAATGGAAAATAAAAGTGAGGATGTGATAGATGACGATCAGGTTGACTTTAGGTAAGGTAGACACCAGAGAGGAAATTCTAACGTTGCAGTCGATAATGGAAGCAAGGATTTGTCGTGGCGGGACGCATCAAACAAGTCAGAAGTAAAAAAAAAAAAAAACCGAAGGCAGAGAGAGAGAACTATACTCAGCAGCGGCGTGCTTTTTGAGTATAAACGCCACTACCAGTGATGTATCCGAAAACACGCCTGCCACTGACAATGGGGAAATCTGTATTGTTCCTTGATGTAACAGTCTGTGCAGTGCTGTTTCAGTAAGCTAACATGCCTCGCGACATCGCGCTGGCCTTGTTGAATTATTACCGTGAAAACATCATGTGCTCGCCTGCTGTCAGCGCTGCCGCAATATACCGCTAGGGCTCACATTAATACGGCCATATTTGATGATTATGCTACACTTCTATAAAAACAGACAATTTCAGATTCAGCTTCCTCTGATATCTACTGTTTACACTGAAATCCCCTCACCTTCTGTCCCTAATTCCAGTTACTTCTCCTGCATACCACATTTTCTAAGTGTTTCTATAAAACAGTATAACATTACTTAACTGGGAAAGATAAGGGTTCTGACATATAAATGCAGGCAACGAATTACGTAACTGTAGTGCTATGGAGTTCTAGTGCGATAAAGATTTAGAATGTTTTCCAGGGTTCACCTCTACCCAACCTCGAGTCACTACAATGTTAGTGGATCGTAAGACTTATATCTGTCAGCCCGCATCTCGTGGTCGTGCGGTAGCGTTCTCGCTTCCCACGCCCGGGTTCCCGGGTTCGATTCCCGGCGGGGTCAGGGATTTTCTCTGCCTCGTGCTGGCTGGGTGTTGTGTGCTGTCCTTAGGTTAGTTAGGTTTAAGTAGTTCTAAGTTCAAGGGGACTTATGACCACAGCAGATGAGTCCCATAGTGCTCAGAGCCATTTTTTGAACTTATATCTATCATGTTATTCCACATTACAAAACACATGCTTCAAATGGTACTCAACTGTATAGCACAGGTAAATGTGTCAACATAGTACACTGGGGTGAATGAAATGGAGTTTTACCCCTTTGGAACACTATGTCGATGGACAGTGATATTTTGCAGACTTGTGTATGACAGTTCTATGTTTTGGCACATAACTCTTGATTCTTTAATGTTGATCAGTTTTTTGGAAAGATGTATTGATATTATGGTCTAAACTTAGCCAACCTAGTAACAGTTTACTTATCTAGATATTATCTGTCTTGGTACAAAATACCTGCCTAGATACACATGTATTTTAAAGCAATGCTACCGGGACAGAGAGATTGCCCACATACGATTAGATGAATACTAGACTGGTACATAAATACCACCACACTTACATGATTCGCAAACACTAGACACATTCACACATTCACTAGGGGTAGACAAAATTTGCCTCTAGGTGGGGCGGGGGAAGTATTGTGGTGTCACCAGGAAAGACATTTAACCGACCCTTAAACTAATCACGTCTAATCCGCTAATAACCATGCCGGCCATGAGCAGATGACAGACCAAAACACTAAAAAAATAATAGGAATATCTTTCCTGATATAGAACGTTAATGTACAGTAAAGCTACATCCTTTGAGCATATATAATTATACAGCAGTTTCCTATATCTACAGTAAGATTTGGAACAGTGTGCATGTAGTACATTGTGAACCTTTTGGAACATCCCAAAACCGTTTACTTACCTTCCATTTAAATGTGTATTGCTATATGTCACAGCAGCTCCGTGTTTTATTACTTGTACCTGCAGACAATCTAACAAATCTACTAAAGAGAATGTACATCCGGATTTTTCAGTATTCATTGTGCAAATGTGTAAGCAATAGTTAATAAAATTTTTAAAGAGTATTTCTGTTATTATTCGCCCATCCGTACAGAGTATCGAAGAAAATGCTAGCAGGAGCCTTTATTCTTCTTCCAAATATCTACCTAGAGGAAAAAAGTCCATCGACACAATGCTAGCTCCCCAAAGCCAGCCATTATATACACTAAAAAACGATTTTGGTGAGGCCATGTATATCACAATGTTAGTTAACGCATCACAGGTGAGATGCTGATTTTACCTGTCTTAAAGATAGCTTTATGCTTACTAATACGTAAAAAATTTCGCTCCGTGACTACCTCACAAAGATGAAACACATGTTTTACTTTTTCGTTTTTGATTACAAGGAATACAGATCAATTGCAGCTATCAAAGCTTCTAAATAATTCTAAACGTCCAAGACATACATAGCAAGTGGAAATAGTGTTCGAGGGACTGAATTATCTATTTGTAAACGCAAGGCCCATTTGGGCTATCGTATGTAACACGATGTTTTTAGGAATGCATCTAGATTCGGTAACTAAAAGAGGGTCTCATACAGTGCTATACGAAGAAGAGTTCCTGAAGATTCTTTTGGGCACAGAGGCAGGAGAAGTCATTAGAAAGTTTTGTTGAGAGAATAAGGTAAATAAAGCCAAATACATACGAGCTGGCCGGCCGGTGTGGCCGTGCGGTTAGAGGCGCTTCAGTCTGGAACCGCGTGACCGCTCCGGTCGCGGGTTCGAATCCTGCCTCGGGCATGGATGTGTGTGATGTCCTTAGGTTAGTTAGGTTTAATTAGTTCTAAGTTCTAGGCGACTGATGACCTCAGAAGTTAAGTCGCATAGTGCTCAGAGCCATTTGAACATACGAGCTGGTCAAGAATGACAAATTGTACGAAGTTATTCTCCAGGGGGCGGGACGAAGTGCATTAGGTGACTGTCTAATAGGGCAGCCATCTGATAGATCGAGGAGGGTACCTGCAGGACACCCAAAGAATATGGCTGCTGCTGTCATGTTAGCTAAGGACCTTGACGCGATAGGTGCAGTTACAGCAGTATGCAGCGAAACAGATTTACTGATGTAAGACGTTGTAGATGAGTACGGCCTACATACACATGCGGTGTCGCCGGACATAATGTGCGACACGTGGCATACATCAGCACCAGTAGCAGAATTGCAAGAATGTAAAACTAAATGAAATAGAGGCGAAAGAATCTGGCGTTAAACGGGAAAGGGAACTCCAAATTCGTTGGTGGGCGTTTCCAGTAAGTTTCAGCCCTGAGAAAACGTATGAAAAAGCAGGGTGTAGATTAACAAGAAGTAAAATAAAATTATTGGATACATGGGAGCATGGGTCAGTGGCAAGTCTGGACATGTTGGTTAAATGCAGTGCAAGCCTCCACATTATAGGATATGTGGCATAGGGAGCAGTGATATGGAATCATTATGATTGACTTTCTTTAATTTTCACTCTAGGCTGAACTATTCTGGGAGGATGTAGAAGCTGTGTCCCACACAGAAAATTGGTACTAAGCAATCCCAAATTTGGATTTCCTGTTTAACCATCACGCTAAATCTGACTGTTAGCAGTGCACAATAGAATTCTGAGGAAAACTATTCCATCTGGCGAAAACAGTCGCCAGTGATATACTATAAAGAGGTTCAGGTGCCATAAAGGGTAAACCAATTAATCTCCAGGCAAAATCAAAAAGATTCGCTTCACACGATAATGTGTGAGAGGGATCGGGATGTCACGTTGGCTGAGCATGCGGATGGAATCATCTGTTGACATGTTATGTGTACCATAATTTCTAGGGAAGAACTACGTTTTGGATACATCATGATGTGTCATACATAGAAGTATTTCACATGTACAGGATTTAGATCATGATAGAGGGTTTCGCCTCAGTGTGGTAATTTCGGCATCAATGAAGTAAGTTTGGTTAAGGGACTGTTAGCTGCTAATTCAGACACACTACAGCAAAATGATCTAGACAGGTGAAGTATGGGCTATAGTCACAAGAAAGCTATTCGTACAGCTGTATCACATGCAAAAGTGGAGCGTTTCAATGGAGTTGACACAGTAGCTATTTAGATATGGTGGTTGTTAGAATTCGGGGACCTGCATAATCTTCATGGCTACTTGCAGACGGCACCCATAATACAGCACAGAATTCCGATTGGAGTTAAACCATCTGTGTATTAAAAACTGTACAGAGTCCTTAGTCACATGCAGACAATTATGAAAGAATTTACCAAACAGTTATCGAACGGTCCTGTAATATATGGAAGTACCAGTCCCGGTGGTGCTACTGCAGTCATTGTATCACAGAAATCATCACACAGAATGAAGAAGTGTAGATCTTTTTGCGCTTCACACTACTTAAACAGTAAAACGGTGACAGACATATAGCATACCTAACATTACAGAAACACTGGGTAATTTAGAGCATTGTAAGTGCTTTTCCGCTCTAGGCGTGGAGTTAGTTGCAGAGGACCTAAATATGACGTGAATTTCGGCAATTAGACACATCTTATATTACTGTCCACTATCAGGTGTCTAGATACTTTCGATCACATAGCGTTTGCACAAAACAGATATCCAGCTCACTACGTGCAACTGATAGGTCTGCAAGTTCTCGCCTGTGCAATACTCAAGTGGCAGGATGTATAAAGTACCCCTAGCTGGATTCCTACATCAGTGCAATAAAATAGAGCGTTGGAATTTCTCTGCAGCTCTGTGTAGTGCGAGTGCTAGGGGAGAACTACATATCGGATACATCGCAGTGTGTTATATGCACAAGTATTGAATACATACACGATACAGATGGTGAGAAAGTGGCTCCTGTGAGTGTGGATCATTTCGGCGCTGGTAAAGCAAGTTTGGTTTAGAGACTGTTAGTTGCTAATAGCTTACTCATGTAGTTGTTTTTAATATCTAAAATGGTTAATGAGAGCCACGTTGTGTTGCTTACACAGAACCCCATTTACGTTCCTATAAACCAAACACAGGTCCTTTGTCGTAATACGCTAGTGTGATTATAAATCTCTGATCGCTATGATAGTGTCAGCTTTAAGAAACAAATAAAGGGAAGCCTAGCGCCCTGTCAAAGGTCCCTGGCCTTGGCGGTGGTACAGGAACCACTATCCAGTGTGAATGAATTTTATTTTATGTATTGGTTCTCGACTGTTGCTCTCTGCAGGAGTGTTTGCTACTGATTACCTTTGTATGTCTCCATAAGAACGCAGTCAGATTACCACGCTAACTGTTTAAATAAAAGTAAGCTGTAAGGGACTTCCAATACTATAATATACACATATGTTTAGTTACTGATTGTTAGAAAGTATATTTTGTAGGACTTCCGTTGCAGCTGTGCGATATCAGTTACATCAATGTTTTTGAGGTACTGTAGAAGTCCAATAAATATATTTTGTGATAAGACCTAGTTTTGTTAAGCATTATACATTGTTCAGTGTTCATTTAGCCAAAAAACTGATTTCCACGAAAAGGTTCCCTCTTCAAGCTAATAGTAGTGCTGGGGTAAAAAAGGCATGTTTAAACACCAAGGGAATGCCCAGCAAATCTATCAGTGATATCTGACCTTCGTGGTGGTATGTGATCGTTGCAGCCTCTATGTTTCTACCAAACCAGGGGTTCCTCATTTTTTGAAGTTTGCTACTGAAGCACGAGTGGAATCCTGTTCAGGAAAACATTAGCATCGATAGTATGTATGGCATGGTAACAGAATTTAATAATTATGTCTCATTCAAGGAAATATTACAGAGGACCAGGAGGGTGGTTATAAAATCACAGTTTTTTGAAGTATAAGACCAGTGGCTACAGCCTACATACCATGGCTGGAAAGAAGAGACACTTTCCAGCTCCCGATGTATGAGTGTAAGTAGGCTGTTTAGGTTTTTATATTGGTAACGCCACGTAGCGCTCTGTACGAAAATCACTGGCTGTGTTGTGTGCAGTCTGTGGCTGGATTGCATTGTTGTCTGCCATCGTAGTGTTGGGCAGCTGGATGTTAACAGCGTGTAGCGTTGCGCAGTTGGAGGTGAGCCGCCAGCAGTGGTGGATGTGGGGAGAGATATGGCGGAATTTTGAAATTTGTAAGACTAGATGTCATGAACTGCTATGTATATTATGATTTTTCAACACTATTAAGGTAAATACATTGTTTGTTCTCAATCAAAATATTTCATTTGCTAACTATGCCTATCAGTAGTTAGTGCCTTCAGTAGTTTGAATCTTTTATTTAGCTGGCAGTAGTGGCGCTCGCTGTATTGCAGTAGTTCGAGTAACGAAGATTTTTGGTGAGGTAAGTGATTTCTGAAAGGTATAGGTTAATATTAGTCAGGGCCATTCTTTTGTAGGGATTTTTGAAAGTCAGATTGCGTTGCGCTAAAAGTATTGTGTGTCAGTTTAAGCACAGTCATGTATAATTGTTCTAAGGGGACGTTTCATGAGGAGTTATTTAAATTGTGTATGTACATGTGCTCCTGGCGTATTTACCCTTCCTGCTACTGCAGTTGCGTAGGGGTGCATCTTGTAAAAAGAGCACAGTCGAAACAGTCAGGCAGCGGCCGTTAATGAGGGCGAGCTACTGTCAGCACAGAGCCCTGGCCACCCGGTGGCGCCATGCTGCAGGAGTGCACAATCACGGAGCAGACCAGAGAGGAGGTCTTTCCGCATTTTGTTTCCTTTAAGTACAGATGCAGCTAATCTTATTCCGTCCCAGTGGTTGCAGTAACAGTATTAACACGTAAAGAACGCCTCTAGTAAGTGTTAAACATGTATCTATAGGCCATCAGTGTAATTTAGCTGTGCCTTGATGTGTGACCTACAGTTTGCGTCTTTTAAGATAATACTCACTTTGAATTTTTAAATGTCCTGCTATTTTTACATCTCCGCTATAATGCAGTAATGTCTGACTTACTCTGGGTAGCCTGATGGTGGTGTCATAGTGATTCACCCACATGGTGTCTGATATACTCTTTCTGTGGGGTCAATCAATAAACTATTCTCCCAACAAATTTCAGTAACCAGCGACAGAAAATCAGTTATCTTTAACGGTAATGATAAGGGAAAGGATTAATTCAACCCAACGCTTCACTTTAGATTTTGCATTTATTGTCACGCCCTTCAATGTAAACCACAGAACAAGCAAGTGTAAAAATGAGAGAATATTTACACTCGTAATATTTGCTACATAACTTAAGAATTACTTAATAAACAATAGGAATCTAAAATTATTCCTTTTTAACAAAGATGTTTTTAAGACCACAAAAAATAAAGATCAACGGTTAATGAAGTCCCATAAACTTGAGCAAGGATCACCTATTCAGTCTCTGAATGAAGTCAGTAGGTGACATAGGGGACAATCAGACGTACATTAAATGTTACACCATTAAGGACGATCACTCATTAAGAATTATAACCACAAATTAAAGAAGATTCATTTAAACCAATTAAGATCAATAGCAAATAATTAAACACGTCTGAGCAGATGTATCAAAACCAAATCTTTCAGTTCTATAACAATGTTGGATCGTGGAATACGCCGGATTACCAACACAGGAGGCTAAATTTTACCAAACAGCAATTTTTACAAACCTAGAAGTATCTTAATAGTGTACAATACTTAGGTTATCCAGAACTACTCTGATTTGCCTTTATTGGGCATATCTGTGGAGTAGATAATTAACCTCTTATTTCATTCTCCTGGAATACTGAGCGGCAATAGATACTCGGGCAGCTCTTACCCCAGCGTGGCTCGGGAAAGAGGATGGCTCCACCAGGAGGAGGAAACGTTTACCCAAACTGGAAAGGGAACTCGTCTAACGCGAGCCACTAAGTTGGACGAAGACCAGTTGGCGATTATTAATCATTAACCAAAGGTTGCTGGCCAGCGGACGAAATTTACGAAGGCAAAGGTAGCTTCATTTGTGCTCACAAGAATTGATAACTTCTGCGAATGAGATTCCAGCAGAACTACCGCCGTAGTGTCAATACGGGACTTCGGAGCTGGGGAGAGCAAGTCAACAACGGTCTCCACCCAATAGGCCCACCATTACAGAGAGACCGAACAACCGAAGTCAGTCGTGGCTAGGCGGATTACGAAATAGTAACTCTAGCACAACCTTAATATAATTAAACAGAACCCTTAAATGCCACGGGAACTAAACTCATTAACACAAGAATCAGGAGAAAGAAAACTAGCGTTCTACGGATCGTAGCGTGGAATGTAAGATCCCATAATCAGGCTTGTAGGGTAGAAAATTTAAAGAGGGAAATGGATAGGTTAAAGTTAGATATAATGGGAGTTAGTGAAATTCGATGGCAGGAGGAACAAGACTATTGCTCAGGTGAATACAGGGTAATAGATACAAAATCAAATAGGGGTAATGCAGGAGTAGGTTTAATAATGAATAAAAAATAGGAGTGCGGGTAAGCTACAACAAACACCATAGTGAACGCATTATTGTGGCCAGGATAGACACGAAGCCCACGCCTACTACAGCAGTACAAATTTATATGCCAACTAGCTCTGCAGATGATGAAGAAATTGATGAAATGTATGATGACATAAAAGGAATTATCCTGGTAGTGAAGGGAGACGAAAATTTAATAGTCATGGGTGACTGGAATTCGAGAGTAGGAAAAGGGAGAGAAGGAAAGATAGTAGCTGAATATGGATTGCGGCTAAGAAATGAAAGAGGAAGCCGTGTGGTAGAATTTTGCACAGAGCATAACTTAATCATAGCTAAGACTTGGTTCAAGAATCATAAAAGAAGGTTGTATACATGGAAGAATCCTGGGGATACTAGAAGGTGTTAGACAGATTATATAATGGTAAGACAGAGATTTAGGAAGCAGGTTTTAAATTGTAAGAAATCTTCAGGGGCAGATGTGGACTCTCGCCACCATCTACTGGTTATGAACTGTAGATTAAAACTGAAGAAAGTGCCAAATGGTGGGAATTTAAGGAGATGGGACCTGGATAAACTGACTAAACCAGAGGTTGTACAGAGTTTCAGGGAGAGCGTAAGGGAACAATTGACAGGTAAAAAGACGAGGACTAGTAGAAATCCTTGGGTAACAGAAGAAATATTGAATTTAATTGATGAAAGGAGAAAATATAAAAATGCAGTAAATAAAGCAGGCAAAAAGGAATACAAACGTCCCAAAAATGAGATCGATAGGAAGTGCAAAATGGCTAAGCAGGGATGGCTAGAGGACAAATGTAAGGATGTAGAGGCTTATCTCACTAGGGGCAAGATAGATACTGCCTACAGGAAAATTAAAGAGACCTTTTGAGAAAAGAGAGCCACTTCAATGAATATCAAGAGCTCAGATGGAAACCCAGTTCTAAGCAAAGAAGGGAAAGCAGAAAGGTGGAAGGAGTATATAGAGAGTCTATACAAGCGCGATGTAATTGAGGTCAATATTATGGAAATGGAAGAGGATGAAGATGAAATGGGAGATACGATACTGACAGAGTCTGACAGAGCACTGAAAGACCTGAGTCGAAACAAGGCCCCGGGAGTAGACAACAATCCATTAGAACTTCTGACGGCCTTGGGAGAGCCAGTCCTGACAAAATTCTACCATCTGGTGAGCAAGATGTATGCGGCAGGCGAAATACCCTCAGACTTCAAGAAGAATAAAATAATTCCAATCCCAAAGAAAGCAGGTGTTGACAGATGTGAAAATTACCGAACTATCAGTTTAATAAGCCACTGCTGCAAAATACTAACACGAATTCTTTACAGACGAATGGAAAAACTGGTAGAAGCCGACCTCGGGGAAGATCAGTTAGGATTCCATAGAAATGTTGGAACACGTGAGGCAATACTGACCTTACGACTTATCTGAGAAGAAATATTAAGGAAAGGCAAACCTACGTTTCTAGCATTTATAGACTTAGAGAAAGCTTTTGACAATGTTGACTGGAATACTCTCTTTCAAATTCTGAAGGTGGCAGGGGTAAAATACAGGGAGCGAAAGGCTATTTACAATTTGTACAGAAACCAGATGGCAGTTATAAGAGTCGAAGGGCATGAAAAGGAAGCAGTGGTTGTGAATGGAGTGAGACAGGGTTGTAGCCTATCCCCGATGTTATTCAATCTGTATATTGAGCAAGCAGTGAAGGAAACAGAAGAAAAATTCTGAGTAGGTATTAAAATCCATTGAGAAGAAATAAAAACTTTGAGGTTCGGCGATGACATTGTAATTCTATCAGAGACCGCAAAGGACTTGGAAGAGCAGTTGAACGGAATTGACAGTGTCTGGAAAGGGGGATATAAGATGAACATCAACAAAAGCAAAACGAGGATAATAGAATGTAGTCGAATTAAGTAGGGTGATGCTGAGGGAATTAGATTAGGGAATGAGACACTTAAAGTAGTAAAGGAGTTTTGCTATTTGGGGAGCAAAATAACTGATGATGGTCGAAGTAGAGAGGATATAAAATGTAGACTGGCAATCGCAAGGAAAGCGTTTCTGAAGAAGAGAAATTTGTTAACATTGAATATAGATTTAAGTGTCAGGAAGTCTTTTCTGAAAGTATTTGCATGGAGTGTTGCCATGTATGGAAGTGAAACATGGACGATAAATAGTTTTGACAAGAAGATAATAGAAGCTTTCGAAATGTGTCGCTACAGAAAAATGCTGAAAATTAGATGGGTATATCACATAACTAATGAGGAGGTATTGAATAGAATTGGAGAGAAGAGGAGTTTGTGGCACAACTTGACAAGAAGAAGGGACCGGTTGGTAGTAAATGTTCTGAGGCATCAAGGGATCACAAATTTAGCATTGGAGGGCAGCGTGGAGGGTAAAAATTGTAGAGGGAGACCAAGAGATGAATACACTAAGCAGATTCAGAACGATGTAGGTTGCAGTAAGTACTGGGAGATGAAGAAGCTTGCACAGGGTAGAATGGCATGGAGGGCCGGCCGCAGTGGTCTAGCAGTTCTGGCGCTGCAGTCCGGAACCGCGGGACTGCTACGGTCGCAGGTTCGAATCCTGCCTCGGGCATGGGTGTGTGTGATGTCCTTAGGTTAGTTAGGTTTAAGTAGTTCTAAGTTCTAGGGGACTTATGACCTAAGATGTTGAGTCCCATAGTGCTCAGAGCTATTTGAACCATTTGAACCAAGTAGCATGGACTGAAGACCACAACAACAACAATATATACACAATAACAAAGACTAAAGTTAAATATGCCTACGTACTAAAACACAACAGATATTGGCGAACATTAACATAATCTCGCATTTCAGACACCCATAAAATTAATTGTCTCTATATCTCCACCAGACAGTACAAGGTTATTTAACATTTTACAACGTGCTTATCCAAACAGTGACCTACGCCGTCCATGGAAAACAACGGCTTGCAGAAGGCCCACAGTCAAAAAATTTTTCTTTTTTTTTTTGTTTGTTTGTTTGTTTACGACGCGCGCCTTAAGTCAGCATGGCGTTCAAATGCACGATCATGCAAGGGGCAGTAACACACACGCAAGGCAATTTCCGATCACAAACTCAAAGCAGACAAACGTTGCCACACAGTTTTAATAGCTCCCACAACACCGGGAGATTGGCCCCGCCAGACGACGACCGTTGCACTAACTAGATGAAAAATCTTACTTTCAGTGACGACACCAACATCTGGAAGTTATTGGCAGCTACAGACGGACTTCATAGCTTCCCCAGTCCATGTCCGGAAACCAAACGTTGTCCACAGATTTAAGCCTCTTGTGTCCTCACGCCTCGGATTTTTGGGCCCATCCAGACTTAGCATAGAGGGACTGAGCGTCCCGCTGCAGAACGGTCTTCCAGTGCCCAACACTCGTCTCAGCTGCCTCGTCCGCCCTCGGCACGGCACACAGAGCCTCCAGCCAGCTAGCAGCGCGCTCGCGGAGGCTCCGCAACGCCCTAGAGGAAAGCACAGAAACTCCAAATAGGAGTAAACCTAGGGAAAAACAGGAACCGCGCAAAGGACACGGTTCAGTGTCATAAATTACAGTGAAAAGGTAAGGGTGGCGCAGATACAACTAAAAATACATTTGATGGCATTGTTGTGTTATACATTATTGTTATAAATTATAGTCATTAAAGATCAGGGCATCCTCTCCCATTTCTCGTTACTTATACGTAAGACAATCAGCCTAGAAGAGAAGAGAGAGGGTCAAAGGAGAAGGGAGAACTGATGGTCAAATAACAGCATCATGGAAGCTGATTTATCACCCTGTGCTAAAGTTGCACCTCAAGTAGGCAAATCACACGATACTTGGCTCGTTTCTGCTTTGAACACTCACTTAGGCTTTTTGTGACTGGATGAAATGTGCCATATTTTTTCAGAAATTGTCATTAAGGAAAGTTGTCAAAGAAACCACATAATTAAACATCAATGTCTATTGCATAAATAAACTTTCATCAAAGACATTTCATTGTTTACATATGGTGTGCATAGAATATGATGATTGAAACAGGTTGATTGAGACCTCTAATTTAACAAAATCATGTTACGTTACGGTGTCCACACTGTTATCATTTGAAGCACGCAGTAAATATGAGTTTCAAAACTACAGCAATAATTATCCACATGAAATGCACACACAAACCCATATTACATCCCGTGTTTGAAGCATGGTGAGAGCAAATTCATGGAAAAAAGACGCACATCAGGTGTGACGAAATGGGATATGTAATTGTCGCCCCGAGCCGTTACCGAGTCGGCCAGAGTCGGGCACAAACCGCGTACAGGAAATACGACTTGCGATCAACGAAACTTTTAGGCAATTTTTTTTTTTTGCGTTATTAGTCTTTTGGCTGGTTTGTTGCAGCCTGCCACGAATTCCACTCCTGTGCCAACCTGCTCATGTCAGAGTAGCGCTTGCCAATTATTTGCCGAATGCTTTTCAATCTCTTGGTTCCTCTACGGTTTTAATCGTCTACATCTCCCTCTAGTAACTTGGAAGTTATTCCACAATGACTTAAGAAATGTCCTACCATCCTGTCCATTCTCCTTGTAAGTGTTTTCCACACATCTCTTTCCTGTCCGACTCTGTAGAGAAACTCCTCATCGTGTATCTTATCATCCTACCAATTTTCAAGTTTCCTCTGTAACACAACATTTCAAATGGTTCCGTCTCTTTCGTTCCTGTTTTACCACAGTCTATGTTTCACTAGCATGCAATGCTTGCTCTAATCGATATTCTCAGAAATTTCTTCCTCAGACTAAGGACTAAATTGGGTACTAGTAGACTTGACTAGGCCAGAAATTCCCAGTTTGTCAGTCCCAACCTGCTTTTAATGTCCTACTTGTTCCGTCCATCTTCGGTTATTTTTCTGCCTTAGCTCCATCTACTTCGCGACCACCAATTCTTGTGTGAAGTCTCTCGGCATTCTCATTTCTGCTACGTCTTATTATTTTCGTCTTTCTTCGATTTACTACTAGTCTATATACTGTATTCATTACTGCTCACTCCTTTTAGCGGATCCTGTAAACCTTCTTCACTTTCACTGAGGATAAAAATGTCAACACGAATCTTATGAATGATATCCTTTCACATTGAATTTCAATTCCTCAGTTGAACCTCTCTTTTGTTTCCATAATTGCTTCTTCGATGTAGCGATTAACAGTAGGGGTGAAAGACTACATCCCTCTCATACCCTGTTTAATTTGAGCATTTCGTTCTTGGTCTTTCATTCTTGTTCTCTCTTAGCTCTTATCATATTGTACGAAGGGCCTTCAGTAAATAACGCAACACAATTTTTTTCTGAATGCAGATTGGTTTTGTAGATGTCCATTCCTCTTCAACTGAACTGTCTAAGGAGCTTTCTCTCGTCGTAGTATTTATAGTCTTAGAAAACTTCAAGCAAATCTCTCCATTCCTTAGGATATCTGTATCTGACTTCTTTGCGCATTAGTGCCTAGTGACTGACTAGTCCCTAAACTTCACCTTACTTCCTGTCTCGTGGAACATTCGTTAGTCAGTAAAACATACTGTTTCTTACGGGCCTATTGCTGACTTAAGATCGTTGATACAACAGGATATGTTTGACGCTAACTCGTTGAAGGACCTGCCATGCTCTCGGTACTATAGCAGCTACATGTACCTTAAGAAAATCTTGTAAAGCTTCTCTGTGTAGAACCAAACACCTCCAGGAAACGTTGTGATCATTAACCACGAAACATCCGCACCAGTATCACGGTAAGTATAACGCTATTAGCATAACATTGCGTTGCTCACTACGAAATCAGTATGTAGTAGTCTGAACAGCAAACCAGAAACAGTCAATCCCTCACAAGGAAAATGCTTTCTGTCCCTCCCCATCACGCAGCCGATGTATCGAACTGCTTTTCAGTAGTGGGAACCAGGATCTGGGGTGAACTGAGTGACATCTCCAGCTTCAAAAACCAGTAAAATACATCTAGGAAGGCATCAATAATGTCTGCCTGTATTCCTGTAGGCCCTCGTTAATACGTTATAACTATTTTTCTTTCCAACAAGGCCTTCTACATTGCCCAAAGCTCATAGCTGGAGCAGTCTACGTAAATTTTTCGCCCACACAACTGGGTATTTCCGAAAATATTACTTTTTTACACTAATAAATACGTTATGCACCTTACATTACATTATCATCACTATTATTGTTATTATTATTATCATTATTGTTAGCAGCAGCAACAGACGTAGTAATACTAGTAGCCATAGTACTAGTAGTACCGCTAGACTATAGTCGCCATACCCAATGTGAATGACAAACTGCAACTGTGATTTAAATTTGCGCTTTATGTAGAAATGATGTGCAAACGAGTTGCCTTTTGGTACTGATACGATTTATTAAACCATTATCTAGTTTTGAAGCCGCTGTATGTTGCTGGAAGTTTTCTCTTATTTTATTGTTTTCATTAGAGAGAGGAAAGCTGTTCGTAAGAAAATCTTTACCCTAACTTAGACATGAGCTTAGCTATATTAGTTGGAAAAACCTAGTTCACTTCCAAGGTAATAATTAAATTACTCTGTAGTACCAGCAAAGTCAAAAAATAGTTTTCAATATATCACCTCTAACTGCATCTCCTTAGGCAACTTGGAAATACCGAGAGCATACTGATTATTTTTGCCATGAAATCGTCTCTTGACACCAAATCTCCAAAACTGCACAACGTTTTGTTTGGAAGTGGCTGCAGCATGAAATATATTAAAGAAGGTTTGCTTTTCCCGTATCAAACCGACGAAATTCGACCAAGAATTCGTTAATTTTATTAGAGAGGGTTTCAACGATCTCACTAGTGTGGCCCAATTGGTTTGGGGGCAACATATGTTGGTATCGTTGATACCCCAAAAGCATACAATGCAAAAAACATGGTGTTGTGTAGGCAGCTCACTACAGATTCTCGTCACCCTCCTAGCAAGTCTGTTCGAATATTTTACCGTAAAATCTTCGTCCACTACGTCGTTCATGTATATTAATTGAAGCATAAGAAATGAACCGATAACTTATGCCTACTGTGTCTCGAAGGTTGATTCTTTGCTGCTGTACTACAAAGATTAGATTCCTCATTATTATTGGACATGTTGTCGGTTGTCTTATAATGCTGTATGTTTTCTCTACTTTCTTCCCTTAAATTTATAGATGGCAGCTATTTTCTTACTTTAAGTCTATGGTACATAAGCTCATTAATGTAGTAGAAATATAAAACCTGACTGTAAAGAGCTCTATTGGCTTATGCGCGCTCCAAAACATTGAAAGTTAACCGTTGTCACTATAATAAATGATATCCCGAGCTGAAAGAAGCGGTAGCAGACGAAAATGTTCTCTGTTTTATTGTGTAATCTGTTACAAACAAGAATTTTGATTTGTTTTATATCTTTCTGTGTTGTGAGGAGAGCCTCCATCCGCCCCTAATAGCTCTGCCTTATACTTGCCATCTTCTATTTTTCTCCTTTGTTTAATTCAAACCGTGGCTCCTCTCATTGCCTTCTCTTCAGATATTTTCTCTCTTTCAATATTTTATAAAGATAGTATTAATTGAAATGTAAAATAAGAATCACTGTTCATCATTTTTCATGACGAATAATATCATTTGCATTCTCATTTTATTTGACGATGGATTTCTTCAGTGCGTGTCTAGTGCAACATTCAGGTATTTCGTACATTTGCTCCAGGGTACCGTTCTGTATTCTAGCGCTGCATACAGAGTTAGTTCACAAAATCATTTATTAATGGTTTTTTAGTCTTGTGCATTTAATGAAAAATGTTACGGGGAGCCGTTCGTAGCACATTGTGCTTGGTTGTCAGGAATGATTTCCAGTCTGGCTGCAGCATTTGAGTTGTATAGAATGTGTGTGTGTGTGTGCTTTTGGAGGAGCGGACAATCTGTTTCTGAACACCATCAGTTTTCCGAGACCGTTCCAGTCTGGGATTACGGCACTAGATCTACTTTTCTGTATAACTGCTATATACTCAGTGACTGTATCATATCACCCCTTTGACCAACAAATTTAAGGTATTGTTGTATAGATATAAATCCTTAGCCATTATTTTGGGAAACCTTTTTTAGGCTACTACATTCCTGGAAAGTGAAATAAGAACACCGTGAATTCATTGTCCCAGGAAGGGGTAACTTTATTGACACATTACTGAGGTCAGATACATCACATGATCACACTGACAGAACCACAGGCACATAGACACAGGCAACAGAGGATGCACAATGTCGGCACTAGTGCAGTGTATATCCACCTTTCGCAGCAATGTAGGCTGCTATTCTCCCATGGAGACGATCGTAGAGATGCTGGATGTAGTCCTGTGGAACGGCTTGCCATGCCATTTCCACCTGGCGCCTCAGTTGGACCAGCGTTCGTGCTGGACGTGCAGACCGCGTGAGACGACGATTCATCCAGTCCCAAACATGCTCAATGGGGGACAGATCCGGAGATCTTGCTGGCCAGGATAGTTGACTTACACCTTCTAGAGCACGTTGGGTGGCACGGGATACATGCGGACGTGCATTGTCCTGTTGGAACAGCAAGTTCCCTTCCCGGTATAGGAATGGTAGAACGATGGGTTCGATGACGGTTTGGATGTACCGTGCACTATTCAGTGTCCCCTCGACGATCACCAGTGGTGTATGGCCAGTGTAGGAGATCGCTCCCCACACCATGATGCCGGGTGTTGGCCCTGTGTGCCTCGGTCGTATGCAGTCCTGATTGTGGCGCTCACCTGCACGGCGCCAAACACGCATACGACCATCATTGGCACCAAGGCAGAAGCGACTCTCATCGCTGAAGACGACACGTCTCCATTCGTCCCTCCATTCACGCCTGTCGCGACACCACTGGAGGCGGGCTGCACGATGTTGGGGCGTGAGCGGAAGACGGCCTAACGGTGTGCGGGACCGTAGCCCAGCTTCATGGAGACGTTTGCGAATGGTCCTCGCCGATACCCCAGGAGCAACAGTGTCCCTAATTTGCTGGGAAGTGGCGGTGCGGTCCCCTACGGCACTGCGTAGGATCCTACGGTCTTGGCGTGCATCCGTGCGTCGCTGCGGTCCGGTCCCAGGTCGACGGGCACGTGCACCTTCCGCCGACCACTGGCGACAACATCGATGTACTGTGGAGACCTCACGCCCCACGTGTTGAGCAATTCGGCGGTACGTCCACCCGGCCTCCCGCATGCCCACTATACGCCCTCGCTCAAAGTCCGTCAACTGCACATACGGTTCACGTCCACGCTGTCGCGGCATGCTACCAGTGTTAAAGACTGCGATGGAGCTCCGTATGCCACGGCAAACTGGCTGACACTGACGGCGGCGGTGCACAAATGCTGCGCAGCTAGCGCCTTTCGACGGCCAACACCGCGGTTCCTGGTGTGTCCGATGTGCCGTGCGTGTGATCATTGCTTGTACAGCCCTCTCGCAGTGTCCGGAGCAAGTATGGTGGGTCTGACACACCGGTGTCAATGTGTTCTTTTTTCCATTTCCAGGAGTGTATTTTCAACGCCTCGGTAGCATCTTCTCCAGTCCCCAGTACATCGAAGTCCGGCGTATTAAAGTCATAACGGTATATTGATAATTTCTACTTTTGGATCGTCTAACTACAACTCAATGAAACATTATTTTCGTGTCATGTTTCATTCACTTGTAGTTAGACGGTCCAAAAGTAAAAACTATCAATAGACACGTAACTGAGGAAGCAAAGACTACAAAAGTTAAAGATGTTATTACAGTCGTATGTGTACATAATACAGGAACCGCTATGGTAACTGAATACGGTAGAATTCTGTCGAACAGTGTGTGCTCTTCTGACATGTAACAGCAATTGTCACAGAGCGGAGGGAACGTTTGGCCTTTCTTGGAATCCAAAATTCATCAAATGATGACTCAATGTGGAGACATGATGAGAGTACAAGGATTTACACAGGGTCGAGAGAAATGTTGGGACGTCATTGGCCTTCTGTTCTCTTCGGTTACATCACGTTATTTCGAAAAGACTGAGTTGAAAATGCTTTAACTACCACGAAGAACGTAGAATAATACATACCAGTTATTTCGCTACCGATGTGTGATACTGTTTCAACACACTTTAATAAACAGTTCCACACCAAAATGTATCAGACATATTGGAGCTGGACAAAATTACGGAAACACCAGAAACGCCTAATACTGAGTAGAAAACACGTTGGCGTTCCAGTCAGCATCTTGGTATGGATATGTAAAACACGTGTGTAGTTTTCAAATCAATTTTACATCTCTCTTCCTGTAAAAGAACGGGAACTGCAGGTAATTATGATGGAGGGAGATAGCGATCACACATCCTTCTCTCCAGTGTGTACCACAAAGCTTAATGATGTTGAGATCTCTTGACTGTGTTCGCCAAGGTAGAAGTGACAATTCACGCTCGTGCTCACAAAATCAATCTTGGACGAAGGTGTGAGAACAGGGACCTTATAGTCTTGGATCACAGTGTCATAGTTCGGAAAGAAACAAAGCGCTATGGGATGGACCTGAACCGTCAAAATCATCGCATATTCCTTTGCAGTAATATGACAATGCGTCAGTATTATTGAAATTCCAAGTCGGCCAACAAACAATTGTTTATTTATTGCCCTTTGTGTTGTTTTGGTACTGAAAAGGTTCACGAGTGCATCATTCAGTTTTTCACTGTCTTTTGCACCTATCGTTCACTTATTTTTCGTTACAGTCCTGTTCAGTTCACAGTTTGTATCGCGTTGTGACTTAGCAGATGACGTTGATCCGCTTTCCCTGTGCTCGGTGTAAATCTCCTATACTTTGCCTCTGGGAACACCGAACACTTCTTCTTACAGAAGCATCGACCACACGAGCACCAATAATTAGCCACTTTCGAATTCTCTTATCTCCGGTGTAAGGCACTCACAGCTACACACAACACTGAACTGACTACGACGGACATTTGCAATGTGTCGAGAACACTTTACGGGTGGCATTCGAAAATTTACAGTAGGAATGTCTAGGATCTGCATCTATGTTCAAGCAAGCATCGCTCGCGGTATTACTGTATTTTATCTAATCCCTGTATGGGCACTGTGTTCCTTTTCGCGCAGATTAATCCCAAGGGGGCAGTGTCGATCGCATCATTAAGAGAAACTGTCATTTCCAGGCCCTGATTAGACATGTCTGCTGTTTCTACCATACACGGTGTTGTACTTCGAGTGCACTGGAATAACAGACTGTAAACAGAGCGGTTTCCAGCACTTCAAGTTCTTACGCACGGATACTGTATTCCAGTCTCAGAGTTAACAGCAACAGCACTGTAAGAAGTCACAGCGCGCATGGACGAATCTTTGTACAGTGTGAAATGTTAAACTGATAGTCATATAACAAAGGGAATAGACCATGTATCTGTGTACAGCAAGGTAGTTAATATCTATACACTGAAGTACTAAAATGATGTATGATTCTCACGAGGTTTTTAAATGTAATTAAGTACTCTGAAATCTAATTTTCGAATAACATGCACTCTCTGTCTCCCTTTCCATACTTGTTTCAATGTTGAGGAGATGTTCTTAGTAATTTCAGGTCTGATTAATTAAGTGTTCTTTGCAACTGATCAGTTCAAGACTCATTAAAACAAAATTGAGGATAATCATTTTTTAAAATAATGTACTGCACTGAGTTGTTGTAGGGTCTTCAAGAGAATAGCGAAGGGCCTATGGTGCGTTTCCTTACTACGGAAAATGTGAGGCGAATAGTAATTCCCAGAAGTGTAAGGACAGCACTGAATGTCTGTTGCAATTCCGACTCTCAGTGCGACGTATGAGGCGATAACTACCACCGTAAGTCGCAGTTGTTCAATAATGAATGTACCCGCCTGTTGGACAACACAAGAAATGTATTCACAATTGCGAATGCGATTAGTCTTCATCTGTAAAATTTATTAGTGACATATGTAAGTACACGCTGGATCGAGACTCGAACCCGTATTTCCTGTTTCTGCGCGAGCAGTCGCCCTAACAGCTTCGGATTTCCGAGCATGCCTTCTGGCCTTCTGGACCGCCCCAGACCACCGTATGTCATCATGTGTCCACGTCCTACCTTGACACAGTTGATTTGAGTCCCGCACTGTGGAAAACTTACTTATTATTGTTGCGGCACTTTTACTATTCATAATACCAGCATTAACGTGTACGCATAAGCTGGCAGTTGTAATCGACGCAATAGTTGTCCTTTAACTATTAAATTGTTCCCCTATTCGGAGTACGTCATGGAAACATTATTTTAGGGGGTGATTATACTGCGTTTGTTGTACAAATTTCAACACATCTCTTGAAGTGGACAATTCTGGGTGTAACGTTATAGGTGGAGACTGATACGGGTTTACTTAACGCCTGTTTGTTTAACCTTTAAATCTGAAGGGGGTGGAAGGACTGACCCAATAAAGTGAACATTTCAATTCTGATAGGTTTATTAGCAATCCAAAACAATCACATAAAATTTAACAGGCGCCACTCGGCCAAGATTATTTAAGAGACTTACATTACATAATATCATAAGCAAGTGAAATCAATAGCCAAACATTAAGAACCGCCACTCAGGCAAAAAAATGTGACCATAACTTTAACAAAGCAACTCTAGCTAAGACACAACAGAAAATGTGTACCACCCGAAGCAAGGCCCAAGCTTGTAAAGCCCAAGGCCCAAGCTTGTAAGGCCGAAGTTCAACCACGAACGGTGGAACTGACTGAGAGAAGTTATACTTAACTTCGAAGCAAGACGTGGCTCCGTTTGCAACATCACGTCGAGTCGGCCACCAAAATGTGAACCAAGCAAACGTTACAAAAGAGTAACACACGAGCTCAGGCGAAGTCCACCGCCCGTAAGCCAAACTTCTAATCTAAAGGGAAGCTCTACGCTTCGGTTTCCCGCTGCCTCAGCTCACTGATACACAGACCACACCCGACAACAGGAGGCAGGAAACTTTTCTTAACTTTACCATCTAAGATAGACCAGTAAATTAACTCTATAAAAGCAAGGCTAAACAACAACTAATTTCACTCGCAAGTCCTTTAAGTGAGATAGTACTTGAAAAACACTAAGAGTGGGAAATGAACTGGCTCACGAGAACCGACACTGACTAGAACTTAAGGACACACATCTGCAAATACATAGATATTATGCGGAAGCAGAGCACAGGCTTAGTAAGAGGCATCAAATGAAATGCAACAAACAAAACATCACACGTCTTGCAACGTCTTACTGTACCAAGAGCGATCACAATGACAGTTAACTAAGCGCTCTTAGTAAATAGCGTACTTAAATGGGTTCTTGATGCTGGGGCTGTTTTGCGAAGATGTCAAACCACCGCTTGGCAAGACCATAACAGCGTGTCCCTCCAAGCAAGCGGGCACATCCGCAGCTCACGAGGTTGCCGGAGAATGCAGATCGCCGGCCAGCTCCCGGCGACCCCAGTACGACCACGGGACAACCGCCGCCCGGCCTCAGGCACGCCGTCCGCACTTCTGCCCGCCAGCCATTCGCCGACTCGCGCGCCGCGGTGTAACGTTCTCAAAGTGTTGTGTCCTCTCTCTACTCGGCCCCCGGATATCTCGAGCCGGCCCAAGCCCAAAGACAAACCTTTGCACTAGGAAATCAATCGTACTGATGTCAGAGATACTACTGGCGCCAGTCCCGCCACGGCTCACAGATATTTTTATTGTGATACCGTAACACGTATCAGCGTGTTGGTTCTTTTTTCTATGCATCGAACAGTCTTCCCACAAAAACGTCAAGAATTTGGCGTGATGTCGTGATGCAACACTAAGTCGACTACGCCTGTCAGTATAGACTAACCACTTTGTGACCAAGCATGCACGCTACAGAACCTGACTTGCTGCCCAAGGAAAAATAAACATTAATGGCTAGCGCTTGCCACATGTAGTTGGAGTTACTAAGCAACATTAAGACATACGACTTCTAATGGCTACAATTATTAGTCTGCGTATGACATAGATATTGACATAATATTGTTCAGTACACCTTCGTCTGTTACCAATAGAAGTGTCTGAACTAATACTCATTACGTCCCGTACAATTAAATAGTTTAGCTTGATTGATACATGGAAGCAAAACAATGGTGATGCGCTAGGAATCACATCGATACCGTACACTTCAGAAATTCGGCTAGACCGTACTTATCTATAGAACAATATGAATAACACGGAAATGTGGTCCGCCAACTTCACCGACCATGCTGCATACAACAGCGCACTCAGTATGGAAAGGCAAGATACATACCGTCCAAGATGTTACTAAAAGTTAAACTTTATGCAAATGTGTTACGGCGAATTCCACAAGAGATTTCACGTTTTTTGTCGTGTAATTCTGCTCTAAGAAGATGGCTTTATGTGCAAAACCCAAAATACGGAAAATGTTGACTGAACATTCCAGGAAAAACGTATTGGCACAAAAATATTTCCGAATTTTACTTCCAATATTTGAGGTAACTATACAGACTTGACATATCACTGACTGACAATTATTTTAAGGTAAGGAAGACGAAATCCAAAATATTTCTCCCTCAAAAGGACTCAGAACGTTACCCAATTAGGTCGTGAATGAGAATTGCATTACATGCGAAGAAATATAGATTTTACACATTCTCTGTGCAAAGAAGAGAGGACAAATGGAAATATCCACGGAAATTACAGGAACTGATGATACTAATTCACACTATAGAATGATATCAAAAACAACATTTTTGACCACGTTGCGGACGTCACGTCAGGCAGTGTAGTTAATGCTGAGGCACAAGACGATCTGTTATGAAATGTTCAAAGGAAACTCAGCACTGGGGCGTATCACACTCTTACGACTGAGGTCTACGAAGACCTTCTGGAAACCGCACTGATGTAAGCAAATCGTCTGGAACGGGCTGCGTACACACCGAGTTTCATCAGGTTTTTATGACACAAATGAAACTCAAGTAACTGGATGGGGCACTGATATCCCAGAGGACTTCATAGCGGGAAACGTAATGCTTATCACGAAAAATCTACGTTGTGTGTCAGTTGGAGACGTCAGATCAATTGCACTGCTCAACGGTGATTATAAAATCATGTCCCGCATTCTTGAGCTCCGGCTTAAGATGATATTATATGAAGTAACCGGCTAGTCCCAGAACAGTGCGGGCAATGGCAGATCTATTTTTCACATCGTGTTCTAATATCCAGATATCATAGCAACAACAGAGTTCTTCGATATTAAATCGCGACATTACATTTCTACAAAGCATTCGACAGAGTCGACCAGCACTACCTCTTCAAAACGCTACAGAGCTTCCCACAAAGGCTTGTTAACGTCATCGGTAGGATTTTAAAGATCAGATGTTCTAAATTCATGGTCAACGGTTAGCTGACCTTAAGGACTGAGTGCGATGGCCTTGTTTGCCATTGCTATCAAACCCCTTGCAGGAAACCCTGATGAAACACCTACAAGGGTTTTGCACACACGGTCACAAATTGCTTGTGAGGCCTATACAGACGATGACATTTGAAAGACATAACGGATCATTGACAAGTACGAAATGGTATAGGGTACAAAGTTAAGTAAAACCAAGTGAATCTGTATATCCCTCTAAAGTCAGCTATGTGACCTTCTTTTAAAAAAATTATAACTTTACGATTACATTGAATGAATGCCTAAAATGTGGAATGGGTTTTGAACTCGAATTATCGTGTAGCGTGTTGTAATGTAGAGTGTTGTAACTGCAAGTGATATGCTTACTCTGTATTATTGCTAGCAAAACTTCACATGAACTGACTGGGCAATGCAACTCCCAGTACCAATAAAGGAATACAGTCATTCCAAAATACATTCTGCCTCATAAGTACTGAATTATCTGGCCCTGTTCAAAACTGGCAACTTTGGTTCCTGTGCACATAACAAAGAAATTAAATTGTCTTACCTCTAAAGTAGGGTCGGGGTAAAGCGATATATTCTGGTTCCTCATAAAAAACAAAAATATGCTAGCTACAGGCTGAGCAATGTGCAATGCTGGCCATAATACTTGATATGCACTTCAAGTTCTTTTGGCTGATAAACGAGAACATTTAAGAAACAGCCAACTTCTTTGAAAAAATATGTGACCATGACCGGGAGGCGGTACTGATCGTGGTGAATTACTAACACTGAGTTTTCTTTTTTTTTAGCAAAATTATATTGCAAGTTAAGTTTGTCTTTTCAGAAACATCTGACAATTGAAGTTACATTACTCACAATTGATCCACAACAATGAGATTTACACAGCAAGTATTATCTAACTTCACAAATCCAACATAAGTGCAAATCATAAAATTACATATAGATCTGTCAATAAATCTTAGAAGCATTACAAAAATGAAATATCTAACTTGCCTTTTTATAAAAACAGTTTACGTACTTTCTGGGGTTACTCACCAACAACAAATTATCAGCCTAGTCATCTCCACAAACGCGCTGTTCAAAAACAAAAATCATAATTATTTAACATCTTTACTTTGTTGCTTGAAGACATCTGCTTCCAAATATTGAAATACCTTCATTAATCTAACAGTTGGTGGCTTCACACAGCACGCCACAAAAACTGCCACCTCCACAGTCTTTCCCTCACAGACAGCTACCTATAACTGTGCGCCAAGCGCTCTCTTACTCCAACACTGTAATAATCTCAAACCAGAAGCAGCATCTCGGGGTCTGCAGTCTTACACAGTCAGCGACATAAACCCTATCAAAGACATACATTGTTTACATCATCCCATTCGGGTGCAACATACAAATGTGCCCCAGTAGACTCCTTTCAATGATGCCAAGTGACACTGCTGCAAGAAAAATGTCGGTCTTAGGCCACTTCATCAGTAGTGAAAATTTATTTCAGTTGGAGAAGTTAATACTGTCAACTGAAAAAGGAGAACTAAACGTTACTGAACAGAATAGAAAATAGAGTCTTCGTTGAATGAGCTATATTTATTTAATTGCTATTAAAGACGAAAATAAACGAATAAATTAAAACTAACGAGAGGGAGACATACACCGGTTGGACATAAGAGATAGGAGCACATTTGTGTTTCAGGAGGTGGTGAGGTGTGTAAATTTCGACTCATAAAATATTGCACAATAACCGAACTTACCAATAAAAATTATTGCTTACCGTAACCGAGGCGTCGCGTGTAGTGAAGACTCCCATAGAACTTGGAGGTAACGGCCAAATTGTCGTGCTTCATTATCACCTAGAACCAACACGAAAACAATTAATGACAGTAGGAAAAAGAAAGCGTGCAAGGAGTACCTAACTTAGGCAAATAGGAATATTCGATGATCAGATAAATTCACGAGTGAAAAATACACACATATAATGGCAAGGCTAATACATTGGGCACTAATAAGAGTAAAGAAATAGCTAAATTTTTAGTAAAAATATGAAGCAACGAAGCAGAAGCAACGTTAATCCGTGAAACTAACTGTGTGAATGAAAGCTTACCCATGAAGGAGCCGGGCCATGAACACAAACAGGGTCTGTTTGCAGTACTGTGAGCATGCACTGTCATGGGGACAACTACACTGACGAGCCAGTGTCAAGACCCCGTGGAACCATAGAGAGAAAAGGCACAGAAACGCTAAGTAATAAAAGTGGCAACCATCATTTAAAGATACGCATCATAATATCAAATAATGTTTGATGTTTCGAGGAGATTTGTTCATTTATTAGATTCGGAAATCTGAAAAAGATATGCACAGATATTTAAAACTCTTCCAATAAATACAGTTTCTTGCTTTTATTGGCCACAAGAGGAATTTTAACATTTTAATGGCCAGAAGATTTGAGGTGCTGGGCAAAGCGGGAAAAATTTTTACCCATTCTTCTTTTATCAGTAGATGCCCACTAAACCTAACATCGAAAGATCTCCCTGTTTGACAGATATACTTGATGGAACAATCTATACACCAAATTTTCTAGACACCTGGCTTAGAGACAAAATTTCTTATAGGTTGCTCAATATGGGGGATAGTGTATTAAATGGGGGAGCTCTTCAATAAAAAACATCTGGAACATTACTGTGCCGAAATAGCTTCGCAAAGTTGTTTGAAAACGACCCAAGAAATGGGACAGCCACACGTGTGCTTTCGTATACCGCGAATCTAAGAGAAGAATTAACAGTGGAGACTACAGTGTTTTCACGTTCATCATATAAACAGGGCCACGTTAACTCAAGTGCTTCGTGAGCACCGGCCGACAGCTGCAAGAGCACCGGTGCTCTGCTGTAACGCCGATGGGGTTGGAGAAGGTGAGCGAGGCAGTCACACCAATGTTGTGGCAGTGGCAGGAGAGGGACGTGTCGTGGCATCGCTAAGCGAGGCGAGAGTTGTATTACTGTTTGGTGGATCTGGCTGGCCAAATCGGCGCGCATTGGGGGATGTACCAGTATTAAAACGAATAATAATAATAATGCCAATTTTGTAGGCAGATTGAAGAGATAGTTTTATTGCACCCCATATTTTGCACTAGTTTACAGCTTATTTCTTTATCTTTGGCATTGCTTTGAAAACCACTATTTGCCTGATATTTGGAACAAGAGTTTCAGCAGCTGCAATTCGAAGTACAGCTTCCAACAGAGCATCCAGCAAACTTGACCATGTTGTTGCTTTGTTAATTTTCATAACTGAAAACATTTATGAACAACAGAATATTGTACCAAACATAGCAACATATTTCAGGGCAAAGATATGAATCCTCAGGAGTTGTTGTTGATCAATGCCTTTAAAAAAAATGAAATCAAATCACGATTGTAATGGTAACAACAGTCTGTCCAAACTGAATCACAC